>NC_142216.1:1248500-1919500 GCF_049639895.1 Pseudopodoces humilis
TGTGAAAGATTTACCCACAGAAACAGGGAATGTGAAAGATTTACCCACAGAAACAGGGAATGTGAAAGATTTCACCTCAGAAAGAAGGACTATGAGGGATTTTTTATCACAGAAAGAGGTCTGTCCATTTTATAATTCCCAGCCCATTAAAATGGTTCTGGGGACAATTAAATCTTGGATTATCCAGGGAAGTATTGCAGTTTATTTCCTCTGGAAGGACAAAGGCAATGGCACAGTCAGCAAGCTGCAGGTGACTGAATCGCTCTGCTCCAGTCCCTGGGGAGCATCACGCCCTGGCAGCTGAAGTCTCCCTGCTCAAAGCACATCGATTCCCTCTGAGCCACTGCGAAATTCAAGGTGTTTTTCAGAAATCAGCAGCACCAGAGCCAGGCAAAGCCCAGTGAGAGAGGCCAGGGAGGATCTGGTACCTCCAGGAGCCCTTTCAGCAAGCACAACTCCCATTTCTCTGCAGGCAGGGCTGGCACACAGCCACTGGATTAGTTCTCTGATTGGTAATTTGGATTTTTTTCCCCAGCTGTCACAGGGAGTTTAACAAACACTCGAGGGTGGGTGAGTGGGTGGAAGCAATAAAGCAAAGCACAGCTGAACTGATTCCACCAGAAGGTGCAGAGAGAGAACTGTGCAGGGCAGGAACAGGGGAACATAAGCCCTGGTGACAAAGCGAAAGCTGTGCAGGAGAAGGACTTGGTAATGCTTTTAACTCTATAAAGCCTCAGAGCTCTTTGGAATCTGGGATTAAACCAGGATTTGGGGGGGATGGCAGGTGGAAGTGGGTTTGAAATCACAGGTGTGGGAAATGGTTTCCAGAGAAAAGACTTTCCTCTTAGAAATAAGTACAAACTGCAGCCTTATGGTACAAGAGAATAGAAAGTAGATTATTTCAGGTAGGAAAGGTTTAACAGACATTTTACAAAATATGTAATACAAATCAGGTGTTTTCTGTTCAATTCTTTAAAGACCCTTATGCCCAAAATTACAGCTCTGCAGTAAAGGCACTAAATGACACAATTTATGTATAAAAATCTGGCACAAGAGCAGCACAGAGAGAAAAAAAAAATACCTTTGGTGCAGTCACTCAGGGCAGCCTCTGTCTTGTCCTAGAGCACAGAACAGTTTTGTTAGATTGAAGTCACATTTCTTCATGTCCCCAGCCCTGGAGGTACCCAGGGAAGGGTTGGAGGTGGCACTCAGTGCTCAGGGCAGGGGACAAGGTGGGGATGGGGCACAGCTTGGACTCCATGGTCCTGAAGGCTCTGATAATAATTGCATTTGTGCCAGCCTCAGTCAGGTGTGACACAGAATAAAACCAACACTCACCTGTTTCATTTTTGCAGCAGCTCTGTTTGAGAACAGAACAGCCCTGTCCTTCTGGAAGCAGGCTGGGCAAATCTGCAGAGCCTTGGTGTAGGAGTCTTCTGCCTCTCCATAGTCTGCAGAGAAACAGGAAAAACCCAAACCAAACCATTTATTTCAAATCACTGAACCCCAGGGCTGAGATTCCTTTGGAAACAATTCCCAGTATCCGGTGATATGACACCAGAATCAGCAGCTGCTCTCAAAGAACATCACTAAGTACATAAATACAATCAATTATTTTAAAATTGACTTAATTCTGCTTACAAAAGCAGAAATGTACTCCTAAGCTGAATGCAACAAGTGCAGCAGGACGTGAATGTAATTCTCATCCCAGAAATGGTTTCCTCTTTGAGCAGAGGTGGATTTCCTTTGGCTGAAGTGTGTAAAGCTGTCACTGCACTGCAGCTGCTCAGAGCAGCTGCAGAGAGCTTTGATGGCCACATCACCTTCACCTGACTTAAAAGACCAGAGGGGCTCTCAGGGATGAGACTCCAGCACTCCAGGCCCGTGGCTCTCCTGGGCTGAGCAGCTTCCTCCTGAAGCCCTCCAGAGATCACTGGATTGTGTTTCCTTAGGGCACAACGAGGCACCTCCAGCCTCTGCCTGCTCCTCAGGGCACACGGACTCCTTGCCTGTGTCCTGCTGACTGAGGGAGGCAGGAACCTGCATTTCCTGCTCTCTCTGGGAATCCTCCTCCCACCAGCAGATTCAATCAAAGGCAGATGTCAAAACCACTTCCCCCCTTCTGTTTGTTCATTAAAATCAATGTATAAAGGTACAAGACAGCTCCAGAGCTCCAAATCTTGCATGAGTTCTAAGCACAACCATCAGCGCAGATCAGAGCCCTGGGGAAGCCTTTTCTGATGAGTAAAAGAAACCCTTTCTTGTTCTTGGAAGACAGTCCAAAATCCATGGGTTTGCATGTAAACACTCAGCTTTCATGGGAATCCAGCTTTAGTATTAAGATCTTTGGGATTTAAACAACTCTGAAGGAGGTCTGATAGCTCTGTCTCTTCTCTAGAGCTGGATGAAAAATGAAAGAGGCGATAAAATTCAACAAGGACGGTGTGAGAGCTTCCTCAGGGTTTTCTGCAGCACCACCAGGATGGCTCAGAACTAATGTGAGATTCTCTAACATCCACAGGGTGCTCAGAGATGATCAACCCACCTCCTTTCTTGAAGTGCTCATTTCCTTTCTCCTTCAGCCCCGTGCTCTCCTTTCTTCTTTTCTGCAAAAGAAAAGACAATGTCTCAGAGTATTTCACTGAAATGAACAACTAGGTCAGCTGCAGCTCCAAATAAAGTATGGGAGGGAAGCAGAATAAGACATAACCTGAAGAGTTTTAACTCTGCCAAGATCTGCTTGTAGACCCTGTGACATGAAATCCTTTCTATATCCATGAAACACTGGAGTGTAACAGCGAGGCAATTAAAAAGCTCCACTTCACAGGCACCAGGATGCAGGGAGAGCATCCATGGAGATTTCCATGCTTTAAACCAACACATCAGCCTTTAGCTGGCTGTTTGCTTCTCCTTTCCAACTCCATTTCATTCACTCACTGCAGGTCAACTGTGCAGAATATATTTTAAATGTAAAGTCTCAAAAGTTTTGCTGGAAATAATTCCACCTCAGCAATTCCAGTTATTGTCAGAGATGCTCAAGGAGAAGGTCCAGGCTGAGAAAGATTTCTGCCCTGAAAGATTTTTTAGGTGAAGTGAGTGCAGCCCCAGAAGCGGGTTCTTTGTCCAGTGAGAACTGCACATGTGAGCAGAGCTGTGTTTTCAACCATGAAACCTTGGCACGAGGGGCTCAGGCTCTCAGCCTGTGACACAGAAAACTCAGGATGTCACCGAGCCATCCCTTCAACCTCCTGACAGTGCAGACATTCCTGAAACAAAGCAGGGAAACATCACAGAGCTCAGGAGTCATTCTGTGCTGCAAAACCCATCCTTGGAGCACTGCTTTTTCTCCCAGCACACAAAGGACTTCAATGGAGGTGTCTGTAAATGACAGATCACTGAGCAATTAAAAAGCCAACAGTAGGAAAAGGAGCAGTTTCCTTTCCTGCAGATTGTGTGAATCAAGGATTAATGCAATTATCAATATCACACAGAACATCTCCTTGGAAACAGCTAAATATAGTACAGAGTGTGGAGCACTGCACCAGCTCCCAGCTATGCCAAGGAGCTGACAAACAGCTCAAAATCACAGGTTCCTCCTCCTGCTTTTACTGGCCTTGGGAATTGATTCACCTGACCACTGGCACCAGCTCCAGAACAGACCAGGCTCACTGGAAGGACACTGAGTCATGACACAAAATTCCACAGCAAAATCTCATCTGCGCCCTTTGATACATGCCCAGACCATCAAATCTGTTCCTATTGCCTGTTAAATAGCTTTTCCAATTCCCACAACTGCTCATATTTTACAGAAACCCCACAAGACACAGGGCAGACAAACCATGCCCAGTTATTCAGGAAGTGCCTCTGCTCAGGGAGGGCTGACAAACCCCCTCAAATCCTTCCACAACACCCCAAGGGTCACACTTGGTGCTTTCTAAACATGAACATACAAATTCCACACTTCAGGCTGTATGAAAATCCCAAATGCTCTGTGTAATGCAGAATTCTGCTCTTCAGCACAGGCAATGTGGAACTGCTACACCTCAATTTTCCAGGGAGCAGACAGAAATTCCTGCCTGGACCCCACAAAAAAAAAGCATTTTAAAATATTCTGCAGAGCATAAAGAGTGAAAATGATCCCAACACTCGATGGCACTGAACAAAGCAGCCCCATCTCAGCATGGAGCAGGCCTGGGATGAGGATCCTGCTGGAAAGATCTCCACAGACTGCCCTCAGTGAGGGGAAGGGCTGCCTGAAACACAAACCCCACTGACTTCATTGCTCATGACCTATTTAGAAGTGGCCTTTCAGTGCCATGAGCACTCTCTGCTGCACAGGGTTCAGTTACAGCTCCACAAGAATGAAAGGATTTTTATTATGAACACAACTACAGCATGCTCACACCAGTCCTGAGCCAGAAACCCTGGAACTGAGGGATGCTGGATGAGAAGTTTGACCTGTATGATCGATATTTTGTTTCATTTTATCCAAATTATTAAAAAATATTATGTGTTTACCCTAATTATGCATTAAATACTAACATAAAAAGAGATTTGCAGCAAGAAAGCTTCAGCTTTATATTAAAAAAAGAAATAAAAGGAAAACCAACAAAGCAGCAATTTAAAGAGTTCTGTGTATGATTCTGTAATTTATTCAGCTCCCTGCAAAGCAGCAATGGTTCAAAACCTGCATTTCTGCGAGAGCCTGACCAACATTTTCAAAGCATCCCTGGTTGATGGGTTTCACTTCCAAACTGAGTGTCCAAAGTACTTTTACAAAGGTGAAGTCTGTGGGTACCTCCTGCACGTCAATGGATTTGCATTTCAGGTGTGACTGACCAAGAAACAACATCTAAAGGCCAATTCCTCCGGCTTTTCCACAAGATGTAAAAGCATGAAAAATGGATGAGCCCCTCACACGCTAAAGGCACTGCCCTGCAAAGCAGGCTGGGTGGGAAATAAATCCATTATTTATTCCTCCATCCAGACATTCCTGTAACAGAAATTCCTAACACAGAAAGACAACTCTTACAATTTCCATTTCAGCTGGGCTGCTCCAGGAGAGGCTGGGAGGACCTGTTCAAATCCAGGGCAAAAGGGCAGCCTGAATCCTGGAATCCCAGGAAAAGCCATCCTGGCCTGCTCCGTGCCCTGGAGCCAGCCACAACTCCCCAGTTTACCATTTTCTGCTTTTTGATGGCAGCAAAATATAAAGGTTTGGGTTTTTTTGTGAATTTTAGTAATACAAAGATGACAAATTCCATGGCAGGCCCTGATTGTGGTGTGGTTTAAAAAGTTTTTGAAGTTCAGAAGAAATAACTGAAAGTAACCGGTGATTATTCTTACAGGATCTGATTAGAAATGTTTAAATTTGGATACTGAATTCCAATCCCATACTCAGAAAAAAATCAGTATTTAACCCAAACCTGCCTGGCAAAACCAGGGCTGCTGGAGATGATCTTGAGTAGTGACAAGGGACAGCTTGGCCTCATGACAATAAAGTACAAACCTAAATCACACACAGCCCCTGCACCTCAGCTGCTCTGCCAAAACACTCAGGCTTAACAAGAAAAACACGATATGAAACAGAATTTTATAGAATTTATTTATAACTATATAATTATAAATAAATTTTATTTGGATATTAAATGTAATTTTCAGAATTATAAAAGCATTACTCTGCTATTAGAGAAGACAGCAGCCTACATATTCCCTGTTTCCTTGGGAAGTGAGCAATACAACAGAAATGAAATCCTTGAACTGTGGGAGCTGAAGGAACAACACCCTCAGTTTGTGACATTGGTATTCAACATTCCCAACATTTCCTCTGGCTGCTCCTGTGCTTGGATTGATCCCTTGATTTCCCTTTGCTGGGAAATGTTCCTGGCTCCAGTTCTGGAGACTCCACTTCCAGTGGACCTGCCCCTCACAGTCCCCTGGGAAGGTCCCCAAAACAGGGAAATCCAAATTCCTGGAGTTCAGAGGGGGCACAGAAAAGGGAATTTTAAACAGATCAGGAATGCATTCTTCACCTTCCAGTCCCACTTCTCAGTCATTTATTAGCAGTTGTCTGCTTCCCCCTGCAGTTTTGGGAAGCTACTGCTCTATCCTGCATCCAAGGGTTTGGATTTCAGTTTAAGGTTGGAGTCACCCCCAAACCCCCTTTTTTAAATCTTGAAAACACCCAAAGCTGCACTTGGGAGGTTGCAGGGCAATGGCAGGGATAGACCTGGCCTGTCCCTGCTCCCTGGGATTCCCTGGAAAAGAACTTTACTCTTTCTACTACCAAATCACCAAATTCCACAAAACTGGAAGCAGCACTGCCAGACACAGGGAAGGGGGTCACAGCCCTCGCTGCCAGCTCCAGTTAAGCCCAGCCTAAGTGTGCCTGTTCCTGAGTGACAACAGTGCCAGTCATCCTTCCTGCTCCAAGGAGCAGCCTCGGGCAGGGGGAGCGGAGCTGCCCAGAAATCCATCAGCACAAGAGGAAAAGGATCTGACAGGAGCAGGCTCTGCCAGAGAAATGCACAACTGAGCACAAGACTCAAATCAGACAGCAGCACTCAAAGGGACATGAAGGGAGATTTTTCTCTCTTCCTACTAAACTGTCACTCAGCAAATGAGTTTTGTTTGTTTAAAACTCAAAGAATTATAAATCACACGGGGAGATTATAATTCCAGCTTTTATTCAAATTGTGACCAGCTCTTGCAATTAATGACTCCAGCAGATACAGATTTACTGCTCAAATGTTCTTCTCCAGGCTTTAACTCAGAAATGTAACAGGATGTTTTATTCTATACAGAAGCTTCCCTTTATGGAAAACAATGGGATCAACCCAAAGGCAAAGGGAGGAAAGGAAGGGTGAGGAGGGGGCAGCTTAAAGGAAATGTCTTCACTAAGCCAGTGTTCTCTAAGATATCCCAGAGCCTGCAGAAAACAGGGGCATTAAAAAAACTGAAATTTTACTGTTTATCCCAGCAAGACTCTCAGGCATCACTCAAAAATTGTATTTTTTAAAATCCTGAAGTTCTACCACATTCTTACAGAGCTGCTCACGAGACACTCAAGAATCTTCTCTTGCTTGTCTTGCTGACACATTTCCTGCTGTCAGAACAGGAATTGTGATTCCAGCCAGCTGGAGGTTCAGGGCACATGGAAAGGTCAGAGAAGGAACTGCTCAGGAGGAATAATGGGTATTTATTCCCGTGTCTTACAGAACACAGGGTTTGATATCCCAAATTGGAGCTCCCCAGGCCAGGTGCTGGGACAGAACAGCATCTGCCACAATGGAGGAGCTGAGGGATTGGGAGTCCTGCACTGGATAAACTCCTCATTAAAGGGTGTCCCTGAGAGCAGGACTGGGGAGGCTGAACAATGACCCTGGAACAGCTGCTGGGTGTCCTGGGATTAATTCTGCAGAGCAGCCCCGTGTCAAAGCCATCACTGTCACTGACAGCCAGCCAGAAAAATCTGCTTGGAATGCATCAAAAGCAATTTACTGCTCAGTGCCCCTGCTGAGGCAGCAGCAGCAGCCTTGTGAAACAACAACCAAACCCTGTAAAGGTGAATTTCAATCCTTCAAAAGCTCAGAGGTGCAAGCCCAGGCAAGGCACCAGGCTCTGTTTTTAACAACACTTCTTACAGGTTTGTGTCTTAATATCCCTGCAAGTTCTTATTTTGCTTCTCTGTGCAGAGAACGTTTCTCAGGGTATCCCTGCTGTCTCCCTGGAAGGAATTCCTGCTGCTTAACATTAGAAATCTCACTGTATGGGGCTCTTGAAGTGTAATTAGAGAAAACACACAATCACTCACTGGCTCCTTCCCTCTGAGCTCTGCAGCAGCCTCTGCTCAGGTGAGTGTTTCTGCTCTGGAATGCTGGAACCTGCACAGAAATACCCAGAGCCAGGACCAGAATCTGCCTTTGCATCTCCAGAATAAACGAGATCTCTTCCTACAACTGGAGAACATGGCTCCACAGAGCCCGTTTATTTCAGCTCTTGAACACAACAATGGGCTTTGGTTACAAAAACCCCGACCTAGGAAGGGGCAGCTCCATAAATTTGACTGGAGCAGGGCTCACATCCAGCTCTCCTTTTGCCCCGAGCCCACAGTTTATGGTTGGTGCTGCAGTTCATGGTTGGGAGTTTTTGTTATTTAGACAAGCAGCCAAAACAAGTCCATCTCCCCAGGAGCCAGCCCCAGGCTCCTGTTTGAGGCCTGTTTTAACCAGCACTGCCCTGGACCTAAAAGTACAGCTCGATTTTCCTGGGAACCACCACCCTCACTGCTCCACTCACCCCAAGATGTGCCAGCACGGGCTCACAATAACCCAGCAAGGACTGCTGAGAGGCTGCTCCCCACCTCAGCAGCCAAAAACCACTTCTGACTATTTCTGTCTCATTTGCTGCAGCTGCATGTTGCCCTTCTCAAAAAAAACACCTTTTTGAGTCATTAGGAGGAGGCTTAAAAGGTTTAAAAAGCTCAGAGTAAATGAATGTACAGCACTGTTTTCAGACTGGGACTGCAGGACTTTTTCTTAAAAGCTGCAGCATTTAACAGAATCTTTTATAAACAGAAAATACAGAATGTTTCACTTTTAAAAATAAATTCATGGCCATCAGTAGCAAGTACAAGGAGGAGAGTTGGAGCAGCAATTGAGGAGTGACCTGTCCAGGGGGGGATCATGGAAAAGGCCACTCCAATGGCTGTAACAACTGTCTGAGCTCCTAATTCTGCTCTGCATTCAGAGTTCTGCAGCTCTGCTTGCATGAGATACCAACAATATTTTGCTAGAGAAAAAAAAATCCTACATTTGAAAACCTGCAACATTCAGAAATCTCTCCATGGAACATAAAAACCTGCTGATCCAGTACTGGTGGTGCTGGTGAGAGACAGAATCCCTCAGTTTGGGTAGCTGAAATCACAAACCACACTCTGAAGGGCAGAATTGCTCAACACCACTGGAAATAAACCTGCAGAAAGACGAGAGCTGCAGCTGCCTCCAGCCTTTCTCTGAGGAAACCTTCCCAGTTTGTTATTTTGCACTCCTGTAGCCCCTTTCAGAGGAGCTCCACAAAGCTGAGTGCCAAGATTCAACATTCCCAATTATTTTGGTCATTTGACAGCAGGCAAAGCTCCATGTGCAAAATGAGATGATTATCTAAAAATACACCCAAAGCAAGAACAGCACGAAAATTAACACAGCCAATTGCCAGGCTTGATGCTCCTTTTAGAGTTTAGTTCTTGAATGATTTCCCCCCAGTTTTTAGCAGTTTTTCTCTGAAGCTCTCCAGTCCCAGGCTGGTGCTGCAGCCCCAGTGTGACTCATGATGACAGTGCTCCTTACTGAACAGGAATAAACACAAGGAATAAAAAGGGACTGTTCACTCAGACTGGAAAAATCCCAAGGGCAATGAAATTATTTTTGTGTGTGAGGAGGTCAAGGAAGGTGATTTTTGCCCTCTGCTCAGAGATGCATTTGGAGAATGGCCTGTTTTGGGCAAACCCCCAAATCAAACTCCCTCCTACACTGAATTCCCAGAGGAGTCCTGGGGAGGCCCCCAAGATACTCAGGGCTCTGCAGTAAAGGAAACTCTAATTAAACATAGGACAAAAGTTTCCAGGATAGTTAAACAGCTGTGCCAGAGATCTCCCTGGCTCTGGACTAAAATCCTCCAAAGGATGCACCACAACACCTCCTGACATTGCCACCCTCGTATTCTTCATTATTAAATTACAATTGGCAGCGTCTTTCTGACCATTTAGAGCCAAAACTGAGCCACAGATCCAAAGGTCCAGGTCCAGCAGAGACCAGAATTACTTTTAGTCTCACTCCTACTTCAAGCAGACTCTACCCCATGTTGTCCCTCCCCAATATTGCTTTTCCACCTCAAGGAACTTCTATATTAACACAAACTGCATTTTTCTCTTCCCTGCTGCAGGGTGAGTTTGTCCCATGTGACAGCACTGAAAGCAAACAATCCCACTTAATGTGTTTTTGTCTGATTAAAATCCAAATATTCCACAGGGATCTATCCAAATTGAATCCCAACTCTCTGGATTCCCTAAACCAACCTTTCAGGAAAATTACCCTGAAATCTGCTGAACTTTGGAGAAGCACCTTGCAGGCACCCAGGGGGAACCAGTGGATGCACAGACAGTAAACAACAGGGAGAGTTTTGCTGCCTGTAACCCCTGAGTCACAGCCACCTCACTCACTGCTCAAAGCACACAAAAGCTGCCCTGGAATGTGAGGATTAAGAGCAGCAAGGAAAGCCACGACCACTGGTTAGCTAAAAGAAGGAATTTAGAGCAGTAAAAGCAGACACACAGGGGCTTTAGAGGTCCCTCTGTGTCAGCCCCAGAGCATTCCAGGCACTGACTGCACACTGATCATGTCACACCCAACACTGGTGCTTTGCATTACCTGTTTCTCCTCCTCTGGCATATCTTTCTCTAGCTCTAGCAAGTATTCTTCATCTAGTTCTGTCTGCTTCCTCGAGCTACTCCCGTCATCCTGAACGTTCCCTTCATCATCCAGCACAGGTCCTTTGGCCTCAAAGGAGTCGTGACAGTCATGGAAACACTCCTCAGTGGGATCCTGGCCTGGGGAAGGGGCACAGCCACTTCCAAAGCTCTGGGGGTGCTGGGCATCTCTGGGGCCAGTCCCTGCAGACTTCTGGTCTGAGAGCTTCAGGTGATTCAGTAACTCCTCAGGCGGACTTGCATCTTTAAATTCTTCCATGCTGGACCTGGGAGGGGGTCGTGGAAATGAGAAAGGAGCGACACTCAATCACCATTGATTAGTCAGCAAACAAATCCCAGGGTGGCTGAGGCTGGAAGGGACCACAGGGGGTCACTGGTGCCACCTCCTGCACTCCCAAGCACAGGGTTGTGTCCAGGCAGCTCTGCAGCAGCCCCAGGGAGGAGACCCCAGCCCCTCTCCGGGCTCTGCCCAGGGCAGCTCTGTCTCCTGGGCAGGGGGAATTGCTGGGCTCCGTCCCTGTGACTGCTCTGCAGCCACTGCACGGCCCGGGCGCTGCTCTGCCCCCCTCCCCTTTTATTTATACACGTCTAAATGTACTTAATAACTTTATTTATTTTATCCACATTTACAAATCTTTAAAGTGCTCTTGACACCCCGAAGGGAAACTCGGATCTCTCGCGGCGAGAGCAGCTTCCCCTGATTCGAGGCCCCGTGCAGGGACCCGGGGCCCTGCGCCCGTGAGCACGGGAATTGCCGAGCTCAGATCCCCGGGAGCAGCCGGGCACAGCCCCGGGGGACCGAGCCCAAACACCGCCCCCGGCACGGCCCGGCCCGGCCCGGCACGGCTGGCCCCGCGCGGCCCCTCCAGCCCCGCCACGACCCCCGGGACGCCAGGCCCGGTCCGCGGGGCCCGCCCCGCGCTTCCCGGAGCTGAGGGGATGGTCCAGACCGAGGCCATCGCCCCCGACTCCGCCGGGCCCCGCCGGGCCCCCCGAGCCCTGGGCCCGCACTCACCTGCGCCAGCTGCACTTCCGGCTTCCGGCTTCCGGCACGCCTCCGGCACGTGGAGGCCGCTTCCGGCATCGACAGCCAATGGGCGAGGGGGCGCGCGCGGGGCATGCCGGGGACTGTAGTTCCCTGCTGTGACGCCAGGGAGCGCAGGTGAGGGCAGGTGAGGGCAGAGGAAGAAAGCCAAGAACAGCTGAGGGCAGATAAGGGCAGGTGCCTCGTGCCGCCAGTGGCCTCTTTCTCCCCAGGGCTGCTCTGCCATAGATAATTTCTCCCCATGTTTGTTGTCAGCCCCTTCAGGCCCTGTGAGGCCACAGTTGTGTCACCCCAAAGCTTCTCCTGTCCAGGCTGAACAATCCCAGCTCTCCCAGCCCTTTCTCCCAGCAGAGCTGCTCCATCCCTCTGAGCATCCTCTGGGCTCTCTGCAGCAGCTCCAGGTGCTCCCTGTGCTGGTCCCAGGCTGGGGCAGCTCTGCAGGTGAGGTCTCACCTGAGCAGGGCACAGAGACACAATCCCAGCCCCTTCCCTGCTGCCCACGCCGGGGGATCAGCCCAGGGCACAGGGGTTCATTTTCCCACGTGCAGCTCTCAGCTACCATCTCTCTCTCCATCTCTGCATCCCCAGCCTGGACCGACCCCAGGAATTTCCTCTGATCCAGGTGCGGCACCAGCTCTTGGCTGTGTCAGACCTCCTGAGGTTCCCAGGACCTGCTTCTCCCATTTCATGGTTCTACAGCTCAGGAATATGTGGGTTTTCCCCTGGAACTTTGGGATGATCCTCCTCTTGTTCAGCCTCACACCCCATTCTGGTTTCATACAACAATAAAGGTGTTAAAGTATTTAAAATCTGAGCCCAAGAGGAGGCTTGAATTGTGCCAGGGATGGACCAACACCCTCGGGTTCAAACAGCCAGAGACTCGGGAGAACTTGAGTTGTTCTTTAGAAACTCCTAAATACTGCTGCTTACAGCAGAAGATTCAACAGGTGACAATTTGAGTTGAGAAAACCCAGCAATCCGGAAAATACCTTCTCATTATTTATTATAATTATTGAACCCAGGATATCCAAGAAGTGTTACTGTTTAAAAGGCTGGATTTGTGTCGAAGGGATTCCAGCGGATCGGAGGATTTGCGGCTCTCCCCGGCCACAGAAATCCCATAGGTGGCGATGTTGGATTTTCCAAGCAGGTCCCGGTTCCTTTCCGTGTGAAACTGGTGAGGTTTGGGAAGGCAGGGCTGGAGCTCTTGACAAATATTGCACAACTACCTCAGGCTCCAGGCCATATGTTAAATTTACTTCTCGGGACAGCTTTTTTGATCTTCACAGTGAAGAAACCAAAGCTCAACAAATCAAGCAAATGAAAAATAATTACCATTTTTCTGGAGGTCACAGAAAGTTCAGGCTCTTCACCAGAATTAAACATTTGCACACAAGTCTCAGTGGAATCAAATGATTGTGCTTCCCAAAGAACATTTTGAAAGGAAATTGTGAAATAGGCAATTAAAGGCTTTTTAATCATAGCTATAAATTAAAGTTTTACTACATCCGCTTTTTAGGCTGACTAAAGCAGTGATGGATTCTTATTAATTTTGAATATCCATTCTGTTTTTCTCTGTGTCTTGGCTGGAGTGCTATAAGGATTATGGGAATTGCTAGACAGGGAGCATGTTCTTCACAGCTCAAGCCAATGTATTTTGTCACGAGAAATTCCCAGTAACAGCCCCAGGTTTCCTTTCCCTGTCTCCGTCCACTTACGTGGAAGTGGAGTTTTAGCTATTCTGAGAAAAAGCCAGGTCACAGATTACAACTGAGTAAAAATGTAATGTCATTTTCTGTTTTAAGCCAGGCAGGAGAGCAGAGGGGTGCAGGGGGACCCGTCCCTGTCCCAGTGACATAAATTGACATCACAGCCCTGCTTTTCTCAGTTTGGTTCCAACCCAAGCAGACAGGTTGTCCTGGGATGGTTAAATCTGGTGATGGAATTGCAACCTTTCAGTCCCCCAAAAAAATCACAGTGGGCAGGAGCATTTCTGGGTTGCGTTGACATAAACCCAGCGTGATGTGGGTTCACATTCCGAAGTGTTTCTGCCCTCCCCAGGTGCAGGTGGTGTTCGTGTGACCCACCGTCCCTGTGCTCCGTGTCCTGCCCTCTGGAATGTGTGAGCCAGGGAGGAGCTGGGAAGAAGGTGAGCAGATCTCTTGTGGAGTGAATCAAACCAGAATTCAGTGTATTCCCGGTGGGATGAGCTGGTTAGATGTGGGATAAGCAGTACTGGATGTGAGCACACCGGTAATTCCATCCCATAACTGCTGTGATTATCTCCTGTGCCGGGCAATTTTCTGCTCATTTGTCTGAGGTGAAAGTCAAGCACACAAACTCAGAGCACAGAGCTCAGCTGCTGAATAGAAAGTTGCTATTTTGACATTTTCCAGCCTGGAACTGTACTTTCTAATACCTCTCCTCTCCCCATCACATTTGTAAAGATAATGGGAAGCTGCATTTCCAAAGAGCAAAGGATGCAGGATGCTCTCCAGCCTCAGCCTCATTCAGCTGGATTGATTTTACCATAACTCTTCTCAGAAATAAGCAGCACTTCTGTGAGAGCTGCGTGTGCTGAAGCCTGATGGGTTTAATTTCTGTACAGCTGGGCTGTGACACAGCTCCCTGAGCCATTCCAGCTGTGCCTCTCCACTGGGTGGCTCTGGACCAGCCCCTCCTCAGGGATGAAGCTCCACACAGCAGCTTAACCTGGGGAAATTCAGTGTTTTATGAACACCTTGGGTGCTAAATGGCAGCAATTCATTTTGAGAGGTGAATCTGTTTGCCCACAGAGTGGGTTCATCAGGAAGTCTGTGAATGAGCATGAAAAAGATGCCACCACATGTCACTGCAAGTTCTGCTTGGCAAATTCATTTTGGCTGTAATAAAAAAATTGGCTTGTCCCACAAGGCCTTATGATCGTGCCCTGGCCCAAATAGTTTTTCCTTTAAAGGAAAACTTTGCATCAAATGAAGGATTGACATAAGGAAGAGGGTGATTTGTGCACCCTCCTTTGGGCTGGCTTTGCCTGGTGGAGGTTGTAAAAGATTCCAGTGGGGAAAATGAAGATATTCAGAAAAGATCTCATCTGGACAAGTCAGATGGCCTTGCAAAAGTTTCATATTTTAAGGTGGCATATCAGACTTTCTCCTCTGTAATCTTTGTAGTCCCTACTTCAGATCCACGTGGAGTTTTTTCCCATTTTATAGAATTTTTATTACCTGACCCTGTGTTGAGGCTGTGACTGGAGGTGAAGCTGCTGTTGTTTGACTCTTCTTATCCGTGAGGCAAAGGAGAAGCCTCTCAATGTGCAGACTCTTGGAAAGAGTGCTCAAGGAACCAGGGCTGGGGTTTGGCTCTCCAGTGCTCACTGCTGTTTTGGGAGGTATTTGGAGGGATTTAGCGGTGTTGTTTTTAGAAATCAGATCCTCTGGCAGCCTGGATGTCTGCAGGACACTCACTGGAGTGCTGAAATGGAGATTCTGAGCTCTCACCACTGCTGGAATTTTCCAGCTTTCTACAAGATTCCAGTGAAAGAACTCCTTTATCTAATTCCTGATGGAGGAGTTACGTGTGCTGGTGATGAGGGAAACAACTGCATCCCAGGAGCCACAGTGGCAAATTTAGTGGCCACGAGTGTTTTATTTTGTAGTGAGAATCCTGATGAGGGATCTTGGCTGAATTCCAGCCCTACAGGAACAGGAGCAAGTGTTTCAATTGTTGAGAAATTACTTTAATCATTGTTTTCCATCTCTAAAGTGCCAGTGTACAGCGATGTAGGGAACAATTGGGAATTATGGACAGAGACAGGGACAGCCTGGAGAGGAATGACCTCAGTGCATTCCTCATTGCTCCATCCATCCATCCATCCATCCATCCATCCATCCATCCATCCATCCATCATCCATCCATCCATCCATCCATCCATCCATCCATCCATCCATCCATCATCCATCCATCCATCATCCATCCATCCATCCATCATCCATCCATCATCCATCCATCCATCATCCATCCATCCATCATCCATCCATCCATCATCCATCCATCACATCCATCATCATCCATCCATCCATCCATCCATCCATCCATCCATCCATCCATCCATCCCATCCATCCATCCATCCATCCCATCCATCCATCCATCCATCCATCATCCATCCATCCATCCATCCATCCATCCATCCATCCATCCATCCATCCATCCATCATCCATCCATCCATCCATCCATCCATCCATCCATCATCCATCCATCCATCCATCCATCATCCATCCATCATCCATCCATCCATCCATCCATCCATCCATCCATCCATCCATCCATCATCCATCCATCCATCCATCCATCCATCCATCCATCCATCATCCATCCATCATCCATCCATCCATCCATCCATCCATCCATCCATCCATCCATCATCCATCCATCCATCCATCCATCCATCATCCATCCATCATCCATCCATCATCCATCCATCCATCCATCCATCATCCATCCATCCATCATCCATCCATCCATCCATCCATCCATCCATCATCCATCCATCCATCCATCCTCCATTCATCCATCATCCATCCATCCATCCATCATCCATCCATCCATCCATCCTCCATCCATCCATCCTCCATCCATCCATCCATCATCCATCCATCCATCCTCCATCCATCCATCCTCCATCCATCCATCCATCCTCCATCCATCCATCCTCCATCCATCCATCATCCATCCATCCATCCATCCTCCATTCATCCATCATCCATCCATCCATCCTCCATCCATCCATCATCCATCATCCATCCATCCATCCATCCATCCATCCATCCATCCATCCATCCATCCATCCATCATCCATCCATCCATCCATCATCCATCCATCATCCATCCATCCATCCATCCATCCATCATCCATCCATCCATCATCCATCCATCCATCCATCCATCCATCCATCCATCCATCCATCATCCATCCATCCATCATCCATCCATCCATCCATCCATCCATCCATCCATCATCCATCCATCCATCATCCATCCATCCATCCATCCATCCATCATCCATCCATCCATCCATCATCCATCCATCCATCCATCCATCCATCCTCCATCCATCCATCATCCATCCATCATCCATCATCCATCCATCCCTCCATCCATCATCCATCCATCCATCATCCATCATCCATCATCCATCCATCCATCCATCCATCCATCCATCATCCATCATCCATCCATCCATCCATCCATCCATCCATCCATCCATCCATCCCTCCCCACCCTGGCACAACTCCATGCCCACCCCATTTCCCCCTCTCTCCATACAGGTGTGTCTGGTTGTTCAGCTCTCCCAGGACACCTGAGGAACCCCTTGTGCCCTTCCCAGGCCGTGTGCAGCACCCTCCCTGCCCTCTGCTCACCCTTCAGTAGATTTTCTCTGGGAATTCACTGGGAATACGGGCAGTCCCTGCTCTCGGGCACTGCTGTGGCAGGAAGCCTCCTGTCCCTTCCCGAGCTGTCCCGAGGAGCCGAGCGTGGCTCCATGGGGCTGGCACGGGGCAGGGTGGTGTCCAGAGGGCACAGAGTGGTTGGAACTCCACAGGGAGCTGCCCTGCAGGCAGTGCTGCCGCTCAGGGTGTGCCCATGGGCCCCTGCCCAGAGCCCTGGCCCACGGCCAGGCCGTGCCCGTTGCGCTCGGGCAGGAGCTGGAAGGTGAAGAACTGGCACTGCTGCCTCTGGCCGCCACCCTGGCGAGCCGGGCTGAGCAGGGAGCTGCAGTTGCCGCACTCCTGCAGCGAGCACAGCTCCAGCTGCGGCTGGCTGATCCTGCTCACGTAGCCTGGGCTGGGCGATGCCGAGGATAAAGTCCTCTGGCTGCCGCTCAGGAAGCTCCCGCTGTCTTCCAGGGAATCTCTCCTGGCGTGTTCGTAGGAGCAGCGGTTCCAGTTTCTGTAGCTGTAGGGCCACCAGCCCAGCTGCTTGCGCCGGTGGCACTGGCATCTCAGGATCTGGATAAAAGCCCTCTTGAACTCCTTGCTGGAGCAGGGGTAGATGATGGGATTCAAGCAGCTGTTGAAGTAGCCAAGCCAAAAAATCACCTTGAAGATCGTTTCGGGGGGCTTCAGAGCCGAAAACAGGGATCCTGTCCAGGGGAAACAAGCAGAGAATATCTGAGATAAGAGGTTTGTCTGCCTTTAGGAAGGGAACACACTCAATCTGTGTTTTAAAACTCTTTTATACATGTAGCTTTCAGTGTCATTCTTCTGGTACTGAAATGTTATTTTTAAAGCTAATAAGGAAGTGTTTCCCATCTGAAAGCTAAAGGAGCACATCACTGATGAAAAAATTAAAAAATAAGAAGCAGTCCTTGTGTTTATAGGTCCACACCTGCTGCAGGAACATCTCCTGATCCCAGGGACAGGGAAGGAACCTTTTCCTCTGGAGGGTTTTGGGTTTGCTGGGCTGTGAAATCAGCTGAGTCAGTGGTGGCTGTCAGGATGCCATGGAGGGGCGGGATGTGATTCTGGGCTCTGTTCCCATCTCCCAGCCACGCAGAGGTCGTGCCTGGGGCCTCAGAGCTATGCAAGAACACTTCCTCTGCTCCTGGGTAACAGCTCTGGGGTGCCAGCACAGCCAGCACAGCGTGTGTGGTGCCAGGGCTGGGCTGCACGCCCTGCACCAAGGCTCCTGTGGCTCCACATCCCAGATTTTATCCTGGCTGAGTTTGGGAATGGTGCCAGCTCTGGCTCTGCCCTGGAGCTGAGGAACTCAGGATTAAATGGAGAGTTTAAAGGGATTTCCTCATGACTGGTGCACTTTAGGATTTACAGGACTCCTGTAAGGTGAGCCCCTGTCCCCCAGGGCTGTGCTGCTGGCAATGATCTGCAGGGTTTGGCCAGAACCTTTTCTGTGCAGCTCCTGCAGCTGCTGCAGATCCTGCAGGTCCTGCAGATCCTGCAGATCCTGCCTCTGTCCTGATGGATGCTGCAGGAATTACAGAGCACAACGTGTCGAACATCAGAGAAAACAAAAAATGCATTTGAAAAATTTCCAGCATACAGCAAATCAATGCAGCTCCCAAAATCGTGTCTCCTGAACGTCTCAGGTGAGAGATCCAGTTACAATTCCTGTGATTCCATGGAATGAGCCTTTACATTCCTATAAAGGGAAAGCTGATCCAAGTTTATAACTGCAGTCCAGATGAGGAGGATGCTACCAAAACTTCCCCATGCTCAGCTGCAAAACCTTTGCAGGGTTTATTTTGTAGCTGATAATTGCTAATCTCTCCCTTCAGTTTAGGGGAAAGAGAAGCTCTGTGGCTTTAAAAACAACTACAAAGCATCATAATGTACAAGGAACTTCTTGGAGGTCATACTGATAAATTTCTTAAATTGTTTTCTGGAATTTCTTTAAAATAGAAATTATTTTTAGCTCTTAAAGTCCAGCAAACCTCATGAAGTGGCTCAGGAATCTCTATTTTTTCCTCAGGTGTAAATTTGAATCCACGGTGGTGGATTGAAAGGTCTGCCTTTCTCTGATACTGTAACAGCTGAAAATCTATAGGACATTGCTCTACCAAAGTGAAATACTTTTAGGCAAGTTAAATGTGGGCAGAGAAAATGCTATAAGTAAATTAAATAAATAACTAAGGAATTTTACAGGCCAGATGAAATGAGTGAAAGTCTAGAGAGAAGAACTGGGAACCAATGTGGATAAACAAGCTGTGCTTCTTTAATCTGTATCACACATGAACTTACTCCTGAATTTCTGTTTCAAAACTTTTCTACTATTGTAACTAAATGCTGATCTTTAATTTTTATTTTTTAAAAATTAACCAAAATACCTTTTATTTAGCTGCATTAACCTGTCAGGAGAAGACAAGTGTGGGCTATTTTGATACCTTGATAAAATGCTAAAGCAAAGCCTGCTGGACACACTCGAACACCAGAGTGATATTTCCTGTTCTAATCTCCAATCCCTCCCCTACTGCATCCTGATAAAGAGGTTAAATATTGCCCTGTGCTGATTTAAATGGCTCTTTAAAATGCCAGGAAAATTTGCATGTGGTTCTCTCCTCAGTGATTTATTCATGGTGGGGTGGCCAGAGGGATTTCCTTACTCCGGTGATTGCTCTCCTGGCGTTCCATGTTTAACAGCCTCACTCCAAGGGATGTGTATTTTCTGCTCATTTTTATTTCTTGGCACTAACCCTGTGATTTATTAATCACAGCACCACGATCTCCCTCTCACTGCACCACTGACACCAGCGAGACTTTTGCAAGGAATGGAGCACAGGAAATATTTCAGAAAATCAGCTGGATCCGTTTGGAGGGATCAGTTTTTTGCCCACAGGCCCCAGGATTGATGGAGCTGTTGAGTTTGGAGATACACTGAGCAAGAATCATAAAAAGGAATTAAGAAGTATTTTATTTAGGAAGAACTAATTTCATTTAGGCTCTGACTGGTTCTTTATAATGAATGTTTATTGCAGAGAAAGTCAGTCAAGTCTCCTCAATGAAATTAGGGAACTGTGGGAAACAATTTGCCATATTAATTCTCCTCACATATTCTGCAGAATATGGAGGCAGAGCATCACCGAGACATTAAAATTCAGAGTCCACTGGAGTCAGGCAAGTCCTTGAAACCCTTTGAAAAGGCTCATAAGGACTTCAGTGGACCTGGGAAGAGTCCTTAAAATATCAGTGTGGGCAGCAGGAAAATCTTCTGGAATGGTTTAATTGTTGTACTCTGAGTTCTGAGAGAGGGAAAACAGGAAACTTCACCAACATCAACCCCCATCTCCATCTGTCCCCCAGGAATCAGCTTGTGCAGAAATGAGCATTGCTGTGCAAGGAATCTGCTCTATGATGGAACTTTTCCCTGGGAAAATGGTTGATCAGACGTGTGCTGTGACCAGCACGAGACTTTCCAGGCTGGGAACCTCCGTGATTCCTGCAGGAGCCTCAACTCCTGGAAGCTGCTGATGGCTGAGTTACATCCCCTGTGTGCACAGCCAGTAAAATCCTCCCTGTAGGAGCAATAATTTGCCCCTGAGCAGAGTTGTTGTGAGTTTAGAATGTGCTGAAAGGATGTGGTTGCCTTTTGTTTAAGCTTTCTGCAGCCCTTCGCACCATGGGCTCAGCCAAGCCAGTGTGCCAAGGTTTTAGAGCTAATTGGATTTCTACAGCTCCTGATTTCTTCTCTTCCACCATCCAGTGTTTGTTTACATTCCCCTGGACTTATTTAATATAGGAAAAAAGCCCCACACAGTAGATGTTTACAAACAGTAGATGATGAAGTGGAGAGGATGGTTATAAAACTAAGGGTTGGTCAAGCTGGGAGGCACTGCAGGCTGCTGGAGAAGAGGATTAGGATAACAGGGAAAACAGCTGGAAAACAGTGAAAAATGATGTAGAGAAACAGGGAGAGCATCCAAAATAAGCAGAATCAAACTCAATAAGGAAAATGAAAGGAAAACTGGCTAAATTATAAGTAACAATGGGTAGCATACAAATCTGATGGGGTTCCAAGTCTGGCAGTTGTCATTCTCCAGTGCAGTGATAGGTGCATTATGGATATCCTGGAATCATGGAGTGTTTTGGTTTAAAGGGACCTTAAAGCTCATCCAGTTTCACTCCCTGCCATGGGCAGGGACACCTTCCACCATCCCAGGTTGCTCAGAGCTCCAAAGTGACCTGGTTGTGAGTAATTTATGTCCCAGGACTGACAACCTGTAGCAGATGCCTTGAATTTCAGATGAACAAATCACTGCAATGAGAACAGCATGAACTTCATTCACAATGACTCAGATTTGAGAGCTTTTGAAATGTTCCAGAAATAGAAACTTATCTGGAGTGGCCAAAATAAAACCAGGACTTCAAGGAGTACAGATAGGCATGGGGTCTTTTCCTAAACCCCAGAGCTGCTACACCTCCTTGCATTTCCAAGCAATTGCAAGGCACAGCAGCTACATTTGATTTTTGAAGGGACAGTGCTTTGTATTTAAACACAGAATTACTGTCCTGGGCACCACCTCTCAGCCCAGCCCAGCTCTGTGACTTCCATCACTGAGAGAACTCACCTGTGTTTAAACTCTGCTGTCCTCAGACTAATATGATAAAACCAAGATCAGTTTTGGTCAGAATCTTGTTCGGTCTCTAAAGCTGACAGTGCATAGGGACACAAACACAGCATTATTGTTGTTATTGTTTAGTCCAAAAGAGTCACAGACTCCAGCAGCTCCTGACTAGACAGCACACGAGCCAAGTTTATCCTTCTTTTGCAAAGGATTAGCTGATTAAGGGAGTCTAGGAAAGCTAATCTGAGTCTGCTGACATTTCATTTATTGTCCTTAAATATCTGCAATTACTGAACACACTCTGGTGTTTTCTCTCCTCCTTGCTTCTGCCTGACAGCTGAGCCAAACTGTCTTGGCCATAGGAAAAGCTCCAGCATGGAGTTGAACACTGCTGCAGAGGTGCTGGATGAATTTCCAGCGCAGGTTTTCTCTCTTGTCCCCCAGGGATGGATGCTTATTGCTTTCCAGTTCCTAGGGCTCACCTGCAAGCCCATCAAAACAGCTCCAAATCTTGCAGTGGGTCATGCAGGATTGTTTTAGTAAAGATGTAAAGAAAAACCTCCTGGCTCTTTGGTCCTGGCAGTATTTCACCTGAAGACCCCGAGCTCTGGCCCCAGGTGCTTTAGGGCCACCTGGAATTGTGTTGCTTTGCTCAGGGCTGTTCTGTGCCCTCCAGCCAGAGCAGCTGCTCAGGTGTTTGCAAACCCCTCTGGGGTAAGGACCTCACCTCCAGCTGCCCTGCTAAAAGCAACATCTCCCCTGACACTCTCCCTTCCCTCCTGCCTTTGATTTCGAGACTTGTGAGATTTCCTCTCACTTCCCAGTAGCTCAGTCCTGATTTTTTTTCCTTGGATCTCTCTGACACAGGAGCTGCTGCCATCCCTGAAGACTCAACACTGATTTCTCTGTATTTTTTTTTTTTCTGCATTGCTTGGTGTATTTGTTTCTGTGACACTGACCACTGTAGGATTTCCCTTTGCTCTTCTGACAAACAAATCCAAAGCCTGCAGAGGAATTACCCAGGAATTTGTGCAGCCTCCCCTGCTTTGATAACAACTTTGTCCTAAACCCCAGACATCTGCAAGTGACTGGAAATTGATACCCTTTGCAAAGCAAAGGCTTAAACCAGGGCTTAAGGGAGGTTATTTCAGTAGGAAAATGAATCATTCCAAAATAATCTGGTGCTCCCCATGTGCCAAAACCCTCAGTGCTGCTCAGTGAATGCCCTCAGCATGTTTAATTGTCCAGTTCCTGCTGTCTCCTGCCAGCTGAACTTTGCCAAGGATTGACCTGCCAGATTGCCACATCTCAGGGATTTATCCGAAATCTGTAATTATTAACTCGAGGTCATCAATTGGAGAGAGCTGGACTGCTCAGGGAGAGGAAGAGGAGGCAAATGAGGTGAAGATAAGCCAGGCCTAAAGCCCTGCAGAGAGCAGAGCCCGGTGGCACTGACAGCACCAGACCTAAAGCCTGGAAGGTTTCCCATGGAAACCAAGGGGTTTAATTTGGAATTCTCAGAGGTTGGCCTGATGTAACAAAAATCTACATTCTGCACTTAAATAACATTTTATTTTACGAATAATTTTGTGTTGGCTAACCTACAACATGCAGAGTGTTTGATGTTATTTTTTATTACTTATAGAGAGATTACAAAAGCTTAATCCATAGTGATGGTCCCACCACGTGTATCTTCATCCTGGGGCTCTTGGCACCTTCTTCCACTGCTGGTTAAGTTCTGAGAGTTTTATTTTTCTTCAGTGGATGGACCCCAGGATTTGTGGGAGCAAAGGGATTTAGGCTCTGAACTGAGCAGTGCATCCTGCTCTGATCTCCACTGGAATTATGCAGCAGGCTGGGGAAGTGCCCTGGTGAAGTGCCTGGTGAATTTTCCCTCTGGGAATGTCTGGGAGAAGACTGGGAATTCTGCTCTGATGTATCAATTTACAGGGGTAAATAATATACAATCCTTCATTTTGTATTCATTTTTTAAACAAAGGTATTGTCATAAAATTGGACACTCCATCATTGAAAGGAGGCAGTTTTAATGAGTGCAGTTCTGCAGGGCTCTAGCCTTTAAATAAAAAGAATCTCTTTTACTCATCATTTATCACCAGTGAATATTTAATGCAGTCCTACTGCCTAAGGAAGAATTTGTATGAAAAGGATGAAAAGAAACATTTATTTTAAAAAAACAAGATATTTACTCCTCAAAGCTGAGTCACTGAATTTATGGCCCAAGAAGTTGTCTCAAAGACATGAATGTCTTTGGTTTATTTTTTATGTTGAATCACAAATAATTTTGAGTGGCAGGGGGACTGTTTGCACAGGCAGGGAGCTTTTATACATGTGCAGCCAGGATGTTCTGCAGCTCCACTGCTGTCTGGAAAGAATATCCAATACAGGAACAACCCAGATTTCTCAGAGGATTCTCTCTGATCGCAGTTCTGCATCCCCAGGTGCTGAAGCCCAGCTCAGAGCTCCAGAGCTGACTGGGGGAAATTCAGTGCTGAGAATTTAATGCAGCTCAGTGCCTGTGCTGGCAAGGCTGGAATTCCAAGCTGCACTGGACACAGAGCTTTCCTTGGGATTTTTGCTTGAAAATCGCTCTGGAAGTGTTGCTATCATTTCTTACCATTTTTCCAAGCAATCTGCCTGCTTTTAGCACCACAGCTGTTCCCAGGGCATCGCTGCCACCTGATGGAGTAACTCTGGGCTGGAATATCAAATGAGGAGCTGAGGAATAAATTGAAATGCCAGACTGGAAGAAGAATAATTTTGCCTGGGAAACTCGTGGAACTGCTGAGAATACCAAGGAAACTCTGCTACATCTAAGCAGATTTGTTCAGACCTGGGGCTGTGGTGCCGCAGAAATAACATTTACCAGCTTGGCAAATGTTTTGTGGTTGGATCCACAGCAATCCAGAGCTGCTTTGCCAACACCCTCCTGCAGAGTCATGGAGTTACTGAGGGAAACAAGGAGCAGAGAAATAGAAATATAAATAGCCATGATGCAGATGTGAGGGTGTAATTTGGGTTACTGGGGCAAACAGAAGGTGTGAGAAGGAGAAGCTGAGGAGGAAGCCTGTCCTTGCAGGGAGGGGAGGTGTCCCAGCTGGACAGCCCAGGAACCAATGGAGAGCTTGGAAAACATCAGCACCTTTTGGATTCTACAGTTTCCCTATCCCAGGAACTGATTTCATACCACTGGGTGCTCTTTAAAGGGTTTTTAATAGCATTTCACTGAATTCTGTGTCTTCAAGACACAAAGCAAAAGATTCCTGCTATGAAGAGTGCAGCTCACAGCTCCTTAGGAATTCTGCAGTTGAGAGCAGCTACATTGTGCATGTCAGGGAAAGGACTTTTCCCACCTGTCCTAGTGAGCAATGCTTGAGTCATGCCTGACATCCCTAATTGACTCTGCACTGATACACAGAGATAAAAATACAGGGGGTTGGACAGTGCTGGATCATAAATTTAAAAAGAAAAATCAGGGACAAGGAATAAATCCAGCCTATTCCTAGTCAGCAGAACAAAGGGAATATACCCTCAGTGGAAATGCATTTGGATCCAGTATGGGATGCTGTGGATACCCTCTGCCCCCCTGCTTTAGCCAGAGGGTTTCTGACAGGAATGGGATCCAGCAGAATTTATGGGACTGCCAAGAGCTCGTCCCTGCAGCTCCTCCTGCCCTCGGCTCTGGGGTGCCAAGGGCCCCACACTGGGGCTGTTGGGGTCACAGCACTGGGCTGGGGTCCCCAGCCCTGGGTTTGGTCCCCAGCCCTGGGTTTGTCCCCAGAACTGGGTTTGTCCCCAGCCCTGGGTTTGGTCCCCAGCTCTGGGTTTGTCCCCAGCCCTGGGTTTGTCCCCAGAGCTGGGTTTGTCCCCAGCCCTGAGTTTGTCCCCAGCCCTGGGTTTGTCCCCAGAACTGGGTTTGTCCCCAGAACTGGGTTTGGTCCCCAGCTCTGGGTTTGTCCCAGCCCTGGGTTTGTCCCAGCCCTGGGTTTGTCCCCAGCCCCAGTGCCAGCCCCGGTGCTGTGCTGGAGGCTCCAGCCTGTCACCCACTGCTGCCTTTGCACAGTTTATACAGGAGATAAAATCATATCCTGGCAAGCAATAAATTCTCCCTCAGAATATGAGTGAGCAGCCACTCACTAAACCTCCCAGAGAGCCCAGGGGATCTGAAATAACTTCTCAAAGGGAAAACTGTCACTTTTATGGAAGCTGGTTGGTGTCTCCCTTTGCTCCTGCCCTGTGTCTGTGTTTTGCTGGCCTCATCTGAGCTGGCTGAGGGGTGTCAGTCCTGGCTCCTGCCACCCACACACACGAGCTGCTGTGTTCACAGCTGCTTTTATCCTCCAGTAATTCAAAATCAAAGAGGGAATCTGCTTTATCAGGGGATCATGACCTACTGGCTACAAATCTGGTACTGCTACATATGGTGGAAATGCATTTCTATCCCCAGCTGGGTGTTTTTGATTGTTTTATATTTATTAACTTCCTTTAAGAGCCAGCACAGGGACTTAAACTTCAGTAGCCAAAGAGAGCTTTACTCGCTGTTTTCCTTTGGTCTGGAATTTTTCACATCCTTACCATGACCTTTATGCAAGTGTTGAGTCAAAGATTTTTAAATTCTGTATAATAAGCTAGAGATGACAAAGTTGCCCTGCAGTAGGTGAAGCAGTAAAGATTCTAAATTATATTACACAGAAATTACAGTTTTATTACACTTCACCAGGACCAGGCTGCTGAACTCAGTTTAGTTTTCTACAACAATCTCTAAAAATACTCGCTTACCACTCAATCAGAAATGTTTTGGTTGGGTAACTAAGTAAACACAAATACAGAACATTAATAAAGGCTTTTTCTCCCTTTTCTTTATCCACCTCTTTCCATAATTAGGCTGCCAGATCATCTCAGAGAAATTAATTTTGGACAGATATTTCTGAGAGCTCAGTAATTGAATATCTTGAGATACTCCCCTTCAGAGGTGCTAATATTAAAAACAATACAAGCACATTTCACACAACTTTAGGGACACTGAGCAATGTGTTAAGGCTATGTCAACGCTTGAACAATATTTTAAAGTTGAAAGTGAACAAAGTGGCTGCCAAAAGCTCCCACGGCAGTGTCCCAAACGCCTGAATTAAGATCTGCTGACACCAAAGAGCACCTTCCTTGGGGGTCTGTGGGATCTCCTTTGGTTTGGGGATTTGATTAGTAATATTTGAACTCAGAACTAGAACTTTTTGGCTTCCCAAAGCTCAGGGGAATTTTGCCCTTCTCAATTAACTAAGTTCATTTCCAGTCTGAGCACCTTAAAATGCCCAAATCCTCCTGTGTTATATCCCAAATCCCTAACACTGCAGTGCTGCAGCTCTTGGTCTCATCTAGGATTTGGGGTAAAGCATTTTTGTAATGTTTCTGACACCAAATTCCATTCAAATGAACAACACAAAGGGGATTTAAGACATGAACCCTGGAGATGTTGTCCTCCTGGGGACTGGGTGAGCAGCTTTGTGCAGCTGCACACTGCCCAAAGTTCCAGTGAGACTCTTTGCTGATCAGGAGTTCCCTTCCTTTCATTCCCTTCCTTTCATCTGCTCCCTGCAGCTCTCCCAACAGTATCTCCTTCTCATCCATCTGATTCCTTCCCATGATATTTCTGTAGGATCCGACAAAGCCATCCCGACCCCTGCCCTCGCAGTCCCCCGGTTCCCAACTCACCCAGGGGCAGGACAATGAAGAAGGGGAGCCAGCACAGGATAAACATGCCAACCACAATTCCCAACGTCTTGGCTGCCTTCTTTTCTCTGGAGAATTTTAGAAGTTTGAAAGCTAAGGAGTTCCTGGGATTGTGACCCTTGGATTTGGTGTTGTTTAAGGAGTCCTCGTGCTTGTAATGAATCCGTAAGGTCAGCTCCTTGGAGTTGGACATTTCCTTCATCACCCCGGCTTCCAGGTTCCTGGTAGTCCTTTTGGCCACGATGTAGACCCGGCAGTACATGACGAGGATGACGATTAAAGGGATGTAAAAGGAGCCCAGGGAGGAGAAGAGAGCATAGAAGGGCTCCTCGGTGATCCGGCACTCCCTGTCGTCCTGCGGGGCCGGCTCCTTCCAGCCCAGCAGAGGCCCGATGGAAATCACCATGGACAGGACCCAGACAGCCAGAAGAGCTAAAATCGCCCTTCTCCTGGTGACCAGCGTGGGGTACTGCAGGGAGTAGCGGACCCCGATGTATCTGTCGATGGAAATCGCACACAGGCTCAAAATAGAGGCTGTGCAACACAGCACATCCACTGCTGCCCAAATGTCACAGAATATCCTCCCCAAAACCCAGTAGCCAAGCACTTCCAGCGTGGCAGAGAACGGCAGGACGGTGAAACTCAGCAGCAGGTCCGCTATGGCCAGGTTAATGATGAAATAGTTCGTAGGGATTCTTAAATGTCTGTTGCAAGCCACTGAGAGAATCACCAGGATATTACCGATGATAGCAAAGAGAATAAAGGCACCGAGGATCAGCCCCACGATGATCGCCCTGCTGGTGGCCAAGGCAGGTGAATCCAGGTTGCTTCCCGTCTCGTTGGAGTTGTTTGCAGAAAAATTGCCGTAATTTAGCGCAGAGCCTTTGAAATATCCCGGTATCGATGTATTGGGTTTATCACCAAGGTAGGTATTCATCTTAAAAATCATCCTCCATAGCAAGCTGGAGTTGCGTCCCTGGGCGAGTCAGCTCAAAGTCATCTCCGGACGGGAGAAGTGGCCGCAGAGCCGCGGGCAGCACGGGCAGGAGCATTCACGGTCCCGGGGAGCCGCAGCCCCAGCGCCGGGAGCCGGGCCGGGCCCGCCGGGGCAGCCGGAACCGGCACCGGCACCGCCGGGAGGCTCCGCGCTGCTCCATCCCCGAGCACCGAGCACCCAGCACCGAGCGGCAGCGGCAGAGATCCCGCCCGAGCCGGGGGAGCTGCGCTGCTGCCGTGCCTGACACGCGGGGCGGGCTCACAGACCGACACGGAGCGCCACGGAGGCGGAGGGACAGAGGGACAGGGGGACAGGGGGACAGGGGGACAGGGGGACAGAGGGACAGAGGGATAGAGGGATAGAGGGACAGGGGGATAGAGAAACAGAGGGAGAGAGAGAGGGACAGAGGGACAGAGGGACGGGGGGGGACAGAGGGACGGGGGGGGACAGAGGGACAGAGAGAGGGACAGAGGGATGGCCCCGGGTCCCTGCGGGGCCGAGGGCAGTGGCGGTGCGGGGACAGTGCAGGGACCGTGCGGTGTCTGTCAGTGGCGGTGCTGTGACAGTGCGGTGGCGGTGCGGGGACAGCCGTGGGGACAGCAGTGGGGACAGCAGTGGGGACAGCAGTGGGGACAGCAGTGGGGACAGCAGAGGGGACAGCACTAGAGGGCAATGCCGGCCAGGTGACACCAGGGGAACATCACGATCTTAACTCAGCGTTTGCCACAGGAACCTGCAGTGCAAACCTGTAAAAATCTGCATTATCTGAGAAAAAAATTCCTTGGTGGGATGGGGTGAAAAAAGCAGTTTTGGGACAAAATGATCTGTCACCATTTTGCCCGTTAAGGAAATATATTGGAGTTTATTTTGTGAGTCACATATCATTTTAGAGAGTTAATCATCTCCTAAAGACAAATAGCTTGGTTCCAAAAATCCCTGGCTTATTTGTACTGTTCATTATTCAGTATTACTATTCAATATTCAATGATGGCATAAAGTTTGTTTCTAATTAAGAATCTGCTAATAAAATAAAATTGTAACTGATCAGCAAAATCTTGACGCCGTTCTGTACTCCTGCACTGGGCACATCTGTGGCTCCATCTCCTCTTTTCCACCTCTGTAACTTTTCCAAGCAGTTTATTGTGAATCCCACCCACAGCCCAAGGGAGGGCAGAGACAAGCGTTTACTTTAGGAAATATTTTACTTTCACTACTCTTGATGCTGAAGTATCTCCCTGAGCCTTTGCTCAAGGCTCTGAGGTCACTGATGTTGTTAACTCATCGTAGCTCTGGGGAGAGTCATCCCCTTACAGTAGCCTATAAAGCAAAATATAAGTAACAACTGATTTATTTTGTAGATAGCCTTTAATATTGAAAGCAGTGGTTCCTTGGTTTCTTCATCTTATGAAGCTTTGGGGAGAAATCTCAGATCTTTAGAGCTCAGTGCCATTAAAAACAACAAGTGAGAGATTTGCTGAACATAAAACTGCCAAACTCCTGTTCTCAACTTTCTGTCAGCAGATTACGTCCCCCAGCTGTTGTCTGCTGTACTCTGGGTTACTCTATATTGATTTTCCCGTTACAAAATGTACCGTGTTTAAAATAAAAGCTTCATATTTAATAAGGCAGCTATGGCCGGGAGCTGCAGCTGGCTGCTGGCTTTGAGGACAAACCGTGTAAACCAAAGTTGAATTTTAGTCAGGGAGTGCATGGCAGATGTTGCCGTGGCCCTTCCCAGCAGCAGGGCTGTGGCAAAGCTTTGCTGTTCAGAAAATCCCCTTTGAAACGTTCACAAGAATGACGGGATAATGTCACGGAATCACTGAAGGGAAGAGGAACAAATACGGGATTTATGAGCTTCACCTCAGCCTTCCTGCCCTGTCAGCGGCAGATTTCAGTGCTGCTAAAGGCAGGCAGCAGCTGGCACTTGGGACATTCATCCTTCACGTTTCCAGCTCCTGCTGGGCTCCACTCCTGGTTCTGTTGGTGATTTCTGACCGTGTTTCTCTGCCTTGTCTGTGAATTCCTCAGGCCGGGGGCTCTGGCCTGGTCCCACCCGCAGAGGGCACGGAGCCACTGCATCCTCCCTCTCCTGGGGACTGAGCTACGCTGATTAAAAATAGTTTGATTAGATCATTAGGTCCCGACATAACCCTGTTACAGCCCTTGGCACGTCAGAAAATGTGATCACTGCAGAATGTTGAGGGGTTGGATAAGAAAAGCTCTGCGAGGGTGTGAAGTGCTCCGCTCTGGTTTTCAGCTGGCGCCGTGTGGGACGTGCCCAGCCTGCCAAGGGTGACAGAGTGGCCCAAAGCTGCCTTTGGGCACACTCCAGACAAAATTTGTAGTCCCAGATCTTTCCACGGCCCTTCAGCAGCCACTTCCAGGAGTCAGCTGGCTCCAGGACACGGTGCCCTCAGCAGAGGGAAGGGAGCGGATCCTCACCGGCCACGCTTGGACAAAAACATTTACTGAGTACTGGGATCAAACTGCTTCCCTTCCTGGTGCTGCTTTCTGTGCCCCTCTGGAGGAAAGGACAGACACAAAAATCCCTTCCAGGGCTCAAAGGAAGGCAAAGCTGAGGCTGATCTCCCCCAGCCCCTGGAGGAGCCGGCAGTGCTCTCACAGCCCTGTGCAGAAACAAAGCGGCCGGATAATCACCAGCCCGAGCTGATGAACGCTCACAAATTGCTCTGAGATCTTCAGCAGCAGGTGCTGGGAGAGAAGGAAATGTATTGAAACTCAGACACCAGCATTAACTCTTTACCTGCCTGGAGGTGAGGGATGGAACAGGCACTGTGAGAAAAAGAAATTCTGTTTTTCTGCCAGGGTTGAGGTGGTGCTTGGAGCCAGTCAGAGACACCTGCTCAGAGAAGTGCAGCCAGGATTCATGGCAGAGCTCCTTTCATCCAGATGAATTCACAGTTTTCAATGAAAAAGTGAATTTAATAGCCTGAAGATTCTAGTCAATTATACTTCAATCATGCTCCCAGAGTCTCCATTGAAATGGAGCCCTTGAGCACTCAGCTTTGTGAGGGGCTGTGCTCCTTTTCCTCATTTGTAAAGGGATGTTAAAATACAGGCTGGAATTTGGATCTGATCCTGACACACAGCAGAAACACTCCCAGAGCACCTTTGCAACGCTGCTCTGAATTGGGTGTGGGGGCACGAGCTGATCCAGGATTTAAACATCTCCATATAGTTTTATACAATCCCCCTTGAGCGTTTCCATCTCACTTCTCTGCTGTTTTCTCTGATATTGAAGCATTACTGAGAAGTGGAGCGAGGAGCTGGGCTTGGGGAAGGTTTTTGGTGTGATTGTGGGTGGGTATTTCGATTCCTGTGATGAAGAATTGTATCTGCAGCTCTCAGAACATGGGAGAGTTTGGCTCTAGATTTTGTTCAGAACAGAGCTTCTTTGTAGGGAGCTCCTTAAAACTGTATCGATAAAAAGATGAAATTTGTCTGGTTTTGATAGGAACTGCAGTGTTAGCTACAGAGCTGCACTTAATTATTGCTTGCTTTATTAATTTCAGTGGAAAAATGTTGGTCCTGTACCTTTGCAGAGTTGGTACAAGGCTCCATCCTGAAGTCTTTCTTTTGTAAATCACTAAAAATCACAGACGGTGTCATCCACGAAATGTATTTCCTTCATTTCTGTTCTTTCTGATGGGCAGGACTTTGTCCTTCATGGAAAACCTCTTTGCCTCATCCAGAATTATAAAAACTTCCCACACACATTGGAAATACACTGGATTATGTTTCCTTAATTTTGTGATTAACTAGGAACCCATTTCCTTGGAACACAGAAACCCTGAACCCCAGGGAAGGGAATTTCCATGATGAGAAGAGAAAAAAATACATTTAAAATGCTAATTTGCAGTTGTCCAATGGTGATATTTAAAGCCTTGTGGGTTTATTTTCAGAGTAAGGGAAATATCTCCGAGGTTTGTACTAACAGCCAAGGTTATTAGCTGGAACTTGCCAAAACAGGATTGCATACACTTGCAATTTGGAATGATCTTTTTTTCCCGTAGTTATACAGTTTGTCATTTGTATGTAAATAGGATTTCAAGAGCATTTTTCTGGTAAAATTTACTAAAATACAATTATTTTCAGGCTGTCACTGGCTCTTAAATCCCCTCCCAGATGTAGATTTTGCCCGTTGCCCACACTAAACCATGTTTTATCTCACTGTGCATTTCGGTCAGAGCTGTGCTGGGGACTCCCAGCATTTATCAATAATTGAGCAGTTATTGAGAGAGGCCTTATCTCAGAGACTTTGTGAGGGGGATGCCAGCAATGGACTCTGCATTTAGGTGGGGTAGGAAAATCAGTGTTTGGAACGAGTCAGTCCCTGCCTTAAGGAGAGAGGGAAGAGCAGGAGCAGGGCAGGTCCTGCCTGTCCTTTGCACCTTAAATTGGCACCTCCTGGCCAGGAGCTGGTGCAAATCCCTCCCAAAGCTCTGCCTAAGTGCCCTGAGCAAAGAGGATTTCTGCCTGATCCCACCTGGAGATGATCCAAACCCAGAGAACTCTTGGTCTCTGCAATCTTTCAGAATTTTAATCCAAATTTCAGGGAATTTAAGGAACCAGGAGAACTAAAACAATTCAGAAGAGGACACCAGGCTCTCCTGGAAGGATCCTTTCCTTTGCTCCACATTTCAGCTGAACTTGCCTCTTTTGGGATAGAATTATAATGGAATAAACTTGAGGATTTAATCTCTCTGTTCTAGAAATTCTGGAAATTTGTATTCCCCCTCCCTAGCTTGATAATTACCCAGTCATTCCTTTGCTGAACTCATTGCAGTAAAAATAATAATGCTAAAGGGCAGAATTCCTTGGAGAAGGGTTGCAATGGACAGAAAGCTGCTTTTGGTGCAGGGTTGAAAACATCAGGATAATAAGGAAGCAAAGGACAAAGAGGAGCTCTTTGCTCTACAAGAAGGGAATGAAAAGAAGAACTTTTGGGAAAATAAAGCAAAAAGAACCAGGACAGTGACTTCTGTCAGATCTCCAAATGTGCCAGTCCTTCAAGGTGAAAAATTCGAATTGAGAGGGAATTTTGCACAATCTCAAAGTCTGGAACTTGCTGAGAGAAAAATGTCTCTTTGGTGTCTTTTCTTCGAAGTGAATCTGGACCCTCCTGTTAAGGAGTGAACCAAAATATTCCCTTTTCTCGTTATTAACACTCAGCCTGTGAGCCAGGGCTTGAAGTGCTGCTGCTTCTCCTCCCTCACAGCAGAGTGTGAATGCACAAACACCTCATCACACTTTATGCATTTGTGGTTTCACACTCCTCAGAGCAAATTAAAGAAGCACATGCTACTCTATCTTTTTAGAGATGAGTGTAGCGGAGAAATAAAGGAATTTTTCCTTTTAAATTCATAATTTAAAGGAATTTTTCAGTGTTACCCAGTGCATCAGTTGGACTCTCAGTAGCCAGAACACAAACTGCAGGTGGAACTGTGAGATCTTCAAAGAAAATAATTAATTTGACTTGTATTTTCTGTTAAATGAACACTGAACTCTTCTTTGAATTAATGTTAAATATTCATGAATTTGTTATTTTTCCCATATTTTGTTCTTGTGAGAAGCCATAAAAATCTGTAAGCAGTCTTTATTTCTCCAGAGAAAAATTAGGTGTGAGAAAACATCTGTTTCTCTCTTTTTCCTGTCGAGATTTGGAATAATTATATCAACTATTTAAGCAACTGGGAAGGACCTTGTTCTACTTAATTCTGATTAAATGTGCATTAGGTATGAAATGCCTCGTGCATGGTGTGGCAACCGAGGGCAGTGTAGGGGAGCACTGGGAATGGTTTTATTGGGTGGAATGGATGTGATCCCTGCTGCTCCCCACATTGCTGAGAGGAACTGGGAGATGTGGCTGCTGCTTCTCCACTGGGAGCTCCTCTGGAATTCTGGAGCTGCCGAGGTTGGGAGCAGCTCCTGGGGTCTGAGCTGCTGGGGCTGCCAGGGCTGGCTCCATCACCCACAGCTCTGGATCTGGCATTTCCCACAGGGAAATGTGATCCAGGCACACCAGAGAAGAGCCTTTTCCTAACAGGTTTCCTGTGACCTCCCGAGTGTCCACTCTGGAATTGTTTTCCAAGAACAAAGCCCAGCGATGCTGCAGATGCTCCAGGTCTTTGCCTAACCGAGATAATGAGCAGGTTTTTATTGGAATTTACATTATTTTTACACTGCAAGAGATATTCTTGAAAGTGCCAGAAGCCACCATGAGTCAGAAATAAAAGTGAGCTAAAGGCAGCAGCTCTGATCCGCCAGGAACTGTTTCCTTTTCAGGGAGTGTTTGCAGAACCATTCCAGGAGCTGTTCCCCAGCAGCCAAGGGTGCCTGTCCTGGATGAAATCCCATCATCTTCCTCACCTGGGGTGCAAGGAGCTAAATGATGAGTAACTGTGTCCAGGAAAATGGCAGAGAAATACCTGAGAGCTCCTTGAGTGTGGCTGTACACAGCCTGTCGGGAATATTGAGGGACAATCCATGGGAGCCCTTTGAAAAAGCTGGATGCACCAATGGATGGAAAGGAGGAGACACTCAGCAGCACCCTCATGGTTTTAGATGTTGCCAATGATTTCTGGTTGCTGTGTTTTTTTAATGATATAAAATACAATTTTTCAAACAAATAGGAGATTTTCCTTTAGGAATAATCTGTGGATGAGCTGAGATGTGGGGGGTTGTTTGGATAATTTGTGGTAACAGGCAGTGCTTGTGCAGACTTTGTCCATCCCAATTAGCCCATTAGGTTGGTATTTGCTGTAATTAAGAGTGATTTTGGTGATGCTGCAGATTTCCATCAGGAGCAGCAATCCCAGCAGGCAGCGGCTGCTCCCAGGTCAGTGGTGCCAGATGAAGTCATTGCACTTGTCAGTCACTCTCCTGATGAGAAACTTGCCCTTTTTGGGTAGGAACCACCCGACAGCTCTGGGCCTCAAGGATGTTTGGTTGTAAGCAGAAACTGCTCCGGTAGCTGGGTGAAAGAGACCTCACCTTGAAGGGCATCTGAGGAAAGAGATTCCTGACCTACATCTGCCAAGAATCCAGTGCCAGCTCCATTCCTCCCGACCCTTTGGAATGAGCGGGAACATTTTCCCGTGATGAAGATAATGGGAGGAAATGTGGATGAGAATGAGTCACTGAAATTCTTGTTCAGAGTGCAATATCCAGCATCCCCAGAGACCTTTATTTATAGCCTGAGCAAACTCGACAGAGTTGCAGGAGGACAAATGAAAGTGTAGGAGAAGCTGAAGTAATGAGTAATGATAACTCCAACAGGCTCTTTCCATCACAAATTAAGTGAGCACATCATGGTAGTAAATCTGCAAAAGAGCTCAGACAGTTTTATCTCTGAGGAGCCCTGAAAGACTTCTTGGAATACACGTTGGAGTAAAGGTTTCATTTCATGTTTGCCTCTAGTAGATGTTTAGAATAAAAAATACTACAGATCTGGAGAATATTCAGGACCATTACCATGGTCTGCATCTCATCCTTGTGTCTGTCCTCAGTGCTGCCCCCTCAGGGTGTGGTTTGCCATAAATGAAATACATTCATATATGAAATAAATTCAGGGACAGCAAATGTTCACAGTTGCAAGAATACAATCAGAGTTAATGGAATAGGTCTGTCCCTGTCATCCTGACTGTGACTGCAGTCTGCAGCCAGGAAAGAGATCCTGGACTTCTCCAGGGCTGCTGGAGGAGGGACAAGCTCCTGCCATGTGTCATTTTTAGTGGAAACAATCTCCCAGGACCGATGTGAGTGATTTGCCTGTGTCTGTACGCAGCAGGAAGGCACCACCAAGGTAACACCACCAAGGTAACAGCAGTCCAGGTGCATGGAGAATATCCCAAATTCCTGCACATTCCCCACCCTGGCACTGGGATCTCCTCTGCTGCCCCAGGATCTCCTCTGCTCCTGAGCATCCTGAGCCGATGGGAACTGCACCCCGAGCTCCTGGGATGGGCTGCTGAGTGAATTCAGGCAAATCATGGCCTCTCCCAGTGCCTGCCTTTCCTGAGGAAATGCTGCTGCCTGTCCTGTAAATAAAACACCTTCAGGCATTCAGCTGGAAAGCAATAAATCAAATATATCTGAACAATATTGATACAGGCTGTGAGCAGCTACAGCACAGTGACAGCCGAGCCTTGCCCCTTCCCACATGCACACAGGAAAAAATTTCTACAATGAAGAAGTTATAGAAAAGGTTTCGTGGAGTTTAAACAATATTGTGGCTTGATAGAAACAGAAATTATGAACTGGACATCTCCAAAGTGGTCCTTTTCCTTTGTGTGCACCCAGAGTGTACAACACAGGCTGCTCTGGGCTGGTTTGGTGGCTGAGCCATCCCTCATGCCAAGGGTTCTGCTAAGCCGGGACTGCAGCTGATTGATCCCTCGAGCTGCAGGGAAAGGTCAGCCAAAAATGAGAATTTTCACAGGCTGGGAGAGGTCCCCACAAAAAGGCTTTTGGATTTCTGATTGGCAGGGCTGTGAGAGGGAGATGCTGTGATACAGAACACTGGGATGGAGAGGACTTTGGCATCTGCATGGATTAGGATGTGATCCTCTGGCAGTGTCACCTCCGAGCTGTGCCCATTCCCACTCCCTGCCTCTGCACAGCCCAGCCCGTGGGGTCAACTCCAGGGCTCCTGGGGGAAAAATCCCAGCCCTGGGCCTCCCTGGGAGCTCACTGCTGCTGGGGCAGCCAACAAAGTCAGACACACTGGGGCTGAAATCACCAGGGACTCACCAAAGCCTGGAGCAGGAGCTGTGGGGCTCAGAGTCAGCACAAACTGAGGCTGTGGAAGGGCTGGTGCCAGAACCGCCCTGCCAGTGCCATTCCACCCTCTGTCCCTGTCACTGAGCCCTTCCTTCCCTTCCTTTCCAGCCCAGCTTCAGGACATGAGTCCAGGTTTGGGAGAGGCTGGAGCTCTCCAGACATTGTTTCACTGGGTGTTTCACCCAGCCTGAGCTCGGATGGCTCCGGGTGTGTGACTGTGACTTCAGTGCAGTCCTGGCTGCTTTAACCCCACCGTGATTTACGTTTGATGAGGAGACTGAGGTTGCAACTCTCAGCTTGAGAGCTGCTATTCCCGCAGATTTCTGCTTCTGATTCATCGCTCTCCTCACTTATTATTCCAACATTTATGGATTGAGTAATGGGCACGATGGGTTTCTACTGAGAGGAGCTCTCAGCAGACTTCCAGCACATATTTTGACAGAGGGATGGATGTTCTGGGTTACATCTAATAGCAATTTAATGAATATTTTATTAAAATAAACTTAGTTAATGTTTTGTGGCTGCGTGGAGCAGTAACTGCCTACAAGTCTGTGGTCAGGAAAGCTTCAAGCTCATGGCAAATTTCCTGTTCCTGGAGTAGGATCTTCTTTCTCAACACCATAAGGCCAGAGGGACACATATGTTGTTAAATGCTTGTTCTACAAGTGAGAATGAGCACAAGATCGTGAGGAAAAACATTTGGTTTCTACTGTTGATCAGTGAAATTTCAGCACGATGAAATCCTGTGCTGCTGCCAAGACAGTGTCTGAGACAAATGGAAAAGTTTCCAAGCTTTGAGACTTTGAGAAAATTCCACAAATAAAACCCCACATCCCAGTTTTTTGGGGTGCAGGATTGCAATTGGAGGAGAGGGGGTATTTTTCTTCCTGAGCATGGGCTCGGCATCCAAGTGTCTCCAGCCCACATTAGAGAAGCTTTCTTGCAAATTGATGTATTTTTAAAAGGTTTTCCCACATCTCCCTGGTTCGCACACGAGGTTTGACATTAGCAGGAGGAAAAGCCCTTGCACCTTTCCACCTCCCAGGCAGTTCTGGTCTGGCTGTGACACTAAAGTAAAACCCCCACGAATTCCCTCAAAGTGACAAAATTAACAGGAGAATATTGGCAGACAGAAGTAGGGGTTCCAAGGAAGAACAAATTAAGGAGGGAAAGGTGGGATGAGTTTTCCCTTTGATGGATCTGTGTCTCATCTGCAGCTCCAGCAGTCACAGTGGGAGTTTTCACTCTGTCAGAATTATGTGGCAGCAATCACATTTTCTTTCAGCATAAACCTTCATCTCCTTCAATTTTCAAGGATTCCATGTGAAACTGAGGAAAACCAGGTTACTAATTAAGATTTGGAGTCAGCCCTGGGAACAAATGTGTAGCCCAATGAAGTTATTGGCAGCTGTGATGCAAATCCCCACATTTCTCCAGTTTAGAGGATGTCAGGATTTTCGGTCACAGCATTCCTGTCAGAGGGTGTGGAGTGAAGCTCTGGGCTGTGGGAACCTCCTGGGGTTCTGTGCAAGCAGAGAAGGGGCCAGGAGGGACAGCAAGGAATGGGATTCTCCTCTCCAGGGAACAAGAGCTGGAGCAGAGGGCTCAGGGCAGCCACACCAGAGCAGCGTGGAGAGGATTTCAGCCAAGGTTTGCACATGGAGCACGAGGGAAATGGGAAATGAGAAAGTGCTGGCAAACCCTGGAAGGGAAAAGCAGAGCTTTGGAAAGCTCCAGTGGGGATTAGGAAAGATTTGCCTCAAATTCTCCCCGCTTGAGGAGGCATTTGAGAGTCTCACACCTGAGGTTGTGGAAAGGCTGGATTTGGGGAAGGGTAATCCTTGATTCCTTTTGATCTGAGCAGGAAAATTGTCTTAGCAGAACTTCCCTGTGTAAAGAATTTTATTTGAGTATTTTTATTAAAGAAATCTTACCATAAAAGTTAGCTTTAATTTTGTCTAGCGTAAAGATAGAAACCAACATCCCCCTTTCTGGAGGAGCCATCCATTTTATTTAATTTCAGAGCAGTTTTACATCCCAGCAACAGGAATTTAATTACTATCTCCTTTTCTAATTAATTTCAATAACTTTAATTATAATTTTCTGCAGCGGTCAATGCTTTGGACACTTCATATAATTATAAGGGATTGCTATGTGATTTTGCATTAATGAATATTCACTGATTAGAAGAACCTCAATATCTCTTATTATTTAAATGTTCCAGAATCAAAGTCAGAGATATCTTAGAGCTGGGTTGCAGAGCCATCCTTTCTCAGGTGATTGAGGAAATGAGAAGTTGATGTTGTTTTCCAGCTCCATCTCTGTTGCAGCAGGAGATGGACAGCTCAGGAGTCTGTTTTGCTCAGTGGAATGGAAAACATGAAAACAGTAACCCAGAAATTAATTAGAAATGGGCCGAGACACAAGAATGAGCCTTGAATTTTAAACATATTAAATTGGAGGGAACGAGTAGTTCCTATTCATCTTCTGGCTTCAGATAAAGAGGGGGAGGGAAGAGGGCAGGGAGGAGCTGAAGTTTGAGGAGCAGCACTCGGCAGGAGGAGCTTGGCTCAGGCCCCCCCGTGTTTATTTGGGAAGAGAAGCAATAATTGATGTTTCTCCAGTTGCACAACTGCTCTGCATCTCTGTTATAAAAACAGCAGCACAGAAAAGGTTTTGGTGCTTACAGGTGCATAAATCCACTTTAGGGTAATTCTTGAAGTCCTTTTGCTGCTTTGCTCTTGGTGCTTTGAGGTGATGTAAAAATATATTTACAAGGAGCTCTGAAATGGCAAAGGGAGGCTGTGACAGCCTCTGGAAGTGGCTGGGGTTTGTTTTGGTGTGTGTGGGTTTTATTTATTTTGCTTTAATGGAATGATCCATTGGTTGGGTTTGCTTCTCTCAGTGCCCAGGCTCAGCTCTGTCTCCTGGCTCTTGCACCTTGGTGAAGCCTGGGTTGCTTAAAAGCCAGAAATAAGGAAAAAGAGGTTAAATATGTCAAACTGCAAAGAAGAAGGAAGAACTCTGGGAAGGGCAGTGAAAACTGAGGTTCTCAGAGATTCCTCCTTAGGAATTCTTTTGGGAATTGTGAAAAAGGTGCTCTTCATCCTGGCCTCCAGAAGCAGGGTTGGAGAAGCAGAGCTGCAGTTTTCTTTTGGGAAATCAGGAGGGAGGTTTGATCCCCTCTCCCACAGCACTTTGGTGTTTAATGGTGGTTCCACCAACAAATCTGCTCTGATTGGTGCAAATTGCAATTGCAAATAGACCTGGCCTAAGTTAGACCTGGTTTTGTACCAAAGAATGCTCTGTGCTACAAGAAAATGTTTATAAATCTGAATTTATTTCCTTGTCTAACCACAAAGGCTTTCTAACAACAGTAAATATTCCCTGTGTGGCTCTGAAGAGTTTCCCCAGTGGTTGTTGTTCAGTCACTCAGCAGCTCAGCTGACTCTGATCCCACAGAGAACTTGTTGGCATCTTGTGCTCGAGTTTACGGCTCCCTCATGTCAGTCAGGCTCCCGTTTTTCCAAGTTTTAGTGGAATACCAACAAAATCTGTCTGAAACTGAGTTTGGCACACGCAGTGATAGGGTGTGAGAACAAGGTTATGTTTTCATGAGAATGAGTGTTCTGTTATGAAGTGGAGATAAATAATGAGGACAAACATTGCATTAAAAAAAAAAAGAAGAATTTAATGAGCTGGGATTGTGGTCAGCCACAGCAAAAGTTCTTTTTTTCTCTAGGTTTTTTTTTTTCAATATTTTATTAATTGCTGGTAAATGACTACTTGAAAGCATCATCCAAATTTATATCTGATTTCTTGCGTGCAAGTATTGATTCAACATTTGTTGAGTCACACTCTGCACTTTGCTTAAAATAGATTTTAGGTTGATGTGGAAATTTACAGCTAATTTCCAGCCAGAATGGTTGTTCTTTATAAAAAATATTCTGATTATAATTACAGACATGTATTTACACAGCTACGATCCACATTCTTCCTGATGAGCAGGGAGGTGAACATTCCATTCATGGAAACTCAATTATAGCAACTTTTCCCATTCCATTCTCAAGTGCTTGGTCACAAGAGTTTGCAGGGAGGAGCTCCCCATTCCTGCTTGGATTCCACTTTCTGGGACAGGGAATGTTGGACCTTCAGCTCATCCTGGGATGGTTCTGGCCCAGGAGGTTCTGCCCTTCAGGGTGAGATGCTGGAACTCGTTGCAATTCCAATTTTGTGAACAACAAACGCTGTTCTTAAAAGTAAAAACGGGGAAAATGAGAGCCCAGTTTTGGTGTCTCTGAAATGGGAAGGAAATTCCCTCTGGAGAGGTCGGCTCTGGGTTGTGTCACCTCAGGAGCTGTTTGGGATGCAGCATCCAAGGTGTCCTGCTGTCCCTCCTGTCTGATCCCTGCAGAGACCTGAGGAGAGCCCCTCAAGCAGAGGCTGTTCCAGAGAGCCCTGGAATCTCCCGAGCTGGGAGGGACCCACAGGATCATCCACTCCCACCCCTGGCCCTGCACAGCCCCAAAATCCCAGCCTGGGCATCCCTGGAGCGCTGTCCAAGCTCTCCTGGAGCTCTGGCAGCCTCGGGGCCGGGACCATTCCCTGGGGAGCCCCCAGCACAGCCTGGGGGAAGAACCTTTCCCAAAATCCATCCCAACGCAGCTCCAGGCATTCCCTGGGCCCTGTCCTGTCCCAGGGGGCAGGGAAGGAGCTGCCCCTCGGGAGAAGCTGTTCCCTGTCTCTCTGGAAACATCTCCTGCTCAGAGATTTGCAGCTCCACTGGGCAGATGCACAACTGGATCCTGGAATGCGACCTCCAGCCCAGCCCTGGCCAGAGAAACTCCTCCAGCTCATCCCCTGAACAATAAAATCCTTGATTTACAGCTCTGAGGAGGAAACAGAACACGCTCTGGGTTAGTGGAAGCATCTGTGGGACTGGTTTATTTGAGGGAAGGGTTTATGGAGCCTGTTCACGCTTCTGCCTCCTCCCAGCCACCCTCTGGCTCCTGGAGAGGCAGAAATTTGGCACAAACACAAATTGCACTGCCCAAGCACTGCTCTGGGCAGGAAATTCCTTCATCCCAGAGGCTGCCAGGGGTTCTAGCACCAGCTCTCCCTGCAGGATACCAACAGTTCACAAAGCAGGAGCAGAAAACACCAGCACAAACCTGGAGACTGAACACCAGAAGAGAAATCTGAAGCTGTTGAGGAAGGAAATCTGCTCCAGCCACACTGAAATCCTTACTGAACTCACAGCTGGCTCCAAACTGGAGCCCTGGCACGGGGGCAGTGCTGAAATTGCACACTGCAGGCAGTGAAAGGCCATCTCAGCACTGGAGCAAGCTGATCACTTGCTTTTTCAGATAAATATAGATATTTTGGCCAAATTAAGATTTTTCTCATCATTCATGAATTTACAGTATTTGAGCAAAGGGATGGAATGTCCTACAGTCCTGACAAGGATACAGTTTCCTAAATAACCCTCTTGATGTGGATGAAGTGAACATTTTTTGAGGTTTGGGGTAGCAGGGAATTTATTTGCTTGTTTTAAGGCAATCAAGTCTTTCAATTTCCCTCTTACCGATGCATAGAATATTTCTGTTGGCTTCTCTGCTCTTTCCCCCTTCCAAGCAAGCATTCCACAAAGCTTTTCCACATCTTTGGCTGCAGGTAAGGGCTTCCAAATTCCTGTAGGATTTAATTGCAGTAAGCCAGATAATGAACTGATAATGAAATGGAACAGGGAATACACCACCAGCAGGAATTATGATATAATATAATTATGATATTTATAATAACCCAGTATCTTTGTGCTGCAAATCTCTATCTCCAATAGACACAGAAATTTACCATGGATGAAGGAAACTCAGCATTCTTTGGCACAGGGAGATTTTTTTCCTGTTAATAAGTGACAGTCTCAGAGGCACAGAGACAAAACAAAGATTTGCAGTGGAAGAGCTGCACTGAACTGAAATTCCTCTGTTCTGTTCATGTTGTTGTGCTCTTCTGCCTTCCCCATCCCTCCCAACTGTCTCCAGTGACACTTTGCAATTCTTTTTTCCGCTCTTTGATTGGTTTTTTGGATTGTTTGAGGCGATTGCTTGAATTCTTTTTTGGCATGCGTAGTTTTTGCTTCTCAGTTAGGTTTATCTGACTTTTTTTGGCTGGTAAGACACTGCTGTTTTCTCCCCAGCTATTTTTGCAATGTCTGCTTCAAAAGAAATACTCTCTGTACCAGGAGCTTTCTCAGCTCCTTTTAGTGACAGAATGGTGCAAAGCAACAATTTTTGAATGACCACGTGACCATCCCAGGAGAACTAAACAGAACAAAATGTCTTAGCAAAAAGAATTTTTTGGAATTTAATCACCAGCTGCACACTGTAGATCAGTGAGTGGCATATTCTTTTAAGCCACAAAAGTTAATTACAGTCAAAGAATGGCTCTGCTTCCAGCTGCAGGAATTGGTCTGGAATTAGTGGCTCCTGGCCTGGTGTCCCACTGGTTTTTCCAGAGGCAAAGCACAGTTCAGGGACTGAGCACTTAACAAGAAACGGGAAATGAAATTATAAATTCAAACAAACAAACAAAAAGTAAGACCAAAATAATCAAATCAAGCAATTATAAAGAAAAGGTGTCTGTGGGCAGATTGTCTGGGAGCAGCCAGAGCTCTCACAGGAGCATTTTACACTTCCTGAACAATGCAAACTGAAAAAGGAGAATATTGCAGTCAGGGACCACAGGAGCTGTTAAATATTGACAGGTAAAGCCTGGAGACAAGGAAACCTCCCCAGCTCAGCTCAAACTGAGCCTAGGGGGATCTGTCCCTGCTCCTCTCCTCGTGTGCCAGCCCCATCATCCCTCCCAGCCCTCTCCACTGACACTTTGCAATTCCTTTTCCACCCTTTGGGTTTTTTTGATTGTTTGAGGAGATTATTTGGGTTTTTTTTCGAATAGGTGTCATGGAAAGCCACCCTTTCCTTATTTGCTTCTGATCCGATTTGCTCGGAGAATTTGTGGAAATAAGGAACTGTGGAGCTGTGCAGGAGCTAAAGATGTGCTGGTTGTGCTCCTGGGGCTGGAAAGAGTCTTCCTCTGCCTGTCCTGCTCCTGATATTCCTTTTGCAAGCGTGTGCCACAGGTTGGTGTTGGAAGGAGATGCTTTGATCTTGCTCATTTTGGCCAGCTCTGCTCTGTGGCCTTGGACACGTCCCAAGGGCAGGGAGAGGGCCAGGGCCTGGGGAGGGCAGAGGGAGAAGGCTGGGATCAGGATAGGGAGAGGGTTGGGATCAGGAGCTTCAGGGGGAGAGGGTTGGGATCAGGATCAGCTTCTTTAAGTTTGGGGTTTCAGCCCCACTCTGCCCCTTGGCTGCTGCCTCCAGAGAAACAAATCCTAAAAAACAGCAACAAACTGAGCAATGTCCTCAAGTCCCTCAAAATGAGGAGGATTGACCAAAAGTGTATGAAATCTCAGTTTCTTCAGATAAATCCTGAGCTTTCAGAGTTTGTATTTAAAGTCATGAGGTCACCACTTATATGCAGTTCCAAGAACACATAACATATTTTTTTCCAACCCAAATCCCTTTTTTGGTATTGCCCTTGTAAATCCTTGACAACTGGAATAACAACAGTGTCATTTGGAGTGAGTGACAGCTGGACATAGGGAAGAAGGGAGGGAATATTTCGGTGTCACTGGCATAGAGCAGAGACAAGATGTTCTTAGAGTGAAGCAACTTCTGAGGAGCTGCCTGAGCCCCTGAGCCCCAGCCACCTCCTGCAAGGCAGGGCAAGGCTCTGTTTACAACATAAATTGGTTTTTCAAGTGATGCAAATTGCTTTGGAAGCGCTGTTACCTCACACTGTGCAAAAAACCTCCAGCAGTTCTCCCTGGCAGCCTCTCCTTTTCCATCCCAACAAACACAGCCTGTCCTGGGGTTCCTGGGGCTGGTCACACTGTGCTCTGGGCTGGCTGTCAGGGGCACAGGTCAGGGCACAGTGAGGATATTGCTGTAAATTTAGAGGGGAGATGAACATCTGGGCATTGCTGGGGTTTTTGTCCTGGGTGCTGTGTGGGAATTCTGGGCACAAATGAATTTATCCAGTGCCTTGTGGTCCCCTGGGTGTCACATCAGCTGCTCTGGTGGTGGCCCAGCTGTGCTGAACCTCCTTGGTGCTCTCTGCTCGCAGAGATGTGCAATTCCAGCAGGTCAAAATGTGAATTTTTCACGTAGCTCAGCAGTTTTGGTGGGATCTCAGCTGTGCTTCGTGGCTCAGAGACCCTGGAGAGACTCCCTGTCCTGTCTGCGCTCCAGGAACATCATCTCCAGCTGAGACACAAAATTCCCTGTCCAGAGGAACTCATCTGATCCAGTTCTACAAAACTGAGCCAGATTTGGAAAGTGCTGCATTCCCAGTGCCCCCAAATGGAAACTTCCAGACCCAAAGATGCACAGAGGGTTGGCTTTTTTTTGCTCAAGTACGCAGAATTATGTGCCCAGTGCCAAAAGCCAGTTTGGAAATTTGGATTTATTATGCATTTTCCAGATTAAATCCAGAAGCTGGTTGATGCCAGATAACGTGAGGTATAAATGGAGAGATTTCTCTCTGAGGCTTCTCTCGTTTGCTATCAGGGAGCAGCAGTTTTCACCCTACCAGGCAGAGGAGATAAAGTAAAAAACCACCATTTCCAGCTTGCAAAGGCCCAGCCTGTGTGGAATCAGCTCAATTATTTCAGCTCAGTCTGCAAGGAAAAGCAGTTCCTATCTCAGAATTACAATTACATGGGAACGTGAACTGCAATTTCTCTCCTTATTAATGCAATATAACAACAAAATATGGACAATGACAATGCAGCAGTTCCTGGGGATTTGAAATAACTCTGGGCATGATGGATCTTTAAACATGATCTGGCTTCATTTCATTATTTTAATATCATGCCTTGAACTGGAAATTTGTGAGGTTGATCTTGTTTGAGAGTACTGATGCAGCATTTAGAGTGAGAATACAGAACATTTCACAGGGGGAAATGCTTCTCATTACTTGTGGGTAACTGAGTCCCAAAATCCAGGGACACTTTGTGCTAATTTATTTACATTTACAATGTATTTACATTATATATTTACATTAACAATACCAAACCCATGCACTGAAAAATGAGTGCAGAACCCAGAAAATTCACAAAATGAACTTAAGGCACAAAACCAACAAAAAAAAACCCCAATGGAGGATCTTTTTCATTTGGACGTATTTTGAGCTTTAGGGTAAAAGACTCCTGGTGTTTTAGGAACCTTGTGATTTTGGAATTTGATGATAGAAAATTCTGTATTTAAATGTGGGCTGTTGCACTAATCCATTCTGGTCTAATTCCTCCCATCTTCTTTTCTTTCCCAACCACCCTCGTGGTCCATTATGGAGCAGAAGCCCTTTAAATATCCAGATTTACTCCCTGGGAAGGCTCTGCCCTTCCCTGGGGTCACTGTCCCCCTGTGCACCAGGTCCAAACCAGGAATTTTCCTATCAGGAGCACAGGACAAACCCAGAGAAATGATCTGCAGATGTGGCTCAAAGGTGGAGGAATAAATCAACTCTAGTTGTGCTTATTGGCAAAGCAGGACTGAGAATATTCCAGATTTTCCAGATTGCTGCCCCAAAACAATCAATGAGAGGGAAAGAACACTCATTTTGAAGGTAAAAAAAAAAAAAAAAAGCTGCTGTGTGAGCACAAAGTGAGCTGCAGAAATTCTATTGATTGATCTGATTGTACCTTGAACTGTTTGCAGAAGTGCAGGGTAAGAATCTCAAATATGAGCACTTTCCATGGAAATGCCTGTGCAAATTGAGAATTTTGAAATATTTATTGTGGTTTGAATTGATTTTTAAAGATGCTAAGTGGTGCCAGAAGGTGCCACCTCATTATGGCTGTTTCTAATTCTAAAAAAATAAAATCCAAGAGAAGCTGCACTTCTTTTTCCCTGCCTCCCTCAGGCCTGAGGAGCTCTTTGGGGTCCTGGGTTGGGATTTTGGGTGCTGCAGAGGAGGAATGGACGTGTCACTGCTGAAGGTCCAGACCCCAAACACTTTTCTGGCACAGCCAGAGCTGCAGCTCCTTCAAAAATTTCCAGGTTAAAGCCCAGGAGGTGCAAATACTTCTTAATTTCAGCTGAGCCTCAATGGCTCTCATTTAGGCAGCCTGGGGGAGGCTCTGCTGCTTTTCCAAGGCAGTAAAAGCAGGAGAAGCTCCTCTCCAGCAAAATCTGCACCCTGGGAATGTCAGGAGGGCTGAGGATGTTGGTACCTTCATTCCCCCTGGGATGGCATCTCTCAGTCAGACACAAAGCTGAGCTCATCAAAGGAAACATGAAGAGTTTCCCATCTTGTCCTTTATGGTGTGCTCACATCTGGCTCAGAATTAAAGCCAGCACTGAAACTAAGCTCCTGGAGTCCCTGTTTTTGATAAAGGAAGAGTATTGTGCACATTTTATTCTGGTTATCTCATGGAAAAGGGTTGGATGTGATGGGTTGTTTTATTCCCCACAGCCCCCACAGCTGCCTCCCAATTTTAGCACATTCAGCTACAACATCCAAAGATTTGATTTCTATTAATATATCAGATATTAAGAATGATATCATCAGACTGAAAAAATTGATACAAACTTGAAAAAGCAGTTGACCCTTGTGCTTTATGGTATAAATTACCTCGGAAAGAAGAAGGCTCATATTAAGATTTCTTGCACCTTCCTCTGTAGTAGCAGGAGTTTTATCAGCTCATGGCTCATTAAAAACCTATTTTTAGAACCAAGTGTTCTCCTTCCCCACCCCCTGGGTTGCACTGTCAGACAGAAAGGGTTTTCTGGGAAAGAAATCCTGATTCACTCTGCACAAGTGAGGCAGAAATCTGAGCTCAGGCTCTGCCTCTGGGTCCAGGACAACTCATGTGAACTTTGGCTCACATAAAATATTGCTTTTCCCCTCTTCAATTGTGTAATAAATAAAGGATCAAGGAGTGAAGAAATGCAAATAATGTTATCAGGGAGAGTTATGGGATCCTGAAACAGCTTCTGAGGGATCTGGTGCTTTCTTCTCCTTCAAAGGTCATCAATTAGGAGTTGGTGTTTGTGGCTTTGAATTCCCTCCAGTCTGGGGAGTTCTGCTCAGGATAAAATCCAATGAGCTGCTCTGGGCTGGAACAGGAGTTCTGATCTGATTAATATTCCCTATTTCCAACACTTCTGAGGGAATTTATTTCCAAAGGAGTTTATACAGGATCCCCACTGGGTGAGGTAAAGGGTGGAATGAAGGGAATGTGGCCCTGCAAAAAGGAAGCACCATAAATTGTGCTTTGCTCTGGAGCAGGAAAAATCTCCCTCTCCTTCATCCTCCCACTGATGTCTCCAGCAATTTCTATTGACTTCAGGCACAAAGAGAAATGCCAGAGCTTTATCATTTCATCAGCTACACATGAGCTTATTCTTTATTTTATAGGAAGTATTGGGGTTTAAAGTCACCAGGAATCTTGACTTGGAAGTGTTCAGACACCACAAATCTGGCCTTAGAGGAAAGTCCCCAGGAAAATTCCTGGGACAAAAGCCAAAATCTCTCCATTCTTCCTAACATATTTTTTCACAGTCTTAATTTAATTAAATCTAAGGGGATTCATTAATGATTCCAGTGCTTTTGTCTCATCTGTCTCTATCAGATAATCCTCCACCTACCTCTAGTCCCATTTGAAAGTGATTTTTGTAATTAATTTTCTAAAATAAATGTATTTAATTTACACACCATTTGCTTCCCCACTGTCTAATGAAGTAAAAAAATAAAATAACTGGTGTTGAAATGAACTTGCCAGACATTGGAACTGTTTCTTGACCTGCTCTTCTGATAAGAGTTTATTTGGCTTGTCTTCATGAATCTTTGCCTTTGTTCTATGGGTTAACCTGGGGATTTTCAGCACAGGGGGAGAATAAAATAAAAGTGAGTCTGTCACAGCTGGGGCTGGAATCCCCCCTCTTTGGGAATACTGCACAGATCCCACCCCTTTTTAAATTTCAACCTCCAAGGACCAGGTAGGCTGTAAAATACAACATTATTTATGTGCACAAGCCCATTAGGCTTTATTTGGATTTCCTTCTGCAAAGGAGGTTGCTGATTTTCCTTTTAATATTACATTAATTAAAGACTATTAAGATAATTAATATTACTCAATTAAAAGGTGCTGCCCACTCATTAATTGCTGCTCAGCTGATGGATGTCTGTTTTTCCAGGTGTCCTGATATGGATAAATCTGGATCATTTGAGGGCTGGATAAAGCAGAGACTCCTGTTCCAGGTAAGCCACAATTCCAGCTCCCACAGGATCCTCCCTGTCCGTGGTGGCAGCCATGGCATGGCTCTGCTCTTCCAGAACTTTCCCCTTTCCTGGGATGTTCAGATGGAGAAACCTCACAAACCTGGCCTTTAAATCAGAAGTGTTTTCCCAGAGAGGAGGGAGAATCCCCCTGGAGCAGGCAGAGCCCTGGGAATTGCTCAGACCACGAATCCAAGGCTGGTGCTGCTCTGAGGGATGGGCCAGGGACAGCCTGAGCTTCTTCCCAAGCCCAAATGGTTCCATTCCCACCTCCGGATTTCTCTGGGCACTTCTGGGACTGCAATTGTTGCTTTAAACAACATAATCCCTCCTGGGCAGTCTCATCTCTCTGAAATATCTGATTGATACACAAGGCCTTGATAGAAAGGCCTAGTATGGAAAAGGTTCTGATAAACCTGAAGGTTCTGAGGGCCCTGGATTCTGCCAGCAGTGCCACGTTTTAGGAAAACTTCCCTGGCACCAAATTCCCAGTTGGTTTTGTGCCTAAAGAGGCTCCTGGAGCAGGGACTGGGCAGGGTTAAAGGAATAAAGCAGGGATTTATTAAAAGCCCTTCCAAGGATGCACCTTGGGCACTGCAAGAGCCCGGCCCTGGCTGCAGCCAGGATGGGCCCTGGCTCAGGAGTTTCACTCTTGGATCAGTTCTGGTCCATTTCCACCTTGGGGTGAATTGTGCAATTCCAGCTGCAGGTGATGCAGTCCCATCCTCCCAGGCTGCTCTCCTCAATTCCCTGCTGGTTGCACTTTTTGGGCCTGGAGCTGCAGCGGTGTCCTTGGCTGTGGGGCTGGAGAAGGATTGTTGTGTGTGCCTGAGCTGTGAGGAGACCCTGCTGACACTTTGTGTGGAGTTCAGAGTTCTGCACCAACACAGAGGCTGGAAAATAACACAGCTCAAAGTGAAGGCCTCAGGTTGTGTTTGTAGAACCTCAGCTGAGCTCTGGCTGAACCCCCAGGGTTTTCCTGCTCTTCCCAGCCCCATCGGTGGCTTTGGACACACCAGTTGTTGTTTCTGGGTGCTGTTTTCTAGGAAATGCTGAGCCCCAAACACCCCTGCTCTCCCTGCCCTTGTCCTCAGCTGCCTCCCTTGGAATTGGGAATTTGGAATTTGGAATGATTTCCTTTGCCCTGGAGCAGGAGCATTTTTCACCCATTGTTACAGCAGGGAAAGAATTCTCATCCCCCAACTTTCAGAGTGACTTTGAGTATTTGCACTGACAGCTAGAAAGTATTTTGGATAAAGGCAAAGTATGTCCTGCTGTTCTTTACATGCTTTAAATATTTCTGGGTAAATTCTGTATTAATCTGGATATTGGGAAAGGCTGGAAATAACTTTTATGCTGGAATTTTGTGCATGATGGGCATTTAACTTAAAATAACCCACTGGGACAGACCCACCCCTGCATTAATTTGATAAAGGCAATCTGTGCTAATTAATTAGCTGTTGTCAAAATTGTTTTTAGAACTACTTCTTGGAAATACTGCATTTTTTCTTAATTGATGTTGTCAAAACTGAAATACTCAACAATAATTTAGTTCCTTCATTTGACCTAATAGTTAATCAATTAGGAGTATTATTGATGTCATCTTTTAAATAGAAACAAATTGCATTGTCAAAGTATGCAAGCTTATTTTCCAACTATTTTCTGATACATTTCAGAGTCAAGTAGTTCAAGATTGTTTTAAGGGACTAAGAAATAAAATAATTCCGTGGATATTACAGGGATTTAACTCCACTTTTCTGTTTCTGTCTCTGAGGCAACAGGAAAATGCTTTGGCCAATGCCCCATCCCAATGGGATGAGTGTTATATTTAAAAGAAATATTTCAGAAAGTAAAACTTTTTTTCCATTCTGTTTTTTGATGTTCAAATCTGACTAAAATCCCAAACTGAATTTTTACATCTCAGAACTTTGATATTCTTTAATTTCACGTTGGTGGTGCTGCTCCAAGCCTGATTAGGTAACAAATGTCACCACTCAAAGATTCCCTGTGGGAAAACTTCCTTTCCTCTTCCCAGCAGTGAGAGGAAATAAAATGTGACCAGAGCATGTCCTTGGCTGCAGGACAATGTGGAATGTGCTGCTTCTTGGTCACAGTCACACAATCCTTTAGGCTGGAAGAGAAATCCAAAAGCATCGAGCCCAACCTCACTGAGCAGGTGTAAAATGAACTTTCTGGAAGAGACAGCTTGAGAAGAGACTCCTTTTCCATCTAAATTGTTTACAAATCCACAATTTTAGTATTTTCTGTGCCTTCCTAGATAGTTCTTTTCCTAAGAAAGTTGGAAACACAAAGGCTGTGACAGAGGGACTTGTGCCGCACTCACCCCTGGGACTTCAGCTGAGCTTTCCCAGCTCTCCTCAGGGAAATCCAATATTTCCTGGGCACTTTGTGGAGCAGCTCAATCCCTCTCCTCAGTGGCCACGTGTGTGCAGGGACACTTTACTCTGGGTCAGTGCTCCCTGCATCCCAAATTTACACTCAGGAACAGCTGGCTCATTCCAGAACTATGTGAGGCAAAGTTGAGGACGAGACGTGGAACCTCCCTCTTCTCCAGCCTGATCTGTCACCCTTGTTCTAAATTTAAATCTGTGTTTACAGGATGCAAAAGGGAAGAGGCAGGCAGTTAAATTAAGCAGCAAAACATCTCGTGCTTATTTTGAGGTCAGACAAGTGGATTTTCTTTTCCATATGGTGAATCCAGAGCCTGGTGGGTGATGTGCACGTTTGTGAGAGCTCTGTGAACAAGTGAGCCGTGCTCAGAGGGACCCTGGCTTGGCTTCTGACCCTTTCAGGGCTATTTTTGGCAGCAAAATTCCATAGAATAATAAGGAGTGGGGCTGGAGCAGGGAGTTGGTGGAGCTTTCTCAGCAGGCTTTTTCAAGGGGCACTTTGCTCTTCTTAGGCTGCACCTCCCTGTCCATCCCCTCCTCCAAGCCAAGCCCAGGGACCTGGGGAGCCCTGTCAAAACCAGCAGGTTCTGGCTGGAAATGGAAATTCCTTCCATTTCCTTCCTGAGAAACACCTGCAGATCCCAGGGATCATCCCAGAGCAGGGATGAGCTGCTCTCAGCACCCCAGGGCTCTGCTGCCTCCCAGGCAAAGCCTGGATTTGCTCAGGTCACTGATTCTGCTCCCTGCACTGAGCTATTTCAGCCCCAAATGAGGACTCTGGTCCCAGACCTTGGAGGGAATTTTGTGGAATGTTTGATGGGAATGGCCCAGCCCAGGGAAACGTGGCCTGCACTGGGCTGAGCTTTGCTCTCCTCTCCCTGTGTCTGCACATCCTGAGTGGGAGCTGAATTTGGGAAATGAGCTGCTCCCCTTCAAGGGAATTCAGCAGCTCCTGGCTATAATGGACAGCTTTAGGTCGTTGCTGTTATTAGGATGGGAAGCTGCCCATTTTCTCTCTTTCAGTACAAGAGACATTTCTAAACTGATTCTCAGAGCGTCCCAGCTATAGAGAAACCCAGCTGGAGTTTCTGAGTGTGGGATTGAATGTGATTAAAGGAAATTAATTCTGGATAAAATTCAGGTTGAAGTTCTGAGACCTTAAGTTCTTATCTGGCCCAGCATTGTGCACACACACAATCACTGTCTCCATCACTTTATATCTTGGGACTTTACCACATTTGTGTTGTAATTTTATTAGAAAAGGTTGATGTCCAGGTATTGATAAAGGAACTAAAGGGATAAATATTCATCCTGTTTATTGCATCTGCTTCTGGTGCTTTTGTAGCAGAGGTGAAAGGAGAATAAAGCCTCCCAGATAAAATTTTAATAATAATTTTATGATTCTGCAACAGCAACTCTATTGTGAAATAGTCTGTGTTGTGTTCCCAGCTTGCCAGTGCTGCAGGTTTGTGCCTATTTTTACCTCTTTGAAACTTATTTATTGCCAGCTCCTGCAATCTATTACACAGGATCCAAAGGCAGGGACAGTTCTGTGGATTCCAGCAGAGTAAGCTCTGTTGTGGGGTGGTTGAGATGATTAAGGAAGGTCTTGTACAGCCAATTACTCCCAGTAATTTCATTAGAAAAGACAAAGGCAACGTGAACTTTGTGTAATTCCCACTCTAACACCGGGATCCGTCATTTCCATTAATAGCAGCTTCCAGATTTTGAAGTTAAAAGGTTCAGTCTGAACTCCAGTCCCTTCCAAGAGGAATCCCAGCCCCAGTGCAGGGTTTTGTGCCCTCCCTGTGTGCAGGGTGGATGTTGTGGAGCAGGGAACACCTGGAATAGGACACATTTCCATGGAAAACCTTTGTTTTGTCCTTCCCAGACCTCCCCCTCCCGTGCCTGTGATCAGTAGAGCCTCACCCCAAACAAGCAGAACTTGTTTGATTCTATTCCTGCTTTTCATCTCCCAATAATTCCCTAAATAAATCAGCAATTCTACCTCAGCTTCCCTGTGTCCCACTGGGAAAAGCTCCCTGCCTGTGACAGTGCTTTCAGCATCTCTTCCATTTTCCCAGATCCTTTTTCCTTGTTGGTTTTACATCCAGATGTCCCTTTAAATTAGAGTTCCTCAGAGCAAGGCAGGAGAATTCCCATATTAAAAACATAAACAAAGGGGCATTGTTTTATCTTTAAAGCTCTTTGCTTCTCCCCTCATTCCTCTCTCCTGAACTCAAAATACCCAGCTATAATTAAATATCCTCTTTAGGAGGGAGGAAAGTGCCCTCACAGGACTGGAGAGGCCAAAGCAGGGTGGGAGAGCAGAGCTTTGCCCCAGTCCTGTGGTGGGAATCACAGCATTGCCTTTGCTCCAATCCCTCCAGGCACATTCCCAGCAGGATCCAGAGCTATTTGTGCACATCCCCAGGCCCAGCTAAAGTCCACATTCTGAGCTAACTTCAATGTTTACTGTAAGCTTAATTTAAAAGCACATATATGGAATTAAGGGAGTATTCAACATCTTGGACTTTCCTTTATGATCCATATTCATTGTCCACCTCGTTCTTGGTTTTCCTTCCACTCCTGAGCATGCAGCCACAGAGAAGAAACAGGATGGGCAAAAATAAACCTGATAAACTAGGGAAAAAAATTAGTTTTACTTGCACAAGTGATAGATTTTTTTTTTTTTCTCCTTCAAAGAGGGTTTTTATAGAGGAAGAGGTTGAGAAATATTCCTTTTTGTCAGGCTTTAAGGAATTCCAGCTCCAACATCTAAGGCAGACTCAGGAGTCCTGTTAAAACTTGGTTGTTCAACCTTTTCTTGAGAAAGTACCTCAGAGTATTTCAGAGTATTTCAGAGCACACAGAGAAAATGGGATCATTAATAAAATAAATCAGGGCATCTATTACTGGGGCACTCAGCCAGGATAGTAAAGTTGTCCTGAAAGGACATAAACACCAGACTGGAAATGAAAACCTGCTGCTATCTTTAATTCTGAATCTCCTGTATTTTCCCTTTTTATTTGTAGCAGGTAATTTGAGGGCAGTGACATCAATTAGCAATTTAATTGGAGTTGCAGGGACTGTCTAATTGGGAAGCAGGGGTGTGCCAGGTAATAAGTTCCATTTCCAATGAACTCCAAGCAGCAGAAGTGGTGTGGGAGAGACTCTTTGCAGCATGACCCCATCTCCAAACAGGAAATGTTTGGCTCTGCTGGGAGAGGACAATGAGGAGCCAGCTGCTGGTGCTGGGGCAGAAATCAGAGTCATGGCAGGGAAAGCAAAAGTGTTTCCAGGCCAGAGCTCAGAGCAGAGATGCTTTTCTCCCTGGCATTTATCAGCTCCTTCGAAGTAATTTGGTGGAATTTGGAGTGGTTGTTCCAAAAATATATGGGATGGGAAGCTGGAATTGGGGCAGGAAGTCGTGGAGAGAGATATCATCTTCCAAGGAGGTGGAGAGGAGCAGAGCAGGGGCTCAACAGGCTCTGAAGTCAACCCTGGCACTCCAACCTGAGCACGAGGGAAGCTTTGCTTCATGAGACAAAATAATTCCATAGATTCCAACAAGAGAGAGAGCTGGATGCTTTCCCAAAGTTCCCACATCCAGGGGCTGGTTGATATTCCAGATTCACCTGTTTGTTATTGAATGGAGATGGTGTTTATTCTCCAGGCATCCCGAGTCATCAAGTCCTGTGGAATGCTGAGAAGAGAGTGGTTGTTGTTATTTCCTGGTTGTTATTTCATGTTTCATGTCATTTGTAAGACACAAGAGCTGCCAAGCCACAAACTGAAGACAATTCCCACATTTTGCCACTGGAAGGGGCAGCTGGGGACAATCTGAGCAGGAACAGGGCATTGCAACTCCTCCCTTCCCACTCTGACATTATTTCAATCTCCCTTCCATCCATTCTCTGTTCTTGGCTGAACACCCAGGCATGATTTTATTACCCTGTGAAATCAATGAATCTCAGCAGAAAACCTCATGAGCTTTAAATAGTCCAGAATTACTGTGTGCAGCAGGCAGGGCCCAATTAATCAATCAGTCAATCAATCAATCAATCATCCCCAATTAATTGTTTTGTCGAGTGGCCCCGGATTGATCCCTGGGTGAGCTGAGCCCCAGGACTGCCTGAGCTCTGGCAACAGCTGACGGACTTAAAAGTTCTGGAAATTAAATTATTTAAATGAATATTCAAGCATTAAATCAATGCTAAGCAGAACAAGAGGTGACATGTCCTCCTGTTTATTTGAAAATTAAACCTGGACAGCTGTTGAGCACTGCTATTTTTCAAGGATTTATGGATTTCTGGGCTGGCATTCTGTCTTGTTCGTGTCCTTTTATTGGCTTTTGATGCACTAATTTGGAACTGCATTATAATCACAGTGGTTAGGGAGAGATGGCCTTGGGGTTTTTCTTCTCAAGCTGGCAGAGAGAGAAGAGATGATTTGAGTTGTGTGATTCAGCCCATGAAAAATAACCACATTTTCATGGGCTTCTGGGAATATCAGCAGGGCAGGAAGGAGGCTCTGTGGGCATGAGCCCCCAGGATAAATAAAACATTTTGTTCCCTCAGGGTGAAGATGTGCCTTGAGAACCATTGCTTCATCTTTTCGGGGACAGAGAAGGATTTAAATTTCCTGGGATTCATCCAAATCCTTAAATATATTCTAAAAATGAGAGGGGAAAAAAAAGGTATTGATACTTATCTGTGATAAAGTTGTGTTTCAGCTTTGGTGATTTCCCAGGTGCAAGCCTGCAGTTTTCAATAACTAATTGGAATCAACTGCAGCAATGTTGGGCTACAGGACTCTCCAGCTGTAGGATTGATACCAAATCCATCTGTTTCCCTGGCTGGTGGCATATTTGTATTTGTGTTTCCCGTGAAATAATTCAGCTGAAAATATTCTTTATTGGGCTGAGAAACCAGGAATGCTCCACCAGAGTCGGGACTTGTGGGTGCTCTGCCCAGAATTCCCAATTCCTACCAGCATCCGTGACTTTCTGCTCTTTCCTAGCAAGAATTCCTCGTCTTTTTCACTGGAGTTACACAACAGGAAAGGGTCAGAACAGCTGGAAAGCTGCTATGGAGAGCTGTGGGCAGGCAGCACGTGGGAGAACATGTTCAGACATCCTCTGATTCCCTCAGGTCGGGGTGGGCACTGGGATTTCTGTGGCAGAGGGGATTTCTGGAATATTGGCCAGTGCAGACTCTCAGTTTCCTCTCGGATGTTTCCCTCTGGGCTGGGTGGGCCCTGCTGTCACCCTGTGCCCTGGTTCCCAGTCCTTTACTGGCATCTCCTGAAAACACACAGGGGGATGAGTGAAAAAGGCCCTGGATAATCCACTGAACACATTTCCACCCCTTTCTTTTCTCCCTTAAATCGGTGTGCCTTTCTCCAGAGCTGAAGTCAGTGTCTCTTTGAGCCACCCTGAATGCAGCAGAAATTCTGCAGTTCCTCAGCTGCAAAGACATTTCCTGAGAGCATTCTGGAGCCAGGACACATTTCCATCTCTCCTGTCTGATTTCTAAAGAGAGCATAGAGTGGTGCAGCTGAAAGCCAGCAATTTAAAAACGAGGAGCATTTCTGGGTGTTTGTATGTGCATTGTGGCTCTCCTTGATCCAGGGAACCACAGGTCCCGTGGTCATTTTCTGGCACAATCTGGAGGTGCTGAAGTGATTTGGGATGAGATCCTTTGCTGAGTCATAACACTTCACTTGAAACCACGGGGAAGCTTTTAGCATCAATAAAAACATTCCAGACTCTCCCTTCAAGGCAACGTCTCGTGTTTACAGCTGCACCACTGCAGCACTTCAGCTGCTACACTTTCAAGTGTTCCTGAAAAACACCTCTCATTTTATGCCATTTCATCTCCCAGCATTAACAGATAATCTTGTACAATCCAAATAGATTTGCAAGTAAGGCCAATTATCCTGGCAGGAGCAGCTGGGTGAGGGAAGCCATGGGCTGAGAGCAGAGAGAGCTGTGCTGTTTATTACAATGTCCAATAAATCATTTACAGCCAGAACCAATTACCTGTTTATTTCCAGTGCCTGCTCTTCAATTAACAGGGGGAATATGCACCTTTAAAGGAGATAATTTCTCGGGATGCATTAGATTGTTGTTCCAGCCTGGAGCTGAGCTGTTCTGTTGGAGTTTCATTGGGAGTCTCTGCTGAGAGCTCAGCCAGCCCCAGGGTTGGCATTACCTGGGCTCTGCAAATCTGGGAGCAGTTACCAGTTAGTGACAGGAAAAGCTCTCAGCATCCCAGCTCTGAGTGATCCTTGCTGGCTGGGATAACCCTCCCTGGGGAGCTGGGAAGTGCTAGTGGGCACCAGGAGCTCAGCCAGACCCCCAATGGAACCAGCTCCTTTTACTGGGAGTTCTGGTCTTTCACTGCTGCCACCTGTGAGGGCTCAAACCCGACCCTGATATAATTCCTGTGATGATGGTGGAGAGCACAGCCAGTGGGAGAGGTTTTTTTTAATATTTATGTATAAAATTCACAGGGAAAGTCAAACACTGTCCCATTCCCAAAACCTGGGGCACAGACTGGCAGCACTGGAAGCGCTGGGGACTGAGCTGGGAATGGCCCCAGCCTGATGGTCTGGAGTCAGAGCAGGATTTCTACTGGAGAAATCCTGGTAACAGATTGTCCCACCCATCTCCCCAAGAGGAGCCAAGAAAAGATGGGTGAACTCCTGTGGAATGGGAGAGTCCAAGGTCAAATCCATAGAAACTGAGGAACTGTGGGGAGTGCAGGTACCTGGATGAGATTTGCAAACTAAATGAGGACTGCTTTGCATTTATTTGAATAAGAGCATTTTCCATCCCTGGAAGCGTCCAAGGCTAGGTTGGATGGGGCTTGGAGGAACCTGGGATAGTGGAAGGTGTCCCAGGGTATTAAAAAAACCATAAAAGGTTCTGGTAACCTGAAAAAACAGTGGGGTGTGGACTCTGGAAGTCTCTCCTGAGAGAGCCGGGATTTGCCTTGGGAACACTGATCCATAACAACCCCAAGGGACAATCAGTGTCTGTCAAATAGTTTGATTCAATTACTTTGCATTATCAACAGAAAGAGTGAAAAAAGGAGCAAAGCTTGGTGTGTTTCTATTTCTGGCATTTGCTGTGCCAATTAGTGATTAATGATTGATGATTAATCCCACAGACTTTTTGGTGACAGGGCTGGGAAAATCTTCCTGACACAGGAGACTTCAGCAATTATCCTCCAGACTAAGTGCTGGGACTCTGTAATTTATGACACCTTTATCTCCTTTGGGATAAAACAGCAGTAAATATAATGCAGAGAAAAGTCTCACAGGGCCAGGAGAATTCATTTCTAAAGGAAAGAAACTCCTTGGCTTTCAAGTTCTTTCCAACTCTAATTTCTCTGCAATGAGGAGAGGGACAGAAAACTGCGTTTTTATCATCTTTAGAGATTAAATGTTTCTGTTGTTCAAAGTAATTCCTGTGTTCAGTAGATATATTTAGCTGTATAACAGCAAAACATCTCCAAGCAGAAAATATGGAGCTACTCTGACTCCTGAATGGAAAACAGGGAGGGAATTCTCAGAGTTTATCTTGTAAAGCAAATCAGAAGGTTTGGGGTGCCCATTCCTGGAGGTGCCCAAGGAATTCCTGGAGGTGGCACTCGGTGCTCTGGGCTGGGGACAGGGTGGGAGTGGGGCACAGCCTGGACTCAGTGATCCTGGAGGGCTTTTCCAACCTGGATAATTCCATGATTCTGTGGTTCCCTGAACTCTGCAGCTTTGCTGCAGCTGGAATTTCAACCTGCACGGGGGTTCTGCCGAAGGAGCCTCTGGCACCAGGTCCTGCAGCAGAACTCAGCTCAAACACGGGATTTTGGGGACCTTTCCCTTCAGCAAACGTTGCTCAACAAAAAGGTCTGAGCAACCCAAAACTGATTAATCATCGCCTCCAGGAGAATTTATTTATTAGGCTTTAATCCATTAGCACAAGTTTTAGATGGGAAAGAAAAAAACATTAGGAAGAAAAACATTGTAAATCTAATTCTTCTGGGAACCATTAGTGGCTAGTTCTAGTGAGAATTGCTGAGGCCATGAGCAATCCAGATGTTTATTGCTTGGCTAAGGCTGATTTTTCCTTCTTCCTGCAGTTCATTAACAAGGAGTGAGTGAGTTCCTGGGGTTGGAGAGGGAACAACTGGATGGACAAACCTCTGATGTGGTGTTTGCTGTAAGCAAAGCTGTTGGTTCTGTTCTAGAAGACCTGTCTGCTTTTCCATTGAAACAGATTTAAACTGGCTTCAAAACCCAAAATCATCTGAAAATGGATTTTAAACCCACACTGAGACATGCAAGGTTAGATTTCCTAACTTTACAAAAGTTTTTGGATATTACTTTAAAAGTACATTAATCAGCATTTTCAATGGGAAGAGCCACATTTAAATTGCTAAAATCCCTGTGAGGTGAAACAGAAACTCACAAAGCTGAGGGACACTTGGCTAAATTCACTTTCAGAAATGTTTATCTCAGGACTGTCAGTCACAGCAGGCTCAGGGCAGTGTCTGAATATTGAGTGTGTGCTTTGGGAAGGGCACATCCTAAAGGGAAACTTCAGGGATTAAAATCAATTTAGCCTTTCTTGTCATTTTTTCTTAATAGCCCTACGAGGGAATATAAATTTCAGATTAGGGAATGGTTTAAATAATTTCTCTGTTGTCTGCTGAGGAGAAATGCTTTCCCTTTAAAATAGTTTTTTCTTTTCTCTCTGCCTTTCCTTTCTGTAGCAGGTTCTGCTGCAAACCCATCAATCTGAATCACTGGTTAACAATCTCACTCTGGTGATAAACTGATGGGTGCTGCAAGGTAATTTATTCTAATTTCAATCTAACATCTTCTAAACTCAATTGTGATCAGGGGAAAAACCCTCAGTCCATCAAAGGGAAACAAGAAAATGTCTCCTGCCTGGAATAAGCAGACACTTATGTCTATATTGTCTCTAGAATTCCTTGGCTCATGTCTTTAATTTGTGTCTAGTTTTCATCTGTTGAGGCATTTTTACAGAGTTTGAACTCAAGAAATAAGTACATTTTAAGAATATTTTGATATGGAAGGGGTAGGGGAAAAATGAGAGAAATATCCTGTTTGACACCGTGGCCAAAGTGAGCTTCAAAAAGACATTTTTGTACCTAATTGCTTGTTCCATATCACAGAATCAGGGAATGGTTTGTGTTGGAAGGGACCTAAAAATCTCAAAATTACAGACTGCAAGGACATCCTGTGAGTCTGCATGGAAAGGGATTGATCCAGATGTGTCTGCATCTCTTCCCAATGCCGTGGGAATCTCCAGGAAACCTCAGGGCACCAGAAGAGGCCAAGGAAAAGAAGATTTCAGCAGCACCACAGGGGTTGGGACCACAAGGCCAATGCACTCAATGTGTCTCATTTTATCAGGGAGGTTGTTTAAAGCACCCAAACCCCAGGAAAGTGCTTGGAGCAGCTGATTTTGGTGGTTGCCTGATTTTATTTCTCATCAATAACAGCCAGAAATGCATCCTGAACCATCCACAGGCCCAAAGTCCTGGAGAATTTGCTCCAGACCTTCTCCCTGGAAACCTTTTCCACACAAATCCACAGGCTGGTGCCAGAATCTCTCTTGCCTTGGCATTTGCACACCCAGGGTCACACACAAGACTTGAAGCTCCTCCTTTGCCTGTCCCAAACTGCTCTGTTTTAGAGCCAGATAAATGTTCACACCCCAAAAAACATTGCTGTGTGGCTCCTTCCACACAGGGACAGCTCTGTTCAGCACTGGTATTATTGAACTGTGAAGTATTTACTGGTGCCATTATTCAGAGCCTTCCTGAAAGCCCACACAGTTTCACTGAAGATGCTCAGGAGCTCAGGGACTGATCCCAGCTGTTCCAACAGGATCTGCACAGCTGGCAAGCTGCTAATGAATATTGGGATTGGGGAGTTTTTACCAGGAATCTGGGCTTTGGAAATCACAGCTCTGCAGTTTTCAAAACCGAGTCCCACTCCAAGGAGTGAAATTAATCTGAGTTTCAAACAAAACCTTGTATTTCTGTATTAACCCTTTGTCAGTTTGCATTTCAAGTGTTATGAAAGCATATTTTGTCACCTAAGTAAAAAATACCTTGAATATATAAAGTTTTCCATCCAAGAACAGGAAAACATTTCAAGCCCTCAGCCTGCTTAGTGACTCAGTCAATCAGTAACTCACAGCTCATTTTATTGGCAGGGATCACTGAGGGAGATTTATCCTTCCAAGAGCTGCTCCTGGTCCTTGGGTGGGATTTACCAGCGAGCAGGGCTGCTCTGATGTGCAGTCCAGCTTCCTCCTCACACGTTTGTCCCTTTGGATGAGCTCTGGTGGATTTGGAAAAGCAAATCCTGCCTGAGTGTTCCTCTGCAGTGGCAGTTTGGAAACACAAGCCCAGATGGCTCAGTCAGATTTCACAGCAAAGCACGGAGCAGCTGTGGGGAAAAAAGAGGGAAAAGAGGGGGAAAAAGGGGGGAAAAAAGCACCTCCTGTCTGTTTTATCCAGCTTAGCAAAGACTCTGCTTGGAAGGAACAGAGTTCACTTGGAGCCAGTTAGCTCTGAATGCCAACAGGACTAAAATTCCTTCATTAATACACCAAGATTCTTAATTGTGACCTGTGTGTTCTTTCTGAGCTGCCAATCAGCTCATTTTTTCTCCCTGAGGAACAATTCCAGGTGTTCTTTGGCCTCCACTGAGGTTCCCATCTCCCAGGAAAGCAGAAATTGCTTCATGGCAGGGAAATGTGCAGTAGTTGGTGCAGTGTGACTAAAGGGAATATTTTATTCCATGTTTAGTGACAGCTTTGCAGCCCTGCACAAAGGATTTTGCAGGATGGATAATTCAGAATCAGACTGCACAAAGAATTTGACCCACGACTCCAAAATTCAGCTCAGCAACCACAGAGTAATTTGGGTTATATCAAATAAACAGCAAACAAGGATCTTTTCCCTTGGAGCAGCAAGAGGTCAGAATCTTTATCAGGTGGTGGCTTTCCTTCAATCCCTCGAGCTTGTTAATTAGCAAATGAAAGTGCAATGAATTAGCAAATCCAATAACCTGGGATTTCTCTCAGTCTTTGTGAGCCCTGTTCCTGCCAGGCTTGGACTGACTCCACACTCCAGGCATGAGAATTTCCATGGGAATGGACTGGTTTGTCACAGACAGCAGCCTGAGAGGACTGAGCAGAGAGATTAAAAACTTCTTAAATCACAGCAGAGCAGCAGCAGAGGAAACAAAGAAACCACACTGTAAAAACTTCCTTCTTCTGGGGTTTTTTTAGGTCCAAGATAGATTGAAAAGCCTTTCAACACTTGACCAGGAATCTGGTCCCTCTGTCGAGCCCTTCCTGCTCAATTATCCAAAATTTTGAGATCAGTGTGGTTCCCTCTAGCAGAGAATCCCAGAATCCCAGGATGGCTCAGGCTGGGAGGGAGCGGAGCTCAGGGCACAGGATTGTGTCCAGACTGCTCTGGGATATCCCTGGTGAGGGAGGCTCCACAGGGCTGTTACATCCTATAAAAGGGGTGTAAAGTCCTGTGGGAATCTCTGGGAATTCCTCCCCAGGATTTCACAGCAGCGAACAAAGGCTGTCCCCAGCACAGATCTCACAAAAGCTGGGATGTCCCAGCCAAGCTCAGCAGAGTGAGCCAGGGCTGGCTCTGTGCTCCTGCAGCAGGGATGCCACAGGGATCACACACACATTCTCCTGGCCACATGCCCAGGGATTTTTGCTTGTTGAAGACTCCTCTTTGTTTTTGCTGAATCCCAGAATCCCTAAGGTTGGAAAAGAGTCCAGGCTGTGCCCGATGCCCACCTTGTCCCCAGCCCAGAGCTCTGAGTGCCACCTCCAGCCCCTCCCTGGACACCTCCAGGACTCCAACCCTCCCTGGGCAGCCCCTTCCAAAGCCTGAGCTCCCTTTCCATGGGGAAATTCCTGCTGCTGTCCACCCTGAGCCTCCCCTGGCCCAGCCTGAGGCTGTTCCCTCTCCTCCTGTCCCTGTTCCCTGGGAGCAGAGCCCCATCCCCTCCTGGCCCCAAGCCCCACGTCCATGAGCTCAATTAGCACTGGGCTTGATGAACCTGCAAGGTGGGCTTTGCATTTCCCTGAGATTTCACAGCTTCCTTGTTTTAGGAAAAGCGTGGAGTGTGTGCCTGGCTGGGCTCTGTGACAGCTGCTGCCACAGCCTTTGCTGCCCCCACTTTCCTGCTCAGAGAGAAAAAAAAGAAGAAATGTTTCCCTTTTGACTTAATGCAGAGGCATTTGAGGATAATGAGGAGCTGAATTCCCAGCATCCATCCCCAGCAGCGATGGATTTTTGGGTGAGAGATGATGGGAGCAATCATTTGACTGGAGCAGTCAGATATGGTTTAGCACCTGCAGGAATGACTCAGGAGCTTGATCAGCTCCTCTCATTTCCCTCTGGAATTTTGGAGATGTTGTGTTGCTTGTGGAGGTGCCAGTCCCTGCAGGGGCTCTCAGGGACAGCTCAGGCTCACCCTGGCCCCGTGCAACAGCTCTGGCCCTGCTGCACTTTGAGCTGTGTTATTTTCCAGCCTCTGCGTTGGTGCAGAACTCTGAACTCCACACAAAGTGTCAGCAGGGTCTCCTCACAGCTCAGGCACACACAACAATCCTTCTCCAGCCCCACAGCCAAGGACACCGCTGCAGCTCCAGGCCCAAAAAGTGCAACCAGCAGGGAATTGAGGAGAGCAGCCTGGGAGGATGGGACTGCATCACCTGCAGCTGGAATTGCACAATTCACCCCAAGGTGGAAATGGACCAGAACTGATCCAAGAGTGAAACTCCTGAGCCAGGGCCCATCCTGGGTGCAGCCAGGGCCGGGCTCTTGCAGTGCCCAAGGTGCATCCTTGGAAGGGCTTTTAATAAATCCCTGCTTTATTCCTTTAACCCTGCCCAGTCCCTGCTCCAGGAGCCTCTTCAGGCGTCAGTGCTGGGGAGCTCTGGTGCCAAAAATGACTTTTTGAGGCCTTTTCTGCTAAGGCCAAGGCTAATCCAAGAGTAGGTCCTGGTGGGAATAAGCAATGACTCTTCATGAATAACAATAGCACAATCAGGCCCTAAATGAGACATTTATTCAACCTTTCTCATCTCCTCTAAATCCCCTTCCCTGCATTGGCATCTGTGTCCCTGGAGGAAAGGACTGACTAACTACAGCTTTATTCCAGGAGGCAACAGCAGGAGGAGGGAGGATGCTTTGAAATTATATTTCAGGCATATTGTTAATAGCCCTGCTTGGTCCTTCCCACCTTCAAACAGGGTGAGTGCAGTGCAAATCCTGACAGGGAGGGAAAGAGGAGCCTCTGAGCATCTCCAAATTCCCTGCTCAAAGTTCAGAGTGTGATCTGCAGTGTCCAAAGGCACAGAGAAGTGCAGATTGCTCATGTTCTTTTCAAACTGGGATGCTCAGATTTGTCAGTACCTTATCCTGTATTAAAGAAGAATTCAAAGTTTGGTATTAACACAATCTCCTCCTGGCTCCAAAGATCTTCCTGCACTTCCCACAGCTTCCCAATGTTCTCTCCCTTCAACAGGGAAGGAATCTTTCTAGGTTAAAATCACAAAGACAGATAAGACCCCACTTTTCACCCCCAGCCTCTGTCTGGGCCATTTCTTGTTGCTCTGCTCCTACCCATGCACAAAAGCCCAGTAGGTTTCAGTTTCATGGTCCTTCTGCAAAAGTGTGTAAAACTTTCAGGGTGCACTCACTAAACCATGATTAAAAGGGCTTGAGGAGGACAGAGATTCAAGGGAAAAAATAATAAAATCCTTGGGCACAAGGAAAAAAATTGTGTTAATTGAGCTTTCCAAGTGGTACCAGCAGTCCTGACAGAAATAAAAATTTCAGGATGTCCCATAAAGAGCAGAGGAAGAAAAGACAGAGGCAGCGAGGCTCGGGTAACTCTGGGATAAGGGTGTGGGTTAATGGAGAGATGGAAAATGTACATCACTTTTACATCAATGCCCAAAATACACAGACAGCTATTTTCTCAAGTGACTAGGAATAGTTTAGAGATTTTTTCCCCAATCAAATGGCATGAGGAAAAATAGTCTGCAGGGGCTGGTGAGGAATGAGGGGATTAGGAGGGAGAATGTTACAGAACATAATAACTGCTCCTTTCTGCCATTTCTGTCCCTAAAATCCAAGCTGCTTTTTGTGGTTTTGGAAGAGGAGTGTCCATGTGAGGAAATGAAAACCTGACAATGCCTTTGCTCCCTTTGAGCTGACAGGAGCTCAGGAGATAACAATAAACAAACAAAATGAGCCCAAGGAGAAGGGGAACAGAGCTCAGCACCACCTCCAATTTCTGCAGCTTTGTCTTAAAGTAAAATGCGGATTTTTAAGGGAAAAAGCTGAAGAATGGAACCAAATGAACCAGAATAAGCAGAAGCAGCTTTTCCTTGCTTCCTTGGGGGGGAATTCAACAGCTCCAAGTGGGTTTTAGATCTTGTGCTATTCTCATTCATCCTTGGTCTCCCCTCACTTCACACTGTCAGTTTTGTTGAACTGCTCTGCATGAAAAGTGCTTTTGATGTTTGGCAGAGGACCAGCAGAAGAGAGAGACATTTCAGCAGCTCTGCCCTGTGGGGATAGAACTGCTGGATCTGACTGATCCATCTGGGAATATTGCTGGAGTTCACTTCATGCAAACAACTCCTGCTGCAGGTCCCTCCTTCCCTTCCAGTTCTGAGCTTGTTCTCAGTCATGGATCACTCCAGTTTGAGCACAGAGAGGTTTCCTTCACAGGAGAAGCTCTCGTGGACCATTGGAGGTTTCCTTCACAGGAGAGGAGCTACAGCCCTGGGAGAGAAAGTGCTGGGGAGGGACCTGGAGGACCTCGAGCTTAGCACCAAATCTTTCCCTTTCTCCTGCCCTCAGTCAGGGAAACGAGCTCAGGATTTACCCCCTGCTCCCTTTTTAACAGCAGAGCCATTTTTACCAACTGACCATTTCCCAGAGCTTCAATTTCCTGCTGAAGATTTAGATTTTTAATTCTTGTAATGAAGCTTGTCCCAGAACTCCAGAAGTTCCTAATTAACTTTAGGATTATACATCAAACAGTGCTCGCAGCTGTGTGCTGGCAGGGAGGCTTTGGGGCAGAAGTTCTGGGATGTCACTCCTGGCTTTGAGGCCTGGGCTTGTGGAGATGCCACAAGCTCCAAAATGCCCTTTTAAAGCAAGCACCCCTCAGTCCCAGGCCTCAATTTCATCTCCCAGTTGAACTTGTTTGAGGAAAGAAATGATATTTTTAGTCTTATTAAGCTGGGTTTTCTGCCAGCAGCACGGCGAGGCTGGCTCGCACACCTATGGAAATGAGTTCTCATCTGGCCCCACACGCTCCTGATGAGGACCTGGCTTGAGGAAAACGTGACTTTATGGGCAAAATCAGGCAGTAAAACTCCCCTTCTCCCCATTCCTTGAGCTGAATTTGCTCCTGGAGAAGCGGCTGTGGGGAGAGGTTTGAGTCACTGCCGGTGGCACAGAGGCTCCCCACACGTCCCCTGATGTCTCCATCTCCAGCTCAGGAACGTGGCAGGAACACTGAAAACACAATGAACTGCAAGCTCCTGGCCTGCTGACATCCAGGGGATACAGGAGCAGCATAAATCTGATGTTTCCCCTGTGACTGATCCAGATCAGAATCCAAATTACACCAAACCAGTTCACCAGGCCTCAGGGAGAATATTTAACATCATCACCATGGCAGGTGTTATATACAGGAAATACCTGAATTCCTGTAAAAATAACATTTTTGTGGCTTTTAAAAGACTAATTTCACAATCTCCTCGCCCAGACTCGATGAATCATTGGGCCATGCTGTCACTGGTGGAAGTGCAGCAGATGGAGGAGCAGGCACCAGTGATCCCCCAGGAAGCTCCTCAGGGTGGGGATGAGAACTGGGCTGGAACACAGCTCCTGGAGAGGCTCTGCAGGACCCCTGGGCACAGAATCTCTGCTGGGTGAGTGCATTTTATGTGAAATGAAGGGCTGGGATCATCCATAAAGGTGTCAAAGCAAACCCCTCCAGCTACTCTCGTCTGGTGAACACAGAAATCTTTATGCATTACAGTGCAACCCTTAATTACTTGATTGCATTGGTGTTGATGGAGGATCTGTCTCAAGCACTGCCCCGGGGGAATTTTCTGGGATAAATCAGTGCCCAGCAAGGAACTGCTTGTGGGCAGGACTGGACTGAGGCACACAGATGTGCCCTGGGGGACAGGAGCTGCTGAGCAATCCCTGAGATCCAATTCCCTGAAATGCAATTTCCTGAGCTGGGTGCTCACTGTGCCCCCAGGCTGAGGTGTCTGACATTCCCAGGGCTGGAAGTGCAGGAAGAAATCACTGATCCAGTGGGGAGTGAGGCAGAAAACTGCTGAAGGCATCGCAAAAATGTGCTCCTGAGCAACACACACTTCTTGGGTGTTTATTCCGGTGTTTATTTATTGTATTGGGTGTTTATTTATTTATTCTCTTGAGTGTCTATTCCAAATTCAGGAAGGCAAAGAAGCACCAGTGATGTGAAGCTCCCAGACTGGTGCCATAAGTGACCTTAAAAAAGTTATTAAAAGCTGCACATTGTGAGGAGAAAGGTCCTTTGGAATGGGATTTAGTGGTGTCCCTCTCATGTGAGGAGGAAAAGGTCACCCCATGTGGCACCTTGGTTCCAAAGGCAGCCAGAACAGGTATCACATTTCACTGCCACCCTCAGGTACTTGTTAAAGCAAGCCCGGGTATCTCCATTTCTTGTCCCTTTTCATTAATTCTTACCTTGTGAGCAAGACCTGCCACCAAACAGAGCTTCTCCCTCTCCTCTGTAGTGAATATCTGTCTCCACTGATTCTCTGCAGCTGATAATTCCCTAATTCTGCCTAGAAAATTAAATTATTTTATCACCCAAAGGGTTTTGTGTTTACCAGTATGAACACCTCTGCAACCACTTAAAGTCTGGTTCAGGGTTAATGTAATACAAATCCTTTTTCTTCCTCCACTTTAAAAAGGAGAATTCAAAGATAAAATTCTCTGACTATTGTCCCTCCCCTGTAGCTTTTCCTTTCTTCCCAATACCCAGTTTTCAAAATAACTAAATACATATTTTGTCATTAAAATCTGATCTCTGAAATTTTGAGAAGGCTCAGCTCCAGCTGGAGAGGCTTAAGTTCCCTTTTCCCTTATCTTACATTTCCCTCTAGTGGCTGAGCCCTCGAGCATCAGCACCCAAAGGGAGGAACTTCAAAATTTTGCTGCTTTGCCTTTTTTTTTTTAAAAAAAATTTCTCTTTAAGCTCATTGTACCCTGCTTGTCTTTCTTTGCTCTGTGTGAAAACTCTGCTGTTCCCTTCCCAGAACTCGACACAGCTGCTCCCACCCTCCTCAAACCACCCTTTACTGGGGAAGGTAAAATCCCTGTGTTGCCCAGATTTGGGGGCAAAGGAGGAGTTTAAGGGGAGTGTGAGGAGGAATAGTTTTGGTTCAGGGCTCTCAGATGGGCACAGACCCAGAAATGTTCTGGTAAGACCCAAAATTTCTTTTTTGGCAGGGCTTTCTCTTCCAGAGAAGTACCCCAAGACAAGGCTGTACTTCCAAACTGGGTAAGTCTGGCTGGATTTAAACATAATAAAAACCAAGTGAAGATTTAAGAGAAAAGATTCACCCCTCAATGCTCCCCTGCCTCACTTCTCCACTCCATGGCAAGATGGTCGTGCCAAGAATGTGAAGAAAATAAAGCTTAAAAAAAATACCCTGTTAAATAAGTTATTTTGGTATTTTAAAGCCATTTTTAGTTCTTATACCTTCTAATCAAAGGCTGTTAGGGACAGGGAGGATGTAAAGTGTCAATGTCCGAAGCCTGTGGGATGCACCAAAAAAAAGCACCAGAGCAGGCTGTGCTTTAGGACATGCTGTGCCTGGGAGAGCCACCTCCAAGCTGGAAAATCTGAGCTCTGAGGGTTCAGAAGCTGAGAGTTTATTTCACTCTATTTGAAATGAGCCTCCACAAGAATCTTTTTCAAGGAAAAGGGTTTCTTTCTCATAAATACTTGAAAGCAAGCATGGAATTTCTGTTCACCTCAGGAAGATGATGCCATTCCTCAGCCCTGTCTATGGCTTTGTGCTCGTGTGTGTGGGTTTGGGTTTTTTTCCTCAAACCACACTGATTTTGTCAAAACTGTCTGAGTTTGAAAGCCTCCTGAGCAAACATTGCAGAAGTGAGACTGTGCTTTGGGAATGCTGCGGGAGAGGAGCTCTGACAGGGCCTGAGCAAGGAAACAAAGCAGGGAAAGCTGCAGGGAAACTGGGGTTTGCCAGGGAGAGAGAGAGGGTGAGGTTCAGGGGGAGAGGAGAGGGAATTTGGGATGGGTTTGTTTGGGATCCTCTGCTGGGTGATGAGAAAATCCACCAGCAGCTGACACAGGGATTGGCAAAACCAGGCCAGCTTTAATTTGGGGTATTTGTTTTATGCCAAGTGACAAATGAGCTGTGAACAGGAGGCAGAGATGAAGGGAGAACCCTCTCCCATGCTGTACTTCCAGAGCAGACGAGGATTTTGTGTCCCTGGCCACAGTTTGGAGCCAGGAGCAGCACAGGGGATGGAAGTCAGAGGGCTGAGCCTGCAGGTTTTTATCCTGGACCTGCCTGGGGCGAGGCTGAGCAGCTGCAGGAGGAGCCTTCAGCAACCCCAGCTCACAATGCTTGGTCTGCTTTTACAGCCCCCAGGGCCTTTGCCCTGAAGGGACATTAAAGAGCTGCTCCTGCCCTCCTGCCACCCCGGCTAATGGGGAAATCTCTGGAAAAAGGAGGAGATGCTGGTTTTGTTCAACCTTTTGGGTTGTGCCCTTGTCTTCTTTTAGAGAAATGGAGTTGAGGCCACATTTTGCTCATGTGTTTGGTGTTAAAGCAACCCACAGAATCCCTGAGGTGGGAAAAGCCCTCCCAGCCCACTGAGTCCCAGCTGTGCCCCATCCCCACCTTGTCCCCCACCCAGAGCACCCAGTGCCACCTCCACGAGTCCCTTGGGCACCTCCAGGGATGGGCAGGCCCTGCCAAGGCTTGACCCCCCTTTCCATGGGGAAATTCCTGCTGATGTCCAACCTGAGCCTCCCCTAAGAAGGAGCAAAGCCAAGTCTCTGTGTGGGCTCTGGCTCCTGGGAGCCCTTTGGGCACAGAGGAGCTGCAGGGTGGATGCCCAGCACAGCCTTGGAAATGGGCACAACTGCCCAGAGGCTTCTGAATCAGCCAAAAACATGAACTGAATGCAGGGAAGACAACAAAAAAAGGAAGTGGACTGAAGGAAATGACTGATTGTACATTTTTTTTAAGGAATTGCTCTGGAGCTTGTTCATTCTGAGATGAATTGTGAGCTTTAGCCTTGGCAGTGAGCTCACCCTAGGTCTGAGTCTCTAATGGGGATTTATCCATCAGAAAGTGCCCTGAAATTACTCTGCTTTCTATGAAGCTCCCCCTGGCAGATCAGTCACTGCAGATTAAAGCTGGGAGTGAATTTCTGACTCAGAGGTAAAAGACACAATGTCATCCTCGATGACGGAAATTCTTTAGAGGATTTCTTTCCCCTTTTGAAAGTTATTTGCCTAGAAGAAGAGGCCTGAGGTTGTAACTGGAGCACATGATAGAAACAAGTGGTGCGTTTGTGTTCCTTTAGTCAGGTAACTTAATCTTTCAGTATTTTAATTTTGCAATATCAAATACCCTGGTAAATCCCCCCTGAGACTGTGAGAGTGCTGAGACTGTCAATGTGAAATTCTTGGAGGGAAGGTAAAAATGATTGAATGAGATTATTAAAACAATGAAGGGAGTTGCAGAAGTGGAAGAGGGAAGCGGATCAGGTGCCATTTTCTGCTGTAAATTAGTTCTTGGTGCACTGAGCTTGGACAGCGCTGATGTTTCGTGTGGCTCTGGATGTCAGAGCCCATTGAAAGAGTCTGGAGTGCCAGGATGAGGGGGAATGGCTGGAAACTGCCAGAGAGTGCTGGGTGGGATATTGGGAAGGAATTGTTCCCTGGGAGGGTGGGCAGGCCTTGGCACAGGTGCCCAGAGCAGCTGTGGCTGTCCCTGGATCCCTGGCAGTGTCCCAGGCCAGGTTGGAGCAGCCTGGGATGGGGAAGGTGTCCTTTCCCTTCTCCTTCTCCTTCCTCTCACCATTTTTGCCTTTTCTTCCACATTTGCCACAGTGAGATAAAATCTCATTCAGTTTTTACCATGGAGTGCAGGGATTTTCCCTCTTCCTAAATTTATTATCCCAGAAGTGCCTCCAGCATGGCTGGGCTGTCTTGGAGTAACAGGACAAAGACCAGTGGGATAAAAAAACACTTTAACTCAGAACATGAATTGTGTGCCCTTTGCAGGGTTGCCCAAAACCAGCCCCCTTGTCCAGAGCAGGTTCCTGGGTTTTATCCCCCCAGTTCAGTTCCTTTGGTCTGAAGTTGGCCAACCTTTGGGCTTGAACAATTTTTCATTTCCTAATAAAAGCCATTGGCAGGATTTTGTCTTGATGTCATCCCAAGGCCTTGCAGAATTGCACTGGGTCATGTGAATTTTGTTGGCACCAGAAGCAAGACTTGGAGTCATGATGGAAAATACAGTCATTGCCCAATTTGAATGTCAGCAACGCAAGTGAAGTTTCTGATGCCAGCAGTGATCTCAAAAGTGTTAATGAGGTCAGAGTTTGGAGAAAATGTTCACGAAGTTTGGATAAACTGCAGCTTCTCTTGGGCTTTTTTGGAAATCACCGAGCTTTGGGAGTTCAGGATCTGGTTGAACACTGCAGATAAAACTAAGAGTAAACCATGGCCTGGAGTTAAATACAAGGAAAAGTTAAAAATGGGTGTAAAGTGTATAAATTTCAGGCAATGTACACGATTCACATCAAGTGTTTCATGCAACTTTATTTGTATTACCTTCAAAGCAGAGGAGGTTGTGCTGAATGCCCTTGAGGGAAGGAGGGAATGAAAAGGAGTAAAAGATTTGGTGTGTGCTTGGCAATTTCAGACATTCCACATGGGGATGAAAGCCAGTTTGGGATCAGAGGGAAGCAGGGACAGGCTGGGAAGGCAGCTGGGGAGGAGGAGATGGGCACAGGGAACGAGGCCAGCCCCGGCCAGCTTGGAGCAGGTTCTTGTCAGGGAGAACTTGGGGTTTCTGCTGGGTGACCATACAGGAACAAAACCTTTTATTCACATGGTGGCCATGACTCCTCCTCGCCCTCTTTCCTGTCCCTGTGTCGTGCTCTGCCTCCTCTGGGGGTGCCCAGAGGCTCCTGGTGACACAGTGACAACGTGACACGATGGGACTTCCGTGCTTTCAGTTTGGGTCTGCTTTCTGAAAGTGCTGCAAGGTTCTGACAGAGCAGCCACTAAAACTGACTGAGATCACAAGTGCATTACTAAATATGTGAATAACTTCCTTTGGAAGGGAAGTGCTGTGGGTATGGGGGATGAAAGTCACATAGCTCCAGCTGCAGCTGGAGTTTGTGACAGAGAATTGGTGCCTGGCTGTCAAATTACAAATTCTATTGAAAAAAAATAATCTTCAGACTTTATTCTGATGTTTTACTTTGCCATCAACTAAGCACTGATGAGAATTTTGAGTTGTGTACATTTAGCTTTGCTTCTTATGAAATTAAAATCCTCCTTGTTTATATTTAATCTCCACTTTAACTCCTACTGCCAGTCCTCAAGTCTCAGATACAAATAACAGGAGGGAAATCCTGACCCGGGGAGTTGAACACAAGGGTTTTGTTCATTCTGAGTTAAATATTCTGTTATTTAAATGAGCAGAAAGATAACTTCAAATCTTCAGCACCAGGAAACCAAATCAGCCAAATCCTGACTCCAGAATTGGAGCAAGTCACCATCCATAGGTACAGGACTGTGTTGACATGGAAAACGTGTGACAAGAATGGATTGGTCGATGTCCAGTGGAATGTGGTGGGTCTTATGTCAAAGGGGAGCATTGAAAATTCATATTTGAAAAGGTTTCCTTAGAAAATGAAGAAAACCAGTTTCTTTATTGTGGTCTGTAATAGAAAAATCAGTGCAATCTGTGCAGAATGTGGCTCAGGCTGGACATCAGCAGGAATTTCTCCATGGAAAGGGTGCTGAGGCACTGGAAGGGGATGCCCAGGCAGGTTTGGGGTGCCCACCCCTGGAGATGTCACCTGGAGGTGGGGACAAGGTGGGGATGGGACCCCATGGGCTGGGAGGGCTTTCCCAGCCTCAGTGATTCTGGAACCCTGAGGCAGCAGAGGTGCAAAGTGAAACATCAGAATAAAGTCTGAAGATGACTTTTTTTTTTTCAATAGAATTTGTAATTTGACCAATTCTCTGATACAAACTCCAGATGCAGCTGGAGCTGTGTGACTTTCACCCCCCACCCTTGGACATCACTCTGGGCACTCCAGCACAGTGACAGGGCTCGCTCTGCTGGGACTGGTGCCAGTTTCAGCCTTGTGGGTTTTGAGGTCAGGCCAGGTCTCCCAGCCCGTTCTGGGGGAAGTTCTTCAGATGCCTCCTCATTTCTTACATAACAGATGCTGCCCTTCTGCACCCCTGCCCTCCCCAGCACGTCACTGGAACCACAGAGTTGTTTTGACTGGAGCTGCTCTGGCATCCCTCCAGAACCTCTCAGAAGCTCTGCCAAGGAGGGGCAGCCAGGGAGTTCTCACAAGGAAGCAGCAAAACTTCCACAGAACCCAAATGTGTCGGGATTTCCAAACTGACAGTCTGGGAATGGTGGGGTTGGAGGCAGTGCCAGGCTGAGGGGGATCCCACACACACAGATCCAGGCTGGGATTGCAGCATCAGCTCCCTCCGGGCGCAGCTCGGGGATTATTCCTCCCTGGAAAGGGGCTCAGGCACTGGGGGCTGCCCAGTCCCCTGGAGCTGTCCCCTGGATGTGGCACTCGCTGCTCTGGGCTGGGGACAAGGTTGGACTCCATGGTCTGGGAGGGCTTTTCCAGCCTCCAGGAATTCCTGGGATTGCTGAGTCCTGCCAAGATCCTCGGGCAGTTTCTCACTGAGAACACGCCGGAGTTACCTGGGAAATGCTGGGCTCTGCTTCCTCTTTCCCTCGGTGGTTTCACCACAGTTTTTACATCTCCAACAGGTTTGTAAAACAACCCAGAAACGCCGCCGAAACTCAGAGTGAGGGAGTTTCTTTTCAGTGAAATTGTGAGTGAAGGTGGAATTTTCTTTTTTACCAAAAGCTTCATTACCCCAGAAAGTCCTCAGTAAGGGGGATGGAGATCCAGACATTTGGGAAGAATTTTTGATCAAGGCTGGAACCACAGGCAAAATGGACTTGGAGTGGGTTTTGTTAGTAATTTTAAGTCCCTAAAAATAAGATTCCCCAAAAGTGGATTTTGAAATTTTACTTTAAATGTTTCTACTTTTCTTTCCTTCTGTTTCTTTTTTTTTTCTGATTTTCTTTATTTCTTCTCTCTTTGCCTCCCTCCCTAAATCTATCAGGACAACTTTGAGTGCCTCATGTTCTCCTAATAAATAATTATAATAATTATATAATTAAATATATTATATTATAATATATTATATAATTATGGTGAGACTTGAAACTGTTCCCCAAGAAATCTAAAATCCTTCCTGTCTCTGTATGGCCATTTCAGCTGCCCAAACCTGAACTGATTTGAACAAATTTCAGCACTTTTCCCTTTCAGCCCAGCCCAAACCTTTCTGAAGGGCAGTTTTCTCCCTGGTATTTGTGCATCCACACTGCTGGGATTTATTGATAATTACTGGAAGCTTGCAAACAGCCTGAGCATCACCTAGAATTTTAAATGAATTCATTTAAAATTAGTTAACTTTAAGCATGTATTTAATTTTAAATGAATTTAAATGATTTAATTTTAAATTAATTAATGGGACATTGCCTGGTTGATTCCCCATGTGCTTCAGTGGGATCCCAGGGTGATTCCAGCTCAGCTTCCCAACTCCTGCAACCACCTGGAATGGCTTTGGTTGGGACTGGGATCAGGATAAAGAGCTCCTGGTGCCACCTCAGTTGTTCCTTGAACACTTCCAGGGATGGGGACTCCACCTCCTCTCCAAGGTTAAACAAAGGGGATTTTTAACTTTTTTTCTTCTTTAGTTTTGACCAGGATTCCCCTTCCAACTGAAAATCTCAGTTCTTTTAAGAGAAGTGGCTTGAAATTTTCCTTCCCAGACTCAGAGGTGCTGAAGTGGTTGGTGAGGAACGCTCATGAAGCTGCTTTGCATTCTGCTGGATTTCAGCAGCAGGGATCTTGGGGTTTTATATAAAATGAGAAGTGGAGGTGAGGAGTGTCCTGCTTTGTGTTTGTAGTGACGACAGAGGCTGCACAGAACTCACACGGTGCTTTCTGCACTGCTCTCACACGTGCACTTTTACACCCTGCAATTGCAGTTGTGCTCTTCCAACCACATTTCTGCCTTGCCAGGAATTCTCATTCTGCTTTCCCAGCCCAGGTGCCTCTGACTCAGCTCTGAGGTGAGCAGCAGTCCAGTGTGAGGTAAAGGGACCTTCGTTCCCTTCACAAAAATCAAGGTTATTCAGCAGAATTTGTGGGTTTCTTCATCTCCATCTTTCCTTTTCTTTTAAAATACTATTAAATATTTTAAAATATTTAAAATAAATATTCAATCATTATATATAACAATTCATTATATTAATAAATATTAATAAAATTTGTAAATTATAGATTTATAATGTATCATTATTTATGAAAATATTTATTATAAACAAAATGTTGTTTTAATTAAATTGATGTACTAATTAATTTTAATTTAATTTTATTTTTATTATTATAAATAAATTATTGTAATAGATAAATTATTTATTTTAAAAGTATTTATTTTAACTTTAGAAATTTAGGAGCATTAATTTTAGAACAGATCTTCTAGAGAGTTCTTTGTGCATCAGATGTTTGTGGGGTTCCTTTCTCCCCATTTCTCGTCCACGAACTGTCAGGAAAGGGCAGTGCAGGTGCAGCCCCTGTAATTAAATGGTAATTACAGAATTGGCCCAGTGGGAACCCAGGGCTGCTCAGGATTGGGCTCTTCCCAAATCCTGCCTCTGTGAACAGAGGTGTGGAGTTTATTCCCAGTCTGGAATAAACTTTGCCCTCAGTTATTCCCAGCCCTGTGGCAGATCCGAGGTTTGAGTTGCCTTGGAATGCTGCTGCAGGATTTGGGACCCCAGTGATGGGGCTGCCTTTGGCCCACATCCCACATCCCACATCCTGTATCCCACATCCCACATCCCCTGTCTGGGGTGCTTCCAGCTGTCCCTGGAGCAGTTCCAGGATCCCTGGAGCAGTTCCAGGATCCCTGGAGCAGAGCTGGATCCCTGGAGCAGTTCCAGGATCCCTGGAGCAGTGCTGGATCCCTGGAGCAGTTCCAGGATCCCTGGAGCAGTTCCAGGATCTCTGGAGCAGAGCTGGATCCCTGGAGCAGTGCTGGATCCCTGGAGCAGTTCCAGGATCCCTGGAGCAGAGCTGGATCCCTGGAGCAGTGCTGGATCCCTGGAGCAGTTCCAGGATCTCTAGAGCAGTGCTGGATCCCTGGAGCAGTTCCAGGATCTCTGGAGCAGTTCCAGGCTCACCATGCTGAGCACAGCCTGCCCTTTCAGGCAGCAGGGAATTCCTGCAGATCCAGGTGGAACTGCCCTTCCACAAGGATGCTCGGAACACTTGAGCAGAGCGTTCATTAAATTCAGCTGATTGAGGAAAAAATTCTCCTCCCCAGTGTGCTCCATCCCCTCTCTGTACAGCAGGAACTGGTTTATACTGGGCTGCACTCTGGTGAAAGAGGTTTTCTGCTGAACTCTCCAAACACGATCCCAGGACTGATGTCAATCAGGATTGAAACTAATTTCCTCGGGGCAAACAATAATTCCTTTGACAAAGGCATTTATTGTTACAACTGCCAGCCTAAAGCTCTCTCAAGCTGTTCTTAATCTCAGACATTAATTAGAGGTGGAGGAAATTGAAACAGGACGTTTAAAGTTGATATTATTTTTATTACAGGTACCAACAAGTGTTGCATAAGAATAGCAATGTTTAACTCCCGAGCTGGCAGGGGTGTGATGATGGAGAGATTCTGCAATGCAGGGCTTTTCCTCACCTCAGAAATTCCTGACCAGGAGCTAGCACAGCTTTCCCTCAGAGGAATTCGGAGCAGAGGCAGGTGCAGGGTTCCCTGCAGAAGGAAATTCGTGTCCCTGTGGTGGCAGCCACTCCCTGCTGCTGGGGAGAGCTTTGGTGGAGATCAGAGAATGTCCCCAGTTCTGTGTCACCCTCTGAGCTCTGCACACAGGGACTGGGGCTTGTTTCCAGCACTCCCAGGGATTCCACCTGGAGAAATTAGCGGGAAAAGCCAATTGAAATACAGAGAAAAGTGGAGTGATGAATTTATGGCTGAAATAACTTATAAACAAATGGATTTGGGGGCCAGTGAATCTTTGTGGCCTGCAGCTCTGCCCTGTGGAGTTGGAAAGAGAGTTTAATTTGTTTTCCAGCCAGAAGGGGTGAGGATTGTCCCCCCAAATCCCCTCAGAGCAGAGTTAGGAAGTTTCAGAGGAGGGGCCACACTGGCTGTGTGAGAGCTGCAGGGCTGCTTTATTTACTGACCAGGAAAACATCCTCTTCTCCCTGAAACCTGCAAGTTCCTGCTTTCATCCCTTCATATCCTGCCCATAGCAAGAGCAGAACCCAGCAGAGATCTCCTCTCCTGGCACAGGATCAAATGAGCTCCCAGATGTGCAAAAAGCAGTGATTTTTACTTGAATTTCTTTATTTCCATTCCCATATTGAATTACTGTATTTCCATAGCCCTGTGTACAGGATCATCCTCCCCCAAAAAAGGCATCATGTTCCATTATTAATTTTTTTTTTTTGGCAAAAATAAACCCAAAGCACAAATCCATGAGCATTTTAAACGTGAAACACATCCTTGGGGTTTTTTTTTTCCCCCTCCATATCTCCTCAGGCAAATCACAAAATTCCTGCTCAGCTCCAGGAATTCACTGGCATGAGTCAGTGATTCCACCTGAGCAAAGGACACGTTTTCTGTGGGGCTGTTGAGGTGTTTAATCAGGGTGGTGTCAGAGCACAGGGAGGAGCGAGGGAGCACAATTCCCAAAATGAGCAACTCCAGGCACATCCTCACCCTCCCTGCTCCGAGCAGGAACAGATGTGCTCACTCCAGGCAGGAGCTTTCATCATTCCCCTGGGAAAGTCCTTGCTGGAAGTTCCCTCATGCAAAGCTTTCTCCTCACCTGGAATTATTCACAGCTCTCCAGCCGAGCTGCAGGAACAGGGATGTGCTCCTGGAGCAGCTCCCAGGACAGGGACCACGGGGATTGTCCCAATTCCAGAGGTATTGGCACCAAAACCTGCCCAAAATCTGTTCCAGCCAGAAATGTGTGCTAGCACAAAATAGAGCAGAAGGACTTGCCATTCCACAATCCCTCTCTCCTGCCATGTCAGAGCTCCTGAATTTTGATTTTAAGGGGTTGGTAACAGCATTGTCCCATTTGTCACAACAGGAGAGGAGTTACAGGAGTGAATGTGATGTCACAGAGCAACCCCTGGAGTCATTCCAGAATTTTCTTTGGCTTTCAGAAGTTCAGGGATGCTTCAGTGGTTCACTGGTGAAAAGTTTTTGCTTTCCAAATCTGTCTTGTGTGACCTCATTCCCTCACAGTCACCAGAGGGATCAGAGCTCTCATTACATAAATTAAAATTTCTTTTCCCCACCTTGAGGAACTTGGAATTTTCTGACAGATAAAAAAGGATGTAACCAGATGCCTGGACCCTGCCTGGGCATTGAATCTTCCTGTGAACTCCTGAATCCCTTATCCTGTTATCCCCATTCTCACCTTGGGTCCCCAAGCTTTAGCATTAAATAAATATTTATACATTAATAATTAATAGCAAAATAGGAAGTTGCCATGACTGCCTTTTTCTTCCAGGTATATCCCTGAGTGCTTTAATTGCAGAATCATGGAATATCCTGGGCTGGAAGGGATCCTCAGGGATCATCAGCCCAACTCCTGGACACCCCAGCAACCCCACCCTGTCCCTGAGAGCATCGTCCAAACTCTCCTTGGACTTAGAATGGCCTGGCTTGGCTCTGTCTGAAAACTCCTTTTCTAGGAGCTGTCAGACAAAGAAAATGCTGCTTGAATTTCAGTCAATGAAATGAATTTACTGGGCTTTTCCCTTGACTTTCAGTCTGCAGTGTTATTTCCCCACCCCCAGCACTGTAACATGGCCCAAGCACCGCTGCTGGTGGAATTCAGAGTTACAACATCCCCCAAGAAAGGAGGGAGCTCAAGTGAAGAGCCCAACTTGCAGCTGGCTCCTCCAGCTGGGTGCTGGCAGGTTGAGCTCAGTGTCAGGTTTATATCCATGTCAGGTTTATATCAGTGTCAGGTTGAGCTCAGTGTCAGGTTTATATCCATGTCAGGTTTATATCAGTGTCAGGTTGAGCTCAGTGTCAGGTTTATATCCATGTCAGGTTTATATCAGTGTCAGGTTGAGCTCAGTGTCAGATTGAGCTTAATGTCAGGTTTATATCAATGTTAGATTAATCTCAATATCAGGTTTGTATCCATGTCAGGTTGTTCTCAGTGTCAGGTTTATCTCAATGTCAGGCTTGTATCCATGTCAGGTTTATTTGTGTCAGGTTTTTATCAATGTCAGATTGATCTCAGATTGTTTTTATCAATGTTAGGTTGATTTCAATATCAGGTTTGTATCCATGTCAGATTGATCTCAGTGTCAGGTTTATATCCATGTCAGGTTGAGCTCAGTGTCAGGTCTATCTGTGTCAGATTTATATCAGTGTCAGATTGATCTCAATATCAGGTTTTTATCAATGTCAGATTGATCTCAATGTCAGGTTTATATCAGTGTTAGGCTGATCTCAGTATCAGATTTGTACCCATGTCAGGCTGAGCTCAGTGTCAGGTTTATCTGTGTCAGGTTTATATCAATGTCAGATTGATCTCATTGTTAGGTTGATCTCAAGATCCGATTTGTGTCCATGTCAGGTTGATCTCAATGTCAGGTTCATATCAATATTAGGTTGATCTCAGTGTCAGGTTGATCTCAGTGTCAGGTTTATATCCATGTCAGGTTGATCTCAGTGTCAGGTTTATGATGGGAGCAGTGATCTGCACTGCACTTTGGACCAGCACTGAACCATCTCCCTGTGCATGTCCTGGGAAGAGCCTCCTCTGTTCCTGTGCCAGAGAGGATTGATAACTCTAAATCTGCAATAAATCTATCAGAAATGCCAATTCCTTTTGGATCCCTGCCCCACATTTGCTGAGAACCTACAAAGATTTCCAAAAGCATCTCATGGATTTAAGCACCCAAATCCCATTGACTCTACGGAGTCATTTACTGTAGAAAATGAGATTTGGTTCTTGAACCCCTTTGGAAATGTCACACCTCACTTTGCCTTTCTTTAAATGTCCTTGAGCATGACACTTCTGGCTGTTCCTGTTCTTTTTATCCCTCTGGTGGTGTCTCCAAGCCCAGGAGTTTGTGCAGAGACACCCAAAGCTCCAGGAGTTACCCCTTGTGAGGTCCTGGGGCAGGAGGGAGCAGGACCAAGAGAGGAAATCAAATTTTCCCTTCTCTCAGGAGGCACCAGCTGCTGCTCCACATCCACCCCAATCCCAGATCCACATCCTGCAGCAGCCCTGATCTGCAACCTGAGCAACTGCATCAGCCTGAGCTTCATTAGGTCAGGCCTTAGTGCTCCTCCTGCTCACCTTCCTGTCCCCTCCACCCAAGGAGGGGGAGATTCCCAACATCCCCATCCTGGCCACCTGCTCCAGTGGTACCAAAATCAAACTGAACACTGGCCTGTCAAGCTTTTTGCTTTTTGGTAGAAGTTGGATATATTTTTTCCCCTGTGCTTTGTTCTTTTCTCAAGGCTGGAGCTTGGTTCAGTGATTCCATGAAGCGGCTTAATAGGAATTTTTTAGGAAAATTCATTGGTACACTAATATTCCATCATTCCATCCATTCCATCAGTATTTCCTGATGAATTCACATAAATGACTGAATTCTACATTAAGAAATAGAGAATAATATATAGAATTACAGTTAAAGAACAGTGTTCCCTTTTCAGTGCTACTGCACTAAAAATCCTGGGAATAAAAGTTGATCTTTGGCATTAATCTGTCAATGGACACCCATGGAAAACCAGCCAAGTGCTGAAGGGAATTCCGTATTATGGAATCATACAGATTATACACTTTTTATAATTATTAATTTTTGCTAAGTTACACAGGTGTGGTTTTGTTTTTTTTTTCCTGGCTTGGGGTGATTTCTTTGTCATTCCACGAAGCAAAAATCCAAAGAAAGGAAACCCGTTTTCAAATGGCCCTTTCCTGCCAAAAAGGAGTTTTTCCTCGGCATCAAAGGAAAGCATGGACATGGTTTGCACATTCTCTGTCAGTGTCATAGGGGAAGCAGAATAAGAAGATGGGGAGAAGCTGCTCCCCTCCAAATTTCCCCTTCAGAATCAATGAGCTCATAGTGGAAAACCAGGCTGTCATCGAAAGAGCTTTTCACAATCTCTATGGTTTAATATTTAAAAATTCCTCTGATGGATCACAGGAAACCATCCCATCATGGAAGTTCCACCAGAGATGTCTGTGCTCCAGGACTGCTTTTTGGGATTCTTGGCATAAAGCTGGATCACCAAATCCCTCCATGTGTCCTGGGACAAGAGCTGAGCCAAGGGAATTGGGAAGGCTTGATACAAACACACACTGAAAATATGCATTTTTGTGTTAATTCTTAGGTGTTTATTTGTATTAATTAGTAACTGCTGATGTTTCAGAAGTGAGCAGACCTTTGTTAAGCTCTGCATTAGTCACTGTGACTAAAGAGAAGTGCATCCATGGAAGCAGAAAAGGGATGATGAGCTGAGGAGAACGAGCAGGAAATGTTGCATAAAGTCACTCCTGCATTATTTGTACCTGTGACTGAACTCAGATTTCCCAGATTTCACCCGGATTTCCTGTCACTGCTGGCTTGCTGTCGTGTGTTATCCCAAAAGGGGTTTTGGATGATGCAAACTGAATTAAATGGGAAGGGATTTGTGCCCAACCTCGGCTCCCAGGGCTGCATTTGCAGCAGGAGGAGAGGGGGTCACTGCCCCCTGAGCCTCCTCCTGCTCCTCATTCCCAAATGTGCTCTTGGAATGAGGTGGGAAAGTTCCCAGCACTTTCCTTTGAGCTGCCTGCAAAGGCAGGGGCCGGCATGAGGAGGGGACACCTTTGGCTTTGGAGTGCTTTGGATCCCTTTGGGAGCACCTGGAGCTCCATCTCATCCATCCCACACAGATCCAGGGATCAGTTCAGTGCCTGCTGGCCAGGAATGCCTCAGGAATGGATCCAGAACCCACTCTGAACCTCCATCTCATCCATCCCACACAGATCCAGGGATCAGTTCAGTGCCTGCTGGCCAGGAATGCCTCAGGAATGGATCTAGAGCCCGCTCTGAGCCAGACCCAGCGTTTGGGATGTGAAGGGAGCAGCTTCTCCGTGCCAGAGGCTGCTCAGAGCTGCTCCCTGAGCCCTGCCCAGAGCCTGGCACAGGGAATTCCCGTGTTTGAGGAGCAGGCTGGGCACTCTGGGATGGGCAGGGAGTCACCAGCACTGCCTGGGAATGCAGAGCCTGGGCCGTGTCCTGAGGGATGGGAAGGAGCTCCAGCTCACCCTTGGAGTGTGACCCCATCCAAGGGACAGCGGGAATGGCTCCCAGTGCCAGAGGGCAGGGTCAGATGGGAGATTGGGAAGGAATTCCCGGCTGGAGGGTGGGCAGAGCTGGCTGTTTTAATGGAGCTGCTGGTGAACCAAATTTGGGCTTTGCATGGAAGGAAATTGATGTCCATTGATCCCTCAGGGCAGCTCATGGGGAATCATCCCTGGACGTGCCCCAGGCCAGGCTGGAGCAGCCTGGGACAGTGGGAAGTGTCCTTTCCATGGCAGGGGTGGGATGAGATGAGTTTTAAGGTCCCTTCCCACCCAAACCATTCTGGGATTCTGTAGCAAAGGAGCAGGAACCATCACTCCATTCCTGGATTCGGGCACTGTAACTCCTGCACTGTGGCAATCCTGCCCCTGGAAAGCTCCTGGAATGGAGTTGTGTCTCTCCATTAATTCCTAAAGTGTGCCAGGTTGAGTTTCAAACCCTTTTTTTTTTTTTCTTTTTTTTTTTTTCCCTGCTTTTATAAGCAGTGTATTTTGTTTTGCCTGGCAAATAATGAGAATTGCATTCAATTATTTCAGAAACAATTTAAAATTAAAAATCCACACAGTCTTTCCTCATTTTCAAAGCCCACCTGGAGCACGGGGCTCCTCTTATGCCTGAGGAAAAGGAACATCAGGTTCAGCATAATAATGTGCAAATATCAGGTATATCTAAGGTAGAACTAATTGTTTATTTTTTGGTTGACTTAAGTCTCAACTCATAAAACAAACACAACTCGTAACCAGCAATTAAAAATTAATATTCTTTTTCCTTCTGATTGATGTGGGAGCTGGGATTAGAGGTCATTTAATTATCTCTCTCATGCTTATCAGGTGGAAAGAGTTTTTACTTTATTGAACTTTCTCTTTCTATCTTCAGTGTTTCCTACCAGACACTTTTGGAAGATAACTTGGTCTCTCCTCACTCTTCCTCTGTGATGAAGAGACAGAATGAGAGACAGAAAACCAGCGAGGAAAGGAAATGACTCTGGCAAACCATTAAAGGTCGTTTTACAATCTCATAATTTCATTTCCTCCTCAAAGTTTACCTGGGACTCCCAAATAGTTTTTTTTTTTTGCTGTAGCTGTGGCCCAATGTAAAATAGGAACTGGAGCCTGGTGTTGCAATTCTGTGGTACTGCAGTGGCAAGGAGCATTTATAAGGCACCTCTGTCCTCGCAGCCTTTGGGACCAGAACTTCACAGAGCCAAACTCCAGCTGCAGCTCCAGCCAGAGGCTTCCCAGCAAACGGTGAGAACTCATTTCTTCTTTACTCAGCTGCCAGGTAAAGCTCATGAAAGTTTAACGAGATTTATTTGAGAGTGGGTTGAAAAAAGTTTTTGGGAAATTTTCCTCAGGGCGCTGTTTACATCCTCGTAAAGTTCAGCACATGATGTACACGTGGAAACACTCCTGGAGTTGTAACCTGTGTCACCAGGCAATAATAATCCTTTTATTGGGCCAGAATCGGTGTTTCTGGGCTGGGAGTGTTGCCAAACTCCTTTTTATGGCTGTTGTGTTCCATTGTCTGGCCCTGCCTGGAGCTGGCCTGAGGAGGTCCAGAGGTCCTTCCTGACAGGAATCATTTGGAGATTCCCAGTGAAGGGACCTGGGCTCAGTCCTGAGCTCCAGAGCAGCGGGGAGGGGACACCAAGGGACACTTGTGCTCAGGTGAGACCCCACCTGCAGAGCCTCCAGCTCTGGGCTCTACAACTGCAGCAGCACCTGGAGCTGCTGCAGGGTCCAGAGGAGCCACGGGGCTGCTCCAGGGCTGGAGCCAGGCTGGGAGAGCTGGGAATGCTCACCTGGAGAGGAGAAGCTCCAGGGAGAGCTCAGAGCCCCTTGCAGGGCCTGAAGGGGCTCCAGGAGAGCTGGAGAGGGACTGGGGACAAGGGATGGAGGGACAGGACAGTCAGACCTTAGTCAGACCTGGCTCCCACTGCCAGAGGGCAGGGCTGGATGGGATATTGGGGAGGAATTCCTGGCTGGGAGAGGCTGGGATGGAATTCCCAGAGCAGCTGTGGCTGCCCCTGGATCCCTGGAATGTCCAAAGCCAGGCTGGATGGGGCTGGGAGCAGCTGGGACAGTGGGAGGTGTCCCTGCCATGGCAGGGGTGGCACTGGAGGGGCTTTAAGGTCCTTCCAACCCAAACCATTCCATGATTCCATGATTCCCTGATGCCCTGAACGCTTGGAGCTGGAATATTCTCATTTTGAAGTGCTCAGGCACTCAGTGATGTTCAGAAAATGAGTTTATTTCTGATAAATAAATTTTGAGATGGGGGAGAGATGCTCTGCCACATCTAGAATGTGAACATTTCCATGCAAATCATCGACTGTTTTCATCAAAAACCTGAATCATGAAGCTTCTCCCTCCTCAAATCAGGAGACACTTTTCTGTTTGGAGGTTTTAATTGTGATGAATGGAAGAGAAGACACAAGGGCACTGCTCTCCCCCAGTCTGAGCCGGTGTTTTGATGTTTTGATGTTCAGTTTCAGGTTTATGAAGTGTGGTGATGAATTTCATGTTCCTGTGACAGAAACCAGCAACTTTCAGAAAGTTGCCAAATGAATCTTTCTGTTGGAAATTCCAGCTAATCCTGCCTGAAATCTAAGGGTGTAATGAAGCAGTGCACTGCTAATAGGATATTTCTATTTTAGAGCTCTTTTCCAAGCTAAATTATCCTGTCATTTCTATCCACTGGCTTTTCCCTGAGCCTCGTGCCCCTCTCTGAGCACAGCAGGAGCTGCTGCCTCTCCTGGACACTCTCCAGACACTGGATTGTAGCTCCTGGCCCCATGAAGAGCTGGGTACAAATCCAAAGGGCACTGGATGATTTGTGACCAGGATTTAGGAGCTGCAATAGGAACTGATTGGCACAGGAACACACTCTGCTCTCAAGGAATCAGGAGGGATACTCCCCTTTCCTTACAAAAAGAATGGTTTGGGAGGAAAAAATGACTCAAACCACTTAATTTGGTGTTTTTTCCCTGCATTCAGCCTCCCAGTGTAGTTATAGAATAGGCTTTGAAAACAATATTCATCATCTCCTTCTTGAAGAGATTCTACTCTCCGGTTTAAAAAGGCCTGGAAGTGCATCTAAATAACTTATTAAAGTTTTTATGCACCCAGTAGATATGACAGTATTTGGCAATAGTGTTTCAAGGGAAGTTCTGGTGGCATTTGGAACAAATTCAGGATAAATATCCATTTATATGTTGGACATACAGCAGCAATGTTCTCCACTCCGTGCCCTTCCTGCAGACAGAGCTGTGGCGCTGGATCCAGGAGGAATTTTGCCTGGAATTGTTGGCAGACTGAGCCTGTGAGAGCTCAGGTGGATGCTGGAAGTGGGACTAGAAGTGGAGCAGCCAGGCAATGCTGGCAGCAGCTCTGCCCTGCTGTCACTCCTTCAGAGGAGACAGAAAACAGCAAAACCCTTCAGCAGCTCATCCACAACCCTTTGTTTTAATGGAGCTGCTGATGAACCAAATTTGGGCTTTGCATGGAAGGAAATTGATGTCCATTGATCCCTCAGAGCAGCTCATGGGGAATCATGGAATCACTGAGGCTGGGAAAGAGCTTTGGGATCATCCAGTCCCAGCTGTGCCCTGTCCCCAGCCCAGAGCCCTGAGTGCCACCTCCAGGAATTCCTTGGGCACCTCAGCTCCCTGGGCAGCCCTTGGTCCTCCCTTCGGTGCCTTTTCCATGGGATTGGCCTCACTGCAGCAAGCAGGGCTTTTCCTGCACCAGGAATATTTAACAAGGGACCAGACCCACTCACACAATTCCCTCTGAGCGATTCCTTCTCCAAACTGCCTTGGGGTGAGAATCCCAAGTGGATCAAAATCCTGGCTCCAGCTCCAGCACCAACCTGGGACTCCACTTCTATGGAGTTCTCAGAATGGGAAGATGTTCCTCAGCTCACTGGGACTGATTTTGGGTCCCTGTCACCCTGCCCAGCCCCAGCCTGATGTTGGAGCACACCCAGCCAACCTCAGTGAGGTTTAATAATGTTTTTTTTTTCCCCCCTACAGATGTCTCACCTCCTCTGTGCCTTATTGTCCTTGTTTTCCTTTGCTGCCCTACTGGAAAGTGCCCAGTGGAAACTGCAGGAAAATGGTGAGGAGGTCTCTATTTAGTCAGACCTAAAACTTTGGAATTATAATTGTGGCTCTAGCACAGAATTTGTTAACTCCAGTATCTTAGGCCAAGGCTAAATGTTTATTTGTTAGACAGTACTTAATTTGAGTTAATGGAAAAATATTTCAAAGTCCTAAAATGTCTTCCAACAGCATATTTGCAATTATTTGCATTAGCAACTGTTTTATTTCCTGTTCCTTCTCTGTTCAAAGTCTCAGTCACTCAGCCTGGATGTAAAAACTGTGTCTTAGGGAACAGCCCTAAAAAAAAAAAACAGGGGAAGAATTAATTGTGAAAAAAGAAAATATATTTGAGTAAAACCTAAAACCTTGAAATAGTTGATCAACTTCTCTGGTAAAGAACTTAAATGTAAATCCATTTGTAAAAAATACAGGATAGGTAACAAACAATTCTTTTGAATAATTTATCAGAAAATTGGGCTAAATTCAGATTGTCCTCACTTTCAATGGCCTTCTCCCATATCTTCACATTAAAAAGAATATTTAGCCTGGGGGTTCCCTGGGAGGGATTTGATGCTGAAAACAGCAAATCTGTTGATCAACATTGAGAGTAAACTTTGAGTTTGAAGATTTGCTTTGCCTGTGTCCATAGGGAGTTTGGGAGACTTCCTAGAGCTGAGCATTTTCTGCCAGTTTAGATTCCAAATTTGACAGGTTTCTCAGTGTTTCTCCTCTGTGGCAAAGCCTTGGAGCTCCCTGGGGTTCAGCCAGGGCTCCCTGGGGACAGAGCTGAAGGAAAGGGCTCAGCCCAAGCTTCCCCCTGGTCCGTGTGAGCAGCTCCTGATTTTTCCTTTGCCATTCCCAGTGTTTGTCATCGAATCCCAGTGGGATGCTGAGGCCCCGGCCACCAGGGTGGAGCTCACCTGTGACACCTCTGAGGAAGCTGTTTACTGGGAAAAGGACTCGGAATGGAAGCAAGAAGGGAAGACTCTGACTGCTGCCGTGAAGGAGCTGCCAGATGCTGGAAACTACAGCTGTCTGAGCCAGGAGAGCCACGAGCTGCTGAGCTCCACCCTCCTCCTCATCGCCAGAATCGACCCCAAGGGGCAGATGATCAGGGGGATCCTGAAAAGCTTTACAGGTACAGCCCTGAAATGCTGGGATTGTCCCTGCTCAGCTTTGTGCAGGCTCTGGGAACACCTGGGACACATCCTTGGGAAGGGTCCTCTCCAAAATCAAATCATCCTCCTGTGGCTCTGGGCAGGGCAGCTGATGGGATTGGGGATGTGGGATTTATTTGGGATTCTCTAGGCTGGAGGGAGGGGTGGGAGGAATTGGTTTGGAAAACCAGGGCTATGTGAGGGACCCAGGGAATGGTTGGAGCTGTGGGGAGGTTTGGGTTGGATCTCAGGGAGAGGTTTGGGTTGGATCTCAGGGAGAGGTTCTTCCCCCAAGAAGAATTCCAGGATTCTGGGATTTGACAGAAGCAGGGCCTGGCCCAGGTTTGAAGTGCTGTCATTCAGGCCTCTCCACTCAGAACTAACCCTGGGACAAGCCTGGGATGTTTTGCATTTTCTGCACGAACCTCACTCATCTGAGTTTTGTGTTTGGGTCCCTCCTGGTACTGCCAGGGAATCTGTGAATTTATGGATTGTTTCTCTCTGCCTTGGCCCTTTTGGCAAAGAAGAGTGAATAACTCCTGGTTTTTTTCTTTGTCTAGAGCCCAAGTGGACATTTTTGAAGTGTGAGGCAAAGAACTACTCTGGAATTTTCACATGTTCCTGGATGACAGAAAATAACAGCCCAAATGTGAAGTTCACCATCAGAAGCCTGGAAGGGTAAGAGCTTGGACTTCCCTTCACAGCCTCACAGAGCAGCCCCTGGTGATCCTCAGTGAGGGATTTTAGGCTCTTAGGGGCAAACAGATGGGGGGAGAGCTCTTTTCCAGGTCTGAACACCCCCAAAATGTTTTGAGTCATTACTGGGACAAAGTTAACTTAATAAGGGCATGGAAATCACTCAGAAATGAAGAAAGCCTTGGAAAAGGAATGAGCCCAAGTGGGCTGGAGTAGCCAGTGGGTAACTTAAGCAATAACAAAACAGTTGGTGGAGGGCAGAGAGGAAGTGGAGCCAAGCCAGAAAGAACCCCAGCTCCCAGTGCAGAGGGGAGTGGAAGTGGGAGTGGGAGTGGGAATGGGAGTGGGAGTGGGAGTGGGAATGGGAGTGGGAATGGGAGTGGGAATGGGAGTGGGAATGGGAGTGGGAGTGGGAGTGGGAATGGGAGTGGGAATGGGAGTGGGAGTGGGAATGGGAGTGGAAGTGGGAGTGGGAGTGGGAGTGGGAGTGGGAGTGGGAGTGGGAATGGGAGTGGGAATGGGAGTGGGAGTGGGAATGGGAGTGGGAGGCTTCCCCACTGCAGAGCACATGGCCCCTGACAAGCCTGTGCTGAGGAACCCTGCAGAAACCTGCAGGGAAATGTGTTCTGGGAGCTCTGGGGGGATTTCCTGCCTCCCACTGCTCTGGGGCTTCTCCAAAACATGGAGTGCTCCAGCAAAGGTCACTCCAGCCTGCTGGAGAAGAAACAGCTGCCAAGGGTTCAGCTGGCTGGGAGCAAAAATAGAGTCAGGCTCAGGTAGTGCTTTGGTAGCTTTTGGTGCTTGGGATCACCAAAACTCCACTGGGAAAAAATTCCATTGGGAAAAACTCCATTGTTTCCCAATGGAGACTTCTCAACCCTCATTTTGTCAGCAGGGTTTGGGAGAGGGCAAAGGGACAAAGGAGGAAACTGGAGCTTGCCATGGCATGGTGGAAATGAGAGATCCTGGCTAGGTTTAAATATGAATTCCCTCTGCTGGGGCAAGGCTGAGCCGAGGCTGGGGCTGGACATTGGTGCAGCTCCCACTGACCCTTCTGTAAAGTACGGGCAAAGCGAGATCTCCTCATCCAACACCCGGTGCTGCTGTTCTGGCAGCACATTCCCAGGACAAAGCAGCATTCCCAGTGCCTCTCCTGCTCCGTTTCAGCCCCCAGGGAGACGTGTCCTGCGGCAGCCCCGTGGCTCTCACCAAGGGGGCTGTGACCACCTACACGGCCCAGTGCCACAAGGAGAATTTCTGTCCCTTTGCTGAGGAGCAGCAGCCCATTGACATCTTCCTGGAGGTCATTGATGAGGTGGAATATGAGAACTACACCACCAGCTTCTTCATCAGGGACATCAGTGAGTAGCCAGGAGTGGGGGTTTGTTTTGAGGGGTTCAGCCCAGCCCTGGGAATCCCTGCCCTGCGCTCTGTGAATGTCCAGCAAGCCCCAGAGGCAGGAACAGGGGATGCCAGGCTGGAAGAGGATGAGGAAGTGAAGCAGCAGCATCTTCCTGACTTGTGACCTTCAGTGCCCCAACACCCAGAGCTCCCTGAACGTCCCCAAAAGACAGATGTGGTTGGGATGAGACAGAGAATAATCCATCAGGCTCCTCTCTGAGAACTGCTGCAGTCTTGGATGTTTCCCTCCTCACCCATTCCTAGATGGACAGCCAGGGCAGGTTCAGGGAAAGGGACAGGAGTAAGAGGGCTCCGAGTTGTGGGCACAGGAAAACGAGTGCTGAACATATTCCTGTGTGGCCAGCAGAGCCCTCTGCAACCCTCCAGGCCAAAACAAGAAGGATTTTATCTAGATTGAGTCTAGGAATGTGTTAATTTTAACTTTAATAAATTAAATTCAGTTTTCCGTAGAAAGCACCCAAGGCAGTTATTACACCTCAAGTCTTCCCCTCTCTTAACCGGGAGGCTCCCAAAACTCATTCCCATGAAACCACCACCAGTAACACACCAATATCTGACATTAAGCTGCTCATGTGAATGAATTCCCTCTGTGTTTTCTCTTGCAGTAAAGCCTGACCCCCCCCAGTGCCAGTACGTGGCCACCAATGGAACAGTGACCTGGACATATCCCAGAACCTGGAGCACCCCAAACTCCTACTTCCCTTTGACTTTCAAGGTCAAAGTTAAAAGCACAAAGATACACAAATACCAGGTAGAAACACAACATCTGAGACACAATTTTCTTGTCTGAATGGTATAAATAATTTAAGTTTTGTATGCAAGAATAATGAACTAAAATTAAAAAGAAAATAAATGGTGCTGAGCCCTAAAAGTGGCAAATTCTATCCTGGCACAAAAAGGCTTTCCCAGGTCCATGAGCAGGAAGATCCCTGAGGCAACTGAGGACAGAAAATCCTGTCCAGCATTGCATGGTTGTGTTTATTATCTCATTAGGAGGCTGGGTTTGGAAATCCCAATTTCCAAACCCAGAAGCTCAAGATCTGCAACACAAATTTCCTCGTATGTTGTTCCTACCTGGGCAGCTCAGACTTCACAGGGGAACTGGAAATAAGAGATCAGGGACTCATCTGGAGGCATTTCTATGGAGAGCCTGCTCTTTTCCCCTCAACTCCCAGTTAATCCATGGAATTAATGAACCATGGCAGGGTTAAATCTCCAATGTGTGTCCAAACTGCTCTTGGAATGACCTGGCTTGGAAAAGAATTGTCAAAAGCACTTGACCACAGGGCAGCTGAGCCCTGGCCCCCAGTGCTGCCCAGCTGGCACTGAGGGAAGCAGGCAGATGGTTATCCCAGCTTTCCAGGGATCCAGGGATGATCCAGCAGATGGGGCCGTTCTCCCGCTGCTCAGTCCCTGATTTCAGCAGCCTCGGCTCCTCCACCCCTTCAGGAGGGAAATTGCTGGGGCTGGGGACGCTTCTTGTGCCACCACGAGCCCCCAGTGGGGATTTCAACCATACTGAGGAGAAGCAACTTCTGATTTTAGGGTTCCTGCTAGGGGAGAAGAAGGAAAAAGAGAAAAACCCAACCAAACAAAAGACCCCTTTGTTTAGTGGGTGTTTAGGTTTGGGGTTTGGACATTTAGAGCACCGAGCTCAGTGGTTTGGGTCATTCAGAACACCGAGCTCAGTGGGTTTGGACCTCTTTGGGACACCCCCTCAGTGGGTTTGGGGTATTTAAAGCACCCCTCCAGTGGTTTGGGGTATTTAAAGCACCCCTCCAGTGGTTTGGGGTATTTAAAGCACCCCTCCAGTGGTTTGGGGTATTTAAAGCACCCCTCCAGTGGGTTTGGGGTATTTAAAGCACCCCTCCAGTGGTCCACGAGCTTTTCTGCTGTTTCTGCTGAGCTCAAGCTCTCCCAAGCCCCAGGACTTTGTGGTCTGGGGGTGCAGTTTGGGACAGCAGACTGTCCCTAAAAGGGCTCAGTGACCCTTGCCGGTGCTTTGTGGTGGGCTGTGTCCCCCTGGCCGAGGCTGAAGGAGCTGTCCCTGTCCCCAGGTGTTCGACACCGAGGAGCAGACCCTGCAGCTGCCAGCCCCGGGGCCAGCAGAGGTGTGGCTGCAGGCCAGGGACCGCTGCTACCTCTCCTCCTGGAGCGCCTGGTCCTCGCTCTGCAGGTAAGGATGCGCTGCAGCTGCTGCCCGGAGGAGAACCGAGAGAATTCCCATGGGGATTTACATGTAAATTCAATTTCTGATGTCATTTCACAGATAAGCAGGAAGGGACCCAGGAGGGAGGCACAGCGCTCCTAGAGGAAACAAAGAATGAATTACCACAAGAACAGAAGCACAGCTGGAAGAAAAGTTTCCATCTGAAATTCTTAAGAAGCCATAGCTTATTTTTATTTTTTTTTGTAACAGTTGAATGTGGTCCCGATTTTGGCAGCTCCTCAATTCCCCAGATTCAAGCTACACTTTTAGCATCCATCATGTTACATTAACATGATTTTGACAGGTTGCTGGCAGCTATTATTGTAGGTCCTGCATATTGTTATTGTGCCTTATTTATTTCATATTTATTTATTTTATTTAATATTCTTATTTATTAATTTACATTCTTTATTTATTAATATTATTTATTTATTTATTTATTTATCTATCTATCTATTTAGCATTTTCTTTATTTATTTATTGACTTGCAAGGCCAGTGGACGGCAGTTTCTGTTCAAACCACTGCATGTGATAACTTATTCGGAAAGTCACTTCCTGAAAGAACTGTCTGGATATCCCGTTATTTAATGGTTTAATTACTTTGTTGGTTTAATATTTATTTGTATTTATTTCCGTGGGACTGTGCAAGCACAGAAAGCCCTGGCAGCTGGGTGTAGTGTGCCCAGGCCATCCTCATCCTCCAGGATGTTGGGGTAAAGAAGGAATTGCAGGTTCAGAGCCCTGGGGATGTTTCCTGCTGCCCTGTGCCAGCTCTCCGTGCCCACAGCTGCTGCTGCCCAGCTGGGGAACACTCCAGGAGGGATCCATGGGATGCACTGGGAGCACTGGGAGCACTGGTGTGAAGGCAGCTCTGAGCCTCTCTCATCCCTCAGGAAGGTGAAAGGAGCTGGGAGCCAGGAGCTGCATTTATCACCTCCTAAACAACCTCCCCTTCTTCCACTCCTATGGCCCTTTCTCCACGATTTTCCACAATTTTCTATGATTTTCCACGATTTTCCATGATTTTCCATGATTTTCCACAATTTTCCATTATTTTCCACGATTTTCCACAACTTTCCACGATTTTCCACAATTTTCCATGATTTTCCACAATTTTCCATTATTTTCCACGATTTTCCACAACTTTCCACAATTTCCCACGATTTTCCATGATTTTCCACAATTTTCCATTATTTTCCACGATTTTCCACAACTTTCCACGATTTTCCACAATTTTCCATGGTTTTCCATGATTTTCCATGAGCCAGGGCATCTCCTGCAGTGGAATTCCACAGGAATGGCACAGGGCACAGGAGTCAGGAGCCCCCAAGGGCCCCAGGGCAGCTGAAATTGCACCCCCAGTGTATCAAACCCCAGCTGGGACCTGGGTTTATGGGAATTTTAATGATCTCAGGAAATCAGATTTTTAGAATAGGGATTTTTGTAACCCACTCTGCACCATGTGCTGGGGTGTTCACAGAACCTCAGGGAAAACTGTTCTGAGCTGCTGACAGGGTGAGAACACAGCCCTGTGAGGAAGCAGGACTCGAGACCTTTGTATTTTTATGGGATCTTGGAATTTTTTGGGTTGGGAGGACCTTAAAGCTCATCAGTTCCAGCCCTGCTATGTCCCAGAGCTCCCTCCAACCTGGCCCTGGACACTGCCAGGGATGGATCCTTTGTCAAAACACTGAGCCCTGACTTCCAGGAGGGCAAAATACTCTGAAATATCTTTGAGGATTCAGGTTTTAATTAATTCAGGTTTTTTTCTTAACCTCTGATACAGAATCACTGACATTAAAGTCTTCTGTTGCAGCCATGCTTCCTTTTTCCCAGTCTTAGTGATGGGTGGTGATTTAAGATATTTAAACATTGAAATGTGTGGAGTATCTGATATTTCAGAAAACTGCTGATAATTTCTTCACAAGTCCTGTTAGTATTTATTAATATTAAATTTACATGTCTTATTTTGGCTATAAAGGCAACTTATGTGCTGGTTTACAAAAGAGCTAAAAATAAACACACCTGAAAACAAGAAAATTTGGTTTATTTGTGATCTTTTAAGAATGGTTTGTGTCACTCTTCACTTTTGTACCAGAAGGACCCGAAGCTATTTCTCTCTCAATATCTGCAGAGCAAATTAATTATTCCTAATTAATAATAGCAAATTCCCAGCCTGTAAAACTGCACAGGATGAGCCAGGGAAGGGACCAGGGGTGACAGCAGCATCCGCCAAGCCCTGTCCTGCAGGAGAGGAGAACTCTGGGCTTCTTTGTGGTCTCCAGCTTTGGACTGAACCCCCCTGACCCAGACCTTGAGGTTCCTCCCTGGTTTCGGTGCTCAGAGGTCACAAAACCTTTCAGAGCCTCAGAGTTTAAACCTTGGCACCCTGGAAACCAATCCCTGAAACCTCTGCTGAGCCTGGGCCCAGCCCAGTCTCCATTCTTGGAATATTCAGCTAAATTTTGTATCGTGACAGATCCTAAATCGACCTTTGCCTTCAGAATGTGCCTTTCTGTGCCATGATGCCAAAAAAATGAGGGTTTTTCCCCACAGAATTCCTGGTGTGGATTGTGAACATCCAGTGGGGGAAGTCCCTGGCTGAGTTTATTTGGGAAAATAACAAAGCTCAGCCTGGAGCTCCCCTTTCTCTGCAGGAATCAGTTCATTGTCAGCTGGCTGCTCTCGAAGGTACAAAGCTGGCTTTGATCCCCAGTTATCCATTTCCTCCATGGATCCACGTGCCTGGAATGTCTCCTCTGGGAATTGTCAGGCTCCCACCTCTGTCTAGATTGGATACAAACCAGGAAATATTCCCTATGGTGACTCCACAGGAGATCACTCTCTAACGTACTCCATCCATCCAAGAACAAAATAATTGATGTCAGTCAGTTGGGCTTCTCTTCCTTCATTCCTCTCCTTCTGGCACTGTAAATAATCTGGAAACCTCTGGATAAATGTCAAATGCACAGACTCGGGCTGTGCAATGTACAAAATTCCCATCCACCCCCCCAAAAAAAAACCCTTTTAGATTGCAAAATCCAAGCTTCTGACATAAAATTTTAGATTTAATTTATTCCTGAGAGAGGAGAGTCGCTGACTGTATAAAAAGCAGATTTTTCTGCTGGACCTGCTCCTTTTTCCATGCCCCACCGTTTTCTGGGAAGGGGCAGCTCCTCCAGCTTTCCATTCATCCCATCACTCAACCCCTGGCTTTGGGTTCTGCTGCCACACCTCCCTAAATCTGCTCTGAACAGAGCCTGACTAATTCCCTGCAGGGCTTTCTGTGGGTGCTGCTCAGCTCAAGGGATGCGTGACAGGGAAATTGTGGTGTCCTTGGTGAGGCTGGAGGAATTTGCTGCTCTCCAAGAGCTCCAGCCCCCGGAGCTGGGCCAGGAGGCAAAAGGGGGATGATGGTTGGTTTGGGGTTCTGGGGGAGAACACAGATTTCAGGTCCAAATCACATCCACCCCTTCCCCATGCTGATCTTCCTCCCTCCCCTCTTCCTCATAAGTTGTAGCTTTTCTTTTGGAAACGTTTTATTTTTAATAAAGGGAAAAGCAATGCAGGTCCTCCAGCCTTGCTGTGAGGCATGAGAAATCCTGAAATGTCACTTTGATTGACTGTGCTGTGACAGAACCAAAGTCCAAACACCTGGAAATTGCATCTTGAGGCCATTTCAAATCAGCCCTATTCAAAGCCCATTCAGTGGAAGGGTTAAAAAACGCTTTGTTTTTGTGGAGAATCAACTCAGATGCATCAAGACACTGAGGAATCAAAGGATCCACTCCTGGCTCTGTGTCCCAACGAGATCAGGAGGCACAAAGGAAAACAAAGATCAGCTCCAGCCTTTGCACAGCGTGTTGGGTTTATCTTTAATTTCTGAAACAACACCCGAGACCTTCAGCAGGGCTCTGGCTGAAGAAAAACTCCTTTGAGGTCCCACAGGGAACTCACCTTCCCCAGGCAAACACCCAAAGGCTCTGGCAGGGCCCCAGCAAAGGCAGCCCTTGGTTCTCAAAGCCTGCATTGAGCAAGACATCAAAACCTGATGCTTTAATTGCACCTGGGCGGACAACCCTGATCCACCCCCCTCCCTGGGACTGGGATCCCAAAACACCCCGGGATCCCGGGGAGGGGAGGGGAGCTGCTCCCTGTGAGTACAAAGTGGGGTTTTTTTTCCTTTTCCTCGTGCTATTTGTCAGCTCTGTGGATGCCCAGCTTGGGAGGTTCTCCACGGATGGGTGGGAGCAGGTTCCTCCTCTGGAATGCAGCCAGGGAACATCCTCCCATGCACTCCACTGATGACCTGCTGCAGCAGCATTTTTGGCATCCCAGGGGTGCTCCAGCCAAGGCTCCAAAGCAAAAAGCGATCTAAAATTTGGAATAAATAATAATTGGCAATTTTTTCTTACTCTCAGAAAAATGCACGCTAATATTTTACCAGGTGTAACACCATGGAATTGCTTTTTCTTCTTCAAAACATCAACTTGCAGGGATAAGAGTTTAGAAAAAAGCAAGATATAATGGTAAAGGTAGAAAATTACGAGAGTTCCACAATTAACTCACAGGTATTCATGGGTTTGCTGATGAGGTCGAAATTGCACTCACAATTCTTCAATGTAAACTATTTATTTACATATAAACATTTATTTACATTTACCCTAAATTTCAGAATGAGTTCAGCAGTTAGGCCTTGCTAGGCCAGCTTTGGGAAGCAGCTATTCCTACACACATCCCAAAATTTGTTTTCCAGTGAACTTCTGGTTTTCACAGGACCTCAAATCACTCCATTGTGGTAATTTATGGCCCACCTTCGCTTTGTCAAATGTTAATTTATGAGGACAAAGACAGCACAGGGTCCCTGAAAAAAGCACCACTTGACATTCTCCTGTGGGAATGGCAGAACCAGTTCCATTGGAATGGCCCATGGAGGTCACCTGGATGCCCACACCCTCTGTGGCCCCTTTAGAACAGAGCCATTTAAATATCTCCAGTGATCTCTGTGGATAACCTGGCTCTGTGGTTGACTCCTCTCGTTGTGAAATTTGTCTTTGCTCCCGTCTAATTGGAATTTCTCTCCCTGCAATTTGCTCTGTTCCCTCTTCCTTTCACTCTGCAGCTCCAGGAGGGCCCTGGCTCCCGTTTCCTCCTTCTCCAAACGGAGCCAACCCCTGCCCCCAAGTTTTTCTGCCCCTCATTGCCCCCTCAGTGGCTCTGATCCAGCATTTCAGTGCCTTTGACAACCCAGAATTGTCCCAGAAGAGCAGCTCCGGCCTCACCAGTGGCACCTTGGGAATTATGGACTGAAATTCAAGTGCAGAGCTGGGAAATCTTCCTACATGAACTGAGCAGGGCGCAGAGAGAGGTTTGTGCTCCCTGGGAGGGATGGGATGGATGCTGGGGCTGCATCCCACGGGGCACTGGGAGCACTGGGAGCACTGGGAGCACTGGATTTGGGCTCTTTCCTCATTCCAGACTCAGGATCTGCAGTTTTACAGTGTCACCACATCCCCGAGAGCTGTGTGTGCTCAGAACTCTTCAGAGCAGGAGGAACTTCCTGCATGGTTTGGGTTTTGCTCCCGTTGCCTAATTGCTCATAATTGTCCATCAACCAAGGACGTGTCCTGAATACTCCCCACGAGTTCCTGCATGTTCCTTTTCTCCAGAAAAGCTGCCCAGAACACAAAGTCACCCACAGCCCCAAGCACAGGGATCCAGACCAGCCCCAGGGTAAATCCCACCCCATTTTTTGGCATCTCAGCCTCACAGGAACAGATGCTCAAATTAAGGAAAAAGAAAAAAAATTTAGAACAAAACCACTGAAAGTCATTCAAAAAATAAAATTTCAGGCCTCCAGCTCCAACCAGATCTTTGCCCAACCTGGAATTTGGATTTGATGGCATTTGTGTTTTTCATCCTGTTAAGTGATGAGAAATTAAACATTTATTAATTACCTATATTCTTTAAGGAGAAAATTATTCATGTTCTTCTTGGGATGAGTTAAAGGAGCCCAAGGCTTACCTGATCTATTGAAATCTTTTCTGCAGGAGCTTTCAGGCCCTTGTTTTACTGGAATGAGCACTTCTGACCCCAATCCTGCATGGGGAGAACCCCCCTGGGCTACCCTGCAGTGAGGGGAGGTGATCACTGAAATACTGGGAATTGTGGTGGTGTCAGGGATTTTTCCTGTTGAGATCTTTGCCTGTTTAGATGGAAAATCACTGAGAGGGCAATTCTGGAAGGATGGGTTGAAACCAAACTTTCACCTCCAAACTCCACGGTACTTTGGATTTATGGAAATTAAGCCTCAGATCTGAGTGTCCCATTGGGCTCTGTCATAAAAGGCAGAAATTGCTGCCTTTTGGCTGAGTCACCAACAAATCCCTCCTGTTGTGCTGGAAACAGGGAAATGGGAGCAGAGGGACAGGGAATCTCCTGTGTCCACGGCTGGGCAGGAGCTCAGGGGATGCTCAGGGGCTGGGAACTCTCTTGTCTTGGCCAGGCAGTGCCGTGGGTGTCTCTGCTGCTTCTGTCCCAAAATGTTGGTTCTGATCCCAAACTGGGGACATTTGAAAGGAAAAGGAGCCCTGGGGGATGCTCTGGGCTGGGTGTGAAGGGATTTGGTGGAACACAGATTTCCCAGAGCAGTCAGTGATGCCCTTTTATTTTGTCTGACCAAACTGTGAACAGAACTTGCTTTACATGAAGCTCAGAGTCACACACCAGTGCAGTGCAGAACCTGAAAAATAGAAAAGCTAAAACATAAGGCATCATTTGTGCATGGGCACAACCAGCTCAGCTCAAACCACAGCTCAGAACCAGCTCCAAAATGCCCAAAAGAATAAGGATTAAGCCCTTACATGATGAACATTTTGGCAAACACCCAGCCAGGATTATTTTTCCCTGGGAACTGCGTTCAGCTCCGAGTCCCTATGGCAGTAACAGAGCAGCCAGCCCTGAGTCAGAGCCTGGCTGCTGGGGCTGGAACAGTTAATTAGGCTGGGTTTAGGCAGGAACAATCCCTGCTCCATCAACACCGGGACACCCAGCCCTGCCCCGCTCAGGACACATCCTACTGACCCTGCCCTGGGCAACTCCTTCAATAATTATCTGTGTAGGGATTTCATCAGCGGCTCCTGGCTATAAATTGATCCCAGGCTGCCATGGCCACACCAGGACACCGCAGGAGCATCCAGGGAGCATCCAGGGAGCATCCAGGGAATATCCAGGGCTGGAGTTTGCCATGAAGGTCACCCTGGTGCTCCTGGCGCTGGCAGCTCTGTGCCTGGCATGTGAGTAACTCCCCTGGAGGATTCCCTTCTGGCCAAACACTGCAAGGGTCTCAGTGTGGGAGGGAGAAAAATGGAGTTTTCTATTTTAAATCCTGTTATTTATCACTGTAATGGTCGGTTAGCCAGCTGGGGCTGTGGTGGATGGAAGCTGCTCCTTGCTGGGTGTAACTCAGGGCTGTGTTCTGGGACTCAGAAGAGCTGTGATGCCTCAAAAACACCTGGTTTTCTCTATTTATTTTAAAGTTTCTATCTGAGAAGGGAGCTGGGGAGGTTCTTCTCCTGCCAAACTGACCAAGCAGGGGACAGCTGATGATGCTCAGCTGGGAATCATGTCATTTTAATCTTATTTTTCCAGGCTGCAGAGAGATTTGAGGGATGGGTTGCCCTAAAAAATAGGAATTTGGGAGGAATTTCTTCAGCCTTTACGTGGCAATTTTATTTTTACTAAAAACTTACAGTAAAAATATATTTTTAGAGAAAAAAAAGTGCATTTAAAACAGGTGAAACACACCACACCTCTGCAGGCCGTATAGAAGTTTAAAAGCATTATGAACCTTAAAGAAGCAAAATTATGAAACAAATTAATTAATGCAAAACTATGAAACAAAATAATCTTTTCAGTAGCTCTGGAAAGGTTGCTTTGAAATTTGTCTCAACCCCAAAATCCTTATGAAAAACATCAGTTTAAATGAAATGTGATGGAAATAATCCATTCAGTGTTTCATTAACTGCAGGAAAATAAATAAATATTCCTTCCATTAGAATTCCAGGAAATCTCTTCCTTGAACTTTCTGGTTTATCTTGTCTGCTTGAAAATCTCATGCATCAACACTTTCTGAGCCACACCTTTTTTGCATTCACTCCCGTGTGCCTGCAGAGTGGCTCCTGAAAGCTTTTACCAGAGCAAAAATAACATTTGATGGTTTGGAGGGAAGTGGAATAAATGGAATCCAATTCCAGAATAATGAAATCTCAGCCAAACCTCTGGTGACAGAGATGGAAACTTGACCTGGAGCTTTATTTCTGCTCATTTTCTTTGTACTGAACCACTGGGTTTGATGTGAGGATGTGAATAGGTTTATGAAAGGAAATTTTGTGGAAGGTGTAACTTTTGAAGATCAAGAAAAGACAAATTTATTCCGAAAGACAATTGCTAGAGCTCTGCTCCAGAACATATTTAGAAAGTTTAACCTTTAAAGATCAAAAAAAATCCAAATTTAATCCAAAAAGCAAGTGCTAGAGCTCTGCTCCAGAACACATTCCTGCTCCTTCTGCACAGAAACCTCTCCCTGGTACCTTTTATCCCCTGGAAACCCCAGGATGATGATTATGGGACAGCAGAGGGACAAATACATTCCTAAAGCAAGTAAGAAATGTGTCAGCAGCATGGAGCCACGCCAAGGAGCTGATTACTTTGTGGGAGGTGTAATTAGCATTGTTTGGAAGGAGCTCCTGGAAGCCCCACCTGAGAGAACAGGGCTCTGCTGGAGAGAAATGTGGTAAAAATAGGAGCCAGTCATCTTCAAATGCATATTGAATCAAGGGAAACACTTCCTAAACTGGGGTTCTGAGCCAAATGGTGTTATCATTGTTATTTAGAGTCGATATGGTATTTTAATCCTCATGATTGACAGAAACCTCAGCTATAAAAGGAACATGTGGTTTGCTCACAGCCACACGCAGCTCGTGATAAACTCAGCGATTAAACCCCAGTCATGCTTGACCACCAGCCAATCCTGGACGTTAAATATAAAATAACATGATGAACATTAAATATAATATTGACTCCTGGGTTGTCAATGGTTTTGTGGTGAACAATGGCTCCGTTCCCTCCTCCAGCAAAGCAGTTCCAACAGCTGTCAGAAGTTTCTAAGGCAAATAATGCACCGAAATCCACTTGTTCAATAAATTCTGTCACCTGGGCCTTATTAAACACTGCAAAGCTCTGTCAGTATTGACATTTAAGGAGGGAAAAAATTCAGTGGTGCTGAGTGAAGTCATCCTGGTTTGCACCTGAGTGTTCATTAACTGTGGGTTTTTGTTTTCTCTTTTGTGATTCAGTTTCCACTGCAGATGCTGCCACACAGGATGAGGTGAGTGATTCTCTTTTTCCTGGAGAAATAGATATAATATGAGGTAAAAAATTATTATAATCAGAATAGGTCAGAAAATAAACATGTTAAACTGTAATTAAATGCTGCCAATTTATTGAGATTTCAGTGAGAAATCCTGAGTTTGGGCTATGGGGTTTCCACAGAGTTGCCCTGACAACTTCCAGATGTTTTCACCTGTTTGGCATTCTGGGAAAAAAATTGGGCAGGGACAAATTTTAAGCCAGAGAAATCTAGATTTTTAAAATAATATTTATTGTCAATGACCCTATAAGGCTTTTTGGATGACTTTTAGCTCCCAAATCACGTACCTGGCGATTTTAATTCTGAGTACTCTGGGGTCAATGTGTGAAAGAAATGAGGCACTAAGGAATAAAAAATCCTTCCTGAGGTGAGCAGGAAAGCCCTGGCAGAGTGGGGAGAGAAAATTCATCCATACACAGAGCTGGACCCACACTGGTACAAAGCAGCAGGAATTTCTGCATGGAAAGGGTTTGTCCATTGGTACAAACCTGCAGGAATTTCTGCATGGAAAGGGTGGTCAGGCATGGAAGAGCTGCCCATGGAGGTGGTGAACTCCATCCCTGAAGCATCCAAAGAAGGCCTGGATGTGATCCCAGCTGAATTTGCTGATTGTTGTGCTCAGAGAATGAGAACTCCCAGCACTCAGCTCCTCTGGGGCTGTGTTTCTGACCCCAATCCTGCCCAGCCCCTGTCCCAGGCAGCACCACTCCCACATTTCCCACATTTCTGGTGGGAAATGTTTCATTTTGGGGCTCTGCTAGCAGAGGTGGTGACTCCTCCCTGGCTGTTCTGCCCCACATCATGGCCCAACCCTGCCATATCCATGATTTCTGAGCGTGGAGGGTGTGAGGCTGAGGGCTGGCTCTGTTGCAGGTGGATTGCAGCGAGTACAAGAGGCTGGAGAGGGGGAGACCCATTTACTGCGAGAGGCTCTACCAGCCCTTCTGCGGCTCCGACGGCAAAACCTACAACAACAAATGTTCCTTCTGCAAGGCTGTGCTGTGAGTGCTCAGCTGCCAATCACCCCTGAGGGGGGCAAAAGCTGGGATATGTAACTTTCCTCTAAAAAAATCCTTATTCTGTTTCTGCTGCATCTCTTCTGTATTTTTCTTTTTATTCTTGGATTTCTCAGCCTCCTTTGGACTGAATTCTTTTGGGATCCTCCCTCGTGGGGAGCTCTGCTTATCTCAGTTCTTACAATTCGAAGAAAACTCCCGAGCTCGTTAGAATCTTGTTTCTGGTGTTTATTAACAGGTGATCACAAAACTTAACAGGTCTCTCCAGGCTGGCTATACAAGGTTAATCTTTGCAATCTGGTACATTTCTTTCTTCTGATGGCACAAACAAGGCCTTGTGGCACACTTTGTGTCTGATGCACAAAATGGCCCTGAAATACGCAGTTCTTTTATCTTTATACCTATTTTTACCCAATTAACAATAGACACGTATATTATTTTTCTTAATGACCCAATGACCCATAACCCCTGTGATGCACTGCAGCATTTTCTACCTAATCACTTACTATTACCCAAAAACCTCTAGGAGAACATGAAAAAGAAAGAAGAAGGGACAAGGGACAACACCCTAAATCCTTCATCTTTTCTCCTCTTCTCTAACTTTTTCACCCAGTGATTTAAAAAAACTTTCTAATCTACACACTTACACTTTTAACTTTTTTCATCTAACTTTAACATTTGTTCTCATGTATCACCATGAAAACATGCTCATGAATTTCATATTATATGAAATTCAGTGTTTTTCTAGATCTTATAACCAAGTATCAGAAACAAGGGTACACACTCTGTATTCCAGACTCCAACAGGATGGGCTGAGATGTCTGGCATTTCCACCCCACAAAAGTGCTGGGGTTTTTTAGGGTTGTTACTTCTCTGCTCCTTTTCTTTACCTTTATGTAATAATTGTTCCTCCCACTGATAATGTCCAACTGATCTTGAAAAACAAATAGTGGTGATATTGGGGTGAGGCCTATTCTGGCAGGAAGTATAAAATAAATGACCCAGATATTCAGGTCTGAACCTGCTATTCCAGCAGGAATTGTGAAGTTGGACAATAAAAAATTACTTGGATATTTGTGTGAGCTGCTCCCTATTCTGACGGGAAATGTAAAATAATAATAAATAAAAACCGAACCAAATACTTGTGTGAGCAACTTGCAGCAGGCACTGTGAAGCTGGGCACTAAAAAATTTACTCCTATTTGTCTGAGGAACTTGCTGCAGGTACTGCAAGATTTAGTCACTAAAAAATAACCCTGATATCTGTGTGAGCAGCTTCCTGCTCCAGCAGAAACTGTAAAGTTGGGTGGGGAAGGGTCCAATGAGCAACACAGGCCTGACAAAGCACCTGCACCCAGCTCAGGTCACACAAAAATTCACAGTGCTGCTGGCAATATCTGGGGTTTATGGATAAAACGCATAATTTTGCAAGGAAAGCTGTTTACAGATCAGTGTCCTCATTTCTGCTGTGAATGTTCATGGTTAGCAAAGGGGTTCAGAGGATTTTTGTGATTTTCTGCGTGCCATGTCCATTCCTTTCCTTGCAGGAGGAGCAGAGGAGCCCTGCACATGAAGCAGGTGGGAGCCTGCTGAGGGAGCTGTGCTGCCAGTGCTGAGAACAGCTCCACATTCCCTGGATTTCCTCCATCCTGCCCGTGCCAAACCCAGCCCGAGGAGAATTGCCAGCTCTGCTCTCTCACTGCTGCTTCTCTCTGCTCCAGAGCTGGGGTTGACGCTCCTGTCCTTGCAGCAAAGCTTGACACGAGCATTTTGTTGGATATTTGTCTCCATGGCTGAAGTTCAAATCCTCTGACAGTGCCCCAAGTCTCTTCCCCTCGTTGATTAAATGTTTTCTTTCCTTTACCCAGATATTTTTTCCCAAAGGGTTCAGCTTTCCCTGGCAGTGCTTTGATTCTCCCAGTTTTGTAGCTGAATTTTAAATGTTTATTTTTCAGCCCTCTCTGTACAATTCTGGTTCCTGTATATTGTTCAGCTACCCAGTGTGCTTGTTTATTAAAATAAACCTTGACTCTTTTTAATTTTTGTTCATGGTGAACTTCCTAGAGAATTTATTGCATTCATTACTAACAACTATTTCCCAAATTGCAGAAAACTGTGGTGGAGCAGGGGCTGAGTCCAGAGGTAAAAATCCAAAGCCTGAGATACAGAAGTTGGATCCCACTGTGTTGCCTCATACTGGAATTTACCCCCCAATCTGGCTCTTTATTTGCTTTAAAATGAAACAAATCTGGTAAAATGTGAGACTGTAGAAGTCTGTTAAATTGTCATTTAAATATGAACATTCATTAATCTTTTCACTCCACAAATCCCAGACTCTAAAGAAATTTATGTCCTGCTCTTACATCCTTGTTATCTCCACTGTTAAACTAATTTGTGTCTTTTACTCAGTACGTGGTCATGGGAATGTATTTTCCCAGGATAAAAATTGTGACTGAATGGGCTCCCAGAGGGAAAATTTTGGAACAGCTGGACACAGAATAAATCCAGCCCTATCCTGAATTCTGTTTATCTGGAAACCAGGTCCCAGCAGTTAGGCTGGAGCAGGAATGAAAATGAGGAAGGTAAAAGTTCCTCGTGGCTCAGAGGCTTCCACCTAAAGAAGTTCCTAGAACAGATCACCTTGACTGAGAAAGAGAAAAATGAGAAAACAAAGATCAAATTGAGAAAACAAAGGCAAACTCTGAGGTTTCCTCATGATGTCAGAAAATCCAGATTTGTGGATATTTGCTGCCTTCCAGCCTCAGAGGATATTCCCACCCTCTGCTTTGGTTTGTTGGGATATTTAATGGGCTGTGCCTGTGCACCAAACCTAAGACACCAAATTCTTCATGCAGCCCTAGGAGTGATTCAAAACCCTGCAAGTCAGAGGTCTAAACTCCATCCCTGCATTCCCTGGGACTCAGTTTGTCCCAGATAATTTCTGCCACGGAATTACTGAGCAGGAATTACAGGAGCAGCTGGAGAGCAGGACTTTCCCACATGGGTGCTTTTCCTCAGCTCAAAGCTGGCAAAGCACGAGAGGCACAGCAGCTCCTGCCACATACCAGAGCAGAGAACATAATTTGCAAATTGCTGCAAACGACTCCTGGAGAAAATGCTGAGGTGGCTGGACAGGCTGGACAGTCGAGTCTGTGGGATGGAGCAACCCCATGGAAATATGGGGAAGGGAAAATGAGCAGAGCCTGAGCTCAGATTCTGGAAGACAGAAAATAAAATATTGGTATGGAATAGGAAAAAACAGATCTTGCACTCAGGGAAGATTAGGGTGCAAAACTCTGCACTGGAAAGGTACTTAAATACCACGGGTGTATCTTTACATCTGATGAATTTACATGTGGAGGACAAGGAAGGGTTTTACTGAGGTCTTACAAAACATTTTCTTCGTTCTAAGCCAAGAGGTGATGAAACCCCAGCCTGGAAATCAGACAGTGGGATCTCTGCAAAAGAAAATGGCAGTGCTGGAATAAAGCTGGCTGGGGTTAAAGCACGGCACCATTGTCAGCTGTGCTGCACCTGAGGGGGTTTGGGTACTCAGAGATGTTCTCTTCGAAGCTTTCATTATGAAATGTTCAATTTTTGCTCCCTCTTGTGTAATTAAGGTCTCGTTTGGTCATCAGGAGTGTCCGAGGGCAGCTTGGATGGAGCTCTGAGCAACCTGGCACAGTGGGAGCTGTCCCTGCCCATGGCAGGGGTGGGATGGGATCTCTGAGGTTCCTTCCAATCCAAACCATTCCATGATTATTGATCAATTGGGATGGAAAACAGCCATTCCCTCAGAAGATAAAAGCTTAAAAGCATCTCTTAGGGACGCTGCTAAGCACCGAGTTTGTGGGGTGCAAAATTCAGGCTTTTTAAATGAAGGCATTAATTCCCCCAGGCCTTTTATTTTTGATTCAGTAATACCTGTGTTAGAGAACCAAGATAATGAACCCCCCTAAAATATAAAATGTTATTATTTAATTATTAAACATAAAATTTATTATAAAATATAAACTGTGTGTGTCCAAATAGCTTCCACCAGCTGTAAATGAGAAACAAGGAACGCAATGTGCTCTTTTATTTTGCAGCTGATCAAGATCAGAACAGAATTTTTCTTATGGTTCTTCAGCATCTCTGATTTCTGATTGTTTTCCTTTGGCTTTTAGTTCAGATATCCTTGGGTGCCCCAAATTCCAATTTTTCCCACATATGGCAGTGGAGGGAGAAAGAAAGGGAACAATCCAAAAACCTTCAAATATTCACATACAACCTATGGGATAAATCACAGGGTTTCTGTTTAGGAACAAACAGGGTGGTTTGGTTTCTGTTGTCTGTCTTGTAACCACTTCACCATTCACATTCTCTGACTGTTTCAATGACACTTCAACCCCTAGGCCCTGCCCAAATTCCTTAATTCCATTTAGTGTCTCCTGTGTCCTTCAGGCAACCTTCTCTCACTGCCACCCCCTGTGTCCCCTGCCTTGGGGTGAGGGAGGGCAGGACACGCTCTGCTGGACCTGACTCTGCTCTTCCACAGGAAGCCTCACTTGTTTCATTTTTGGGTCATATTTTTTGGAGGTTCTGCTGGTTTTGATGTTGTGTTGGTGTCATGGGTGATCTCTGAGGCCTTTTCCAACCTGAGATGCTCTTGACACATCCAAAATCCACAAGAATTTGTTATTTCTACCCTGACACACAGCATTGTGGATTCCTCTGGGATTACCACTGCTGAGTCTCTGCATGTTGTCATTCACAAAAAATAACTCACAAACAGTCTGCTGGGTGATGAACGAGCCTTGTTGCCCAATCCTTTGAGGTCTGCATGAAACATGACTTGAAAATGTTGAGGAAATGGTGATTTCTGCTGGGATCTGCCCAAACACAGTGATTAAAACATGGCTTAAGTACAGACCTGCAAATACACATGGGAGGCAGCTGGCAGGCCTTTAGGGGCCAGGGTAAAGACTCTTCAGGAAAAATCACTTGGAAAGGTCCCAGAGAGCCTCCCAAGAGGGACACGGGGATGGGAAGGGTCTGGAGGGGCCATGGAGGAGCAGCTGAGGGCGCTGGGATTGTTCAGCTGGAGGAGGCCAAGGGGGGATTTTTCAGGGTTTGCAGCTCCTGTGACAGGGACAGCAGCCAGGGAAGGGCTGGAGCTGGGCCAGGGGAGGTTTGGCTTGGATTTTGGGAAAGGTTCTTACCCCAGAGGGTGCTGGCACTGCCCAGGCTCCCCAGGGAATGGTCCCGGCCCCGAGGCTGCCAGAGCTCCAGGAGAGCTTGGACAGCGCTCCAGGGATGGAGCTGGGATTGTTTGGGGTCTGTGCAGGGCCAGGGGCTGCCCTGGACGATCACAGAATCATGGAATGGTTTGGGCTGGAAGGGCCTTCAAGCCCATCCCATCCCAGCCGGGACAGCTCGCAGAGCCGAGGCTGCTCCATGCAGGGCGCCCCTCGTGTGTCCCTCCAGCTCGGCCCATCTGTGGCTGTAACTGCGCTCTGCCCGAACGCCCTCACCGCATCCCAGCCCTGCCGCCCTGCGCTGGGCGAGCCCAGCCTGAGGACCGCAGCACCGGAGCCCTGAGAGCCCGGGCAGCCCTCAGAACCCTCGGAGCACTGAGAGCACTGACAACCCTGGGAGTCCTGGGAGCCCTGAGCGCCCGCCGGGCCGGGCAGCGCCGCCCTGAGGGTGGCGGCGGGGCCGGAAGCGGAAGCGGGCCCGGAGGCGGAAGCGGCGGCGCTGGCGGAAGGGGCCGCGCAGGAAGCGGGGCCGGGGCTCCCCCGCGGCCACAACCGGGGCGAGGGCGGCGAGGGGAGCGAGGGCAGGTGAGGGCAGCGAGGGCCGGGGGAGGGCAGCGAGGGGACGGGGGCGCGGCTGGCTCGGCCCCCGGGGCGGCGGGGCGGGGAGCCGGAGCCTGCCGCGGCCCCCCGGCCCCGCGGGCTCGGGCCGGCGCCGCTGTCACAGGCCCCGCGGGCCCCCCCGTGAGAGAACGGCGGTGCCGGGGCTATGGGGAAACCCATTTTTCCTTCGCTTATCTCGGCACAAATCGGCTCGGCCTCGCGTTTTCCCCTCCGCTTCGGGAGCGCCCCTCTGTACCCCGCGCCTGCCGGGCCGGCCCTCGCTGCTCTCGCCGCGTTTTTCCACAATTTTCGTTTCTGCGGAGCCTCCCCGTGGTTTTTTAAGCTCTTTAAGGTCCGTGGGGTATTCACTGATCAAGAATAGAGCGTGTCGAGCTGTTGTTTCACGCGACGTTCATTGTCGGGAATTAATTGAGGTGGGGGCCGCAAAATCTTAGTTTGCTTTATTGAATATATAAAGCTTTCTTTTTGCCGTGGTTATTCGCTTTCTATTTTTAAACGGGGTCAGCTCGCTAATGTAGAATGAGGTGTCAAAGCTGTGCTCATTAGCTCAAAATAACCCCAGGAGGAGCTTTTATTGTGCAGAAACTGCAGACTCATAGGAACAAATCCTTCTTCCCCCCTTCACGGCAGGGGCGGGTTGTGCTCGTTGGAATTGTGTCTTCCAGGATTTTTCCCTGCTTTGGTTGTTAATATTTTTATTTCTCTTGCCTTTTGTGCCAGTCCTTTTGCCGTTCTCTTCCCTGCTGGATTGTACCCAGCGCATCGTGGCTGTGCCAGTCTGGAGGTTTTTAGCTTGTGTTGCAATCCTCTGTTCAAATGGAGTTATCCCAGGTGACTGGGAATCGATGTTTTCCCTGGAATTCAGTCTGTAAATAGTTCATTTTGGCCTGGATGAGGCTGATCACCCCAAATTGAGCCCTTCCAGCCTGCCCCAAAAAGAAAAACAAACACAGGGTCTTCACTCCTGGCTGGAGAATTCCCCCAATCCAGAGGAGCAGAGATCCATTTCCCACTGCTCACAGGCACAAGGTGGGGATTTATTGTTTGAATATCCCCCTTCAAAATTAAATCATGGCAACATGCAGTTCCTAACTTAAAACACACCCAGAAGGTGTGAAACCACGTGTTTTGCAATAATTAAATCACAGTGAAGCTGTCAATATTTAAAATTTTGGCATCATGGAGAGGCTGCAACGGAGGTTTTGCTGAAAGCTTTTCCAAAATCTGCCTTTTTTAACCAGTTGTTTTTCCTCAATCCCACTAAATTTCGGTATCCAACCTGTTAAACCCCGGTTCACTGAGCTGGTGATGCTTTGCCCTCCTCATTCTTGTTCTTGTGTTGGAATAAAATAAATCTTTGCCAGATACAGTCATGAAAGGATCTCTCAGCATCGGTAGAAGGTGATTTCCTGTTAGCATTGAGTTCATCTTTGTTTCACTTGATTATTTCGTGATAACTCTGGGTGTTTTTACCTGAGACATTGACACGTTGTGGTTGCAGTGCCTGTGTGGAGGGAGCAGAGGATCCTGCACGCTGCTTTCAAACAGGGACTTTCTATGGCTTTGATCTTTAACTCAGCAACCTGAATATTTTGCTTGGTGTTCTCACCTGGAAGAGGAGCTGGTTTGAGGACTTCTGATGGGGCATTTTTGGAGAGTGATCGGCAGGAGCCCGTTTTTTCAAAAAGGGAAAAGAAATTGTTTTCCTGCTGGGCAGACTTTGGACTTTTATTTTGCGCTGGAACGTTGTTGTTGGTGCTGAGCTGGTGATCTCTGCACAGCTCCCCTGTGGCTGTCTCGATCTCAGGGAGGGGGCTCTGAAGATTTTTTTTATTCACAAAAAGAACTGATCTTTGCTTAAACCTCTGGTGGTTTTTCTTCATCACTCCCTCAGCTGGGAGGGTCTGTCTGGTTTGCCTGATAATCCTCAGGTTCTGTCTGAGCCCTTCTGTCTAATCAAACCACAACTTGTTTTTTTGCAGCTTAGCTGCTGTTCCCTCCTCTGCTGTGTCCCTTTTGTGTTTCAGTTGCCCTGAATTTCATAACTCTGTGCCCGTTTCCTCCCAGCAGAGCTCGGTGCAGAGATGGGGCCCCGGCGGAAAACTGTGAAAGCGAGCGCGGTGAGCAGGGAAGGGACAGAGTCTACCAAAGCTGAGGAGCCAAAAGATTACATGAACCAACTCTCTCATGAAGTGCTTTGCCACATCTTTCGGTGAGCAGCCTGGTAGAAATAAATTTGGTGCTTGTTATTTTGGAGTTCTTTGTTTTTCCTCCAACTTTGCCCGTTTGTGACACAGTAAACGGTGGATGTACCACGAGGGGACTGGTGGATAAATAGGGAGGGCAAATGGTTTATTCAGTCTCCAAAATTCATTTGGAAATTTAAGATTAATTTATGTGAGTGTCATGAATGTCAGAATGAAGAAGAAAGAAATAAGTGATTTAATTCTGTTATAAATACTGATTTTAGAGCAGAAATACACTTTGGGTAGGGCACAGTTGAGGTGATTGTTTGGGAATTGTTGCATCTGCAGAAGGGATCTGGGATGAGGATGTGACCTCCCCTACAGCAAAGTCCTTCTCACAGATGTTCACTCAGTCCTATTATCCAAAACTAATACCTCACCCACAAATTCCTGGAAAACATTGGAAAAAATATTTGGAAATTGAGTTTGCAGTATATGCTAGAAAAAGAGAGTAACTTAACCAAACTTGTTGAGGCAAATGGCTTGGTCAGCAGGGTTTGGGCTGGTTTAAATTAACTTTAAGGAAGGAATTGTTCCCTGTCGGGGTGGGGAGGCCCTGGATCCCTGGAAATGCCCCAGGCCAGGCTGGATGGGGCTGGGAGCACCTGGGACAGTGGGAGGTGTCCCTGCCATGGCAGGGGATGGCGCTGGATGGGCTTTAAGGTGCCCTCCAACCCAAACATTCTGTGATTCTATGATTTACTAGAGAACCAAGTCATCTGTGCATTTAATATTTGTATGAATATTCCATATTGAGTGTAAGTAACTGCTGAGTCACTCTGCTTTAGCAAAACCGCGTTTACCGAGAGCGCGGCCTGACGATTCCGTGTGCGCGGGCATCCTGCCGAGTTAGAAATGCCCCCATTGCTGCAGTCAGGCCGTGGTTTGGGACAGCTGCAGCTGTGCTGAAGCAGGGGCTGGTTTTGCTCTCCCCCAGGTACCTGCCCTTGCAGGACATCATGTGCATGGAGTGCCTGTCGAGGAAGCTGAAGGAGGCCGTGACGCTGTACCTGCGCGTGGTCAAGGTGGTGGATCTGTGTGCGGGGCGTTGGTGGGAGTACATGCCCACAGGTGAGCCCCCTGCTGCTCCCTGCCACTCACCTGTGCACAATAAACCTGCCTTTGCTTGCATCTTCCCTTCCTTTGCGTGGCTGCCTCGAGGAATGGCTTGCCAAGTTTCTGTCTGCTTGTAAATACAAATTTGGGGTGTTGCTGTATTAGGTCATAGGTTGGACTTGATGATCTCAAAGGTCTTTTCCAAGCCAGTTCATTCTGTGATTCTGTGACTGGGAGTGCTCTGTAGCCACCTGTCAATACAATCTGTGTTTGTCTGATTGTTGGAAGGGAGTTTGTCCAGGGGTTATGCCATGAAGAGGCTGTTTGCATGCAGACAGCAAAAAATACAGTGGAGTGAAAGAGCATCTCATCTGCTAGCACTTAACAATGTAAGGATAAGTTTTGATGTCACACTTCGAGTCACCTGCAGATCAATAGATAAATTTGTCAATCTGGGTGAACCCTGTGAGTACCAGGATTTCTGTTGGGTTTAAGTTGCACTGCTGGGATTTGATGGGGAGCACAGCTAAAATGAGGGAATTCTGAAAATGAGAGGATTTGTAAATTGAGATTGACTGTGGCTGGTATTAAGCAGGTGTTTAGATCTAACCTAAAATTGGTGTAAATACAAGTAACTCACCCAGTTAAAATCCTTTTTATGTACTTTCACTAGAATAAAATAAACTTTTGCTTTAAGAAACCTTCCTATTTCTGTGAGAAATGTGAGCTGTGGTGAATAGTGAATTGAAGTAAGGGATCCAGCTGGGATTTTTTTGAGCCATGGTGTTGATAAATGAAATTCCAGGAGAAACAGACCCACAAAGCTTCATGTGAGGAAGGAGAGAGTGAACCCTGCAGCCATGCAGCTCCTCTGAAGGAAACCTGTAGCAAGCCTGCAAAATTCAAGGCAGAGGAATATTTAGGTTATGATTTGTAGATTGTGGAAGTAAAAGAAAAGCTATTGCTTCACCAAGTGCATCTTTCCAACATCACAGAAATGCCACATAAGGAGAGAAGTGTGTTTGGCTTTCCCTTCACAGATGAGTGTCTGCTGCCACACCAATACCAAATGTGTTGTTGTTGTCTTAGGTTTCACTGATTCCAGCTTCCTAACGCTGCTGAGGAAGATGCCAGACATTGAACAACTTTATGGTCTTCATCCCAGGTATCTGGAAAGGCGCCGAGTCCGTGGCCACGAAGCTTTCAGCATTCCTGGAGTTTTAGAGGCTTTGCAGGCCTGTCCAAATTTGCTGGTGAGTGGCTGGGCTTGGGAGAGAACCTCCTTCAGCACTGTTAAAAATTGTGGCAGGGACTCGGTGCTTCCAGGGCTTTGGTTTAGGCCTGGCTGCACAGGGAGGAGTTAATTGCGACCCTGTTTGCTAATGAGAACTATTTTTAGTTGCACCACTGGAAATCCCAGGTGCTCCTAAGCCCAGCGAGGAATTAAATCTCTGATCCCTCTGCTTTTAAAAAGACAAGTCTTGCTAGAAATGAAAAGTGAAATAATGTTGCATTCTGTAGTTTACATGGTTAAGAGGATGTTGTTGTTGAACTGGTGTTAGAGCATTTGCTTTGCTTCCTTTTATCCAGGGTGTTGAGACCTCTCATTTAGAGCTGGTGGAAGCTATTTGGACATACATGCCCCAAGTCCACATTTTAGGGAAGTTTCGTAATCGTAATGGTGCTTTTCCAATTCCTCCTGAGAACAAGCTGAAAATTCCTATAGGAGCTAAAATTCAGACTTTGCACTTAGTAGGTGAGTGTGGTTGTGCTGAAGTAGTTGGCTTCAACAAAGGTGGATGGATTTAAAGGCTTTGAAACGCTGCAGATTTGTAATTCTTTGGAGGAGAGGGAGTTTGGGCTGTGGCACCTTGGAGATCTTAGTTGGATATTTGATAGCAGGCACAGAGGGCAAGTTCTAAAGAATTACTGACAAACCAAGGTGAAGAACTTGTGTTTCAAGTGTTCACAGCTTTTCTCACTTGCCACAAAGCACAGAAAAGCTTCCTTTTGAAAGCCAGGAATTTGTCATGCAGTGGATTGGTTTAAAGCTTGTTTAAAATGTTTGTTTGTTTTGTTTATGTATTATTAGGGGTGAATGTCCCTGAGATTCCTTGTATCCCAATGCTGAGGCACCTTTATTTGAAGTGGGTGAGACTCACCAAACCACAGCCTTTTAAAGATTTCCTTTGTATCAGCTTGCGTGCTTTTGTCATGAGGAACTGTGCTGGTAAGAGGGATTCTTCCTGTCTGAAGGGGATGGTAGAGCATGGAGGAAATCTGGTTCTGTTAAAGTCTTGGAATTCCACATTCTGAGAGCAGCCCTTGTTTGATTTGTGGTGTTGGACAGAAATCTCTCCCTGTCCTGTCCCTTACTTGGTGCTGTGTGGTTCTGTTGACTTCCTGCTCTAGAGGGATATGTGTGGGTGTGTTTTAGTTCTTCCGTGGGATAATTCAGGGAGAAGTGAACAATCTGCTCTGTCTCTCTGGCCTTGTGGTGTGCAGGACCCACAAACTCTCTGAAGTACGTTCCCCTGGTGACAGGCCTGGCTTCTGCCAGGAATCTGGAGCACTTGGAACTGGTCCGTGTTCCATTTCTTGGAGGACTTATCCAGCACGTGGTAGAAGACAGCTGGAGATCAGGTGGGAAATTCCTAATCCCTCATATTTAAATAAAAATAAATAAATACATTCAAGCTTTAGCAAATTCTGGGGTTTTTTTGTCTGTAGCATATTCTTTTTTGAATGTTTGGAACTATGGTCCTAGTGCTAAATATGCTCTGTATATTGGATATACTTTTGATATTCTAACTGCAATTAGCTCTGAATGAGCTGTGTTTGTTGATGAGCAGAACCAGGATTGGAGGAGTTGGGTGCAAATATTTGTTTTCTTGATTTGCTAAAAAAGGTGAAGACAGCACTGGTGAAAATGTGTAGGGCTGAAGGCTGTGATGTGAGGCTGAAGTGTAAGAAGGGTGTTTTTTATTTGCCAGGTGGTTTCAGGAATTTGCACACTATAGTTCTGGGAGCTTGCAAGAATGCACTTGAAGTGGATCTTGGCTACCTCATCATAACTGCTGCACGAAGGTACCTCCCTTCAGATCTCTCTTTGCTTCTCCTTTTTCAAACTAAATGTCTTAGAAATGACATCCAAGGGACAGAGCCACAGCTGCAGGATCATGTCCAGGGAGGCTCCAGTTACTGGTGACCAACATGAGAATTCAATGAGATGAGCTTCTGCTTGGTTAAGCTCAGGAAACCATTTATTCACCACAGGAACAAACTCAGCTTAACTCCAGAGACAGAGAGCTCTGAACAGAGGCAGGGTGGTAGGTTTTGTGGGACAGAACCAGGGTAGAGTTTAAGATCAGTGTCTAATAAGGAGAGAGCAAGGGAGAGACCTCAGGGGCTCAAACCCAGTCAAAACACCCTGGGCTGCCACCCCACGAGGGTCTGGGGTGGGACAATTCTTACAGGGCACATCCCTCGAGACAGAGGGATGGAAGTTTGGAATTTATTCTTCTCCAGCTTCAAAGCCATGCCTCTCACTTTAACAATGCTTATCTGAAATTAAATCTTTTCCTCCCTGGGCAGAGGCACCTCACAAACACCATCAAAGTTTAAAGAATACACATATAAACCTTGCATAGCTAGAGTGTTCTGTGATTAAAATAATTGCAAATACCCTCTGAGTCCTGCCAGATTCTCTATTTTATTAGAACAAGGCCCCTTCTTGAGTGTTTTCTGTGCTTTGGGCTGATTTTTCATAGGAGCAATTCTGAATTCCCTGCAGGTTGCACGAAGTGCGGATCCAGCCTTCCTTGACCAAAGATGGTGTTTTTTCTGCTTTGAAGATGGCTGAACTGGAATTCCCACAGTTTGAAACTCTTCACCTAGGCTACGTTGATGAGTTTTTACTACAGTGTATGACACTTTTTATATCCATAAAAAACCTAAGGATTACAGAGATTGCTGTGTTTTCAATCAAGTTCCCAGTGATTAATAAGAATATTAATGTTGCATGTATTGAGGCTGCTGATCTCATACAGCCAAATCTGGTTTTCCTCACTCTCTGAGACTGGGAGCTTTAATAAAGCTGAGCTTTATTAAAGGAATAATCTGATCAATAAGGAGTTAGAAAATCCTGCTATAAAAGGCAAATTTACTGCTGTGTCTGCTCCTCTCTTTCATAGGTAAAATGACGAGTACGGACTTGGTGAGGTACGGCTTGGCTGATGTGGTTGAAAATCCAGGAATTATTACAGATATTGGTATGAAAGCTGTAAATGAAGTTTTTTCTTTCATCAAGTATCTGGTCATTTACAACTGCCCACATCTACATAACCCAAATAATTGGATCACAGGTATTGCACACCTTTGAAATTTCAGAGCTATTATATGAATTTCTGTGCTAAACCAGAATTTCTCTGCTCTAGTACTGCTTGTTCTGTTGTTAGTAAGTACAGTAGATGATGCTTGCTTTGGGGCCATGGTGGTGCTGGGAGCAGGATGGAGATCCAGAGGATGCTGCTCTCAGATCTGAAAAAAGGGGGTAATAAACAAGGAGTGAGGTGGGAATCCCTCAGGAAAGGCTTCTCTTGTGTTCCCAGACCACTCGAGGTGGACCCGCCTGGTTGACCTGACCCTGGTGAGATGCCACGCCATCAAGCTGGACTCTTTCAGTCAGTTCATCGAGTTACTGCCAAGCTTGGAGTTTATTTCTCTGGACCAGATGTTCAGAGAGCCTCCAAAGGTAAATTCCAGGGAATGGTTTGGCTTTTTCTCATTGCCAGGATTTTTACTTGTTTCCATTGCATTGGCAACCCAGTGTGCTCCAGCTGCTGTGCATTCTTCTCAAAGTTGTCATTAATTGAAGAGATTGGTAATGAATTACTTTGGTTTGCAGTTGCTTTTAGCATGATGTGCTGCTTCTGCAAATGGGAGCAGTGGCAAGGAATGAATGTGTGGCCAGAAAATAAAACTCATTGATTCTATCAAAAGTAAACCAGTGATTCTCTCAAGGTCTCTGCTCATACCTCACTGTGCTGCTGCTTTTTATATTGTTTTTTTCCTCTTAGGCCTCTCTTTTCAATACTAAGAGGTTTTTATGATTTTTTGCTGGGTGAAACAGGGGTAGTGTTTCCCTTTTGAAGTACTTTCAAATAGTAGTAATTGTATTTCTTCACGTTTTCCCCTGCCAGACTGTAACACAAATCCTTGTGTTACACAAGCTTGGTAAGCTGCTGGCAGGCAATGGGAAGTGTAAAACCTGCTTCCTTTGGTCATTAATGGTGCCTCGAGGCTGCTGTGTGCTGAGAAGACTCTGATCTGCTGTTTGTATTTATGTCATGATCCCACAGCAAATTAATAGATTAACACAATTAATAGATTAAAATGAAGTGCTTTGAGGACTTCCCCTTTCATTAGGAGTTTAACAGTGTGAGTTCTGGGTTGCCAGCCTGCAAGGGGATGCAGGTGGACCTTGCAATCAGGGAATCTGAGGGACAGTTTCCCTGTTAGTGTTGTGCTGTCCCAGACAATTCCAGCAGAGTGGTTTTCCTGTTGCCTTTAGGGAATGTTGGGATACCGAGTCCGTGTTTTCAAATCTGAATTTCTGCTCTTTGTTTCCAGGGTTGTGCTCGTGTGGGCCTAAGTGCAGGCACAGGAATTGGGGTCTCCTCTGCCCTGGTGAGCAATCAGAACTCCAATAATGACAATGACAACAACAACAACCACCAGAACAACAACAACAACCCCAACATCCACCACAACAACCACCAGCACCCCAACGAGCAGAACGAGGAGAATGAGCTGCGCCAGGAGGGCCCTGCTGAGGAGCAGCAGATTGGGGCTGAGGGTAATCCTGGGAGAGATTTTGGGGGGGAATTTTATCTGCTTTCCCACTCACATGGGCTCCTGGTGAAGATAGGAATATGTATTGAAAGCTTGTTGCTGTTTCAGCTCCTGGTGTGGAACTTTAATCTTTGCTGAGTGAACTAAACCCCAAAAGTTAGGCTGGGCTTTGGCTACAGAGAGGTAGAGCAAATCTGTGAGAGATTTTGTGCAGCCCAGAGGCTCACCAAGGGAATCAAGGCAGTTATTATTTATTTCTCATGGGTGTTGGAGGGCTCTGTTCATTCTGGTTCCTGTTCCTGACCTCCTGTTCCCCTTTGCAGCCCTGAATGAGATGGAGGAGGTGGCACAGGAGGAAGGGGAAGCTGCTGGGCAGGGCCAGGATGAGCTGCCAGCTCCCAGCCAGGCTGTTGTTCCCATGGAGGTGGATGAGGAGCAAGCAGGTAACTGGGTTTGGGAAGAAATCACCTCTTGGTATCTCTCTGAGGGATTAATTTTCCACTGTAAAGTCTGGTTTTAGATGTTTCGCTTCAGCTGGGATGTCTGATTTTGAATAATGATGTCAGCACAGCTTAGTGCTGTGATGGAATTTATTCTGTGTCACAGCCCAGAGCTTTCTTTGCATATGCAGGGAAATACCTTGAGCTTAAAGCCTGATTCTTGTGCTCAATATAATAAAAGTCAGAAGGCCTGAATGAACTTGTCCTGTTGCTCTGTTGGTGTTTGTGGCCTTAGTTCTTCCATTGCAGCACTTGGGTTGTTTTTGCTTTCTCTCAAGCCAGCACAACTTGTTCCAGTGTTAATTTAATTTGTATTAGTGACACAAGGCAGTCATGATTTATTTTTTGCCACTTTTTGCAAATAAATAATATATATAATTTTGTGCTGAATATCCCAACAACATGAAGTAACACTGCATTGTGACACTCTTCCCCTTCCAAACCAGAATGTTTTAATGCTGAAATGCAGAATTTTGCTCTTCTCCCATTTAGATTTCAGTGAGGGACCCACAGAATAAATTAACTCCAATTAATTCCTTACCAGTTTTTCAAGCAGTGCAAAAACCTTTTCAGCCCTTTAATCCATGCTTGGTTGATACATGAAATGTTGATTTTCTCCTTCTCAGGACCAAGTGGAATTCAACCTGTTGTAAAAGCGACTCCTATTACCATCCATGATTCGGACAGTGAGGATGAGGAGGAAAACATGGGCACTTCCAGAGCCTGCATCTCCAACAGCATTGCACAGAGTTACTCAGATGGGGAAGAGAAGAGCAGGGATCCAGTGGAAACCAGAGAGCCTTCAGGTGTGTTCCCTGAAGTTCAGGGAACTTTTCCCTGTGGTTCAGGTTAATTTCTAGCGTAGTTTGGAATGTAGAATGAAGGTGCAAGGATGTGTTTTGAGCTCCAGTCACAGATCTCATGCAGAAACACAAATAGTGGTGCTGCACTGATCAGGAACCTGCAGCTCCTCTTCAGGATTCCCAAGTGGACAGAATTTATCAAGCCTGTGAGCCCACAGTGTGGATGTCAGCTCTGGTTTCAGGGAGGAAAGAATCTGTTCAGAGAGAATTTGCATCAACTGTTGTACTTGCCAGTATTTGGGATTTGGGGCTTGGGTAGTGTAATGAGCTGAGAGGATTAAGACAGATATTCAGGAGGAATTCCTGCATGGAAAGGGGGCTCAGGCCTTGGCAGGGGAGGTTTGGATCCCTATCCCTGGAGGTGTCCAGGAAAGGGCTGGAGGTGGCACTCGGTGCTCTTGGCTGGGGACAAGGTGGGGATGGGGCACAGCTGGGGCTGGATGGGCTGGGAGGGCTTTTCCCACCTCAGGGATCCTGGGATTAAGTTCTGTTATGATTTGTGTGGGTTTTTATTCACTGTGAGCTGAGACTGCTGCTCCTGCTGGCAGCACTGCCCAGACCCAGGAGGGGGAGCTGAGGGCTGCTTCTGAAAGGTGAACTTCAGTCCTGTCTCTGTTCCTGTTTGAATCCTCATACTTAAGAAAACAGAAGCCTCTCTAGATTAGATATTAGAAAAACAAATGTCCTCTGGCACAGGTGCCCAGAGCAGCTGTGGCTGTCCCTGGATCCCTGGAAGTGCCCAAGGCCAGGTTGGACGGGGCTGGGAGCAGCCTGGGACAGTGGAAGGTGTCCCTGCCATGGCAGGGGTGGCACTGGATGAGGTGTAAGGTCCTTCCAACCCAAACTATTCCATATTCCTTGATTCTCTTATCAGTGTGTCTTTCATATTGTTGTGCCTGTGTGAACAGGGAGCTGCTCTGGGACAATTTGGTATTTTTGTGAGGCAAACCTTCCAGCACATCACTCCAAAAAATAGCTGCAAGATGTTAGAAAGATGCAACAACAGCTACAACTACTAATAATTCCCATTCCTGGGGAGATTGTCCTTGTCCTCTGGGCTGCCCTGTGTAACACTCAGGTTTATTTGAGGTTTCTCACTGTTGTCCCTCCCTTGGCTCCCGCAGTGAGCGGCAAAGGCAAGACTCCCCTGCGGAAGAGATGCAGCACCAGCCATGGGAGCCAGGCCAAGCAGTTCCCCGTGGAGGAGAGCAGCTGTGAGAAGGGCTGCCAGGTGACCAGTGAGCAGATCAAAGCTGACATGAAAGCAGCCAGTGACATGCCTGAGAGGAGCAAGAGCAAGGATTCCTACGGCAGCACCGCCCCGGCATCCACGGCAACATCCAGCTCCTGCAGTGCTGCTTCTCCCAGTCCTGACTGTGCCCAGGCAGCCCAGAGCCATTCTGCTGACAGCAGCCCAGCAGCTGGGGAGGAGTCCAGGCAGTGTGGCTGCTCTCCTTGCAGGAGGGATGGATCCAGCGAGAGGGAGCCCGAGGAGAGCTCCGTTTGTTCCCGGTGCTCCTCCAAGGCCGCGCAGCACAGGACGAGCGGGGGGTGTGATGGGGAGAGCCCCTCCACGAGTGGAGCCTGCAGGGACGGGCCAGACTTTGCACTTAGGACACTGCCAGACTGTGGGGCTGCAGGAGAGCCTGGGGATGACAGGACTAGTGGGAGTGCCTGTGGGGCTGGCAGCCAGGAGCAGAGCACGCAGCCCCCGGGCTGGGAGCTGGACTGCAAGGAGGAGTATCCACGGAGACCCCTGACCAGGGCCAGGAGCAGACTGTCCCACGTGCCTCTGGTGTCAGAGCCAGGTAGGATTTACACACAGAGTAAAGCCTGAGTACGTGCAGTGCTGCCACCAGACAGCTCTGAGCAGCTGCAGCTCCCCCAGGGAGCTCTGATGTGCAGGGATTTAAACCTGAGTGGTGTGAAAGGATCAGATGGAACAGAGGTGTGCATCACCAGGTAAAATCAGGCTTTTCTAAAAGCACCACTGACTTTTTCCTCCCTGCATCTCTTTCTGTTTGTGTTCTCTGTACATCCTAACCAGTATTTGCTTTACTCCTTTGAAAAGCAAATGCAGTTTTTTGGTAGTTCTGCCTGCCTGTGAAGGCTGTGATTCATTGAAACAGAAGTTGTCTCTCCATTGAAATCCTCCCTGCAAAGGCAGCAGCTACACTTAGATCTGAACAAGAAGGCAAAGGTTACAACTGGTGCTTTGTCAACCAATAAAGTCATAATTACAATTGAGCCAGGCTTTTGGACCTGACCCTGGGTTCTCCTTCCAAGTGTTTAAGGCAGAGTGATCAAACTTACGGAAAATTGTCTTTTTATTAAACATCTTCATGCTTTACATTATTGTTTTGTTCATCTGACATAAAATAAAACCCCTGAAGGGCTGGAATGAAGGGAGAAAACAACACATGTGAGAGGGGAACTTGCTGTTTCTTTCCAATATACTTGGTTTCCAAAATAACCATCCTGGTCTGGCACAGCCTCATATATCCAGGATTCTTTGCTGGGAATATCTGGCAGGTAAAATGAAACTGAAAGATGAAATGTGCTGCTTACACAACTGAGTATTGGAGGTAGGGAAGACTGAGGGCAAATTCCTGCCTCTGTTAACATGGAATGATTCAAACACTTCATATCCTGGTGTTTATCCAGATTATTTAATGCTCCCAAGTGTTAACAAAACCTAAATCTCCTCAGATGTTCTGCAGGTAGATGAAGTTCACTTTTCAAGATCTTGCTATTAAATTTAAAATGTCCAGTTTCTACCTTAGGACCAGTAATTAATTGGAGATCTTTGTGCACATGCCATATGTTTTAATAAAGAAAGCTTAGTTTTAGAGAAATAATTTCTCTTTTCTATCTGTTAATGACAGAAAATTAATTCTAGGGCATTTTTTTCCTCTTCCTGTTGGAAATAATGCTTGTGATGGTTTCTTTTCAAAGACTCACCTGTTAAATCAAGCAGGAATTTGAGGTCCCTAGTGGAGCTTGGGAACATTAAAGAATTTTGTACCTGGGCATCTTTGCAATATTAGGAAAAACTAAGTGACAGTTACAAAGAACAGATATTCCAGAAGTTTGAGATGATTTCTACTATTTAAACATTAAAGCTATTTTGGGTCTTGTATTTGTCAAGGATGTTCTGTTTCCTGTAGAGATTCATGTGTAACCTAACCATGAATTTTTTCTTTCCCTGGCTCCACATCTTTCTGTGGTGTAGGTTCAGCATTCCTGGGTTTTCAACTATAAATTATTTATTGGGAATATTTCTGAGCACAAAGCTGACAGTGTTTGAGCAAGGAGAGCTTTGCTTTGGAGCCAGGCAGGTGTTTGGATTTACCTGTGTGGGAAGAGTTGTCATGGGCTGTTCTCAGCTGTCCTGACACAAAGCAGAGGAAAGATTTTTCCATGTTTTTGTTTCCAGAAGTAGCAAAGCCAAAGCCAAGGCAAACCACCAAGAGGAAAAGGACAGCTGACAAATCCACCAGTACCAGTGACCCCGTGATTGAGGATGATCATGTTCAGGTAAGGGCTGTTCCTTCACTCTCTGCAGCTTTATCACCTGTTGGGAACTGAAGCTGTATTATATTAATTGATATCCTCCTGTATCTTGTAAAATTTAATTTATTTTTTCTTTCATTTTTACCCTTTCATACATTTTTAAATTTTTTTTTTCCCCCCAGGTACTGACTTTGAAGTCCAAAAACCTTGTAGGAATCACATTGACCAACTGTGGAATAACAGATTTGGTGCTGAAAGACTGCCCCAAAATGATGTTCATCCATGGTATGTGCTTCATGCCACGGCTGCCTCCTCCCTCTGGCATTGCTGGAAATTCCTGAAAGAATTCAAGTCAGGCCACTGCTCATTTTGTATTCATCAGCTGCATTGCTGTTGAATTAGAACTCTAAATATTGCTGCTTCCCACTTTGAATGGTTCTTATAACAGCTTTAATAAAGATTAATATCTGAAAATCAACAGCTGAAATGATTTGACAATTAGGGAGATGAGATGTTTATTGAAGAGTGGTAATAGAGTAATTAGGAGTTGATGAAATGAGTTTGAGTACCTTGTTTTTCTCTCATTTCTTCATTCTCCCATAGGTTTTTTAGCTGACAGGATGATACTTTTGCTCCTTGACATGATAAAAATCTGTTTGCAGTGCTGGCACTTAGGTTGCATTAGTTTCACATGCCAGGGTGTGACTGCTCCTGGATTGGGTCATTTTTTGTTTTCTGCACCATCTAAATGAAGACTTTTTCTTCTGATACCAGATCTGTCTGCCTAGCAGAAAAAAAGGAATTATTTCTTTATTCCAGAATACTTAGAACACACATTGATTTTGAAGGAAATTTGGATTACATGAGCAGGATTTTATTCTCCATTATGTGGCTCCCCAATCCTCTGTGTTTGAGCTGATTCTGGAAGTTGTGGCAGCCCACAGACCGTTTCAGTGAAAGGAAACAGAGGGAGAAAAAGGTTATTAAATGAAATTTGACATGGCCTTTTAAAAGGCCACTTCTAACAAGGTCACAGCTGAAAAGTCTGATGATAATATGGAAAAAATGAATAGCTGGGCTCTATCTGATATACTTATGTAATCTTTTGGTACTTATATTGCTTGTTTGCCTTCTTTTGAACCTGCCAGCCTTGAAATTCTCTGACAGTAGGCTCCTGAGATCTTTTATTTCCTTTTAATACTTGGATTTGCTCTTTTCTAGCTACAAGGTGCCGTGTGTTGAAGCACCTGAAGGTGGAGAACGCCCCCGTTGTGAATCGCTTTGACTACGCCCAGTGCAAGAAGCTGAACATGGATCAGGTCCTGGATCAGATCCTCAGGATGCCCCCAGAGAGGAACAGGATCATTTACCTTCGTCCCATGCAGCAGGTACAGAACCAGCCTGGATTCTCTGGGAACACACCTGGAGCTCTGCCTGGGGGGTTTGCAGTTGAGGCAGGAAATGTTACAACAGCACAACTCTGAAATTTGGTTGTTTAGAGCCCAGCAAGGCTTTTATTGCAGAATCTGCTACTTGGATTTGAAGATACTCTGATAGATGAAATATTACAATTCACTATCTCCAGTATTAATTGCATTAGAGGATATTGTAAACTAGAATGCATTGAATTAATTTCAAACTGAATAACTCAGACTGCAAGAACCTGGGTGCTCCTTGTAGCTGTGTGTGAGCAGAGTGTGGCACAGGGATCTGAAATCCTGAACCCACGTCCTGTTAGGCTGAGGAGCAGCAGAGTTTGGGATACTGGAGGCTCCTGATGCTGAAGGAGGACACTGGTGGGACTGGGAGCCACCCTCTCCTCCCAGGCTGTGTAGGAGCTGGAAGCAGGGACATTTAGAGAGTGGTTTAAATCATCTGACAAAGATTTATGAGGGCTTTGTTTCAGATCTGGAAGGTTGGGAATGTTTGATTTTATTCCTCTGTGGTGCTGCTCCTCTCCTGCTTTCCTGTCTTGGTTTCCCAACAAGGGAAGGTTGATTGTACATAAAATCCATAAAATTAGCTTTGCTTTGAAACCACATCTCTTAAAGGTGGTAAAAATACTAGATGGGAATAAAACCCCAAATCACTGATCCCTTCCTCATAACAAAAATTGTGGGGAATGAATGTAGTTTTAGACCATTCTGTAATTTTGTGGAGTTAATATCCACATTGGAGTTGGGAAAGACATCAGAAATCAGACATTTCCCATCCAGTTCCATCACTCAAGAAGATAAATTGGAGAAGCTACACTGGAGAAATTTCACTCCTCTCAGTCCTGCATTTATTTGTGTTGTTAAAATCCTCTCTCACTGCTGCGTTTTCCGGGGATTCGCTCGATATCTGTTTGCTCTTGACTCTGTAACCCCTTCCCAGTGCTTGTGGTGCTCACAAGTCTTTGTCCCCAGGTGGACACGCTGACTCTGGAGCAGAAGATCTTCAGTGGCCCCTACCCCTACCACATCTGCATCATCCACGAGTTCAGCAACCCCCCCAACGTGCGGAACAAGGTGCGGGTGCGCAGCTGGATGGACACCATAGCCAACATCAACCAGTGAGTACTGAGCACAGCCAGGGAGCCCTGGCCATCCCCTCCAGGGACTCTGCCAAGTGTCCTGGAGCAGCTGCAGCTCCAGATTGCTCTATTCTGTCACCCAAATTAAATTAAAAAACAAAAAAAAAATCAGTTTGGTTACTACTGAAGGCTGAATCCTGCAGTGTAAATTCTGTGTCATTAAAATCAGTTTTAGTATAAAACAGACTGTAAACCCATATGGAAACTCCTATAAGTTCTCCAGCAATAACCATCACATTCATCCAGCAATAATGCAGTTGTACATTGTTGGGATAGTTGGGAACTATCTTCAAAGCTGAAAACAAGTTATTTTTAAAAGAGTGATTTGCCTCAAGTGATAGTGTTGGTTTCTGTGGAAGGTGATGTTTGATCAGTACCAGCTCCTGAAAATTCCCAGCAGCAGGGAATTGTGTCCAGTGGATCTCATCCAGCAGTTCTGAACCTGTCCCTGTTGGCTGTCCAAAGTGGAGGGATGGATGCTGAGCTGGTGTGAGGGTCTTGGGGCAGTTTTTCCATGGATTCAGGCTCATTAAAGGGAAAGTTGTGCATTAGGATTTCTGATTTGGTTTTTCTCCCTCCCACCTCCCCATTTCCTGGCTGTAACCTCTCCCTCCTTCTCCCCAGAGAGCTGATTAAATACGAGTTCTTCCCTGAGGCCACCAGGACTGAAGAGGACCTGAAGAAATACCCCAAGTACCCCTGGGGCAGAGACATTTACACCCTGGAAGGTGAGAGTTGGTGGGGAGCTGAGGGTTCCTGCTCAGCCTCTTGCTAAAAGCAGCTTTGCATCATCACCAGAGATGTGGAGAATGTTCCTTTGTGAGGAAAGTGGGAGACTCAGCTCAGTGGGGGAATCAAGTGAGGAGATGCTGTGTGCTGATCAGTGATTTGCAGGGTGCTGGTGCTGCAGGGGTGGTGTTTTCCTCTCTGTCCCTCTCCCAGGCATTGTGGATGGTGCTCCTTATTCCATGATCACTGACTTCCCCTGGCTGAGGTCCCTGAGGACAGCAGAGCCCAACAGCTACGCCAGATACGACTTTGAGGATGATGAGAGGAGTGAGTAACGTGCTTGGCTTCTTCACAGAACTTGCTGATTTGGCAATGCATCCCTTTCTTTTTTTCAGTTTTCTACTGGGCTGGTTTTGGTAGATCTGTTGTTAAGGTAGGCTGGAGAAAAGTCAAAAAACTCACAGGAATTTGATATAAAAGTTAAAAACTGAACTTGTAAACTCTGGAACAGAGGTGATGTGGGTTAGAATTTCTTGTAGATGTGTCTCTTTCTATTTAGGAACTTGTCTGCTAAGATATGATGGTAGGCAGTGCCTGGGGCTCAATTAAAAACCTTGCTTGGTAGCAGAGAAAAATATGTTCTCCCATTACTTAATTAGGAACATCCTGGAATCTTCGTTAGAGGTATTTTTAATTGATCCTGATCTGGATATTCTTATCCAGCTCCAGTTTAGGAATCTCAAGAGGATGAGGAAAAGATTTTTTTAGTTTTTTATTTTTTCTTTGCTATGCCTTTCTCTGGTTTTATTTTTTTAATTTCTTTTTAAAATTTTATTTTGGAATGATGTAATTTAATTTTATTTTAGCTTGATTTGATGCTTGTAGTTCAATATGAAGGTTTAAGAGTCAGGATGTTAAGAGTCATGGTGTTAAAGCCATCAAAATTAAGGAGAGTGCTGCTGCTTTATCTTTAATTGCTGCTGCTTATAAAGCATTTGAGTGATGGATAACCTGGAATTATGTCAGAGAGGCCTCAGGGAGAGGGTTTCTGGTGCTCTGGGATTCATGTCACTCCCAGACATTTGGACATGAGCACTGGGAGAGCTTTGAGGAAGGCAGGAGAGAACATTCCTTAAACGTGGAATTTAAGGAATCAAGGGCAGCTTTTTCCCTTTGCCTCTTTTGCCAAGTCTGAACGCAAAACCAGCCTGGCTGGGGAATATTTTTGAGAGAAACATCCCCTTTTCCTTGCTGTCTTTCCCCAGCCACCATCTACGCCCCGAGGAGGAAGGGGCAGCTCTCAGCTGACATCTGCATGGAGACCATCGGCGAGGAGATCTCGGAGCTGCGCCAGGTCAGGAAAGGGGTGTTCCAGAGGGTCGTGGCCATCTTCATCCACTACTGTGATGTCAATGGGGAGCCCGTGGAGGATGACTACATCTGAGGGGTGCCCCCCAACCTGCCCTCCCTCCCCCTGGCACTGCTGGCCAAGAAAAAGCAGGATTTTTTTTTATTTTTTTTATTTTTTTCTCCAAATGCAAAGCATTTCCCACCAAGGCACCCTCGGCTCTCCCTGTGGCCAGGAGGATGTAGTTAAATGTAAAATGGAAAGTACAAATTGTATACTAAGAGTTGTACATAGAGGAAACAAAAAACAAAAACAAGACTTCCTAATACTGAGACTTTATTTCATATGTTTATACAATTTAATTTAAGATCCATTTTAATGAAGGCCAATAATTGGGAATGGGGAAGAAGATTTGGACTTTTCAGCCCGTACAATTCATAGCAGTATTTTCTTTTCTCCTTCTAAACAACAATTCCATTTGCTGTGTTCAAAAAGAGTCATCAGAGTCTCTTTTAATCTGTGCCTTTTTCTTGAGCATTTAAGAGTCCAGTCTGAGTAAACCTGTTGAGCACAATCTTGGTGTCTTGTGTGCATTTCTGGAAGGGTCAGAATATTCTCCAGCTGTTGCAAAGAAGGCCAGAAGCAGAAAAAAAAAAAAAATAAAGTAGAGAATTTGGTGATCTGTGGTAGTTTCTAGAGGTATTCAACCCATTTTTGGGGGCAAAGGAAGCCCCCATGTTTAGCACCTTGGAAACAGAATGTTCTCAAGCATTTTGTACTGTTAGATTTCATTTTTGTGGTGTATTTGACTCTGTACTATGGAAATCAAGTTGCTGATTGGTGGTTCCACCCTCTTGAACACAAACCTGCCTGTTCTAGCTGTCTGGAAGCTGAGAGCTTTCCCTTCAGGCAGGCAGAAAAGGGGATGTGGAGCTGCCTGGTGGCTGTGGCAGCGCAGGCTCCATGTTGTGACACAGCCAGGGAGCGCTGGGGCTGGCTTGTGCTCACTCCTGGCTGCACATCTTCCACATGGTCAGTAAAAACTGCTGCTATTTGCCCCAAAACGTGTGTGTGTTGTGTATTGAAAGGTGCTCCCGGTGCCCACAGGGTTTGGTGGGGATTTGCTGCCAGTGCAGGTGTAAAATCCACACTTTGGTCTTGCACTCACAGGGTGCCCGGGGCTGGCAAAGGCCAATTCCCGGCTCTGGAAGTGGCTGCTTGAATTCCCAGCTCTGGCCTGGTCTCTCATCCATGCTTGTTTAAAATTGGTGTTACCAGCCTAGAAAATGACACTTCCTGAGGTAAAAGCTGTACAGTTTTAGACCATTTTATCCAATTTTGTTCATCTTCCTGATGGTGATTCTCTGAATTTGGGGTAAATGTGGTTAATGGGCATTTCCATCATGTTTAGCTCTGTAAAACTGAGGTAAAGCTGCTCCACACAGCAAAGCCAGTGTTGGTTTTCTCTGCCTCTCTGTGGGAATTCTTGGGTTAATGTGAAAGTAGGAATCCATGGGATAAGAGGAAGAGAATGGTGCCTAAAGGGAGCATTTCCTCAGCCTTGCTCTGTGCTGACTGGAGGTGGAGCACTAAACACCAGAGGATGTGAATGTTACTAAATTTCCTTTAATGCAGGATCACAGTCAGTGGTTTATTATAACTCTTGTATTTAATTAACCGTAGATAATGTATTCAATGATATTCAGCCAAAACAATTGTGACCCTTTCTAGAAGTGTTTCAAGTCCTCTGAATCATTGATTCTGTCAGATTTACCGTTTTAGTCCAGAAAATGTTACTGAGTTTCTGGAGTATTGCACCACTTCTCCAGCTGGTATCTCCTCACTCCAGCCTTTTGCAGAAGTATTTACACAAATAAAGTGTTTGTTTATATTCAGTATCTCTGGAATTAATTGATCCTTGCAGTAATTTTCACCTCTGAAATGTGACACCCATTTTGCACCAGTGCCTGGATCCCCTGTGTCCATCCATCTCCTGAGGGCTGGGGGAGGATCTGCCAGGGATTTGATCTTCTGGGTCTCAGCTTCCTCCTCTCTCTCCATTTCGTGGCTGTTTCAGGCACTTTTATTCACTCACCATGGCAAGGGAGGGTTTCCCAGATGTTTCTGTGCCAGGTTTCTGTTCCCTCTGTGCCTGGAGCGTGGCAGGAGGAGCAGCTGCTGTCCCTGCAGGTGAGGGGACGGTGATCCTGCTCTTCCTGCAGCACAGGGAATTCCAGCTGCACCTCTCAGCTCTGGGGGGACAAACTGGGATCCATTTACACCCCCTGAAAACGGGGATATTCACATCTGGGTACCAGGGGAAGCTTGGCTGGAGTTCAAAGCTGGCAAACATTTAACCTGCAAAGTAAGGAAATTATAAAGGAAGCCGTGATTGCATCACCTCTGTGCCCTGCTTCCCTCCTAGATGTGGCTTTGGGGAAAACATCAAACAGGAATTTCTTCCCTGGGTCAGCTGTGACTCAGCAACACTGGGTAAGCAAAATCTTGGTTGGGTTTCTGTCCCTCTGTGCAGGTGCACAGTCACTGAGGAGAAATGAGCACTTCCAGGTCCAGTTCAGCTGCAAAAGGCGGGTGGGGATCCCACTACTGGGGAAGTGAGTCCGAGATGACTTTGACACTGCTTTTCCCACAGCTCCTGGAAGAGGATGCAGAGATCCCAGCTGGGAGAGGCTCAGGTGCCTGGGAAAGGTCATCTAAATAGTAGAGAAGGTGATGAGAGAAAGGCCAGGGTGAGTGTGGGCACAGCAGAGGGGGCACGGCCTCGTGTTGGCTTTTCCCTCCCATCTGGGAAGGCAAAATCACTGCTTGGCTTGCAAAAAGGAAAGGATTTTGGAAGTGTTTCTGTTTGAGGAGAAGCTGTAAGGAGTTGATGGTGACAGGGTTCAGGGATGGCTCAGGATGTGGAGAAAGAAGGGGATCCTAAGCTGGGGAAGGGTTCCCAGCTGCCAGGTACGGGATGGAAATGCTGTCCTTGGCTTCGGCATTGCCAGAGTTTGGTGGGAATGACTCAGGCTGCCTGTGTGGGCTGCCTGCTCCCAAACCAACACTTGGCTGGAGCTGCTCCCTGCTTTTCATCTGTGCTGGGAATGAGATGGACACGATCTGGGCCCCATTGGTTGGTCCTGTGCACCTTATTAAGTCAGGCTGACACAAATAAGTGCCTTAAATACCTTCTGATTCTCCCTCCTCTTGCTGAGCAGAGCCAGTTGGGAGTGAATTCCACCCTGAAAGCCACAACCTTGGGCTGAGATGAGCTTTAGGCTGAAGATCCCTGTTAGTAATCCCTGAACTGAGAGTTTTGGAAATGCAAAAATAGCATTTATGTAGCTGATACAGTATTGCTGATGGTTCCCAGAGCTCTAGATCCCAGCAGGGGACAGGAGGAGCAGGTGAGGTAAAATCAAAGCCATTTGGAGTCAGAGGCAAGGTGAGCATCGTTCACCCCTCAGCTCTGCCTCATGTGCAGGTTTTCAGTGACACATTCCCAGTGTCCTTTGGTGGAACAGACACCCCTGGAGGAGCAGAGTTGGCCAAAGAAGGGTCTCTGGAGCAAGGGATTCACACTGCCCAACATCCCAGTGACCCTTGGCTGTCATTTCTCACATGAATCCGTTTGGATGGCTCTGATCCCACCAGCAGCTCCACAGGGACCTGGGAATCCTCCAGGGAAGGGGCCAGGACAAGGTGGGGGCTCCTGGACTGCAAATAAATGCTGAGTGGGAATGGATGAAGCTGAAGAGGGCAGAATTTCTGTGGGCAGGGGGACAGTCAGGAGCAGGGCAGGGCCTGTCCCCTGTGCTGGCTCTGCTGAGGGACCTCGAGGGTGCCCAGTTCTGCGTCCTCAGTGAGGAGGGACCTGGAGGGGCTGGAGCCAGGGAAGGGAAGGGAGCTGGGAAGGGGCTGGAGCAGCTGAGGGAGCTGGAAAGGGGCTCAGCCTGGAGAAAAGGAGATCAGGGGGGCCCTTGTGGCTCTGCACAACTCCCTGGGCAGTTCCAGTGCCTGATCCCCCTTTCCATGGGGAAATTCCTGCTGCTGTCCACCCTGAGCCTCCCCTGGCCCAGCCTGAGGCCGTTCCCTCTCCTCCTGTCCCTGTTCCCTGGGAGCAGAACCCAAATCCCACCTGGCTGTCCCCTCCTGGCAGTGTTCCAGCTCCTGGAGCTCCCGTGGGGAGGTGGAACCTGCTCCCAGACTGGGATTTGAGTGCAAACAGCACCAGAAACGAGCCCAAGCTGGAGTTCACTGCCACGTCTGGAGAGTTTTTATTTTTAGGAGCAGCCACTGCACCACACATCACTGAGCACAGGCCAGGGCTGGCACCACCAGCCAAGGTGGGCAAAAGCTGAACTGGGAGGCCACGGGAATCCAGATGGGACCTTCCCATCTTTTCCAGGGAAATTCTGCTGCTGTTGATGGCCCAGTGGCATTGCTGGGCTGGCAGGAGCTTTGCTGGGATTATTGTTGGATTAACAGGAGCTGCCAGGTGGCTCCTGCCAGGTTTGCTGAGCCAGGGAGGGATGAGAGGTGACACAGGACACGGACATTTCGTGTTTGGAATTTCATCCAGATGGAAGAGGTTGTAAGAGCTGTTGACCATTTTGGCTGGTGAGCCACTGCTCCCACTGACAGAGCCTTGGGAATGTTGTCCCTGGGGAAACTGGGAGTTTCTTTTAAATTCAAGAGAACTTTTCCTAATACACATAAAAATAAAGGAGAAAACAATGCCTGAAGGACAAAGCAGAACCAAAGAACCTTTCCCTGTGGCTTCCCCGTGCTGCTGGTTCCATCTCACTCCAGGAAATTTCACACCAAGATTTTGTTGCCCTTCAATGGGGACAGAGAAAAGGTTATTTTTTAGGATTTCTTTAAGAAATTTGACACTTGAGGTGGAACTGAGCCAAGCTGTTCTGCAGCCTCGTGTGCCCAAACCCCAACAAAACCCCTGTGGGCACTTCCACAGAGCGGGAGGATCAACAGCACTCAAGCAGCCCTGGATGGATTTTTTCCAAACTTTCAAGAATGGATTTTTTTTCACTCACTGTTCTGGTATCAAGAGTGAAGTTAAATGAATTTTTTTGGAAATAAAAGCTGCTAAAAACAGGACATTGCCAACCAGGTCCCAGTGATGAACCAGGAGCACCTTCCACCACAAACACCAATAAGTTGTGTCTTTCCAGCAGCCAGCAATTTTCTACCTCAGCCTTCCAACCGAGGCTGTTTCTGCCCAGTGTCCTTCTGAATCCTAAAGGAGAAGGATGTGAAGCTTTAGCAGTGACTTTGCTGTGGAAGAAATATTTAAAGAAGTCAGACACCATGGCCAGGAATCCACTTGTTCTTCTCATGCACAAAATTTCTCCAACCGAGCAATATTTTTGTTTGTTCCGAGCAGGATTTGTCTGTTTACAGTAAATACCTGTCACATAGCAACAGAAATATTACTAAATAATAATACATAGAATGTTAAGCTCCTTGGGCTAGAAGCTTTTAATGAAAAAAAACACATGTTCCTGATAAAAAATAATAAATAATGTCAGCTTTTCTTTGTACATTAAAAATATCTGTACATGGTTACACGATATGACGAAGTACAATTTTATTTCCTAGGCTCAGGGTGGCATCTCTGGGGTAGATCTTCACCTAAAAAGGGTCGAGGCTCATGGTCTTGATCCTGCATGAAAATCCTTTTCCCAAATTTGGGGAGTTTAGAGCCTTGCCCACCCTTTCCATGCAAAGGGAGAAGCAGCTCACGAGGAACGTGGCAACATCGACATGCAGAGAGCAGCTGAGGACTGAGATCTTTGCAAATGGTGAGACTGGAAAAGTCTGGAAAACTTCTTGCCTCAACTGGAAGAGACCAGCAACAAATAGAAAAATAAAGGTGGCAAAGGTAATTAGAAGTCTCTCTTCCAAATGTAGCTAGAAAAGGGTTTAGATGGTTTGTTTTCCAAGATGGCACTTAGTGATCCATTACAGAGCGGCTCTGGCTCCTGGCCAAGCTTCCTGCAGCCTCAGGATGCCCCAAGTTTGCTCAGGGCAGGGATGGGGACAGCTCTGGGCTCCAGGGGACATCCCATCCTGGTGGGATCCCATCCTCTGGGAATGGCAGAGCACGGCCGTGGCTGGTCCCACTCCCTGCACATCCCTGGAATCCTCCTCGGCCAGGAAACACAGCCACAGCATTTCCAGAGCTCAGCAGGGTGGGTGAAGCAGCAGCTGGAACCAAACCACCCCCAGGGGCTGGAACCAAAGGGCAGCAGACATTTCCTCTTGTTCTCCTGGAGAAAATGTGGCACTGCTCCACTGACAGGGTCCGGTGTCCGGGCAGGAGCCAGCGGGGATGGGGCAGCTCAGTCCCACCCTGCCGGGCTTCAGCCACACCTTGTGACCCCAGGACAGGGCTGAGCTGAGGGCAGCTGGACAGGGGCAGCTGGAAAGGGGCAGCTGGAAAGGGGCAGCTGGACAGGGGCAGCTGGAAAGGGGCAGCAGGAGCCCCTGCACAGGGTGGTTTGGAGCTGCTTTGTGTCCTGCCTTTGCCAGGAATCCCTCACTGCTGGAGCAGGGCTCTGGCACAGCCGTGCTCCAGCTGCTCCTGCAGGGACAGGGACAGCAGGTCTGAGCCTCCCCATGCTCCCAGCCAGCTCCCACGGCTGGACAATCCTGGGGATTTGCTGCAGGAGGCACCAAGACAATGCAGATGGATGGATTTTCAAGTCCTGCTGTCCGTGAATCCTTGGGATATCCTAAAAGGTCTCTGCTCTTCCTCTTCTGGGCCCAGGACTAGAAACAGGACTCTTGGGACTCAGGGTCGGTGTGGATGGGAAGCTTCTCGTGTTCCTGGTGGTGCCCGTTGTGTAACACCTTGTACCTGGGAGAGGAACACAAACCTTCATCAGCACCAGCTCAAACGCCAAACCTATGGAAAATGAGATCCTGCAAACCCCAAAGTATATCTAAGAGAGTGATTCTTCCAAATATCCAGATCCCCCATTAAAAAGTGTGAATCCCTGCTTTGCTCTGTGACAGGAACTGAAATCTTCAGCTTGGAGCAGTCAAAGCAATCCCTGAGAAAGGAGAACCCGTTGGGTTCCGGGGGTCTGAGGTGAGCTGCTCTGCCTGGGCTGCTGATGCTCCTGCAGGAATTTCCCAGGCTGGCTCCCAGCACGGCCAGGACACTGAACGTGCAGACATTGCCCTCAGACATCCCTTGGAGAACTCCAGCACTTGAAATAAAGAGCAGGAATTTAAAAACATGCCCTGGCGAGTTACAGACTGGATGTCAGAGACAAGGAGAGACATTTTGCACCTCGCACTGAACAGACTCCAACGAGACGGCCACGAGGGGATAACAGAGCTGGAATTGGATGGAGAGAGTCAGACAGGGACACCGTGGGACACAATCCACCCGGGAGACCTCGGGAATGCTCCAGCCCGGGACACACACGGGCAGCAGCTCAGGACGATGGACAGGGAACATCCAAGGATCCAAACCTTCCTCCGTGTTCTGCGGCCGGCCCAGAGTGGAGCAAGAGCAGCAAGAGCAGGCGGTGCCGACTGTTTGAGGTTCATTAATTAAAGAGGAGTCACTGAGGTGTCCCGGGATGTCCTGTGGCACAAAGTGTCTGTCTGAAGCCTCTGGCACTGAGTTCAACACTTCCAGCTGTTTACCCTGTGGGGAAAGAGGACTGGTAGGATGGGAGGGAAGAGCATTCCTGGCACAGGGAATGACAGCTCACACTTGCTCAGGCACAGAATTCCTAAAACATTCCCAGCATCTCCAGGAGTCTGCTAAGGGCGTCCTCTGCTGCCAGGCTTTTTTGTTCCATGCGGGTTTTCCACACCCTTTTCCCTTCAAATCTAAGTTCAGAGCCGCCTGCCAGTTCTAGGGCAGCGATTTAGTGTGGGATAAAAACGGGGATTTTCCAGCCCTGCTTTTGTTCTCACCCCGCTGTGCCTTCACTGATCTCCCTCTGAAAATACACTTCGTTTTTCTCAGGTGTTGGTACCTGTGGGGAGCGAGCTCCAGAGAAAAGGCTCATCCCGAAATTCAGCTGCTTTCCCTGCAGGAACACAGCTGCTGTGCCTCAGCTCCCACCCCATGGATCTGCCCAGGATTTATCCTAAAATGCAAGGAGGAAACAGCACCGGGACCTTCCCTGTGTGGGCTGAAGGCTTCAGGAGAAAGCAGCCAGGTCGGTCAGAGAAATGAACACATCTTGGGGAGAGAGAATATGTGTGCAGGGGGAAAAAAACCCGACATTCAAAGGGTTAAATGCACCAAGTAAATTATCTACCGCAAATGAAATGAAATTAAAGAGGCCTTTTCCTGCCTCTGATGGGCTCCTCCCGTGGGATTTTTGCTCAGAGAGAATCCGGGGATGTCGCTGCCCTCTGCATCCTCCCGAAGTGGGGACGGTGTCGGTGTCACCTCCCCGGGAGCTTCCCCTGCATCCCCACAATAAATCCAAATATTGGGAAAGCTCTGCCCCTCCAGGGACCGCTGCAAACCCTCCCATGGCCCTGGGCTTGTGCTGATGGGGACAGCCCAAGGGACTCTGGAATTCCAGATCAGCTCTGGAAAGGAACTCTGGGGTTCTGCCCTCCACAGGCTCCAGATTATTTGGGAATTTGGCAAATCCAAATGCTGCAGTGTTGCCATCTGCACTCCCTGCAGAGCTGTCCCCCACACCAGCCTGGACAATTTATGAGGAAAGCAAAGCCCAACAATGTTTTGGTTTTGTTCAGTTCAACACTGCTTTTATTGGGGGACTCATCTCCCTGCTGTGGTATTGATAATTTTTGGGAATTTTCACTGCCTGCGTCTTCATTTTCTCCTTTTCCAGTTGCTGAAGCCCAACCTCAAATGAAACACTTTAAAACCCTTTTCTTCCTTCATCTACAACCAGAAACTCCCCCCAGGAACCAGCCACCGTCCCACCTGGAATAGATATCCAAGGAAAAGGCAAGCAGGTGATGATGGCTCCCATTGTATCACAAATCTTTTGTTATTTGCAGGAGCACCCAGAAAGATTTGCTGGGACCAGAGGAAAAACAAATGTAATTATGTAAAATGGGATAAACTGGGAAGATTTGCATTTGGCTTGAGCAGAATCCCGTTTCTGATAATGTCTTTTTATACCATTTTTCTCCTCAACCACCTAAAATAGTGGAATGTAGAAAAGGTTTTGAGGTAAAAAGTTGTCTGAAGCCACATTTTAAGTGGAACTGAGCTTCCAAATTGAATGAAGGATTTACTGACAGTTGTGTTGCTCCACAATTTATCTTTCCCTGCATTTTCCTGTCTCTCCCAAAGTGATTTTCCTCTGGAATATTTGCAGCACCACTGCTGGAACTTCACCCCTGATATCGTGTCCATTCCTCAAAGCCCTGCTGCTTTCAGAGGGGCTTCCAAGAGCAAGAACAAATAACTGGTCTGGAATGGGGGCTGTGGTGAACAATCACTTGGCAGAGGTTATTTTAATGAACACAGCACTGAAATCAGCCTTGCACCATCTGCTCAGTTCCAGAATTATAAATTCTGAATTAGAAAACGAGAGAATTCACAAACCACTCTAAAAGAGAGGGGAAGGGAGAGCAGCTTCAGCTGATTTTTGTGATTTATCCCAGCCTGTGCTGGATCTGCTCTGCTCCATTCCTGGGTCAGGAAAAAAGAATCCTTTTTTATTTCTGTGTTTTATGGCAGCCACAAACCCCCAGGAACAAACCCCTGGAAGTGCAGGATGGGTCTGGGTGGCACCAGGAAAGATCCCAGAGATGGAATTCCAGCGGGGCAGGAATAAAACCTGAGCGAGATCTCCAGGACATCAGGAAGGTCCCCTGAAATTGTCCCCCCAGAAAGGTACTGCTGATATTTTTGGAAAACTGGGAGATGCTGGGAAACAGAGAAGAGTCTCAGAGACAAGTGAGAAGAGTGTGACACAAAATTCAAGAATCTCTGGAATTCCCTATTTTAATCTCTGATGATTTTCCACTTTGAAAGAGCAAAATCCTCCAATCTGAACCACACCAAACATCAGAATGAACAAAATGCATTGTTCCATTTCCATTTCTGCTGAAGAAATGAATGCACAGAGGCCAAATCAAATGGAATTTCACAAAACATTTGCTTTTAATGCAGCTGCAGATGAAACTTCCAGAAATGAGAGCAGAATTATCCCTCTCTCAGCACTCCCAGGTTCACAGACTCCTGAAAATTAAAAGGTTCCCAGTAACTCTGTAACCTCTGGGCTGAATTTGTCCTGTTCCCATCAGTGCACTGAAGTTCTGCACTTGGCCATCAGCATCAAATCATTAGAGCAGGGTAAGGATAAATTGAATTATCCCAATAGAGCCCAACAGTGAAAAGCCAGATCTTGGGAAAACGTTGGGATTGCCGAATTATTTACATGGCTCTGACAGCAATGTTGATTTTAGAGTCCTTTGTAGTCAAATCTAAACACAAATCTCTCTCTGTCTCATGACAAGTGTTTATTTTCCCACTCCTGAGCAGTTAAGCTGAATCTCTTAATTATCTTTAAATCAAATAATGCTGTTCCGACCTCGGGAACATCATTCTCATCAGCTCTCGCCATTCTTTGCTAAATATCAGGCAGAGGTTTTGTAAAACATCTGTCTCCAGCCCACATCAGCCAGCTTTCAGTGCATTTTGTAGCATTTCTGCAGAAATACAGGTTTAAAATTAGCAGTTCTCAGGTAAGCAAAGCCCTTGAATAAGAGAAACATAAAAAAAAGAAGATAAATAAGAGATTTTTTTCCCCTTTTTGTCTCTACAAGTCTCAGGAAGCTAAGAAAGCATCTCCCAATGTTTGTGTCTCTCCTTTTTTCCCTCATTGTTCTATCATCCCTCTTTTTTTCTGGCAAACCAAGACTAAGCCCCCTCCAGTCCCTTTATTTGTGTGTGGATCTGTGGATCTTTTTCAAGGAGGATGTTTAGAAGTGCAGGCAAATAATAACCTGAAATAGGATCTTGAACTGAGATGTCCAAACCCTTCAGCATCTTGTTTTCTTTTGGTTTTCTCCTGCTGATTTAGTCCCAAATTTTGTTTCCCTGGGACTGCAGGTGCTCACTTCCATCTTCCTTTTTTATCCTCTTTATTGCCAGGCTTTATTAATGAATTTCTGCATGGTCTTCTCCAATCCCCCTCACCACAATCACTGAATTTGATAATTTTTCCCTTTTCCCACTCTCCTGCTTCCAGCTGCTCCACCTGGGGAATGTTTATCATTTTCCCTATTTTCCACTGCAGGATGTTTTGCTCAACTTCAGCTAAAAACCTTGGAATTTGGGCATTATGAACACGATTTGGTGATGGAAATCAACAGATCCACACAGCAACCAAGAGGGTGGGGATGGCCCAGAGCTGCTGAGCTCTTCTCCTGTGGACTTGTGACATTTTAATGTTGCAGAAGTCGATGTTTCCACAGCAGAAACAGCAATCTGGGCACCAAGAAACCTCAGACTCAACGAGGAGCTCTTTGTTTGCAGTGAGTGAAATGCATTTGCTAATTATAAACCAGGGTAAACAAGTAAACAAATGAGAGCGGCCACTCAGGGGGATGTGGGGAAGAGGAGCCCTTTCCCCTTTTTCTCCCATTAACTCCCTATTTCCATTTCTCTCTCGTTACTATTAAGCTCAGCACTCCATTATAGGCTCTAATTAGCTCCAGATTTTGGCCTGCAGTTCGTTTTTGCACCGTAATTAATGCAGCAGTCACCAGAGCCCCGAATCTGATAATGAGGAGAGCACTTGGAAGTGCTCAGACACATCAGAAACAAAGAGCAGCCCATTAAGAGCAGCTCACAGCCACCCCCAGATGGGATGGCTCAGAATGGGCTGCTGGGTTTAAGTGTTTCAATTAATGAAATACAAGCAGAATCAATTAATAATATTCAAATAGAAGATAACGATGATTTTATTTTTTTTTTTTTTTAAATTGAGGTCTCACCATTGGTGTAATTAAATCTTTTACCTGCTGGGAAAAAAAAAAAAACAACCCTACATTTGTTAAAGCTGTGGAGTGAAACTTGGAGCTGTTCAGCAGAGTTTGGCAGGTTTCAAATGTGCCACGGTGGGAGAATCCCAGAATCTGAGGTGGGAAAAGCCCTCCCAGCCCATCCAGCCCCAGCTGTGCCCCATCCCCACCCTGTCCCCAGCCCAGAGCACCCAGTGCCACCTCCAGCAATTCCTGGGACACCTCCAGGGATGGGGATGCAAACCTCCCTCCCAATATTCACCAGCCTTCTCCCTCTGGGAATGGGTGGCTTTTCTCCACTGAAATATCCAGTGGGAAATGGAATTACAGCTCGTTGAAATCTGGCAAAAAAATCCCCCCTCCTTCCCCTCCTTTGTGTGTGAACAGCAGAGCGTTTTTTTAGGTGTCAAAAGCAGATTTTCTCCGGAGCATCACGTGTTTGATAACAAAAGTCTGGCATGTGCACATTGTTCCTGTCACTCCCTTGGGTTCCTTTCTCAGGAGCAAATGCCACCAACTCCCCCACAGCAGCTGGGTCTGCCTCCCACCCTCCAGGGAAGAGTTCTGCCTCATCCGGCCCTTCCTGCCTTTTTGGCCACCCAAAATCCACGCTTTTGTGTCCTGGCAACTTCTGTACAGCCCCAAGGAGGTGTTGGGAAGCTGTGCTTACCTTGAGGTATCTAATTTAAGGGCTGAAAATGGTATTTTCTTGTAATGGAGTAATGACATAATTAAATAACAAGATGGCAGCTAAATAAGAGTCAATTTAAAACCTGTTAAATTTAATAAGGGGAAAAAAAATCAAATTAATAATAAATAATATTCATTATAATAATAAATTAAAATAATAGAATTAATAATAAATATCCTTGTGGTGCCTAAAGATGCCTTTGTGCATCTTGAGTTTGATATCTCAACTAAGACCTGTTGTAGGTTAAGCTTAGTAAATCTTATCAACTTTAATTTTATTTGGCTGCCTTTCCTCAGGTCTGCACCCTGCTGAGAGAGCAAACACCGGGTTCCACAGTGTTGTGTTCAGCATGAGTTTCTTCTCCCTTTTCCTTCTTTATCCAGATTTTCCAATTAATATTTTTATGATGTGATTAAAGTAGCACATTCCTGGCTTTGGACTTTCTCCCTTACAACCCACTGGGTGTGAATTTGTAAAGCTTCATCCACGATATTGTGAACAATATTAATTAATTCTGAGCTGTGCTCCCCACTCCTCATCTTTTGTGAGCCTTTTATCAGGATTAAATGTCACACCACAGATGGGGACATTGGCAGTGGGTGCTCAATTTGAATCAAACCTCCAGATTCTCCCTCAGAAGCCTTGGTTTGATCAGTGCAGGCTGGGATTTCAGACCCCCTGTGCTCCCTGGATTCACAATCCATTCCCTGCCTCACTTTCCTGGGCAGTTTGAGCTTGCTCAGACTCCAAGCCAAGGAGCACATATTGCCTGTGTTCCTTCCCCTGTTCCTCAGGAAGGATGATGCTCCCCTTGCTCATCCCCTTCCCTGCCAACAGCTCTCCCAGCAGGGTCAGATCCTCTTCAGGAGTGGGGACAGGAGCTGCTGCCTCGTTTTGTTGTGACTCAGAGCCTTCTCAGCCCCCAATTTCTGTCCCTGTGTGCCAGCCCCGCTGTGCTGGTGCTGTGACCCCACCTCAGCCTCTCCAGGAGCTGAGGATCTGCCAGGCCCTGCTCCCTCTCAGCTTCTCTGGGAGCCAAGTCCTGAGGAAAAGCTGGATTTCCTCTGCAGAGCCCCAGAGCTCCTCAAAGTGCCCAAAAGAAAAATGTCAAGTTCAACATTTGAAGTCCAGGGTAAGGAGAGGCAGAAATGTGAATTAAAGGCTTATTTTGTGGGGAGGATGAGGGGAACCCAAAAAACCAGGGACTGTAATCAAGCAGATATTTGTTTATTCTCTGATGGGTTTGGGGTTTGTTTTTTTTTGCTCAGAGTAAAACCAGCTCTCAGCAGCTCCTTCTGAGATCACTCCTTAGAGAAATTCTCCAGAGCTTGGGACGTGAAGAGTTCCTCTGATCAATGAATTGATTTGGAGCACAGGAGGAGATAAGCAAGGCCATCAAAACACCCGTGTGTGTAAACCCTTGATTTCCATATCCCTGCTGCTAACACCAGGCTATTTCTGTTGTTTTGTGCTTTCAAGAGCACAAAAATCTGGTCTTTCTGCAGATCTGAGTGTCCTTCAGGGCCACCTGTGAGACCCTACCTGTCCATTACTTTACACACTGCCATCAAATTTGCTGTGCAGAGCAAAGAAGTAAGTTCACACTCCTGAAGGTTGTGCCATCCCTTGGTTACCCCTGGGCCTGTCTATTTTCTGCTCCAGAGGAGATGACACAGCCCATAAATCTCTGCCCTAGTCCCTGCTTTGGTAAATAAAATCTGCTCAGATTTATGTTTCTTCCTTCCTGAGGAAAAAAGCACTGCAAAGCAGTGATACATGTGGCAAATGGAACAGAAAATTGCTTTTCACCCCTCAAGTTCCCAATGTAACTGACTGGAGTTTGGGCTCTCCCACAGCAATCACTGGTCTCAATAAAATAAACCAAATTTTGTGGTGCAATTCTTCGTCTTATGTTGAGGCAGCCAAAGAAGGGCTTTGCCCAATAATTTAGGAAATGGCTTCAAACTGAGAGGGGGTTGGGGTTGGATATTGGGGAGGAATTCCTCCCTGGCACAGAGCAGCTGTGGCTGCCCCTGGATCCCTGGGAATGTCCAAGGCCAGGCTGGACAGGGGTGGGAGCAGCCTGGGACAGTGGGAGGTGATTTGGGATGAGGTTTAAGGTCCCTTTCAACCCAAACCATTCTGGGATTCTCTGATTCTAAGGAACGAAGATGACGCTGCTGCCTCAGAGAGGAAGTGAAGGAAAACTTGTTTATTTTGACAGAGTTTTATCTGTGCTACCCAGCAATCCCAGCTGCACAGGGATCCCAGGAGAGTGGAGCTGCTCCAGGGGCCAAACCCAACCCCTTTAAATAAACTTGGCTGGGGAAGCTGCTCTGAAAAACAATTGATGAACCCAGCATCCCACCCCTTTGCTGAGCCAGTTCTGAATTGCTCCCTTTCATCCTCTCCAGCTGTAATTCATGTTGCTTAATTAATCTTAATTAAGTGTTGTGGGCATCTCTGGAGCTCAGTTCTCTCTTTATTTGATTACACTAACACACCATGTAATGGTCTCTGTTTGATGGGATGTTTTGCACAAGAGTTTAATCCAGAAGATGAAAGATTTAATTAGTTCTTAGAATGTCTCCAGAGGGTTGGCCAGGTAAACTGTGGGTTTGTCACAAATGCCTGGACATTTCAGTGACCAGAATCTACCCCTGCTATTGCACACCTTGAGCCAGAAACACATTTCCCCTTGCTGGGGCTCTCAGATCCCTGTGGGATCTGCTGGAGCAGGAATCAGACTCGTGGGACACAGAGAGATCTGGGATTTGTCAGGAGTTTACAGCTTGTTCTTGTTCCAAAAGCTTCACCCCTGTGCATCCCCACAGTCTGAGCCAGCCCCAAAAGGGATCAGCTGCCCATGGATGGGAATTCCAGCAGGGAATTCCAGCAGGGAATTATCTCCCTGTTTGCCAGGGTTTTGTGGGAATAGGGCATTCCCTTCCCCACACCTGCCTGGGGCCTTGGCACATCCACTCTGATCTCTCTGCCAGCAGAGCCTGCAGCTGCTGGGGCTCCTCTTCTCTGCCAAAAAGGAACATTGCAGGAAAACTCTTGGAGCAAGGACAAAGGGGAGCAGAGGCAGGGACTGCGCTGTGACCCCGCAGCTCCCAGGGCTCCTGAAGCTCCTGTTCTGCTTGACAGCTCCACTCATGGTGATTTTGCCACCAGGAATCTTCTCTCTAGCTGTGATTCCTTCGGGAATACAGCTGCAGGGCAGCACAGGAGCTCCACAACCCCGGGAATGGGATGCTTAGGGTGGGCACATTGCTCCTGCTCACCCAGCCAAACTCACTGCAAAACCCCAGTAATTCCCAAAGACAGACAAGCAGAGCCTGACTGCTTTGCTCCCAACATTTCCATGAACCTTCTGCTTCCTCTTGGCCCGAGCAGGGAGGTCTGGCTGCCTCAGCAATCCCTGCAGGGGTCTGTGGCTTAGGAGAGCCTGGTGATTGTTGGGGACTCCAGTGCTGAGAGCCAACTTTCATCCGTCCTTCGGGAACCGGCTGCATCCCAACGGAGGGAAATCCCAGGAGGCAATTCCAGGTGGGCCAGGCCCTCCCAAGGCCAGCTGCTGGCAGTCCAGTGCTTATGGCAGTACCATGCCAAGAGCTATGACAGTGAGAGTGTTTATAGCTCTGGAAATGGCGCTGCCATCTGCACCACGGTGACGGCTCCGTCCCCTCCCCGCTCCTCCTCGTGCTCCTGGGGAGGGAATGAGGGTGGAGGAGCAGCTTTGGCTCAGAAATCCCTGAAATCTTAAGGAAAAGGTCCCAGTGAGGGTGTCTGGAGAAGCCTTCGGAGGTGCTGGCTGCTGGAACGTGCCCTTGGAATACAGAACACACACACACACGTGTGCCTGTTTGCTCTTTTACCCCGGGGTTTAGCTGGGAAAAAGGGAAAGCCTCCCTCTCTTTCCTGATTCCCCCCATGGCAGGTTTCCTCTCCTTCCCTTTGGATCCAAGCCAGAAGAGCTGCACAGCCCTGGAGTTCATTCCATTCCGGGAAAAGCACGTGGAATTCCCAGGGCACACGCCGCACCTGCCGAGCAAACTGACACAAATCCGCTTGGCAATTAATCCTGGAGTCGTGCTGCTAACGAAGCACTGATCATTCTTACTGCCTTTCCAGCTGGAAGCCTGCTCCAAGCTGCCTGTTTCCATGGGTTCCTTGACAGCATTCCTCAAAACTGAAGGATTTATGCTTTGGAAAACTGGGCAGCCCCTGGGTTCTGCTGCTGAAACCTCTTTCCAAGACATCTCTTGTGCCACTACAGCCATAACTCCCACCAGGGATCTTCCTTACCACAGCAAGGAGTTGTTCATGTAGGAAAAAAGAGAAAAAAAAGGAGATTTTCCTTCTCCTTCCAGGCACATCCTGCAGCCTCCACGGATGATTGTGGGGAAAGGTTTGAGTTACAAGTTGAAAACACTTTTTCTGATGCCTGAGGTGTTTCAATCAGCTCTGTTCCTACAACAGGCACTGACAACTTCTCCCTCAGTGCTTCTAAGCCACAAAAAAAACCCCAGCACGATCTCCAATAACTTTTCTGCAGCCTCACTGAGGATTTAATCAATAACAACTGTGCCAAAATCAACTGGGGGACATAAACAAGGACAAAGAGAGAAGCAGGAGAACAAAAAGCAGTTTTATCGCCCCAGTTCTGTCTCTAGACCATGGAAAATTGGCCCAGAGCATGGAAGGGGCTGCCCAGGGCAGCTTTTTCCAGTGCATTTTGATTTTTTTGTCCTTGCTCCTTGTTGCTTTCTGAATCTGAGCTGCTTTTGCTGCTGTCCTGACCTTGAGGGAGGTATTTATCACTTTGACCAGGGAAGTGTAAAATCCTACCAGACCAGATGGGTAAGGTTTTGTAACTATTTTGCATAGATACGATGGAAAAAAATCAAGATTTCCCTCTCTGTGCCCAGCAGAAGGAGGGGAGAGGTGTTATGTCCAAGGGTCACAGGGTTTGGCAGCAGCTGGGCTTGGATTGTTCCAGCAGAGGCAGAGATCAGCACACCCAGCTGATGACACCTGCAGCCTCTCTCCAGTGCAGCTTTTTTGGGAAAACTGCAGCCAAGATGGATCACAAAGAAGGGATGGACACGGGGATGTTTGCAGAGGGATGAGAGCAGACAGAAACACTCACATGAGGACATTTCACAGGCACAAAGGGCTGGAGGAACACAGCTGGAACTGAGACCTTGGAGTGCTCAGTGAAGCCTCAGATCCCAAAATGTGAAGAATCCTTCGGTGTCCCAGGCCAGGCTGGACAGGGCTTGGAATAAGCTGGGAGAGTGGAAGGTGCCCATGGCAGGGGATGGACCAGGTGAGCTCTAAGGTCCCTTCCAACCCAAATCATCACAGGATTCTCTGTTTCCTCCAGGACTGGAGGATGGTGCCAGCTCTCCATCAGTGGCTGGGTGCTCTGCAGGGCTGCAGGGAGCAGATTGCAGCCCGAGCACAGCTCTGCCTCCCCGTGTGCCCAGCCCTCCCAGGGAACCTGCCTGAGGAAAATTCCAGATGGAGGGAGCAGAAACTGCTCTGAACTCTGCTGGAGTGAAGCTGAAATCTGCTGCCTCCCTGAAATCTGTGTGCTGAGTGAGGAATAAACACAAGCACTGAAGGGAAAAAGGAGAGGGAACCCCCTGCCTGCCACAAATCTGCTGGATAATCGCAGGTTTAGTGGGAGCCTGCCCAGGATTTGGGGCTGCAGGTGAAGGGATGGGCACCTGGGGATGCTGTGGGGCTGTGGCACCAAAGGGAGAGCTGCGTTCCCTGTGTCCTGTCAGTCCTTGAGCCTGTCAATCCTGTCCATCCCAGTTCCCAGACAGAGGGGCTGTCACTGTGACCACCACAGGATTTCCTCAGTCTTGGGATGAGCCCTGCTCCTTCCCCCTGCCCTCGTTCCAAAAACATTTAAAATAAGAAGCCAATTCCACACTTACTCCACTTTTCTGGAGCTGCATGTCAGGAAGGGCCTGGCCTGGAGCATTCCCAGGGTGAGAGGAGCCCAGCTGGAACCTCTGAGGGAAGGGGAAGCCTCTGAGCTGTCAGGTTTAACCCATTTCACACAGGTCCAACCTGGCCTTGGAAAATCCCAGGGATCCAGGAGCAGCCAGAGGGAAGGATTTTTCCTGACATCCAAACCCACTCTCTGTATCCCACTTTTCTCTGAGTGCTGCCCTCTGAGGAGACCCTGCAGGGCTGTACCCTGCTCCTTGGAGTGAGAACAGCCATCCCAAAGGGAAAATCCCCGTTATCCACAGTATCCAGGAGCCCACTCCCAGTGTCCTGTCAGACATCCCCACTCCCCTGGGGCTGCTGCCTCCACCCCACAAACGTTCAGCCAGAAATAAGGGAGGGTTTCAAGTGGGTTGCAATAAACAGTGAACAGACAGAGCTGCAGTAATAAAAGAAGGGACTTACAGAGCATGGTCATGGCTAGACAGGAGCTGGTCTGCTGCAGAAGAGCAGGAGGAGCTTGGAGACAGAGGAACAGCCACTTTTAGTGCAGGAAGGAGCAAAGACAGACACAGTGAGGGAGTTAAGGGGGGAAAAGGAAAAAACACAGTGCTGGTTAATCGGGAAACAGCCCCACATCAAACACTGAGCAGTCAATGGCATCAGAGTCAGAGCCACATTCCCAAACCTCCCACTAAAAGGAGCCTGACTTTGTGTTAGCACCGCCTGAGCCATCAGGTGAAGTCCTTTTAGCCATAAACCATTCTGCTTTTCAAGAAAATCCTTCTCCTATCACCCCACAGGGTTTTAGACAGGAATTTTCTGCTGAGTCTGTTTTCCAAAACCTCTTCAGCATTGCTCTGGAAGGGATTTGGGAGCTGGGTATTGCCTTCCTCCCCATCATCCCATGAGTACCAACCACCCCTTAGGTCTGGCTGAGGATCCTCTCTGCAGGAAGCCACATCTGGCTCTTGAACAAAAGTCCAGGGAGTTTTAACTTGGCCACTTAATTTGTCCCCATGATTTTAGCAGTCATGCTCACTGCTGAAAAAAATCTGATTTTTGGAGGCAATGCAGAGCTGCTGGAGACCCCTGGCTGGTGATCCTGCAGTCTTTTGACAGCTCCAATGTGCTGGAAATGCTGGGTTGGGTTTTTAAGTACAGATGGGAGAGCAATAGCTGAGCTCCCTGGCTTAGTCTGCAGTGCAGGAGGACAGCAGTTACCACTTAATCTTCCCCAAAGCTGGAACTATGCCTGGCTGCAAGGCTGAGCTTCAAAATCCCCCTCTGCAGGCTGGGAACGAGGTGCTGCTGGTCTCTCACCAATGCCCTGAAGTGTAACAGGGAATTCCAGGGGTTCCTAAAACACTGACCAGCTGTAACCCTCATCCTGCACTGCTCTCCTGAGCCAAGAGGCTGAAACAGTGCACATGGAAAAGATTATGCTATAAAACAGCAGTCCTGGATTGGAAGAAATCAAATTTCAGGCATCTACAATTCCTTAAACAGCTTTCCTTATGTCATGAGAGGATAATGTAGAATTGTCCCTTAATGTAGCTGGGTCTGAAACAGGGGCTTGGGACCCCTGTGAGTGTCCTGTGCCCAGGAGGGAGGAGAAAGGGCAGGGAACCCCAGGGGAGCCCAGCAGCCTGTGCTGCCCAACTGTTAATTATGGGACAAGAAGAATTGCAAGGTGAGCAGACACAATTTTACAGCCAAATCTTCCCAGGCAAACACACGTGAAGCCAAGCATAGTGGGGAAAGAGGGTTTAAAGGAAATTAATTTAGCTTGCAGCTTATTTTAAAGGATTTTATGGGCTTGTTTTAAAATTTATCAAGGACAAAGATCCTTTCAAAAACAGAAGAATTGGTTTGTCACTGAGGTGCATCATTCATTTCCCTGACTTCTGGGAGCTGGTGTTTTATGGGGCTCTCTCACAGAATAGAATCATGGAATGTCCTGAGCTGGGAGGGATCATCCAGTCCCAGACCCCAAACAATCCCAGCTCCATCCCTGGAGCGCTGTCCAAGCTCTCCTGGAGCTCTGGCAGCCTCGGGGCCGGGACCATTCCCTGGGGAGCCTGGGCAGTGCCAGCACCCTCTGGGGGAAGAACCTTTCCCAAAATCCAACCCAAACCTCCCCTGGCCCAGCTCCAGCCCTTCCCTGGCTGCTGTCCCAGAGCAGAGATCAGTGCCTGGTGTTTTCCTCACTCCCACAGAGGCTGAGCAGGGCTGTGCCCAAGGATGGATTTCCAGGGATGCCCAGGGGCTGCAGGAGGTGCATCCCTGGCTGGGGAGGTGCACAGGATGCTCCTGCTGGATAAAACATTCCCACCTTCCAGCCCCAGAGCCCTGCTGGCTCGGTGGAACGCAGCTCCCTGAAGATCTCCTGGCAGCACTCGTGCAAGTGTCACTCCTAATTGCTTTCCTGCCTGTGGAGCAGTTGCTTTGTGCAGTTCTCGTGTCAGACGTTGGATCCCAGCGTTATGAAGTGCTTTCCTTGCTAATAAATACCTACTATGTGCTATAAAAGCCTGTCACAAAAGCAGCACGGGGCATGAATCTCCCCGAATGCATTAATGTGCCTTTAATATATCAGTGGAAACTGGGACTGTTCCTGTGCACTGACAGATCAATCAGTGATAAAGCTACTCATAGATAACATTAATATGAGACATGAGCAGTTTCTTGATTTTTCTTTTCTTTTGTACTTGAGTTTGGCTGTTTGGCTCTGCTCTGTTTCACGTAGCTTTGCAAAGGGACAAATCCATATTGCTGCCTCCAATCCCTAAATAAATCTCCACAATATATCGGCGTGCATTGCATTTAAACCTGTTGTTTATGTGTTTTTCCAGAAGTGGCTTCACTTCAGTGGTGGGAAAAGCACTGCCAGGAGTCAGAGCTTGGAAAGCATGGAGGTTAAAGGAATTGTTAGACTTCATTTTGAGAGAAAAATGGATTTCAGAGCAGGAAAACTCTCCTGTGTGGACATCACATCGTCTGGGCTGTGACATCATATCAAGGCAAAATACACAAAAAATGTCAGGGGCTGCTCAGGGAGGTTTGGAGTCCCCATCCCTGGAGGTGTCCAAGGAATTCCTGGACGTGGCTCTTGGTGCTCTGGGCTGGGGACAGGGTGGGGATTGGGCAGGGACTCAGCCCTGGAGGGCTTTTCCAGCCTCAGTGATTCCACGATAACTCAAACACTTCACAGAAAAAGCAAGAAGCTCTTTAGTGCCGCTGCTCTGCAGCTCCTGAAGTGCTTTGATGGCTCAGTGGAGTGACACAAATTAACAGCCTCATTAACAACCCTTCTGCCAAATCCTCAGGAACATCTCTGAAAGGCTGTCAGTGACAGTGTCAGACACAATCCACACTCCAGGGACATGACTGACTTTGGAACCACTGCCAAGGAAGGCTGAAAGAAGCAAGAGGGGAACTCTGCCTTCTCTGAGGGGAAACTGCAGCAGAGAGAGGGAGGAATTCCAGATGAACCCCAGCAATGCTCCCATTCCCAGCCCAGTCCTGCTGGAGCAAGGAAAAATTATACAGCCAAGCTTATCCCAAGGATTTCTGTGCAAAACTCATTTCAAACCCGTGCCTGGAATGTGTCTGTGCCTCCTGGAATCCAATTTAATTAATCCAGGGTAGGAGTCCCTGGGGAGTTCCCAAACTGCCTCCTAAATCTGGTTACCTGCATTTTAAAATGCTCTTTTCTGGCATGGCTGGAATGGTCTGTCCTGGCCACAGAGCAGAAAGATTAATGCAGAAGTGAGGACTGGAAATCATCAGCTCGTGCAGGAACAGCCTGAATCAGCTGGCTTTAATAGGGATGGAATATTTGCAGGGCAGGATGTAATTCCCACATTTCCATAGTGCAGCTTTACTGGTGGCACCCTCAAACCAAGCCTGGCTCTGGATCAGTTCCCAGGCCAGGTCACCCATCCAGGACGCACTGAGCAGCAGATGGTGGCAAGGGTCGCCTTTGCTGTGCCAAATAATTCAAACCAAACCCTCAAAATGCCATTTTGCTGTTTTGAAATGGAATGTTGAAGGTGGAAAGATGCTCAGAGCTGCCCAAGGCCTGGGATCACAGGTGGGTGAGCAATGGGCAGGATCCCCAAAATGGAAAATTATTAAAATCAATCAGATCATAACAGATGTGCTGGAAGTCCTTGACACCTTCTTGGAAATACCAAACTTCTGGCCAAAATATCTTGGGAATAACAAGGTTTTCTCTCCCACAGACACCCCAAAAGCCTTAAAAGCAATTTTAACCCAGCAACAGGGAAGCTTTTCCACATTGTGAGTTTACAACGGGGTGCTGCATACGATGCTTAAATAAATTCTCCTCTAGCAATCAGAAACGAAGAGAATTATTGAAAAGAAGAACAGAGAAGTGAACCTAAAATTAAAATGCACTTACACAATTAGCTCTGAGTTGGAGATACTGCTGCCCTGAGAACATGGCAATAATTGCTGAGGTTTCTATAGAATTTCTAACCCTAAGGCATGTGGAGCTCTTTGCACATGCTGAGAACACTTTGCTGATAAACCAAATTAATCTCTGGAGAGGAGAGAACCAGCCCAACACATTCAAAGGTCACTTGAAACAGAAGGCAAGTAGGTGGAGAACAAATTTCTATCCATAATAGAGTTTATTCAGGTACCAAAATGAGTTTTAAATCCTGTTTTGGACCTCTGGAATGAGTGGAGAGACTGGCAGAGGACTGGGAGCTGGATTGAGAATGTGCTGTGAGGGATGTCTGGGGTTTATCTCAGTGCAGGTGTGGATGTTGCCCTTGTTATTTAAGTGGGAAGTTTCCAGCAGGTCTGGGCTTTGTCAGGAGGAGCTGTTGGACATTCCAGCTTCAGGGAATGGGGCCAGCAGAGCCCTGCTCTGGCCCATGGAACCCTAATTCCAGCTGCAAGGCAGATCCTGCCCCACCACAGCACAGCTGCCTCTGTTTCCCAAAGCACCAATGGTGCAGTTAAAGGCAGACAAAGCAGAGTTTCATTTCATTTCAAAGCTCAAGGTGCCCTGCAGAGCCTCGGCCTCCCCACCAGACACAAACTGCTGCACAACTTCTGATCCTCAACTTGTATTAGGCCAAATAACAAAAGGGGGTTTAGCTTCACTCTAATCTCTTCTTCCAACATCCAGGCATATTTAAAGAGATTATCTTTCAAAAATTGAAGGAAACTGTGGTATTTTAAAAGTCTAATCCCCTCTCTCCTTTGTAGGAAATAAGATAAATATCTTGATTTCACTCAGCACAATTACAAGAAGCTTTTCTCTTATCAGGAGCTCTCTGTTCCCTCCAGTGAGGCATTTTTGGAGCTGGGACAAGGCTTCAGCAGTGTGCTGCTCTTTGGAGAGCAGGGTTTGGGGAAGGAGGCTCCTCTGACACTTGGGCTTTGTGGGACCCCCACATCCCCAGACCTGAGGGCTCCTCTGCTCCTGGATCCTGCAGCAGATCCCAAATCTCTCCTGCTCTCCCTGACTCAGCCCAAATCTGAGGGACCTCTGATGGTCACAGCTCCCTGTGCCCTGCTCAGGACCCCTGGCAGCCCCCCAGGCACAGGGAATTCACACAAAGGCTGGAAAACCACGCCAGGGAAATTGGAACCTAAGTTTGGATGTAAATATTGGCAAAACTTCATTAAAAAAATTAAAAAGCTCCTTTAATAAATGACAAAACTCTTGTTTTAGTTGTTGTTGAGTCTAATCATCCCCCGTAGTTTTAGAGAATCCCTTTAGAGGTTGGCAGCTAATGAAATTTAGGTGAAAACCAAATTACCTCTTGACTATTTAACAATATTAGCATTTCCAGGCAGCAATCAGATCCCCTCAGCTGGGGCTTGGTCTGGAGCCACTTCTGCTGGCACAGGGAGCTGATCCCTGAACTGAAACCTCTGGAGTGGAAAACACATCTTGAGCAACCCCTGGCTGCCCTGCCCTGGGCAAAATGAATGAAATATCACTGAAATCACCATTTTAAAATTCTCATCATTTGCTGTGTTTCTCAAGCTTTTGCTGAGGAATTTCCAAAAAAATAAAATAATTTAGTGAGAATGTGCTTTATCAGCACCTTGGCAAGGGAGGAAGCTCTTTCCTGATGGTGCCATGAGTAAAGGAACTGCTGGAGAAGGGACAACACAGACCCCAACGCTCTGCAGGTGCCACCAGCACAAAAACTCCTCACTCGATTCCAAAATGCCTCCAAAAATGCCCAGTGCACATCCAGTGTGAAACAGGGAGCGCTGGGGAATGGAGGGAAGAGTGAGACAGAGGGATCCACTTGGGGTTAATGAACTTGTAATGAAGAACCTGTCAGAGCTCTGATTCATCTTGCAGGATCATTAAAATTGCCAGGCAGAAATGTTAACCCTTTCCAGCACTGAGTGTGCTGCTGTGCCTTGGGAAGCTCCGTGGTCTCTGCCTTAGTGCCCAGGGAAGGATGAGGGACAGAGGAACAGGAGGAGATGTTTTACCTGTGAGTGCAGATCTGTGAGAGACCTGCTGGGTGCACCAGGAGCAGCTCTGAGGAGCAACCTCTGCCCTTCCTGAGCTGAGCCACGGCTGCAGCCCCTGAAATCCCACCCTCACAGGTGGGGTGGGGTCACTGCTCCACCCCCAGGACCACCCTGTGCTCTGGGGAATGCTGGATAAGAGCCAAACATCCCAAACCACTCAAAAACCATCCCAAACCACTCAAAAACCATCCCAAACCACTCAAAAACCATCCCAAACCACTCAAAAACCATCCCAAACCACTCAAAAACCATCCCAAACCATTCAAAAACCAGCACAAACCATTCACAAAACCAGCACAAACCATTCAAACACCCACAGAAACCATTCTGTGTTTACAGGATTCTGTGATCACTCATCCTTTTGCTCCACAGCAGCTCTGACCTCTTTCCTACAACCAGCAGGGATTTCTTTTTATTCCAATGCACCCTTGGAGCTGTTAAACCTCTAAAAACTGGAGCCCTGAGTTGCTGCCCTCCCATTCCAGTGGCAGCAGGGAATGCTGGGGTTCACCGCATTTCCAGCCCCCCCAAAGCGCTTGTTTGTTTTTCCCCACTTTGTTTCTCTTGGATCTTTCAAGAGAAAAAATCAGGATTTTTTTTTTTCCTTTGGAGAAATCCAATTGACATTTGGAGACCTTTCAGTGCTGCAAAATGAGTGGTAAATAAAGCTCTCACTAGAGCTTTCCCTGAAGAGACCAATGCAGTGCTCTGAGCACTTCTGAGGGGAAATGGGAGCACACCAGAGTGACCTCCCTGACCCAGATGTTCCAGAGTTTGTCTGCTCTGATCATTGCTCAAATATATTTCACCCAAAGTCATCTTCTTCGCTGTGGTAAAATTTCACAACTTGTTTTATCCAGGAATTCCAGCAATGCTGACCTGGCTCCCCATCCACTTGTGCTGTACAAGAGTTTAATGATTCATGGAAGCAGGAGTTTGTTGGTTTGTGTTGAATAAATATCTACTCATGACAGAAGAAATGTAAACAATCTGTTTCAAGGGGAACACAGCACTTTTCAGATGATTTTGGCTTTTTTTCAGTCTGGTGTTGCACAGAACCCTGAACACCCAGAAACCCCCACCTATTTACAGTTCATTATTGTGCTAATTTTTGTCACAGCTGAGTTCAGCACAAGCTCTGTCCCTCTTTCCACTGCTCTCCCTGCCAGGGGACAAAAACCAGCTGTAAAATCCCACTGGCACAACATTTACAGAAACTTTTGGTCCCTTTCCTAAAGAAGATGCAGCAGGCAGCATCCACGAGGTCAAATTGTTCCCTTCAGACCAAGTGACGCCAAAATCCACACACAACTTCCCCATTCTCCCAGCTCTAGAACATCCTCCCAAGAGAACACCGGCGACATTCTCTCCCACTGGGACATCCTCCTGTTCTCCTGAGCACACCTCTGGAGAACCTGCTCCCTACAAACCCATCCCAGCACCCTCAGGATTGCTTTTGCCCCATCCCTTTCCCATTTTTACCACCAAGACACGACAAAACCGATGCTAACCCCGTCCCGGCTGCGGCGGCCGCGGGCCGCGCTCACCTCAGCACGTGCGTGGAGCCGTTGATGGTGGTGGTGGAGCAGGGCACGGTCTGGCCCAGGATGGAAGGCCTTCGGTAGCGCTCGTCACCACAGCACAGGATGATGAGGAAGGCACGTCTGAAAGCCTTGTTGAGGAAGGCGTAGAGGAAAGGGTTCAAGCCCGAGTTGATGTAGCCCAGCCACAGGAAGGCCGTCCACAGCTTGCCGGGCACCGTGTAGTTTATGAAGGGATCCACGATGTTGGTGACGAAGAACGGGGCCCAGCAGAGGCAGAAGCAGCCCATGATGATGCACAGGGTCTTGGCAGCTTTGGTCTCGGTTTTCATGCGGTGGGTGCTGTGCTGGTCAGGGGGGTGCTGCCGTGGCTCCTGTGGGTGCTGCCGTGGCTCCTGTGGGTGCTGCCGTGGCTCCTGTGGGTGCTGCCGTGGCTCCTGGAGGTGCTGCCGTGGCTCCTGTGGGTGCTGCCGTGGCTCCTGTGGGTGCTGCCGTGGCTCCTGGAGGTGCTGCCGTGGCTCCTGTGGGTGCTGCCGTGGCTCCTGTGGGTGCTGCCGTGGCTCCTGTGGGTGCTGCCGTGGCTCCTGGAGGTGCTGCCGTGGCTCAGCCGGGTTCCCCGCGCGCTGCAGCAGCCGGATCTGCCGCGCGTGTGCCCGCGCCGTCACGTAGATGCGGTGGTAGGCCAGCACCATCAGCAGGAAGGGGATGTAGAAGGCCACCACGGAGCAGGTGATGGCGTAGGGCTTGTTCACCATGAAGATGCAGTAGGTGGAGTTGGAGGCCTTGTTGAACTGTCTTTGCTGGATCTGGGGCGCGGAGGGGAGGATAAGGAGGGAGGAAGTGGGAATCAGAGTTGGCTCGGGAGGGACCTTAAAGATCATCTTGTGCTACTCCCTGTCATGGGCTGGGACACCTTCCACTAGAGCAGGTTGCTCCAAGCCCCGTCCAGCCATCCTTGGACACTTGGACACATCCACAACCTCCCTGGGCACCCTGAGCCAGGCCCTCACCACCCTCACAGGGAAGGATTTTTTCCTGGTATCCCATCTAACCCTGCCTCTGGCCATTCCCTTGTCCTGGCACTATCAGCTCTTGTTTATTCTACCAAGAGAATCATTCTGCTTCTTATTTAGGCGAGAGCTGCAAAGGCCAAGGGGACCCAGGACTCCAGAGGTCAGGGCTCAGCTGGGGCTTGGCCTTTTTTCCCAAGGATTCCTGACTGAACTGAGAGTCAGTTTGGTAAAATCCTCTGCCAGGGCCACTGCTGTGTCAGTCCTTCCAGGACAGAGCCACCCCCCCTTAAAGATCCCCTCCAGAAATTCAGCAGCCCCTCTGCACTGGCAACAAGAAATTTCTCCTTCTTTTTCCCTTTCCCTGAAAATTTGCTTTTTAAAGAACATCCAGCACCTAACACATTGGATTGGTGTCCGTCCCTGGCTACTCACCAGGTCAATGATGCCAATGCTATTCCAGCCTTGCATGATAGGGAGGAAGGAAATAAAGGTTGGGATGACCCAGCAGCCTCCCAGCATCACCGCGATGCGCAGCGGGGTCATCTTGTTCCTGTACACCAGGGGCTGGCAGCAGATGGCATAGTACCTGCAGGGCAACAACAGGACAGAAAAAGGTCAGAGGATACTCCCAAGCCTCCTAAAAATTAAATTGTAAAGCCCTTTCTCCAGCTGTTTCTCCTGCCTTTCAAACCAGAGGGAAAACAGGAGTCTGTAGCCCGCTTCTGCTGGGTCTCTCCCAAACTTGGGACTTGCAAGGAAAAACCAGAGTTTTCTGCTTTCCAGCCAGGGAGACTGAGGCACAGGTAAATGCTCTGGGCTGTCTGAGGTCCCAGGGGAAGGGAGAGGTTCCATAATCAGCCCTGCTCTCCCTCTGCACTGGGGATGTCCCCACCCTCCAAGGAATATCCCTTATTTCCAGCTGGATTTCCTGCCTGCGCTGGACATTTATTTTGACAAGGCTGCAAAAGCTGTTACCACGAAATAACAAAGTCTCCCAAAGCTGTGAAAATGTCGGTAAAATGAAGAGTGTTGTTCCATTTTCCAGGAATCCACCTCTTTTCCAGCTGGGCTTTAACATTCCCAAAGGTGTCTTGGCACCCTCAAGGGGATGTGGCCTGATCCCTCCTCCCTCCTCCTGATCCATCCAAAATATCCCAAGTACAACAGATGCCTGCTCCTAAACCAGCTATGACCTAAAAATGTCTTCTCAATGAGAAAAGAAATCAAATTTTCTGTTTGTTTGATCCCTGCAGGTGGATCTCTCCATCAGGAAGGAGTAGCAAACCTAAAACTGGAAATCTCTGCCTCTGAAATTATTATTTATCCCTATGAAAACCAGATCAGCAAATATCCAATTGCAGACTTTCAGTGGTCCTGACCTGACAGTCAGTCTCAGCTTTCCAATAAAATATTTTTTGCTCTTTGAATTTTTGGATTTAGCAGACTCTGTAAAAAATTGTATGGGGAGGGCAGAACCATGAATTAGAGGAATTAAATTAGCAAGCACACGTGTGTTAAAGGGCTGCTCTCTGAGATGTGCATTTATTTAATCAAGATTTGAGTGAGACCCAGGAGCTTTGTCCTAAACAGGCACAAAAATATAAGAATTTCTGTTTTTCCCTAAGTTGTTTTTTTTTTTTTATTAAAGTCATGTGGAGTCAACTGAACTGCTTTATTTTGATAAAATCAGATGATATATTCCACACAGAGGCTTGAAATAACATCAAAGTGTCAAAAGAAAACATTCCTTAAAAGTCTCTTTGAAACAAGATTCAAAGTGTCACAGGGGAAAAACGCTGAAACAAGCATTCAACTCCTGCAATTTGATAATTCCTCTGTTCTCCTCTGGCTTCCTGTTTGCATGAAAAATCAGCTTGTGCCTCTGGAAAGCTGCACTTCCAAAGAAATTGGATTTGCCAGGAGCTGCCCTTTTAGACCTGTGGGTGAAATGTTCCTCTCGTGGAGCTCCAGCTCAGCTGGGGCTGATCCCTGTCCCAGGAAATGCCCTTTGAATTCCAACAGGAACTTTTTGGATGTTTACTGGGACAGAGGGAGCTTCCCTTGGCATCAGAGCTGCTCCTCTGACTCTCAACACAAAGGGTCTATATTAAAAAAATATATATATTTAAATTATTGAATTGTTTCTTATCTCAAAGTCCCCCACTGGAAGTGCTGGACATCAAAGACATCAAAGCCAAGGCACAAGAGACGCCATTTCTTTGCAGAAAGGGCAAAAGAAGAAATCCAATAAATAAAAGGATAAAACCAGCCAAGACAGCAGCTACCCTTTGACAAGCTGGATAAGCAAACAGGAAGGGAAAACCACTGTACACTGCTAATTAAACAGGAAAACAATTCTTGCCAGCAGTTTGAGTGATCACATTTCTCTGCTCCTCTCTCTGCTGCAGCTGAAAGAATTACACTGAATTGCTCCTGCTATTAAAGGCCATTAGAGTAAAAATTATGCCTGTAAAAATGACACCTTAAGCTCTCGTATTTCTTCCCTCCCTGTGATTCAGCAGCAATTTTCCTCCACTTTCGTGTCAAAAGATTTCATTTTATTTCCTTTTCGCCGGGGCTGCTAGCAGAACTTCCCCTGTGCTCAGGGAGTGGAGCTGGGCTCCTCCTGTCACTGTTTTGGGTGACAAAGTGCCCTGAGCAGGGCGTGGGTGACAATTGTGGGATGGGGAGGGAGGCAGAGGAGCACAGCACCCACTTCTCCAGAGCCCAGCAGGGTTTCCATCCTAAGAATCAGATAACAGCTGGGAAGAAGGCTTGGAAGTCACAGTTTTTGCAGGAGCTGGTGGTTTGATGTATGTGGTGGCCTGAGTGTTTAAGCAGCTATTTATTCACTGGGAGAAAAGTAATTATATCTGTGAGATTATCAATAGTTTTAGTCAGAGGCTGGAATAAAGACATGCTCTGTATTTCTGCTTCATTTCAAGGCAGAGCTGTTTTCACAAGGAATATCTGTTATCTGCTGCTGTGGCAGTGTGATGGATGAACAGAAAATGCAATACATACACATGATTAATACCATGTCCAGGCCAAATTAAATATTAATTCTCTCTATTATCAGTCAAGTTTCTTGCAAATGTTCACTTCCCTGTTACCTACAGCAGAGCAGCTGATGTGAAACCTCCTCTCCTCTGCAATGACATTCTCCACTGAAGGGGAAACACAGGAATCCCTTCCCGGAGCTGCAGCTCTTCCAATAAAGCAAAGGTTATTATAACACTTCTCCTTTCCCCTATCAGACATTTGCCACAGGAATGAATCAAGTGCTAACATTTTACAGGTGGCTGAAAAGAAGAAATCCATCTTTTGGATGGATTTCCAAATCATCTGGCCACTGCAGAAATCACAGAATCACAGGGAAGGGACTTGGGAAGGGACCTTAAAGATAATTTAACTCCCCCCCAGCCATGGCAGGGACACCTCCCACTATCCCAGGCTGCTCCAAGGACACTTCCAGGGATCCAGGGGCAGCCAGGAATTCCTTCCCAAATCCCATCTCTCCCTTCCCTCTGGCAGTGGGAAGCCATTCCCTGGTCCTGGCACTCTCTTTTCCATCTTCCCACTGAAAGGTCCCAGTTTGGAACCACTGCAGCTCCACACCCTGGATGTGACTGACAGCAGCACAATCCAGCTGTGGGCAGTGGCGAGGAATTCTTTATTTATCCCAACATCTCCTCAATCCCAGGAAAAGCTGCCCTGGAGTGCTCAGCTCCTGCCTGAGGCCTGCTGAGACTCTGACCACACCACTGCTCCTTCCTCACCTCCTGGGCACTGCAGAAACAGAATCACTGAGCTGCAGCAGATCATTCCTTGCCCTTGGGGAGAAATTAAAGCATCTCCCTGGTTTGCAGCGCAGTTTGGAGCCTGTAGGCACCACCCTGCAAGGAGCTCTGTAGCTCTCACAGCCAGACAAATCCACCCCCTCCCTTATTAACAGCCTGGCTCTGGGGGTGGCCCACACTTGGAAACATTTGGTGTCATGTGCATATGGAAAATGATGTGCACAGCATATGTTGGATCATCACTGGGGCCAGGATGAGACACAGAACGCTCACACTGAGTAATAGCTCACCCCCCCCCTTCAATCATCTAGGAAAAAAGAAGCCAGAAGACAGGAAAACTGGAAAAAAAAGAAGATAAAAGGAGGGGGAAACTTAAAAAAAGAAGACAAAAGGATTGGAAAACTGTGGGTCTCTCTCCCAAAGTTAGGTGCAAGAGCCAAGGCCTCTGTCAGTGGGAAGTCACTGCCCTTGTCCTTGTCCCTCAGGGAATCCAGACTGGGACAGAGTCTCCAGTTGAGCCCTGACCAAGTGATGAACCTAAGGAGCCACCATTTCAATTTATTTGTGCCTGTGGGAAATTAATCCAACACTACTGTTGCTGGTATTTCAGTGAAAACAGGTTCTGGCCTCTGTATAACCAGATTTGAACATTTTTTTTGGAAAGAACAGCTCTTTCTATTTTCCTTTCTCCCACCAAGTAAATAAGCTTTGGGCTCTCATTGTGCCAAAGGAAACAAAGTTCTGCATCGTTGGTCCAGAAAAAGAAAACGTCCTAAAATGATTAAATCTAACAAAATTAAATTCTTATTAGAAAAACAACGGCCTGCTGGTGTTGAGATAATTACAACTGAGAAAAATGCTAAAGAGAACAGTTAATTGGAGCTGGATAAATTTAGCAGGGAACACAAACAAATGTATGTTGCCAAATGGAGAGAGAGGGCTCCTCCTGGGTCCCCGTGAGGCTGAGGTGCTGGAGGGTTATTGGCAGCGAGGGTGGCAAAATAAATGAAATATTTCTGAAGGGTTTGCAAAGACTGCTAAAGGACAGAGCATCCCTCAGCCTGTGGCCATCTGCTCTGGGATTTTCCTGAATGCTCCTGGAGCTGGATTCTGCAAACCCTGGGATGGTTTTCCAGGCAGGGACAGCTCCACAGCGGTGTCACCTCTCACAGCCTCGGGGACAGGCTCTGGCTGTCCCACCTGAGCTGTCTGAGACCCAGGTGAAACAGGGAATTTCCAGCCTGGGCAGAACTCCAGCTGGAATTTGGGGCATTTGATCAGACTGTAACCATTAATTATTGACAGCTGCCCCAGGTTTCATCGTTCTCCCCAGGAACAGCCGGGGATGTTCCACGGGGCACCACTGGGCACAGCGGCTTCCTCCACCCTGGGAAAACAGCCTGTGCTCCCAGCCATGGCCTGGGCACCCTCTGGGCACCCTCTGGGCACCAGCCAGGGCCTGTCTGTGATGCCATGGAAAGGGGATGAGCACGGAAAGCCGGGCTGGAGCGGGGGCAGTGCCCACCCTGTGCCCCCAGGGCCACGCTCCGTGCCCTGGCACAGGGACAGGGCTCTGTCATAGGCTGTCACCACAGGGCTTGGGAGGCTGCACAACATCACCTCTCCCGCAGGACTGTGCTAATTTGCTGGCTGAACAGTCCATTAATGGTAATTAATGTTTGCAAACAGCACAGCGAGCATCTGTCGCTCTGCTCTGCTCTCTGGGTGCATCTGCTGAGCTTTAGCCCTGGTTTTGCAGGGATTTGGGGCTGTGCCCGAATTTGGGATCACTTTGGGATCACAGAACACACCCAGGGCTGGTTTGTGGTGTGCAAATGTCAGCAAACAGAGCACCCCCAGGGACACAGCCTTGGGGGGACCTTGCCGGGCTGGGACAGCCAGGAGGATGCAGGAGGCAGGGAGAGGATGCTCCAGCTGCATCAAGGGCTGCCAGATGTGCATCCAAACCCAAACCCACAGACATTTAGGACCTGTTTGTTTCTCTGTTGTCTTCCCCAGCCCCCCCAAAGAGTTTGAGAAGTAATTGCGTTGTAAATTGGACTGCAAATATTGGAGGAGGAAATTGCCTCTCCTGACAGGTTCGCTGTATTCGGAGACTCCATCAGAGCTTCTGGGTCTGTTTATCTGCAGCGCAATTATTTTTTATTGCACTGGCACAGAGCATGGACATGTATGCATAAAACATGCAGTAAATAAATATTTCAAGGGTAAATCTCTCTAATATATTAGAATATCAAAGAGATGATGAAAAAGCTTAAGGCAGTGGCATTCAGTGGCATCCATCATTTGGATTCAGTGAGCCTTGAGATACCTTTGCTACCTTGGAAAATCCCTTTTCCAGATGAGACTGACAGAGGCTCTCTGCAGTATTTTTTTCTCTGTGTCTGAGCAGTAAAATCAGTTTATTACGTGGTGATTTTTCCAGAATTTCTCCAATGCCTTTGAGAATTCAAGCCTCAGTGCTTGTTTCCTGCTTTTCCAGAGGCAGCAGTGGAAATAGATACAAGACATTATCAGGTAAAAGTCTTCTCAAGCAACACCCTGTGAATCTGTTGTAGGGAATTGCTTTCCAAACAGAGTCTTTAGGATTAGATTAACCACCCAGTTTTCTTTAAAAACCCCTTAAAACTCACACCTGCATGCCCTGAAATAAAACAGAAGGCAGGAAATAGATCATGGAAAAAAAAAATTACCAACTAGAAGCAGCACACTCCCATAAATTCTGAATGAACAGAAGAGCAAACAGCTAAAAAAATTGAATTAAGGTCTGGGAAGGAAGCAGTGCTGCCCCTGCAGCCCAGAGGGGATCCGTGCTGGGCTGACTCATCCTTCCCTCCACAAAAACCTCTCATTCATCCACCTGCTCTGCCCTTTTGGGGTCATCCACCACCTTCTCCTCATCTATCCTGGCCCCTTCACACTGCTCTCAGTCAGGCCTCACCATGGGAAAAAAACAGCCCCAAACCAACAAAAAAATGTCAGAGAAATGCAAGTTTCTGCCAGGACCCTTTAATGCCAAGGGCTGAGGTGGAGGGGTGTCCCTACAGCATCAACTCCAAGCCAAGGCTGTCCCAGGATCTTGGGGACAGATGGGGACAGGCAGCAGCAGCAGGAGCTGCTGGATAAGGGGGGGTCTCCAGGAGAAAGGGGGAACCTCCTTTCTGTGCCCCCACACAGGAGGTTCCCCATCCCCTGCTGCAGATCCAGGGCTGAAATCCCATTTTTCCCTTCTTTCCACAACCCTCTCTATTTAATTAAGAGCCTGGAGAATCAAACTCCAACATTTCAGAGAGCAAGGTCACATCCAGAGCACCGTGCCCAACATCTGCTTTCCTGGTAATTGGCTCAGAGTGGCAATTTGTCAATGGTTGGAAAATAACGAGCTTCCCATTTGTGTTCCAGCCATCCAAACTTGCAGATAAGGACAGGAGCTGAGGCTGTTGGATGTCAGCTTCTCTCTGGATACAAAACTGCCTGAGCTGGTGCCCTGTCTCCCACCCCAGAGCAGTGCTGCCCATCAGTACAGAGGTTAAGCAACTTGTTTTTTGAAGTCTGGCTGCGCTCAGACTCTCAAGATGTTGAAATGCCACGTTTTTAAATATCAGCTGTCACAATGACAAGGATAATTATGGTTCTTTTGGCCCTGTTAGCAATACTAAGTTACAGTGTTTTTAAAGGTATTGAGATCTCCACACAGAACTCAAAAAAAATAAAAATTTCTAAGTATTACCAGAATAGCCAAAATGTTTTGTTCTGAGTGTTTATCTTGTGAAAAACTCTTATGGAAGTTCTGCCATTTACCCTGAAAATCTGCAGACAGCAGTCAAACTGAATTGCTCTCCATAAATTATTGAGGCTTTGGGCTTTATTTTTAGGTGAAAAGTTTGAAAGAAAGAAAAGTTTTTAGGATCTCCCAGGAGATTTAGGCTGGAAAAGATTCAAGATCATCCTGTGCCCCATCCCCAGCTTGTCCCCAGCCCAGAGCTCTGAGTGCCACCTCCAGGGATTGGATCCAACTCTCCCTGGGCAGTTCCAGTGCCTGATCCCCCTTTCCATGGGGAAATTCCTGCTGCTGTCCACCCTGAGCCTCCCCTGGCCCAGCCTGAGGCCATTCCCTCTCCTCCTGTCCCTGGGAGCAGAGGAAATCTCTGCTGGAACAACCCCTGTGCTCCTCCCTCTGCCACAGCTCAGTCCCACCTGTGGACACATTCGAGGTGTCTTTACCTCAAGGAAGGAACAGAAGCACACCAGGCCAGTGCTGCCAGCAGAGCTGTGCACAGAACAACCTCACCATAAACCTCATCCCATCCCAAATTTCTCTGCCCTCACCAGGATTCTCTCCAAAACCAGCCACAGGGAGAGATTTATTGCTCTGCCCTTCCAAGCAGGTCCATCTTTACCCTCTGGCAGCTGAGGATAACCAAAAGCACAGCAGAGACTTCCAGCAGTGCCACTCTCCAGCTCGTACCTGTCCAGGGAGATGCAGCAGAGGTGCAGGATGGATGCTGTGGTGAGCAGCACATCCAGGGATGTCCGCACCAGGCAGAACATCTCTCCATAGATCCAGTTATCCTGAACCAGCTCGATGGCTCCAAAGGGCATCACCAGCACTGACACCAGCAGGTCAGCAAAGGCCAGGGAAACAATGAAATAGTTGGTCTTGATTTTCCTGCAAGGCAGATCACAAAATGAGGCTGGGTTTGGTGCAGCAGCTTCCACACGTGGACAGAGATTTCAGCCTGAGGTTGGGTTTAATCTGCCCCATCACACTAAAAGCTCCTCTCTAGCACACTCCTCACTTTGTATGGTCACCCCCCTGATTTTTAAAGCTAAATAAATGTATAAATACATTTTCCTGGCCTAAATACATCTTTCTGCTCACCCAGAGGATGCAAATGGATGTTCACAGGCCTCTGCATGTGCCTCAGCCTCACAGCTTGCACTGGAGACTCTGAGGTGCAGGAGGGGATTTTATTTTAACTTGTAAATGGAGAAAATCCTTCCAGAAAGCACTGAGAATAATCTAGACTGAAGCTGTAATTTTAACTTGAAGAGTACTTTTTAAATCACAACAATAAAATAGAATTAAATCCATTAAAAATCCCACGCAGCACATGAATAGAGGCTGTTAAATCTCTCTCCCTGCTCCTAAGGCTGGGCTGACAATTCCCAGGGTTAGCAGCAGCAGCCCTGAGACAGGAATTGTGACCCCCTCAAATCACGGGCAGAGTTTGCCAAGTTGTGCTGCTGCTGCACAGTCACAACCAGCCCTCGGTCTGTGCGGTGATGATGAGCTCATTGGGAAATTCCAGATGGAAAAGGGGCAGAGGCCAACCTGTTTCTCCAGGGAATTGCTGCTTAGCTGCACTTCCCACTGATTTGTCTGGTTCTCTAGGCTGAGAATGCGAAAAAGACGAGGATGGGAATTACAGCGGTGCCAGCGCTGCGGGGTGAGCCGAGGGCAGAGGGGTCTGCAAGGCAGGGACACCTCCCTCAGCTCCTCGGGACTGGGTTTGTCCCCCTGGGGCCACCTGGGTGGGCTCACCTGAGCTGCCTGTCCCGGCACACGGCCACCATGACCAGCAGGTTGCCCAGGATGGCCATCAGGATGACGGCGGAGACGAAGGAGAGCAGCACGATCTTCCCCGCGACGCCGAAGCCCTCACTGGAACTGGGAGGGAGCACGAGGACACCGGGGAGACAAAAGGAGAGGAGCTGCAGTGGCCCTGGGAGGGGTGGCCCAGCACTGGTGGTGCCGACAGCAGCCACTCCCCTGCCTGCCACTCACCACAACCCTTTCCATCCACGGCCATTCCCATTCCCATGGCCATTCCCATTCCCATGGCCATTCCCATTCCCATTCCCTTTCCCTTTCCCTTTCCCATGGCCACTCCCATTCCCATTCCATTGCCATTGCCATTGCCAAGGCCATTCCCGTTCCCATTCCTTTTCCCATTCCCATTCCCTTTCCCATTCCCATTCCCTTTCCCTTTCCCGTTCCCATTCCCATTCTCGTTCCCATTCCCTTTCCCATTCCCATTCCCATTCCCTTTCCCATTCCCATTCTCGTTCCCATTCCCATTCCCTTTCCCATTCCCATTCCCATCCCCTTTCCCATTCCCATTCCCTTTCCCATTCCCATTCCCATTCCCGTTCCCATTCCCGTTCCCATTCCCATTCCCTTTCCCATTCCCATTCCCATTCCCATTCCCTTTCCCATTCCCATTCCCATTCTCGTTCCCATTCCCATTCCCTTTCCCATTCCCATTCCCATTCCCTTTCCCATTCCCATTCCCATTCCCATTCTCGTTCCCATTCCCTTTCCCATTCCCATTCCCGTTCCCATTCCCATTCCCATTCCCATTCCCATTCCCATTCCCATTCCCATTCCCTTTCCCATTCCCATTCCCATTCCCATTCCCTTTCCCATTCCCGTTCCCGTTCCCATTCCCATTCCCATTCCCATTCCCATTCCCATTCCCATTCCCATTCCCTTTCCCACCCCAGCCAGCAGCACCCCCAGCTGCCCAGCGCAGGATGAGCCCCCACACCCCGCAGAAGCCATTTAGGAGCTGCCCTCAGCTGTTCCTGACAGTCCAGCTCAGAGCTCCTGAGTTCCCATTCTCTTTTCACACAAATAAATAACGTTATTTTCCATGCAGAAGCATTTTGTTGTTTGTTGGGGGTTTTTTTTCCTGTCGTTTTCCCATTTTTTTCCCAAGGTTTTAGTATCATAAAATCATAAAAGGGTTTGGGTTGGAAAGGATCTTAAAAACTCTTCTCATTCCACACCTTCCACTATCCCAGGCTGCTCCAGGTCCCGTCCAACCTGGCCTTGGACACTCCCAGGGATGGGGCAGCCACAGCTGCTCTGGGAATTCCATCCCAGCCCCTCCCCACCCTCCCAGGGAAGGATTTTTTCATACCTGTAACCTCAATTTCCCCTTTTTCAGTTTGAACCCATCGCTCTTTGTCTGTCACTACAGTTCCTGATGTGATGTGACAAGGACTAATGGGTTCAAGCTTTCCTCAAGACAAGCATTTTACATCTTGAATTTTGAAATCTACATAATGTTTTGCCTTTTCCTCTCTTCCCTTCACTCTGTGCTACAAAACACAAAATAGTCTGGCTTTCTTTTTCTTTTTTTACTTAGTAATTTTTCCAGAGTTAGGGAAAGGGAATTTTTTTTTTTCCATGTGTCCAATTTCCCCCTACTCTGAGATCAATAATTTCTTTAAGTTAATGAAGAGAAAGAAGAGACAAAGGAAGAATAACACAAAACCTCCAAACACAGTGTCAGCCATATTTTAAATCTGCATTTCTACAAATAATTTGCTGTTTCAAATAAAATCTTTTGTTTTTCTTTTTTTTTTTCAGAGCTTGCAAAGCAGGAAGGTAACACCCAGCATGCAATAAATTCCTTATAAACCTGGTTTTATTACAAAATTTTGAGTTCTTTTTCCTCTAAAGCTATTTCTAATGATATATCCTGAATAAAGTGCATCCCAAACCTTCACCTGCTTGTGTGACTTTACATTACACAGGTGAGAACGGGGGTTTTACTTCTTATCAAGTTTGGCTGGAGAAAAACTGGCATTAAAAGCATCACTCAACACTAATTCAGCAGGGAAATTTCTCCTCATCCCACAGAGCTGGTGTTGGACACCCAGGATTAATGCTGTGAGGTTGCTCAGGTAATTGAAAAATGGAACTGTTATTCTGTTTTACCTTGACTGACTCTGGGGTCACTTTTTATTTACTAAATGACATCCCAAGCTTTTTACACTTTATCCCACAGAGTTCTCCCAATTTGGAGAAAAGCTAAAAAAGATCAGAAACTTCTGGCACATGGAGATTTTGAGTTTTACTTGTTCAAAGAAGCTCTGGAAACACCAAAGGAGCGCAGCCCTGAACCAGATCTCTCCAGATATCACCTGGGTTTGATTTTTTTTCACCTTCAGGAGTTTCAAATCCACATTTCCCACCCTGTGCATCACAGACAGCCCTGCCCTGGACAGAAGTGGTCACCAACCAAGCTCTAAGCAGAGCCCAGCAGGGCAGGAACTGCCCCTGGCACAGTTGTGAGAGGAACTTTTGCTCTGAAATCAGTTTTGGGAGTGTTTCTCTCGTGCCATTTTGCACTGCTCCCCTGGGGAACATTAAACCTCACTGGGGTGCAGGAGGGATTTCATCTGGGCTGCTCCTGCCTTTGGAATAATCCATCATCAAGCAGGAATACATGTTAATTATTCAGTTTTAGTAATTCCAAGTTGTTAATAATGGAAGAAGTGGATATTGCTGTAAATTAAAATCAATGGTTTGCATAACATCTTTTATCAAATCGGAGTGCTCTGGCTTCCAAGCTTGCTCCCCTCTTTAATAAAGCAGAGATTGATGGGTTTGCTATTATGAGGAAATGAGATTCAGGCAAAATGATTGCTGGTTAGCAGGAATATAGAAATCACTTAAGGAAAAAGGTGAAATACTGATGGGGAATGAATGCTTAAAACCCACATATGGACATATTTAAAAAGCTCTTCTACACAGTCATTAACGTGAAAGTAAAAAGAAGGGTAATTACTTTTTCAAGCTCAATTTTCACTTTCCTGTAAACACCCCAACTTTTCTAAATGAACTCGAGTGCTTTTGCATATTTTATGTGGCAGTTAAAGAGCACAGATCAGTCATGGGGGTCAGAGCACGCACATTCCCTGGTTCTCATTCCACATCACAGCAGCACAGAGGGGAAAATCCCTGCCAACAGCTCCGTGCTGAGAGCGCAGAGAGGAGAGAGAAATAATTCCAGCCTTGGGGGGCAGAGGAGCAGAGCTGGTACAAGGATGGCCCATTCTGGACTGGAAGGGATAACTCTGCCTCCCCAGGGAACCCAGAGCATCCCCAGGCACCGCAGGGAACATTCCCCAACAAGGGATGTGCACAAACCTCGCTTGAGGAGATGAAAAGCTCAGAATAGTGGGAGCCTAGGAAAGAGTTTTATTGGTTTAACCGTGCCCTCGGTTGTGGGGAATACAGGGAAGAGTTGATTTGTTTCCAGCCAGGGCTTTTCCCTCTGTAACTCCACATCTCATAACCACAAATAAGCTGTCATTGGCCTCTCCTCTCTCCTGTTTCCCTGATTAGTCCTGGGCATAAAAAGAATCGTTAGGTCTTAAGCAGCTAAAAATCAAGATAAGCTATTTTATGAGTAAACGTGATAATGCGTCTCAGTACAGAAACATGACAATAGGGAAGTGATGATTTGATCTCTGCCTTTCCAGCTGTTACCATATCCTTTTCTAAAATATTAATCAGAAGTCAGCATTAATCCAGAAGCATTTAATTTCCTTTAATGCCTTTAAATGCTACACTGCTTCACTTCAGCCCGTGCAGATGGCAGGATAACTCCGAGCTGATTCCAGTCAATTACATCCTTCACTTCTGCTTTAGAAACAGATTGAAATTAATTAAAGTATTGAAAAGCCGGGAATAAACAGCATTCCACGTATCAAAATAACTTGGTCATGTGATTCATTTATTTGAGTGTTTTTTGGGGGAAAAAAAATAAATAAATAAAATCAATTGTGGTGGTGGGGTGTGAGGGAAGGGATGAGGTTTTTCTCCTTTTCTGCTGGTTTGAAACAAAATTCCTGATACCATCACCAGCCCTGCACCTCTGCTCCGTGAATCTCCCGGAGGCTGAGAGCTGCAGCTTCAGAGAAGTGTTTGAAGCAGCTGATAACACTGATTAAAACCAATTGTGTCAAGATGAAGCAAAGAAGACAGGCTATTTAAATGTTTTCAAAATTGCCGTGTGTGGGCTGGCACCGTCAATCCCTGAGTGCTGGGGTTTGGGAACGGGGACCTGCTGGAGCTGCCAGACACGGGGGGACCTCGGGAGACTCCAGGCCCTGTGGCTGAATCTTGGAATCTCCTGAGCTGGATGGGACCCACAGGATCATCCAGGGCAGCTCCTGGCCCTGCACAGACCCCAAACAATCCCAGCTCCATCCCTGGAGCGCTGTCCAAGCTCTCCTGGAGCTCTGGCAGCCTCGGGGCCGGGACCATTCCCTGGGGAGCCTGGGCAGTGCCAGCACCCTCTGGGGGAAGAACCTTTCCCAAAATCCAAGCCAAACCTCCCCTGGCCCAGCTCCAGCCCTTCCCTGGCTGCTGTCCCTGTCCCAGGAGCTGCAAACCCTGAAAAATCCCCCCTTGGCCTCCTCCAGCTGAACAATCCCAGCGCCCTCAGCTGCTCCTTCATGGCCCCTCCAGACCCTTCCCATCCCCGTGTCCCTCTTGGGAGGCTCTCCCAAGCTTTAGAGAGATTTTTTTTTTCCATTTTGGTGCCCAGGGCTGGAGGGAGCAGGGCCAGGCTCTCACACGGTGCCAAACCCAGGAATCTGTGAGCTCTCTGTGCTCCTGCAGCCTCCTCAGCCAGCAGCAGCAGAACCTCGGGCCTTGGCTCAGTGGAAATCGGGGCTGAAAGCTCATCCAGGACAAGGAGATGCTTTATCGTGGTCTGAGACAGAGAGTTTGCACTTGGGGAATGAGGGAGGAAATAAAGCCAGCCCTGGCGAGCTCTGGGCTCTGCCTGAGCCCTGGGGGCTCTCCTTGCAGGGAATGAAGTGGCCCAGACACCTCTGTCTGCTCCTGCAGGACGGGACACAGCCCTGGCTCTGCTCTTTGCCAGGCAGCAGATCAAGAGTTACATAATTTACACCCACACACGAGCAGATAGCGCTGCAGGGCTGATGTATGTGAGCACCATCCTCAAAACCCATTAGACTGTCACCTAAAATATAAGCTAAAATTAACTTCTGAAATCAGCGTGAGATTAAGATCTCAGTATTTACACGGAGCAAAGGCAGCTGCTGCAAAATACTTTGTTTTGCATCCTCTAACAAGTTCCACAGGAGAGCCCTTGTGCCACCCAAGTCTGACACATCCACCTGGGCTCTGCAGCACCTTGGATTAGTCTTTTTTCCTTATTAGATATTTGCAAGCCTTCAAACTTGAAGCCAGCTGTCCCCTTCACGTGCTGAACGCTCCCCTTTTGTTTTCACACCAACTCAACACTTTGGGATATGCAGCAGAATGAGGATGTGGAGCTGCTGCAGAGAGCCCAGAGGAAGCACCAGGATGCTCAGAGGGATGGAGCAGCTCTGCTGGGAGAGCTGGGATTCTGTGCAGAGGATCTTAATGGAATCACCAAACGCTCCGCAACAATGAAAAAACCCAAACCTCTGATTTAGGCAGGGATTTAGACACACTACACAGAGCAGCAGAGACGTTGTAACAATCATTTCTGCTTTGTAAATGCTGAATAAAACCAAAGATCAAACATGCTTTTCATCAGAATCTCTTGATCAGTTCCTAATTAGAATTGCTCCTCCAAAGCGAGTCCACGGCCTCCACCAAACACAGCAGTTTAAAGTGAGCAGAGGATGATGAAAGAAGCAGGAGACCAATCCTGACTTTTGGTGTGTATTCCATAATCATAATGTGATTATCTGCCTATTTCCTAGGTGGCTCTTGCCTCTCTCCTGTCGCACACACGGCTGAATGTTCAACAACAAACCCCACGGAGCTGTGCTCAGGGGAGCTGGGGGAATAAAGCACCTCATTTCCAATATTCTCAATAATTGCCTTTAATTTCCCTTCCATATTCTCCAAGTGCTGAAAGCAGAGTCCAGGGTGTACTTCTGCACAAGAATGTTTGTAATTTGGCTACTGTATAGAATAATTTTACCTCACAGAGATATCACACACATATGCAACTCGAGCTTTAGCTCACTTTAGAAACAGGGAGGGACTGGATGCAGGTCCATGACACAGAGTGGGAAAATAAAGGTTTAGGCCCATACCAAACATACTCTGAGTGCCCAGATTTCTCACAGAATTGAGAAATTGAGAATTATTGCCTCCTGCAATACCAGGAGCAGAACTGGGGTGCACAGGGCTCAGAACTCTTCAGGAGTTGTGCTGCTGCCTCTGGGCTCAAAGCATTTAATGCCCTGTCTTATTATAACTTTTCCTGTAAAAATTCCCCCAAAATAAGCACTTGCCTGTGCCCAGAAATTTGTTACCTCTTAATCAAAACCCCCTCAGGCAGTTCTTAGTCATTCTCAGCATTCTCATTCTGACTTCTCTTTCTCAAACCTTTCTTCCCATCTTTGCCCAAAACCTGGGACTTGCAAGATGTTCAAATCAGCAACCATGAAGTTCCTGCTCTGCTTTTTCAAACAGTATCTTAGTCAGGAAAATATTGTTAAATGAGAGGCATTTAGTCAAGACCCTTGGAAAGGTCTTGGCATCAGGCTGGGTATTAAAATATCCAGGCTGTGCCCTTCTCCCACTGCCTGTTTACACAAATACAGCTATTGGCTGTCTAACTTCTAATATTTCCTGGAGAGTTTCCCAGTTTCAAGCCTCCAGAGGAACGAAAAAGTTCCTTGCAGTTACCTCTGCTAATGGAAGACTTGGCACAGACATAAAACATTGATTTCTAGAATACATTTTGACACCCCCCCTCCAAGCCACACAAAAGCAGTTCCCAGGTAATTTTGAGCTTTACTATGAAAACCAAAGTTTGGTAAAGATAATTCCAGTGGTGGCAGCCAGAAACCTTCCAGCCCCTGAGGTTGGCCAGCTCATTTTTATGGCCCTCACTCTGTGGAGGCTCCAGACAGGTGTCCTCTCTAGGCAAGGACACGGAATGTCCTTGATTCAAGAGCAGAGTACTTAAATTCCTTGTTTTATTTAAACCTCCTTCTACATCCCCAGCTAAGTGCATGTTCTGAATACTCTCCACAAAGCCCTCATCACATTTCTCACTTCAGATAAACAAGAGAGGAGGTCAAGGTGTTTTGAGGATGGGAAGTGCAAGCTCTCAGCTCAGATGGAAGCCAGATGCCACCCAGCAGTCAGAACCAGCACATTTCTCCAGCCTGGGAAGCTCTGGGTGTGTTTGTTAATTGTGTTTAATTGTGGCTAAAAGCAGGGACTTGCTCATCTGCACAAGTCTCTGATTCCTGGAAATATCCACTCCTGGGGAAGAGGGCAATGCAAACGTGGGGACAAAGGGAATTTTTCCAGCCTGGTGCTGAGGGCCAGCCCTGGAAAGTCAAGGAAGGTGTTGTGGAAAGCCCGTCACTGCAGCTGTCCTGGGCAAAAGCTGCCAATAAGGTCCAGCCCATTTTTGCCAAGCCCTGGAGCCAGCCCTGCCCCAGGATATCCTGGTTTTTAGGGTGGTTTTCACATCCTTCCACAGCCTTTTCCAGATCTCCACTTACTGCCCCTCTGTGCAGAGACATCGGTGCTAAAAACGCAAGACATCAAAAAGTTCATTTTCATGGCCCAGCTTTCAGCCCAGGGAAGTTTCATGTGCAGAGATTGCTCTAATGAGAGCAAATGAAACCTCACAGAGGTGTGTGCTGGCCTGACCTCCCGGTGGGGCTGAGCACAGACACAGGAGCTGCCCCTCTGCACCTCCAGCTTTATTTACAGAGCCTGTGTGCCTGCCCTGCTCCACAGCTGCCATCGCAGAGCACACTATTAATTTGCAGAACCTGGAGCCAGGCTTAAAAACTCCATTAATTAAGTGTTGGCGGAGGTGTTTGGAAAGATGTTCCCATAAATATAGTGCTTTAAAGTGTTTCCCTAGAAACTGAGAAAAGAGTTGAACAATATGAAAAATACCCAGGCTGATGACTCCCCCATGGAGCAGTGGCTGGGCTGGAGGGAGCATTTAGGAAAGAGAACTTTTCTCCCAAGGTTTTTCTGGCTACTGGAAATTTTTGGCTGGAAGCACAAAATGTAAAAGTGAACCTGTTAATCATTCCTTGCCTCCCTGCGCCCTCCTGCTTTGCCCTGGTGTTGGCAGGTGGGGAATGCTCTGTGAACTCTGTGGCTGCAGATTCAGAAGCGCCCCAGGTGTTTGAGTGCTCCCAGTTTGTGGATTCCTCCCAAAGTGTTCCTGCTGTGCCCAACCACCTCAGCACCTCCAGCCACGGGGAGGAAAAACCTGCCAAACCCCACAGCCTCTTGCAACTGGCTCCTTACAACATTTCATGGAATCACTGAGGTTGGAAAAGCCTTCCCAGGCCATCAAGTCCAAGATGATGCCCACCTTGTCCCCAGCCCAGAGCTCTGAGTGTCCTTCCTGGGACACCTCCAGGGATGGGATCCAACCCTCCCGGGGCAGTTCCAGTGCCTGATCCCCCTTTCCATGGGGAAATTCCTGCTGCTGTCCACCCTGAGCCTCCCCTGGCCCAGCCTGAGGCCGTTCCCTCTCCTCCTGTCCCTGTTCCCTGGGAGCAGAGCCCGACCCCCCCGGCTGTCCCCTCCTGCCAGGGACTTGTGCAGAGCCACAAGGGCCCCCTGAGCTCCTTTTCTCCAGGCTGAACCCCTTTCCAACTCCCTCAGCTGCTCCAGCCCCTTCCCCAGCCTGGGGGACCATGTGAAGAAGACAGAGTTTGGCAGAAAATCTTCTCAATCGGTTCATTTATCTGTGCAGAAATGCAAGAGCAAATCCCTTTCTGGATGGATGCTGCTGATATTACAGAAGGATTAGAGTTGATCTTCCCTTGGAAAGGGAATGAGGAAGAGAGCTCCAGGCTGATTGTGGCCTGTTAAATGACATTTTATAGCCTGTTATTTCTCACCTAAACAGAAATGTGATCAAAGGACTTGAGGTAAACAATGATTTAATGACTCCAAGTGTAGGACCTGGGGAGGTTTTGAAAAGAGCTTGTGTACACAAGAATAAACACCTCTATTGCAGCCTGCTGGAGGCTCCTAAGTTGTTTGCTTTCCATGAATCCCCACTGCCAGGGCACTCGGAGCACACCAACTCTTCCCAAACTCCTGCCATCTCCTACACTTTGGGTCATTTTGGTGCCTGTTTGGTTCCAACCACTCAGCCCAGCTCTTGTCCTCCTCACGAGTGGCTGGCAGAGTCCTGAGCAAGGGGGGATGAGGGCACAGTCCAGCTCCTCTCCTAGGACATCCCTGGAGCTCCAGGGATGGCTCTTTGGGTCCCTCTCTCCGTGACTCACTCCTGTTTCTCCCAGCTTTGGATGAGGAGAGGAGACTCAGGACATTCCCTGCCTCCTCCTGCCCGTGCACAGCACCAGGAACCAGAGTCACCAACACCCCCAGTTCTGGTGCCCACAGGGAACAGGAGCACAGCAAACCCCAGGATCTGGGACTCACCAAACACACAATTCCTTCCCAAGGAGAGGTCCTTGTCAGGTTTGTCAGGACCAGCGTTTCCCGTGCCTCTGTAGCAGCACTTTGGGTTAAAAAATGGGATTTTTCCTTTGCTTCAAAACAACCACAACCAATCCAACCGATTTGATTCCTTTTTTCCTCACCTTGCTGCTCATTCCTCAAAGTCAAGATAAGATTAATGAGCCACACACAGAGCTGCTGGAGGGCTCTGCACTTTTCAAGCCACAAAAACACCTTCAGCAACAAAAGGAGAAAACTAAAGCTGATAAAGCCAAGTTTGGAAGCACTTAACATCAATCTAAAATTCAGCTGGTTTAGGGGCTCTGCTTAAAAATAAAGAGCAATTACTGCTGTGGCAAACTGAAATAACACATTGTTTTTCCGCGGTTGATTTAGCAAAGGGAAATCTGCCTTCACCAGCAGCTACAATTAAAAGGGTTTTATAAAAGCTGTTTAACTGCACTAAAGGTGGGTTTTGTTCTTTTTTCCCACCTGTTTATCCAGACTGTAACAACCTGTCCCCCACACCTGAGGAAGCAAAAACCCTTTATGGAGTGTGAAGTACTCAGGACAATATCCCAAAATCTGCCTGGAGCACAAGTGTGGGATCAATATCTCGCATGTGTGGGAAACCCCACTGTGAAAAACCAGTGTCCATAAAGGAGACAGAGGAGTCCTGCAATCTTATTTAAATAAAAAGAGAGAGTCCACTGGGGAATACCCTGAGGGGTTTCTCAAAATTCGTTTTATCCTAAACTCCCGTTGGTTCTGCAATACACTTTGTGCTGATCCTTTTATCTATTCCCTAAAGTTCAGGAGTCAAACTTGTCTGTCCTCTGTAACAACCTTGCTCCTGAGGCTGGTGGGGTCATTAAGAGCCATTTCAAAGCCATTAATTAACAGCCCTGCCCTCACCTATGGAATTGTTTGTAAACACTTTAGCACACATCTTCCCCTGTGGAGAATTAAGGAGATTTTCCAAGGGAAATATCAGCCCAGGAAAATCAGGGGCTGGCTTTGAGCAAAGCTCAGATTCTCAGTCCAGCGCCATTTCCCAGCTGGGAGCAATGGGTGGACAGAAGAAAAAGAAAGGTGAGGGGAAAAAAAGGTGGGGGGGAAAAAAGGGAGGGAAAGAAGTGGAAGAAAAGGGGGTGGAGGGAAAAAGGTAGGGAAAAATGGGGGGGAAAAGGGCAGGAAAAAAAGGCGGGAAAAAAGTGGGCGGGGAGAAAGTGGTGAAAGGGCGGGAAAAAAAGGCGGGAAAGCCCACGTAAGGGAAAGGCGGGAAAAGGGGACAGGGAACAAAAGGAGGCAGGGGAAAAAAGGGGTAGGAAAAAGGTGAGAAAAACAAGTAGGGAAAAGGGGCAGAGGGAAAAGGAGAGGGAAAATAAGGCAAAAATGCCATGCAGAGCTGGTGTAGATAAGAGTCACCTGTGCTCCAAAAAGCTAAGAGAGTGAGATTTAATTGCCATGACATAAGAAGGGGCTGTCACACCAACAGAAGCATTCCTGGCAACTGGGAATGCTCTGCAGGAGATGATGGGGGTCTCACCCAAAGCCCAGGAAGGTTTTCAAACTCTTTCAAAGGCACGGCACGATTGTGACTGGTAAGAGCCCAAGAGAGGCAGAGTTTGGCCTCTCTGGATTGCTGTAACCAATTTGAGGTTTTCATTTTAAACCACTTGACAGGATCTCATTAACCTACTGCCTGTAATAAATGTACCCAATAACAATCGCCAAGTCGCATGAAATTAAAAAATCCAATAAAATATAAATAGGAAATACTCGCGGGTCATTTAGTTTTCTACTCTGGAATTAGAGAAAATGAGGTCTGCCACCTCCCTCAGGCTGTGATGAATGCAAGTTCCAAACTGAACTGTCAAAAATTTCCAGGAATGTCTCCTCAACATCACATTGCAACCTTTTCAAAATTCGTAACATTTTCAACTGAAAAGGAATCCTTGACTCGTCTAGGCCACATTTGACACTTATCCAAATACCAGAGTGATGCCACGTCCTCAGAGAAGCTCCAGGAGCCCTCAAACCAGGCCCTGCTGCATGAGGAGAGACTTTTATCTGCAGGCAAAGAGAAAATGCCACCCTGCAGCCTGGCAGACGCTCTGCAGGGTCACTGCCTCACCACAGCTCAGGGGCTGCAGGAGCAGAGTCCTTCCTCCTACCTCACATTCACATCAAGTTCTTCCATCACAGGCAACAGGCACAGGCAGCTGAGAGTTCAATGTCCATAGAAGAGACCTCATCCTGCAGTGGAGACAGAAATACAGGCATTCGTTCCAGGATCTCCCATAAATGCAGATTTACCCCACTGGAGGATCCAAGCCAGGTGCCCTCGGAGTTTTGGCCACCTGAGCACCCACCAGCTCACGTTTGGCTGCTTTAGACCAGCACTTCCAGGTCTTTTTCCATCAGGCAGCTTTCCAGCTCTTCCCCCAGCCTGGGTGTGCCCATTCCAAATTTCCTGCACACCTGCAGGACTCCCCCAGGAACTTCCCAACTTTCAAAGCCACAAAAAGTAGTTTGAATAGAGCCAAGCTGAAGAAAGTTTGCAAAGCCCAGGTGGGAAAACACAAGCAAGAAGGCTTGGTAAATTAGTTTCTGTTTTTACACAAAACTAAAACATTGAGTTACCACTAAATTAAACCAGGTTTCCTGTGACACTCTATTGTGCAGCCTTATGAATACTTAATAGCAGTGCTGTAATTACAAAGAACTAAATGCTTTGCAGCTTGAGTTAAAATAAATGTACTTACTTCCAGCACCACTAAGTGATGTAAATATTAATGGGGTTTTTAACTCTATCAAAATTCCATCCTGACTCCAAAGAAATGAATGTACCATCTTAATAATGTGCTTGTGCATTTGCTGCTGCTAATCCAGTGGAAAAAAATAGGCTCAGTTTCGGAGCACTTGAGGCTGTTGATTACCCCTTGTGTTGTCTCTAGGGAGTCAGGGATAAAGCCACCACCACAGCTCTGTTAATGCCAACCCAGATGCAAATAATGCCATTGTGGATACTTGGCTTCAAAGGAAAATCAGAATAAAACCTCCTCAGCCTTCCCAGACACCGATGCCAGGTTTGCAATGCAAATGAGCCCCCCACTCTCCAGACCTGGCTCAGTCTTTGCCACGAGGAGTAATTCAGGGTGTAGATATGAGACATCATTTTGCAAGGAAGATTTGCTGGAGTCAAAAGGATTTTTTTTTTTTTTTTCTAAAAAGGCAGAGTTTGGCTGAGCCCTGTTTGCAGTTTAAACCTTCAGCTGGTGATTCTTTGGGTGCTCTGGAAAAATTCCTGTTGTGTTTTGCAAAGGAAAGGGTGAGAGGTGTGGAGATTCACCTCTGTGTTCCTAAGACCTGCCCTCCAACTTGAATTTGGAGGAAAAACCCAAAATTCCACTCTCCTGTGCTTCTGCTCTGGAGTTCTTCTATAGGACAAAAAACCTGGTACGGTTTTGCTCTTTGAGATATCAGCATAAAATTAATTCTGATTTCTCCTGCAAAATGGATGGGAAACTTTTCAGTGATTTTGTATGTCAAAATTCCACTGAGGGGGCATCTTTCTTCCTTTGTTCTTCTGGGAAAAAATGTAATTTTTGTGTGGTTTTAGTGAGTTTAGGTTTAGTGTAATTCTAGTGAGGTTATGTAATATCTGCACCATCTTGCTATGATGGAGACTTCTACAATAACTGAAACTTTCTATATAAGAGTAAAAAAAGAACCCCCAAACCAACCCCAAAAAAAACAATTTCTAGAAGGGGAAAAAAAATCTTCACAAACAGAAAAACACCCCCAAAAAACAAAGGCAATCCAGGAACCAGCATGGAAAGCCTGGTGGCACTGGGGGATTCAGGAATGATGGAGCTGCCCTTGGTGGACACTGTCCTGCCCTTCATCTCCACAGGGAAAGGTGAAAACCCAGCGAGGACACGGATGAAAGCATGGATTTAGCTCATTGATTTAAGACATTAACAAAGATTTCAGCAGGGGTTGTCTCCAGGCTCACCTGCTCTCGGTGCCCTGCCCAGTGGAGATGGAAATGTCCCCCCAGATGCCAGCAATGGCCACAGCACCTTCCCTGTGAGCACCAGCTCACTGAGACACTGACACATTCTCCATCCCGTTGGTTTGCATCCCACTCAGCCTCCATCAAGTTCCACTTTCTGTCACTGCTGAGCTGATGACAACAGGAGTTGAGTCACTGTGAAAAACTCCCACCCCCATTTCCTGCAGTGCTGGGCTCTGAAGCTGCTCCACCACTTGTGCCACCCCAAATGATGCACGTCCCAGGTGGACTGAGCATTCTGCAAAACCCATTTTCCCTACAGACAGATCCACACTGTCCCTTCTGCTCTGGGAGGGATGGATTCCAAACCATGATAACCAAAGCAGCAAGAGGCTGGAACAGGCTCCAGAGGCAGGAATTCCTCCAGGAAACCCTCCCAGCAGAAGGGTGATGTGAGCACGTGGCAGAGCATGGAACATTGATGCCACAATTAACACATGAATAGCAGGGGCAGCTTTTCCAAGACTCATTTACCAAGGAGCAAAGCAAGTGAGGAATCTCACACACACAAACCTTTCCCATCTGACTTGGAGCCAAACACTTCAGTAAACGCAACAAGATTCCTTACCTGAGATAAGAGATCTCCCTGGGCTGAGGCCCTGTATTCATCACAGACCCTGGGCTGCTGAGTAAATTCTGATGAAATCCATGGATCCAACTCCATTAGACACAAACTCATCCACGTGAGACTCAGACTGGAGCCAGCTGCACCTCAGCTCCATCAGGAGTTTAGGGAGCAAAGGGGTCTGCTCTGAACCTCACATCTCAATGGGAGGGTCTCTGGTCACTGTGGAAATCATTTGTAAATCATTCTAGAGCAATTTTAACTCTCTTTTCCTTTGTATTTTTCCTCCCTGTAGTAAGGAACAGAGTTAACCTTGCCACTGAACTTTCTTAAGCCACAGTTTTACAACAGCCTATAAAAACCCCTTCTGCCAATGCCTTTGTAGATAACTCTGATCAGAATTACCCATTTGTGACATGCTCTGCTGCACCACAGAGCAGGGAGGGGGATGTAAAAATAAACTAAATTCAGTTTCTGCATGTCTCGTGCTCTCACTGAAGAACTGGACTTATCACTGAGTGACTTTGTTCTTCTCTTTGTAAGTCTAAGGTAAAAAAATCCCCTTTTTAATGATCCTTTACCAGCTTTCTAGAGCACAGTGTGGGGTGCACTGATGATGATTGATTTCAGTGCAGTTTTCACATTTTTTGTGGGGTAACACAGAGCAAAAGGTGTTTAGAAACTGTTCAACCCTCCCCTGGAAATTGCTGTGCTCCCCACCTCAGTTCTTGGAAGTGCAGGGAATCACTGAGCTCCCATCCAGTGTGTGATTCCTGATTGAGGCCAGCAGAATCACTCTAACATAAATAAAGACTGCTACTACCATCTAAATCCGTGATTTCCAGAGGCTTCTCACCTTCTGCAGAGAACATCTGCTAAACTGAAGCTGGGATTGAATAAAAAAAGAGCTGTTGCTCAATTCCCTACACATTTCACATTTGGGGTGGTGATTTTCCTCATAGCTCCAGCACTACCAGAGTAAAAGAAGTTGTTAGCAGAGGTTAACTGGACCAGATCTTCCCAACCCACATTAAACTGATATTTTTGAAGTGAGAGTCACCTCAATCCAAAGACACTTTCTTGCTCATCACTGCAGAGCAGTCCAAGTGTTGTAAGAGAATATCCTGCCCATGACAACACTTGAGGAACAGGAAATATCAAAGTGATTCATCTTGTTCATTCCCAGATAAAATGGCTTTATTTCCACCCATTTCTGCCAAAGGCATTGCCCCTTCCCACAGCCCCTCTTCCCTTCCCTGTCGCTGCTGTCTCTTCTCTCCCCATGAAGGACAAAGGATAGAGAAACTGATAAGGAGTCCCTCAGTTGTCAGCAGAGACAGATTGCTGGGCTGATTTTTAAATTAATTATTTTTTTAAATTAAAATTTATTAATTTTAATTAACTAATTTAAATTTATATATATATATATATATATATATTTAATCCAGCATCATTCCAGCAGGTTAAAATGGAGGGGTTTGCTTAAACAGAGAAATTAAAAGAGAGACATGACACATCCCGAAAAATCAAATGGAGTCTAGCTTGAAAAAGAGGACACAGAAGAAATGTCTTTATATTTCAAAAGCTGTTTGAACTCTAAGGAAAATCTCTTTTGGCTTTCCCAGCCAAAGCACAGGCACTGAGCAGAGGGGCTGGTGCTCCCAAGGGGTGCCAGTCACAGGTGGCACCGGGGTGGCAGTGGCAGCCGCTCCTGCCGTGCCTGCAGCCTTTTCTTGGTGCCTGCCCAGCTCCCAGCCGTGCCCTCTGTGCCTCCTCAGCCTCACATCAGGTGATTCTGTCACTGTTCAAGTTGAAATTTCATCCTTGAGTACCAAAATAGCCCCAGGAGAGGCCACAGGGGGCAGCTGTGCCTGCCTTTCCCCTGCATCCAACATTTCCAGCAGCAGCAGCAGCAGCGCTCCCGTGCCTCACTCAAGGCTGACTTTGCTCCAAAGCAGAGACATCTCCAGCAGCTCTTTGCTGTGCTGGTGTGAGGGGAGAGAGCAGCTGTAAAAGCTGTGTAATAACCTGTGGGGTTATTGCTGTCACAGGGGCCTTAGGAGCTTTCACAGCTCGCTGCTCTCACCTCCAGCAATTGCTGCTCTGCTGTCCAAAGCGAGCAAAGCTCAGCCCAGAGCTCATCCCACGGGAGAGCCCGGCTCTCTCAGAAGAGCAGAAATCCAGAAAAAGAGATGTCAATTAACGGCTGAGGGCAAGAGGGGTGGGTGAGTCCTTTCTCACCACCCCTGTTTGATCTGTGCAGGGGTGCCATGCTCCCTCTTTGCTCACATGTCATCAAACTTCCTCAGAGCTTACTTTTCCTTTCCTAAAAACACCTCCCATCTTTTCTTCTCCTCACACCAGCAGCAGGGTGTGGGAACTGCTGCCCCAGAGAGGCACCAGCTGTGCTTTCTGTGTCAAATAAATCATTTGTTTACGCAGCCATGCGGACTAGAAACGCTGGGAAATATGGGAATCCCTCAGCTTTGCCATGGGGGTGATGCTCTGGTCACTGCCAGCCTGCTGGAGGAGCTTTGGGATGCTCTGCACACACCCCGAGTCTGCCCAGGGTCCTCCCTTTCACCGAGCCTCCGCTGCTCTGGTGCGTTTGAAAAGCTCCAAAGCGAGCAGGAGATGATCCATGGATTCCCATGGACATCCCTGAGACGCTGCTGGGCTGCTCTGAGCTCTGCCAGGTGACAACAGAACCATCTCCCTCCTGGGCAGGGCTGGAACATCCCAGGGATTGCCTGGAGTCACTCCAAGTGACCACAGTACACGAACCCCTCGTTTTTCCAGCTGCACAAACCAGCCTTTGTCACCCATTTCTGTCCCTCCCTCGGGTCCCTGTCCTGCCTGCCAACCCCCCTGGGCAGCACTGCATCACCCAGGCCCAGGAGGAGAAAAATGGAAATAATTCCTCCCTGTGGGGTGGATTTATCCAGAGCACAGCAGGAATGGCACCAACACAACCTGTCCTTCCCTCTGCCTCCAGCTCCTGCCCAGGTTGTTGTGTGCTGGGCTCGTTCCGCTCCCCATCTGGAGCTGGGGCACAACCACAGCTTTATTGGGTCAGGATTAAATGCCTCTGGTTTATTTTTATTGCTGCCATAAGCTGGGTTTGGAGGCTGAGAAACACCAGCAGGAAATCAGCTCCTGCTTTGATGCCCAGTGCCAAGAGCCAGTTTATGGTTCTGCAGCTGGATTTCAGCAGGAACAGGAGAATCTCCTGCCCTGGGTGTCCTTCTGTGCTCAAATTACTCTAAAAAATCACCTGGGTCGTGCTGGGTTACCCCAGCTGGGATTTCAGTAGGCAAAATCTGGTTTGAACAGAGCTGAAAACAGAAGGAGGGATGGAAATGGAAGAGAGTGAGAAGCACCAGGTCTGCAGCACCTCAAACCCCGTGGGCAGGCTGGGGACAGAGGTCACAGATGTGCTAAAATACAGAAGAAAAATCTGTCCAAAAATACAGAAAAAGGAGAAGCTGGGGGCTGTGGAATTCTGGTAAAAGTTTAGGAATTGTCAGAAAGCAATACGAGTGGCAGACAAATCTGCAGAAGAGCTTGATTTTGAACATATTGCTACAAAAAAAAATAAAATGAGGCTGATCAGGTGGAAAATATTTAAGTTGATGATGATTAAGTTGATTTAAGAAAAGACACAGAGCCAATAAATACTTCAAAAGTTGCACTCAGTGATTTTGAAAGTCTTTTCCAACCTGAAGGATTCTGTGATTTTGTTTTGGGGACCCTATTAAGTGGTGATGTTCCCCACAGATTAAACAGCATTTACTAATGCTGGTCACTTCAAGATTAGCAAGTCCAGATAATGGTATCTTTGTCATTAAAAATAGTTTTAAAGACCTCAGTAAGGAAATCCACACATGGTTGGTCTTGATTTCCAGCAAACTTGGATAATCAGAGTTAACAAAAAAGAATATCAATATTTTGAAAGAATAAAGAGGATAATCTAGGTAATTATAAACCTATCAATCCAAGACTGCTCTCCAGCACAAAAATAAAACAGCTCCTAAAAAATACAATTCATCAGGAATTAAAGATGGGGAACAGAATTTGGCAATTCAGTGGGAATTAGAGGAGAATAAATTTGCCTTCTTGATATTTTCACTAACCAACAACAATACCTATATAATAAATAATATATATATAATATATAGATATAATAAATTGTTGTGACTGAAAAGATGAATTGGCATGTGAGGACACTGCAGGGGCAGCGAAGGGTGTGAGGATGGAGTGCTGCATGCAGAGGGATGAGCGTTTATCCAGCATTTTCCTGCCACCTCCAGTCACTGATTCCAGCCCTTCATGCTTTAAACACAGCAAAACATTCCCTGAGGATCCAGCAGAACCCCGGGAATGCAGCTCGAACTGATCGAGGTGTTTGCTTTCCTTCTTGCCAGGATCTCACTGCCTCTCCAAGAAGGAGAAACTTTTGATGTTCAGACAATGGAATTGTGGAGATTTGGTTCTTAAAATAGCACAAAGAAAGGAAAAATCAGCCGTGTAAAATAAAACCTGAGCTTGAGGAGCAGAACTTTCCTTTCCCCCTCTTGAAACAGGAGAGAAAAAAACTCCTTTGCACCCACTGGGATTTCAACTCTTTGAGATGAGATTTAATTACTCAGGAGAGCTGTTTGGAGCTTTTGTTCGAGATTTCACCCAACTCCCCACATTCCCTTAATTGCTGGGAAAAGGAGGCACAGAGATCCCTGGGCAGCTCCAACTGTGCCTGAAGTTCCCAAAGGAATCCCTGCTCATCCCAGACTCTGTCTGACTGGTGGCACTCAGGGAGAAGTGGCCAACTGCACCAGGCTCTCTAATTAAAGCCTGACCTGTTGTTAATGAGTGTTTGATTAACCCGCTGCTGCTGCTTTATCATGCTAAATAAATAATATCCACTCTGTGCTGCTGTTTGCAGAGCTCATTTCACATTCAGAGCTCCCTGCCTCGCACCTTAACCAGGTGTAAAAGCATCACACCTGGACAGGGGCAGGAATTCCTGCACGGAAAAGGTGTTTAAACCCTGGCAGGAGCTGCCCAGGGAGGTTTGGATCCCCATCCCTGGAGGTGCCCAAGGAATTCCTGGATGTAGCACTCGGTGCTCTGAGCTGGGGACAAACTGGGGGTGAGGCACAGCTTGGGCTGGGAGGGCTTTTCCAGCCTCAGGGATTTGGGATTCTCCAACAGTGAGGGATGGACAGGGGTGCTGAGCAAACAACAGCCACAGCCTTCATCAAAGCCCTCCAGCTCAGCTGGGTCCTCAGAGCTGGAAACACGGACTGAGGTGGGACAGGGAAGTGCTGAGGATCCCCCGTGCCTGGAGCTCTGAGAGCTCTGAACACCAGGTTTGGAGGCAGGCATCTGATGCCTTCACTTTGAGCTGTGTTATTTTCCAGCCTCTGTGTTGGTGCAGAACTCTGAACTCCACACAAAGTGTCAGCAGGGTCTCCTCACAGCTCAGGCACACACAACAATCCTTCTCCAGCCCCACAGCCAAGGACACCGCTGCAGCTCCAGGCCCAAAAAGTGCAACCAGCAGGGAATTGAGGAGAGCAGCCTGGGAGGATGGGACTGCATCACCTGCAGCTGGAATTGCACAATTCACCCCAAGGTGGAAATGGACCAGAACTGATCCAAGAGTGAAACTCCTGAGCCAGGGCCCATCCTGGCTGCAGCCAGGGCCGGGCTCTTGCAGTGCCCAAGGTGCATCCTTGGAAGGGCTTTTAATAAATCCCTGCTTTATTCCTTTAACCCTGCCCAGTCCCTGCTCCAGGAGCCTCTCCAGGCACCAGATCCAATACCATCAAACACCAGATGTTTCATCCCACCACATCCATTCTGGAAAAAGAAATGTCTCTGGCAGGTCCATCCCTGCCACTTCCCAGCCTCTTTCCCTGCTCACACTGGAGCATCACAGCCTTCCCTGACTTTCTCCTGCAGAAGGTCCAGCTCATCCTCAACCCCCTCTGAAGTCCCTCACCCTCAAATCCCGGCTCTGCTTGCCCAGCACTTCTCAAATCTCACTCTCCCAGCAGGACTGGCTGCCCCACTCCATTTCCTTCTGAAATTATCCAAAAGAAACTTCTAAAAACCATCCTGAAAGCATTTTGCAGTTCCCATGTTGCTCGTGAGAAGAAATTTCCACTTTTTATTCTCATGCACAAAGGATCCCTGACTTTCTGCCATTTACAGCCACCACGAATATTCCAGCAAATAAATTGGTAAGAAAACCCATGGGAACAGCAGATTTTTAACTGAATATTGTGCATAAATTATTAATTAGTTCTGAATTTACAGAGGCGAGGATTAGCAATGAAAAACTCATTTAGTCCCTAAGATAATTCAACAGGACAAAGGAATCAACAGTCTGTGACTTTTATGTCCCTTGGAACTGAACAAAAACAGCTGCAGCATCAGCAACCAAAAAATTGCAATGAATGGCCCACAAATTAGCACAGAAAAGCATCTGAATGTTGTCAGAATTTGTGATTCTTATTTCTTAATCTAAAATTCATCTACATCTGAAAATCTGCAGCATAAAGATCGGTATCCAATCATCTGCAGAGCTCTCAGGGGTGAGATATTCCTTATTCTTGAGCTCACCTGGACTCAGGGTGTGTTCCTCCTGTGCTAAATTAGTTTGGAGGCTGCAGCATGCTCAGAATGCAGGGATTTATGGATGGGATGGTCTGGGAGACTGGAAATGGCACAAGCAGCATCCATGAAGGTCTTTGTATTGAAATTCTGTGGTTTTAAACAAGAAAGAGGTTTGGTCACAACCAGGTAAAGCAGCTTAAGAAAGACCTGAAATTTCTGTGAAAAATTAGGATATAAATGATTGTTCTTTGTGGATTCATTTGGGGCAGGACAAGAGTTTCTGCTGACCTGAAAAGGGGGGAAATCCTCTGAATTCAAGGTGCTTTTGGGCATTTTTCACTAAAATTCCTTTACTTTCACCTGTTGAAGCTCCTTTCTGTGCCGGTCTCAGCACTTGTGGCAAAGCCTGATTATGCTGAGTGTGCCCAGCCCCGAACAACTGCAGAGACTCCAAATTGTGCCACAGAAAAGCAAAACCTGGCAAATTTTCCCTAAAAAGTGTTGCAGTAAGGAATTCCCACCTTTCCCAGCACACCTCTGGAATTCCCTCCTCATTTCCAGGCCCTCACCTGGCAGCACAGGGATGAGTGGGGACAGCACAGCGCCGCTGCAAATTGTGGAGCTGCTTCCAAAAACCCCAAAAAGTGGCTTTAAAATTGTGATTTCCTGTTTGCATTCCCTCTCTGGAGTACAGGGATACACAGGGCTGGAGGAGTAGCTGCAGCCTACAGATGCAGTTTGAGGCTGCTTTTAAAAACTTCCATGTGGGTGTTTGCCAAAGGAGCTTTTTTTTTTCTTTTTTTAATATATTTTATTTTCTTCCCTGCTCGTGAAACAACTGACTTTTATTCATATTTACACAGTCCCTCGGAAAGCAAATGAAAAACTCGTCCTGAGAAGTTGCAAAGTATTAAATTAGCCAAAAGTAAATGTTATTTTTGGAAAACCAGTTCCAGGTGTGGCTGCCAGACTCCTTCCACCCGAAGCTGAGGCACTGAAGGGAACAAAGGAGCCTGGCCATGACAAAAGGAATGTCACTGCTATTGAAATAAAAACAGGCAAAAGCTGCTTGTGAGACATTTCTTTCACCTGGATGCTTTTCCCAGGGCTGGCAAGGAAATCAGAGGGGCTCTCAGTCCCCAGAATGATCTGGCAGCTCCCAAGCCAAGGGAATCACTTCAGTCACTCACATGGAATAATTTGTCATTTTGGATTTTTTTTTTTTGTTTCTATTTTTCATTCTTGCTCTCCCCAATCCTTTAAGATCTCTCCATACACTTTATCATCACGTACTGTTTTGATTTGAGTTTATTTTTACCCTGAACTCCCCTGACTCCAGCTGTGCTGCACTTTTTAGTGGGTCCTAACTTGCCCTTTAAAGAAATTATTCCTTTGAGGAATAAAACACCCACCTTAACTAGAGAGTTGATTCTCCCACTGCATTAATTCCATTAATTAATTCTATTTCCTTCACTCCAGTGAAATATAATTTCTGCCAGCACAAGGGATCCAGCTCACTGTGGCCAGAGCCTCTCTGTAAATCCCTTAGGAATTAAGGGTGGCTTGGATTTTGGAGTGCAGGTGGAAATATATTGATTTTTATCACAAGAGAAGGTGCTGCCTGCCATGAAAAAACTCCACCACCATCCTCAGCTGCCTCTGGAAGCTCCTCCTGACACAATACAATTTAAAATAACAGTGATAAAGGATAAATGATCATTAAAAAAAGGCTGTTGAGCACATGGTTTACAGCAGAGGCTGGGAAGGGCCAGGCAAGGTCACAGAGTCTGCAGTTGGCTGTTAAATTAAATGTGGATTTATCAGGATTGGATCCTCTGTAATAAACCTGCCTGCACACCTGACCTCCCTCAGATATTTCCTAACATCCCAACAGATGCACAAAAGCATTTCTGTAGGATTTGGCACAACTTGGGGCTCCTCAAGGTCACTGCACCAGGCAGAGCAGCCTGTTGTAGGCTTCTCACTGGGACTGAGAACGTGGAATCCATGAGTGTCCTGATCTGTGCAGGTGTCCCACTGGGATTTTGGACCTTGACCCTGGGAATCCCAGGTGTGATGGCATCATTTGAACCGACCTCCCCAAACCTTTTCTGCACTGTCTGGTTCAGCCCTTCTCCTCCTGCTCCCCTTCTTCCTTGTCCTTCTTCTCCTTCCTCTCTTCCTCCTCCTTTTTCTCTTCTTCCTCCTTTTCCTTCTTCTCCTTTTCCTTCTCCTCCTTTTCCTTCTTCTCCTTTTCCTTCTCCTCCTCCTGCTCCTCTTCTCTTCCTTCTTCTCCTGCTCCTCTTCTTCTTTGTCTTTGTCCTTCTCCTTCCTCTCTTCCTCCTCCTCCTCTTCCTTCTTCTCCTTTTCCTTCTCCTCCTCCTGCTCCTCTTCTCTACCTTCTCCTTTTCCTTCTCCTCTGCTCTTCTTCTTCCTTGTTCTTCTCCTTCTCCTCCTCCTCTTCTTTCTCCTTTTCCTCCTCCTTCTTCTTCTCTTCCTCCTCCTTTTCCTCCTCCTTTTCCTGCTCCTGCTCTGGTGGAGGGGAACAAGGGCAGGCTGGAAGCCTGGGAGAGCCCCTGAGCATTTCCTTTATCCAGATCTGCCTTGGATCTTCCCAGCAGCACCGAGATCTCCCTTTTCTTTCCGAGAGTGGGGCTAGGAGCTCCCTCAGGGCTTCACCCACCTGTGAGGGCTTTGCAGAGCATCCAGAGGTGTCAGGGGTGTCTCTGAGACCCCCTCGCTGCAAGGCCAGGGTTTGCTGTCTGTGCCCACAGCAGTGTTTTATCTATTCAATAGACATTTAATGTTATTTATTAAAAATCAGTGCTTTATCCCTGCAGCAGTTGTTCAAGGCTCTGTTTGAAGAGGAGGGCACAGGTTGGACACGGTTCCCTTCACGTTCTCCATCAATCTCCTGCTCCCCTGGCTCAGGCAGTCCCTTGGCTGCCTCACCATATCCACTGCTAAAAACCTTCCTCTTCCAAAGCAGCAGGCACTGAATTTTCTCCTTGCATGGCAGGAAATGTCACCAGGCCCTGCTCTGGGTGATGCAGAAAGTGAAGTTTGAGCTCTCTTAGCACAAATCCCTGCCCAAGGCAAGGAAGGACACCCAGCTCCAAAGGCTGACTGAGAACAGCTCAGCTTTGGTCACACCAATTCCCTGGAATTCCCTCGAGGAATTCATGGGCAGCAATCTCACGTTCCCTCATCCTGCTTTCCATCCCAGCTCGTCAGAAACTGGGATGGGGTTGGGAAAGGGCAGGGCAGGGAGGGGCTGAGATGTGAGGAGGGAACGGATCCAGCCTCAGAAGAGGAACTGATGTTGCAGTTTTTGCCCTGCTCATTTTACAGTAAATAAAGAATTAAGGAAGATTGCTGGGAATGTGTCCATTCAGGCAGCAGCTGAATTTCCTGTTAATTGCTTTGGGAGTGAGGGAGGAGGGAAAATCGTGGAGCCATCACAATGAGCAGTGAGTGACTGGTGAGTACCCAAACCCTTACTCTGCACATGTGTTGCTAATGATAGAAATAGAGATGTGCTCTCATAAAAACCCCGACTTAGTGAATGAGGGTGAGCATAAAAAATAAATCCCTCTCTCAGGGAGACAGAGAGTGCAGAGTCATTTAGCATGGCATTTGTTTTGGAGGAAGGAGTGGCACCAGGTTTTCCCTGCACCAGCATGAGCAGCGCAGCCCCAGTTCCCCCAGTGACTCCCACTGCCCTGGGACTGGAGCCAGATGAGTGTGGGGAAGGGTCTTGCATGAAAAGGACCCAAAATCACAGAAACATGGCATGGTTTGGGTTGGAAGGACCTCAGAACTCATCTCATTCCACCCCTACCACGGCAGGGACACCTTCTACTGTCCCAGGCTGCTCCAAGTCCCATCCAGCCTGGCTTTGGGCACTTCCAGGGATCCAGGGGCAGCCCCAGCTGCTCTGGGCACCCTGTGCCAGGAGGAATTTCCTCCCAGTATCCCATCTAAACCCACTCTCTGCTGGCTGAAGCCGTTCCCTGTGTCCTGGCACTGCAGGCTCTTGGAAGAGGTTCTTCCCCATCGTTCTTGGCTCCCTCCAGATCGACCCTGCCACGTGCCAAGCCTGCCCTTGTTCCTGCACCTCACAGGCACTTCTGGGTTCACAGGGAGGGGAAGCTGCTGGGAAACCTGGAGATCCTTGGATATTCATCCTGGATGCACTTGGGAAGGGGGAAGGAGAACCTGTGCTAGCGTCACAGCTTTCAAAGCCAGCCGGGGCAACCAGCGAGAAGCGGCTCTGAACAGGGAAGCAGGAAACCCTGGGCTGACACAGCCTCCTGCCCTGTTATCTGTACCTTTGGTTTATTATATTTAACCAGGCTTTTGATCTGGTTAAATATAATCTTTGATCTGAAGGAAGAACATCCAAAGAGAAAACAGCACCAAAATCTTTTTGTCAGCACCAACTCTGCAGGTCCAATAGAACCTCAGAACAGCATCAAGTCAGCAGATCCAGCAAACAGCTTTTCTTGGTGGGCTTGGCTTTTTCTCAGAAAATCACATTACACTGAAATCACACTTTTCCAACAGGAAGTTTCCATTTGTCACTTAAAAAACCAACTCACTACCAAGAAAATCTGTCATGCAGTTGTTTCAGATCTGTATTTCTTTCCAGGCTGTAAAAGCAGATTCTGAGGCCATGGAGAGAAAAATCAGATGGAGAAAAAGGCCTGGGAGAGACCCCGAGGAGATGTTGAAGCAGACCCAGCTATATTTAAAGCTGCTGTGGATGACATTTGGAGATGGAGATTCCACATTCTGGTTATGCAGTCTCCCAGGGGAAGCACGTGTCGGGATTTTTCTCAGCTTTATCCTAAATCTTCCTTGCTGTGTTTTATTGCCGTGACTTCTTTTCCTTTCCCTCCACAGACTTTGTTTATTCCTCTTGCTGCAGACACTCGTGCAGCTGCACAGCAGCCCCAGAGCAGCCCTGGCACTGACACAGAGCCCCCCTGCCCCAGCTCTGCTCCTCCCTGCTCATTCCTGAGAGCTCCCAGATCCCTCCTGCTGCTTTCCTGGAGTACAAACCTGCAAAGAGCATGGGGAGGAAGGATTCCATCCCTGCTGCTCACATCCCACCCCTCCGGATGGGCACTGCTGCTGGGTTTTGCTCTTTTCAGAGCTTTGGTGATTCCCTGTTTTCTGTGTGGGATTTTCATGTCCTTTTCCATGTGGTACCTTCCTAATTGATCATGGAATCACAGAATGTTTGGGTTGGAGGGATTTTAAATCCCGTCCTGGGATCCTTTAAAGCCCAACCTCCCACTGTCCCAGGCTGCTCCAAGCCACATCCAGCCTGGCCTTGGGCACTTCCAGGGATCCAGGGGCAGCCCCAGCTGCTCTGGGCACCCTGTGCCAGGGCCTGCCCACCCTGCCAGGGAAGAGTTTCATCTCCAAGCTGAACAATCCCAATTCTCTCGGCTTTTCCCAGTCCTCTTGGCCTTTTCTCCATCCTCCTGCAGTCAGTGATTCCTGCCTTGGCTCATCCTCCTCAGCTCCATCGATTTCCTTGGGAAGATCCTTCCCTAGCAGACACTCAGGGATGGGCACCGAGCCCCAGAGAAAGTCTCAGGAGACTGGAATTCTGCACTGATCCCTCTTCCTGCTCCTCAGGAGATGTGAGCACTCGGGATAAGGCTGATCCCACCCAAGGCTGAGGGGAAGCAAATCCTTCACACCCAGTTCCTGACGTGGGACATCTCTGCACCTGGGGGATGCAAACTTGTCACCAGGAGCTCCATGACACAGTGACCACCTGTTTTCCATGGCTGATGAGTGAATTCCTGAATTCCAGTGCAGTGGATCCTGCTGCAGATCCCACAGCCACTTCTCTCCAGGGTGTTTTTCCTGCTGGTGTTACTTTTAGCTGGGTTTTGTTCAGTGTCCATCACTTAAAGATGTTTCCATGTGCCAAGATTGGAGCTTTCAGTCTCTTCTGGGTTGCCTATTTTTGGAACCTCGGGCTCTCCTTGCTGATTTTTTTGTGTGTGTGTTTGTTTTTAAATAAACAAAAGCTGGAATAATAAATGTCTGGCCAGAGAGTAGTGAGGGATCAGATGTTTTCTGAAGAGGAGAGATGTGGAAAAGAAAGGAATTGCCTGGGAAACACTGCAGAGCCAGAAGACCTCTCAGCTCATCTGTCAGGGAGGGGAGGGCAGGGAGTTCTTGGGATGCAAACAAACACAGACGAGCTGGAGAGAAGCGTTAATCCATCCCAGAATCCATCAGCTGCCACCATTAGCATTTCTGCTGATAACAAACAGTGGGGTGTACTCACACCTCATTGCCAGAATTCCATGCAGCAGGAATTCCTGGCTGCTGGAAGCCTTTCCTCTGCTCCAAGCTTTTCTTCTCTGAGCTCATCATCCCCCTGTGCCCACATCTTACAGGTGTTTGTGCCCACATTGCCCTGACCTCAACCCAGGCTGTCCCCCACAGGTGAACAACCCGGATTTGTCCTCCCTTTTAGCATTTACGTGGGAAATTCCATGGAGCAGGGAAATCCTGAGCTGAAGGAAATCCCTTCTTCCTCCAGTTCCCAATTCCCTGGTTATGTTCTAATCATCCCCCAGCAAGTTCTGCTGGCTGTGTTTTATTAAAAGCAAGCACAAATGCAGAAGGGCTGCTTGTTTTCCTCCCTGAGCTGCAATAGAAGGGATCTGATCAATAAAACAACTCAGCCAAGCTAAGCCCGTGGAAAGCCGGGCACTCATAAAAGGCATCTTTGCAATTAGTTTTTATCAGCTCCACGATTTTCTGCTGACCAAGGAGGCTCCTAAACTCAGACCAGCAAGGAGATGCTTGCTCTGCACTTCCCTGTGGTACAGAACAGGCCAGGGCAGTTTAGTCTGGTTGCCACTGAAGGATTTTGGAAGCTGCAGAGCTGAATTTCCTGTGTCTGTGACAGTGGGTCCATGTGCAGCATGGCCTGGAACCAGAGCCAAGAACCGAGAGGGGATGAAGGCAAAGAGGAGGAGGGAAAGGGAACTTCATCTTGCACAGAGGGCCTCTGCCACAGGATCTGTTTTACTGTCAAATTACAATTTTTGCCCCCTGACTGCCTGGCCAGTTTGGTGATAGCTCAGCAGGTGAAATTTCGTGGAGGGTTCAATCTAACTCTGTCCTCTCCTGTTTTAACTCTGCCATTTGAACCCAGCAAAGCAGTTACTGAACACAACATTCTGATGGTTCTTAATGTTCTTGGAAGATGCTTTCCCTTCATCCTTAACCCCCCTGCTCATTACTATTTCACAGATTCCTTTAGCTTCCCTTATCAGACACCTACATGTTCTAATTCCTAATTTATATTCATTGCTGCAAGTTTCCCTTATTTTTCTGGGGACAGTGTTGACTGGGTTTGGGTTTCTATTTTATTTCCTTTTTCCCTTCTCTGCTGAATGATGAAAATTTTGCTTGGCAGTTTTTCCTGTTGGGGAAAACATGTTTTTGTAACAACCCCAGGGAGGGCCCATGGAGAAGAAACACGTTCCACCACTCTGGCTCAGCTAAAATCAGCTGCAGCCTGTCAGACAGAGCCCTGAGAGGGGCTTTAATGGTGGCAGCTTTGACTTCAGTGATGTTAAAGCAGCCATAAAGAGCCAGATCACCACAAACATCCCCCTCAAACTTTTCTGGTAAGGAACCAGCCTGGCTCTCACCTCTCCAGTTATTTCACCACAAGGGCCCAGCCCAACACCCCCTGGTTCAGCTGAGGAGCCCCAGAAGAGCCAGGACACCTCAGAACAGCTCCTGGCATGATGAGCATGGAAGAGCTCATTTGCTGGATCCAGAGGTTCAGCTGCATCCTTCAAGGATGGAAGGAATCTCAGGAGAATCCCTAATTCCTTCTCTCAGGAAGACCTTTGAGAGAGGTTTAATTGTGATCTTCCTGATATTAATTAAAACAGCCCTGGTACCCCACAAATTAGGGGATTCATGAGGCCAAATTAACCCTTCTGCATCTGGGGGAGGTCTTGTGAGCTTCCCATGGGTGCTCTGAGAGCGGCTGCTCAGCTGCTGGAAGGGAAAATGTGGCATTTTCCTCATTTTGAGGACTCCCCAGCTTAAAGGTGAAGCCTCTGCAGAACTGGGCTGAGCTCAGGTGTGCTCAGAGCCCAGCAAGGGTCAGGCACAAAGACAAGAGAGGAGGCTGAGGTTTGGGGTTTGTTTGGGAAGCTGAGGAGCCTGATCAGGAGCAGTTCCTGGGAGGGATGAGAGGAGCTGCCTCCATCCACATTGCCCAGCATCCACCCACCCTGTCCCCGGGAGAACTGGAGGGGCAGGACTTGTCTGTGCCACCTCAAACGTGGGGGGAAGTCCAAGCAGAAGTTGAGCCTTGCAGATGGCTCAGGGGGACTGGGACAGAGCCGGGACAGAGCCCTGAGCTGGGACAGAGCCCTGAACTGGGACAGAGGCCTGAACTGGCCTGGGACAGAGCCCTGAACTGGGACAGAGCCCTGAACTGGGACAGAGCCCCGAGCTGGGACAGAGCCCTGGCCTGGGACAGAGCCCTGAGCTGGGACAGAGCCCTGAACTGGGACAGAGCCCCGAACTGGGACAGAGCCCTGAGCTGGGACAGAGCCCTGGCCTGGGACAGAGCCCTGAGCTGGGACAGAGCCCTGAGCTGGGACAGAGCCCTGGCCTGGGACAGAGCCCTGCTGGTGCCACCAGCCCCATGCCCAGGGCTGTGCCAGTGGTGCAGGGGTGGTGACAGCCCGAGCTGGCCCAGCCAGGCTGGGGAGGGAGGCTGTGGGAGCCAGAATGGGTTGGGTTGGTTTGGGATTTCACCCACCCGATTTTCAGAGGTGTTGAGTCTGTGCAGAGCTCAGTGATTTCAGACAAAAGCGTGGGGGTGAGAACCTTTGGAGCTGCAGGAGGTGAGGGCAGGGTGGAGGAGGTGGGGATGAGATTCTCTGAAGGCAGAGCTCTCAACTGCTGCCTCAGCTCGGGGAAACACAGATCCAGAACCCACAAGAGAATGATCTCCCTGCTCAGCTTTGTGCAACAGCTCCAACCCCTGCTGCATCAGCCAGGGCTCTGTAAAACCCATCTGTGAATAACCAAACCCGCCTGCCTGCACCAGCACATGGCAAAAACACGGCAAAAACCCAACATCACCAACATCACCCCAAAGAGGGGCAGGAGGAGGCTTCTCACCCTCATCTCCTCATGCCAGGCTGGTGACAGGACCCTGAGCCTCTCTAGATCATCTGCCAGGCCAGCACCACCTCCTGATGAGCCACAGGGTGACTGCACCTCCAGCGATTTTCTCTAATTGTTTCCCTAATCACATCAAATTGCCCAGGTCCCATTTGTGCTCTCCCAGAGTAATTTGCTTTCCCCCATGCCCTGCTGGCTGTGTCTCTCTCTGTAACCCCGCGTCTGCAGCCACTCCTCAGGGCTCAGGGGGGCCTGAATTAGATTATGGCTTCTAATAAAAATAAGTCTAATGGAATTACACAACAAGACCAGATTAAAGTCAGCTGCTTTGCAAATCCTGGGGTTGGGTTGCTGTTAGCTGAAGGGAAAAGCACGTGGATCATCCCTCTCCCACCTCCCAGCCCCACACATCCAGTGGGTGGGAGGTAACCCACCCTCCGCCCCAGCTGAGGCAAAGGTAACATCTCCCTGGGAAATAATAACATAATAAAGGTAGTCCCATAAAAAAACGCAGCAGGGAGAGCAGGGAATGCCAGGAAACAGAAGTGCAAGGAATTAAATGCAAAAGCCATGAAGCACTTTCCCCCCTTTCCCATAAACTGCACCACAGCGAGGCTCTTCACCCTCTGCTTCCTCGAGGAATCAGCCAGGTTTACATTGGCACCATTTAATTGGGTGTTGTATTGGTATTTTTAAAAATAAATTCCTTTTAGAGACTACCTATGGAGACTACACCTAAGGAATGAGGCTCAGGAATGACAACCAGAACAGGGAACAGTCTCTAACTCACCACTCATCAGTGACTTTCTGCAAAGGGCCAGGGAAGCCCTAAGTGGATGTTAATGTGTTCCCATGAGAGAATTTCTTTAACCCCTTGAACTTGGCACTCTCACCCCAGATTTTAGCTACAGGGTTCTCAGGATTTAAACCTGCAGTCACAGAATCCCAGAATCATTTGGGTGGGAAAAGCCCTCCCAGCCCATCGAGTCCAGGCTGTGCCCCTTGTCCCCAGCCCAGAGCTCTGAGTGCCACCTCCAGGGATGGGGATCCAACCCTCCCTGGGCACTTCCAGTGCCTGAGCTCCCTTTCCATGGGGAAATTCCTGCTGCTGTCCACCCTGAGCCTGCCCTGGCCCAGCCTGAATCCTCGTGGATCCCCAGACAGCTGAAGCCAGAGGGGCTCCTCAGTGAAATGACTCAGATTATTTCCATTTGTGCCTCTGTGAGCAAACCCAAGCAGGGGCAGTCCTGCCCTGCTTCCCCACACCAGCAGGAGTTGGGAGGGTGGAATCTCCTGCTTTTCCCTCCAGCAGCAGCTGTGCTTCCACACAAACCCCAGGAAGGTTTCCACAGCGTGCAGTGTGATGTGCAGGGCAGCCTTCTGCCTCCTCACACCTCCCTGGCCCTCATTCCATCCCCCTCCTGCACTGGGGGACAGCAGCAAGCACAGTCCCCACAGAGGACACTGTGGTCCTCACCTTGTCCCCCTCCTTGTCCCCCTGTCCTGCTGTGTCCCTGAGCAGGGGAGTGTGGAAAGGAGGACAGAATTCCATGAGAATTCCTGGGAATCTCCTGGGAATCCCACTGGATTCACAGGGAGATGCAGAGCACACTCAGATTCAGAGAAATCATTTGTTTTGGAGCATTTCCATGTCCTGTCATCACAGCTGAGGTCCTTGCCCCTGGAAAAGGGACAGCCCCAGTTGTGTGTGGATGCAGGAGAAACCAGAGCACCCACAGAACTGCAATACCTGCTGCTCCTCATCCCCGCTCCCAGCACAGGCTCCTGCACCCCTGTCCCACATCCAGCTGCATCTCCCCTGAATTCACCTGGAAACTCCTCCCACGAGCTCCAGACACGTCTCACCCCAAGGGCTCAGCCCCGTTCTGGCAGGCACCTGTCCCTTGCTCCCTGGAATACCTGGAAAAGGGGAGCAAGCGTGGAAAACTCGAGACATGCCAGCTAGCTCCAGAGGATGGAGAGGAGGAGAGGGAGAAGCAGGAGCACAGTTGGTGCAGAGGAGCAGAATGTACGATTTAGAGACTTCCTAGAAGGCTTTAATAAGCCAACAGGCTCAGTCAGAGCGCTTTCACTTTTAAATCGGTGTTTACAAATTCCTGGGCAAACTCAGCTCTTCCTGTCTGTCCCTGGTCAGAGCCTGCTTGAGGAAATGAGACAAACACCCCTTGGTGTGGAAGCAGTTATTATTTAAGTTATTATTTAAGCACACTCACAGCCTGACTCATGTTTGTTTTTAAACGGCGTCGTTGGACAGCGCTGGCAGAGCCAAGGTCAGGCTGGCACAGGGAAGAGGCACAGGGAAGATCTCAGAGGAGAGGAAGCTGCTGCTCCTTGCCCATTCCTGGTGGGAATGCTCCCATCCCTGGGTGCACCTGTGGCTCTTCTTCCCCAAGGGAATGGCACTGCTCATCCCGGGATACCTTCCCTGGAGAATGACCTCAGCCAGGCCATCCCTCTGCTACACTGACAAAATCCAAATAATCTCCTAAAAAGCTCCACCCTGCCTTTGCCAAGCGACACCAGCCAACTGCAGTAACAGGGGACAGAGGAAAATCATCCTCCTTCAAGAAATGCTGGGAAATATTCCCATTAAAAAGGAAAGTATTTTGTATTTAAGGAGAAATGAAGTCATAATGACATCACACATCTCAAAGCACACTCCAGGCTATCCGGGAGCCTAAAGCTGGCAAACCAGGACTTGGCTCCTTCCTCACCACCCTCAACAGCACAAACTTGCAGCTGGGTAATGTTTTAATTACTCACCCTTCTAGCAAGTTTCTGAGTTTGTTTTGGAGCAAGGGGAGGTGGCTCAGGGGGCTGGGGAAGGGACACTGCTCTGTCTCTCCCGGAGTCAGATCCACAAACTCACTCAAATCAAAGCATCCAGGCTTGAGCAGGACTCCTGTGAGCTTCCCTCACTCCGGGGTAATTCTGAGCAAGCTTCAGCAGCAACGAAATGCTTAAACCTCAGTGACACGAGCTTGGAATGGGTACAGAGCTTGGGGAACTCCAGTGTGAGCGGAGCCTTTACACTCTGGACCCCGGGACACAACTGGCACAGCTCAGAGCTGCCCCAGTCCTGGAAAACACCTTCCTTCACCACAGAACCGCCGAGGGTTGGAAAACCTCTCTGAGATCCTCGAGTCCAGCTGCTCCCCCAGCACTGCCAGGGCCACCACTGAGCCACGTCCCCGGGTGCCACAGCCTGCCCGTCCTTTGAACTTTGCCAGGGACAGCCATTCATCGTCACTTAGCAAAGATTCCCACTCGTGCAGAGCCGGCCGAGCTTCCCCTCCCTGTGCCAGGGGCTCCTGCTCCCTGCCACCCTCACTCCCGGTGCTCCTGCGGATCAGTGCTGCCCATTCCAGCACTTTGTTGGCCGCAGGAGCCGCACATCCCAGCGGTGGCGGACGCTGCTCTCTATCAACTTTACCTGTGCGATCACACACGCACCAACCTTCCCTCCCCTGCCTCCGAGTGCTCCGGGGCCCTGCTGGGGAACCGGGGGACACCGGGCACCGCACCCGGGGGATATCGGGCACCGCACCCGGGGGATATCGGGCACCGCACCCGGGGGATATCGGGCACCGCACCCGCATCCGCATCACCCCCGCCGCTGCCCAAGGGCAGCTGTCAGGGCAAGGACGGCGAACAGCTGCCCCCGGAGCGGGTTTGCCACCATCCCCACCGGACCCCCCCTTCCACCCGCTCCCTCCGCCGCCTCCTGCTCACCATGGCCGGGGCAGAGCCCCGCGGCGCCCGGCGCGGCTCCCCCGGCGGGCCCGCTCATCCTGGCGGGGCAGGACGGCTGTCGGCGCTGCCCAGGTGCGGGATGCGGGGCCTCCAGCCCGCCCGGGTGTGGGAGCCGGGATGCGGGGTGCGGGATCCGGGATGCGGGGTGCGGGATCCGGGATGCGGGGTGCGGGATCCGGGATGCGGGATCTGGGATGCGGGATGCGCTCCCGCCCGTGGCTCCGCGGGCAGCGCCCGCCCCCGGCCCGCCCCGCACGGAGAGCGGGGGATGCCCGGCCCTGTCCCCGCCCCGCCCGGGGAAAACCGGAGCCGTCCCCCCCGAGAGAACAGCCCCGAGCCCGCCCCGTGTGCCCCGGGAGCGGTGCGAGAGCTGCGGGAGGGGCACCTCTGCCTTTATCCCGGTGAATTCTCGCTGATGCTTTTCCCTCGCTTTCCGAGCAACTTCAGGCATCGGTGGTTTGGTTTGCTTGCTTGTGTGCAGAAGGGAAGTGGAGCAAGCCCATCTTACTATAACTCGCTCGACAGGAACCTCTTTTTAAAGATCTGAGGGGTTTTGGCAAAGATCTTTCAATGGATTTCTCAAAACAAACAAAAAATTGGCGGTATTTCCAAGCACACTGCAAAGGCTTTTTCAGCTGCAGCATCAGCCCAGCTCCTCTGACATTATTGGAGCTTTGGCAGCTGAAATCTGGCCCTGACACCCTTAAGAGAACTCAGTCTTGGCAGAGCAGGACACCACGAGCAGCTCATCAGCTGAACTTTTAAAACACCCACTGAAACATCAGACTGAGCATAAACCCAGGATCTGAGCAGCTCCATCTCCAGGTGTGGCCACCTTCACCTTTCACTTCTGGAGCTGCGGTTTGGGGGTTTCAAAGTGCCTTTGTACAGTCACTGCAAGGCTGGGGTTTCTCAGAGCAGAAGTGCACTGGATTCACAGGGAGATGCAGAGCACGCTCAGGTTCAGAGAAATCATTTGTTTTGGAGCATTCCCATGTCCTGTAATCACATCCTGTAATCACTGGAAAAGGGACAGCCCCAGTTGTGTGTGGATGCAGGAGAAACCAGAGCACCCACAGAACTGCAATACCTCCTGCTTGCTGACAAAATACATCAAAAACATCAATGGATATTAAATGTTATCAACTTGACTGATAGGAGTCAGGTTTTTTTTAAGATCTGGGGGGTTTTGGCAAAGCTTTTTCAGTGGATTTCTCAAAAATTTGGTGGTGCTTTCAGGCAGTGCAGGCAAACACCACCCAGGCTGGCAGGCCTCGTGTGTGCTGCATGTGTTTGTCCATCACTATAGAAACTGAAAGACAGAGAAAGAATAACATTAACAAAAAGTAAAACACATCCAATCCATGAAGAAACACCTTGCCACAGTCTGCATTTTCTCAGACTCAAAAGAACCAAGTGAATGAAGCTGGTCTGGGTGGAGCTGTTAAAGAGTTCCTGAAACAATTTTGGTTTGCCTTCATTTTCCTCTCCATGGGACTAATGTGACTTTTCTGGGCATTATTAGTATTTACTAATAGCAGACACTAGTGGTAGCTACTCATTAGTGTAGCCTCGAGCTGTAATGCTGAATTTACATATAAATAAATGTGGTTTGATGTCTCTTTGTGGAGCAAACAATTGCAGTTCCTCCTGGCAAGATCTGAGTGCTCAGAGCAGCTCCTCACCTGCCCTCCAAGGTGTTCCCAGCCAGGATCTCCTGCAGCAGCTCCCAAGGAACCTGATGGCACAAAAGGGAAAAATCAGAGTGTGGAGCCCTGAGCCAAACCCATCCTGAGTTTGCAGAAGGGGGAGAGCTGAGGTTAAATGGGTTTCTGTGCTCTTCTGTCAATGTTTGAGTGGGTTGAGGGCCAGCAGCTCTGGAGCAGGGTTAAAAGTGCTCAGGGGAAGGGATTTGGTGCCTGGAGAAGGCAGAGCCCAAGCCCCTTCCATCTTTGGCTGTTCTGGATCTGAGCTGTGATGAATCCCAGTGCTGTCTCCAGCTGTGGTCATACCCCATCCCTCCTCCTCTTAATGCAGGTTCCTCTCCAGGATTAGCAAAAGTTTATTCCACCTGAATGGGATGCCTAAAAAAATGGAATTAAATTTTTAAACAGGAAAATTGGAAAGGATTAGAGAGGGAGATAAAGCTTTTTGGATTTTTGGGGATTTTTTTTCTGTTTTTCCTCCTCTTTTTCTTCCTGCTCTAACAATGATGAATCCCAAGATCTGCTTGGGAAAGAGTGGCTGAGTGATTCATCGGGACTGAATCACAGTCACTCTGCAGAGGAATTCGCTGCCTTTGCTGCTGCAGGTGTAGCTCCATCCCTGCTCTGGATCCCTGCTGCCCCTCCAGGAGCAGGGAGGGACAGAAATCCAGCCCCAGAGAGCAGCTTTGGGTCTGTTCCGTGGTCTCCTTCCGTGGGAGGGATTTTATCCAGCAGGGAGCTGGAATACATGGAGTTTCTGAGGGTTTTAGCCACTGCTGGATCACGCAGCCTCCCACTCCCCTGGGAAGGAACTTTCCTTCTATTCCATTTTCAATGCAAGCTTTCCCCCTCTCTCTCAGAGATTCCCCCACTAATCCTGGGATACAGCAGCAATTGGTACCCAGAGCTCAGCTGGAAAGTCAGGATGCAGCAGCTGAATTCCTGGGATTTCCCAGGGGCTGGATTTTCTGAGGGACATCAGAGGAGAGGCAGGAGAAAAACTCTGATCTGCAGCTGAATGAGGCTGGGTTGATGCTTGTCCTTACACAGAATTTTGTCTCTGTTGTCACCACCTCCTCTCTTCACATTCCCAGAACCCTCTGGTTTGCCAGGAATTCACATTCCCAGATTCCTGGTGAAGGTGCTCAGCCAAGCCAAGCTGGGGACCAGCTCAAAACTGAAAGGATCAGGAAGAAGAGATTCACCCTGGTGATTCCTGACAGGTTTTTAAATAATCCAACTCTGCCATCTGTGGTAGGAGCTCTCCCTGTTTGCAGGATCTGATCTACTCCCCACATCATATTATATTATTATTACATATATTATATTTGTATCTGCAGACACAAATCTAAAACTTGGTTTAAGGCAGCTCTGACTTTTAGCTTTAAAGCGGAATATTTGGGTCATTTTTACCAGCATAACCATCACTGTTCATAATGCAGAAATTGTTCATAATGCAGAAATTGTTCAAGTTTCATTGGAAGAGCACAGAATTATTTTCCAGGCACTGAAAGACCCTCTCAGAGTGACCCTTGGAGATATTTGTTATCACAGGACCAAAGGTGGAATCAAAGCAAGGGGCAGCATCATCTGGAGGCAAATTCCACATTTACAACCCAAGGGCTGGAAACTACTAAAGAATCCCTCAGAAATGTAAGGATGAGATTGCTCCTGGGAGAGCTTCTCTGAGTCCTGGGCCATCTCAGTCTGTGCCTCAGAAGTGTGACAGAACTTTCCATCATTTTTTTTTAATGTTTTTTTCTAAAATCCTGTTGCTAATGAAAAATTTCCACTCGGTTCTCTGCTCCAGCAAGGAAGTTTTGGAAGAAAAAAAAATATCTGCCTGGGAGGGAGAAATCCATCTCCTGCCATGCCCCGGTGCTGAGGGGTGCTTTGCTTGGGTGTTTGTCCTTCTGCCCTGCAGGAAACACTGCTGGGCCACACCAGTGACACCAGAGAGTCCAGGATAAATTTAAATTTATACATATATATATACATATTATAAATGTTTCTAAATATTATATATAAAATATATAAATATTATAATATTTATAATAGAGTATAAACCTTATGTATTACATACAATATTAATTATAAATATTATATATAATATAATAGTATGAATATATAATATAATATATTATATATATTGTATATTATATATTAAATTTTAATTTACAAGATATTTGTATTAATATAATATATTAATATTAAACAGACAATATTAATAAATATCAATAAATATATATTTCTAATATATATAATGAATAGATTATAAATATATCAACATTTATATTATATTATATTATATTATATTATATTATATTATATTATATTATATTATATTATATTATATTATATTATATTATATTATATTATATTATATTATATTATATTATATTATATTATATTATATTATATTATATTATATTATAATATATTATAATCATATCATACTATATATCATAACATTATGTTATGTTATATTATGTTATATTGTATTACATTATATTACATTATATTATATTACCTTATATTACATTACATTATATTATATTACCATTTAAATATAACATTTAAATTTTTTTATAGCTTTTTAAATAGAAAATTACTTATTCTAAAATAAATAAATTTATTTGAGGAGAAAGTATTTCCCTTTTTCCTGGGAAAAGAGGGGGACCCGAGTGTGGGGGACTGGGGACAGCGGTGCCACGTCTGCCTTTGGAGCTTTCCTCCGGAGGTGGTGGAGCACAGGGATGAATTCCCAGGATGTGGAATTTCCTCATTTCCATGCAGATGAGGCAGTAATTCCGTGTGAATACGGATAACTGATGTGCCTGTGAATAAGAGAGCTGCTGAGATGAATCATTCATCATGGATTATTGATAGGATTCATTTTACCTCTTTTTCTGCTCTCAGGATGCCCACAAGCCCCCCCTGAATTTATTTCCCCCCTCTTTTATGGAATATTTCTGGAGACAAAGTAGATTAAAGCTGAGTAATTTTTCTGCTCTTTGCTGGGCTGAATGAGACATTTGCTGTCAGGTTAACCCTTGCAAAGTCTCCTCTGCTGGAGGACTCCTCTCCTTGGACTCAGCCTGGATTTGCACATCAGCTCTGCCCAGACAGGACACCCCCAGTTCTGGGTGCTGGCATTTGTCCCCTCACTGTGTGACAAAAGTCCCGTCTGAGCGCGGCCAGCCGGCGGATGGACGGGTTTGGGATGGATTGGGATGGGTTTGGGATGGTTTGGGATGGGTTTGGGATGGTTTAGGATGGGTTTGGGATGGTTTAGGATGGGTTTGGGATGGTTTGGGATGGGTTTGGGATGGATTGGGATGGTTTGGGATGGTTTAGGATGGGTTTGGGATGGTTTGGGATGGTTTGGGATGGGTTTGGGATGGTTTAGGATGGGTTTGGGATGGTTTGGGATGGTTTAGGATGGGTTTGGGATGGTTTGGGATGGTTTGGGATGGGTTTGGGATGGTTTAGGATGGGTTTGGGATGGTTTGGGATGGGTTTGGGATGGTTTGGGATGGTTTGGGATGGTTTGGGATGTTTGGGATGGTTTGGGATGGGTTTGGGATGGGTTTGGGATGTTTGGGATGGTTTGGGATGGGTTTGGGATGCTTTGGGATGGGTTTGGGATGGGTTTGGGATGGTTTGGGATGGTTTGGGATGTTTGGGATGGTTTGGGATGTTTGGGATGGTTTGGGATGTTTGGGATGGTTTGGGATGGGTTTGGGATGGTTTGGGATGGTTTAGGATGGGTTTGGGATGGTTTGGGATGGGTTTGGGATGGTTTAGGATGGGTTTGGGATGGTTTGGGATGGTTTGGGATGGTTTGGGATGGTTTGGGATGGTTTAGGATGGGTTTGGGATGGTTTGGGATGGTTTGGGATGGTTTGGGATGGTTTAGGATGGGTTTGGGATGGTTTGGGATGGGTTTGGGATGGTTTAGGATGGGTTTGGGATGGGTTTGGGATGGGTTTGGGATGGTTTAGGATGGGTTTGGGATGGGTTTGGGATGGTTTAGGATGGGTTTGGGATGGTTTGGGATGGTCTGGGATGGTTTAGGATGGGTTTGGGATGGGTTTGGGATGGTTTGGGATGGTTTGGGATGGTTTGGGATGGGTTTGGGATGGTTTGGGATAACATAATTTCTGGTTATTTATTCCCTATCAAAAAACCTTCAAATGGGAACAGAAAAAGGAGAATTATTTCTTCAGAGCTGTTCAAAGTGGTGCAGGTGCTTTGCAAACCCTCCCTGCCGACCTCCAGAGGTGAAACCAACCCGTGCCCAGGGCACTGAGTCCTGAGCTCAGCTCCTGCCAGGGCTCCCCTTCCCAGCATGGTGCTTCCTCACATTCCCTTTGTGTTTCCAGGATGCATCCAGGGATCTGCAGGACGGGAGTTAAGCCAGAGCTGCCCATCCCCGAGCTGTGCTACCCACGGGTTTAGGCCAGGCTTTGTTAAGATGGACATGGGACTTTTCCCCTCTCTGGCTGGGACTCAAAGGCACAGCTGGGGTTTGCACAGCCAGCCCTGGGTCCAGTAAATGCAGAAGACAATTCAGTGTTTGCCCTTCCAATTCAGTATTTGAAATATTTGAATATTTCCTTCCAGGAAACTAACACCAATGAGTTCCACACCCAAATTCAGCTCACCTCTTGTGCCACATTTAACCTTCAGCTATTTTCACTCCTCCTTTCTACAGCTTCCACCCTGGTCTGGGCAAAATTCACAGCTCCATGCAGAAAGCCTTGAAGGGAAAGTCATTCTGCAGCTTCCCAGCCACAGCAGATATTTTAAACTGAAAGGGCACAGGAGGATGGGCTGGGCTCAGCAAGAGGAAATCACCTTTCCCCAGCAGCAGCTGCTGGGCTTCCTCTCTGAGGCCACAGTTATTTGCACCAATGCAGCTTCTAGAGTGACCAGAAAGAGGAAAAAAGAGAAAGAATCGGTTGTGGTTGCTTGTGGTCCAGCCACAGAGCCCAAGGCATCCCCAGGGCAGGGACAGCGGGGCCGTGTGACACAACAGTGCCAGCCTGTGGCAGGTGATGCTCAGGTCACCTCTCACCTGCCCTGTCTGCCTTGGGATCCCATCATTTTGGGATAAAGCAGATAAATCCCATCCCCGTGTGATCCTGTCCCCACAGGGCAGAGCAGGGCGGGCAGGGGACACCCCAGGGCCAGCTGACACATTCACAGGAAAGATTTGGGGGCTCAAAGGTCCAATTAAATGCCCTTTTCTCTAAAAATGATGAATTAATGTAATGTAGAAAACACAGATTCCTTGGTGAGGATGGTCTGAAATGGAAAAAACCTGGAGATGTCAGCATTCAGCACTTTTATTTCTGCTTTGCTCTGGTGAACTTTGGGATCTGTTATCCATTGCCTGCCTGGGAGCCTCAGCTGCTGCCTGGCTCGGCAGGTATTTTACAATACATTTAATCTTTATATAGAAACCACAATTGTACCTGCTAAAACACTCCCCAGTCACCAAAGAAAGAAAACAAAAGAGACATTTTCTTCTTGTTGCGCTCTTTTTTCAGCCTTTAGACTTAAAAAGGGCACCTTTTCTGTAGCTCTTTTTCTATAACTATGTGGGTTATACACCTTTTTTCATTTTCAAGGTGCAACAGCCGTCTCCATGAAGTGTTGTGGTGCCCAAGAGTTCAGGTACCTGCCTGAAAACCCTAAAGCTGAAACATGAAACCAAAGTGCAGGATTTTTGATAAATGCCAAGGGCAGCAGATGACCAGAGCTGCTCCAGTGCAGGTGGAACTGGAGCCCAGTTTAATGCTCGTGCTCTAAGCTCACCCCCTCCTCATTCCGGGGTTTTAAATTCCTTTCCTTGCCATTTATCTCTTCCTTCTTCCTGCCTTTCTTTGAGCCTTTTTGGGCTGTCCTGGAGGAGTTTCCTTGCTGCCAAACAGGGGGGCACAAATCTCTCTCTGCTCCTCTTGTGCCCCTCATGGTGACACTGCCTGAGCTGGACCACGACCTCCCTCTGCAATTCTGGCCTTGTTCCAGGGAAGCTCCCTGCAGCTGAGCATCCAATCTCCTCCAGGCTCTGATCCTTCATTATTTTTAATTTTGGCAATTAATGTATTTGTTGTTCTTATTTGGCAACAAGTGTCTCTCCAAGGAGAGCACAGTGAGCACTAATTAACCAGGAGGGTGCCAGGGGGGCAGAGCAGAGCCCTGGGCTGTGTCATGTCCGTGTCCTGCCCCTGCTCTCCTCAGCCAGGAGGAATTCCCTCATGGAAAGGGTGCTTGGAACTGCCCAGGGAGCGCCCATCCCTGGAGGTGTCCCGGGAAGGGCTGGAGGTGGAAGGTGGAAGGAGGAGGGAGCATCACCAGGCAGGGAGAGGCTGTCAGTTCCTGGGCAGTGACAGGGGACAGCAGGATTTGTCACTGGAGAGCCTGGGCTGGGCCCACGGGGAGCAGGGGGCTCCTGAGGAAAGGAGATTCCTGATTGAAAGGCAGAAAAGCATCAGACACAAAGTGGGACAAATTGGTTCTGTCCAGGATGAGAAAGGGGAAAGGGCAGAGCCAGTTCAGTGGCAAAGCAGCGATTCCAGGAAGATTTCCCAGTCCCTGGGCTGACTCCTCTGTTTTGTAGGAGATCACAGAGACCACGGCTGCTGCTGCCTGTGAGGATCCTGGACACTGCAAGAATTTTACCCAGAGTGATTTTCCTCCTCAGATCATCTCATCCTGTCCTTCCTCTTTTTCTGTCCCTCTGCAAGAGCCCACAGCTTCTCCCAAGCCACTCTCTGCTGTCACTAAGGCATCTCCAGTGATGCATGAACTGTCCCTAACCTTGACTTTTGTCCCAGGAAATCCAGTGCCATCACCTGCAGCTCCCTGCTTTCTCTCTCCAGCCCAGTTTTGTCTGCTGGGGGAAGTGCACATGGGTAGATAAGCACATGCTGGCAGCACATTAATTTCTTTACAGCAGTTAGAGAGCTGCAGAAGCAACTTCTTGGGGGTGTTTTTTCCAGGAGCAGGCACTGGGAGTGAGGAGAAGAACCCTCTGTGCAGCAATCAGTGTCTCCAACACTCTCCAGAGGGGAAGCAATCAGCACCAGCCACAACCTTTACTCCTTAAACTTCCCCAGAGGGAACATTTCAAAGCATCAAAAGGATTTAAACCTGTCCAGCTGCTGCTGAGCCATAATTAACAGTTGCACAGTCAGCTCCCACTGCGGCTGACAAAGCCTCAGCAGCAAATCCTCTCTTTATCACACTGCTGGAGTATTTATAGAGCCACAGCCAGGCAGGGGGCAGAGGAAGGAGGAGAACAGGTGAGCTGCTTACCAGGGGGGATAACATTTGCTTTCAGCTGCCTGGCCCTTCCTCAGCCCCTGGGGAAGCTCCAGGAGGGATCCTGGGGTGCAGCCTTTGGCTCTGGGATGGCTCCTGGGGCCAGTCCCCAACTGGAACATTGGCAACCAGGGGAACTCGGGCTGGTGTCCTCACCAGGAGCCCTTCCACCCCCAGGAACTGCCCCTTCCTGCTCTCATCTGCCTCCTCCAGGAGACCCAAGTGATGGAGGCCACAGCTCTGCTCATAAACTGACCTTGGACCGTGTCATTTGTCCCTCCCCTGTAGCATTTACAGCCCTGGGCCTCTTCACAGAAAGTGATATAAAAATAGCAATTCTCCTCGAGTGCCTTGGCAGAGGGTGGGGACAGGAGGAGCGCTGGGGTTGTTTGACCCGTGGGCTGGAAGGGGATGCTGGAGCTGGTGGGATGGGACAGCTGGGAAAGCAGGAAGGGCAAGGGTTGTCAGCAGGATCCCAGGTGCTGCAGAGGACAGGGAAGGAGATTATCACCCCTGAAATCTGCTGGGTACCTGTGTGGCATTGTCCCAGTTGCCCCCACGATGATCCGTGTCCCACGGCAGGGTTGCAGGATCTCTGCTCTGGATTGCACCAGGCTGTGCCAGGGAATTACCAGCACTGGATTTATTTCCTGCTGTGCCTTTATGACCCCACTGAGACCGTAAATGCCTCTAAAGTCTAACTAAAACAGTTTGAGTTTCTCCATAAACAGTCTTGTAAAGCAATGCTGTTCAAAAGGGGAACGGGGGTCAGGAGGTTTTTACTACCTGGCTGTTGAGCCCCTGAAGTGCCCCACTCCTCTTTGTTCTGTAACTCCCTGGGGAGTTTCCTCATGCTGGGATGGCCTGAGAGGGTCCTTGGAAAGAGCTCCTGGGAGCTGCATCCCACCTGCACCCGGAGCACAGATATCCATCCCTCCCTGCCAGGAGATCTTTGTTCAGCCCCCCCGGCACAGCCTTGCCCCAAGGACTGCACACCGTTTAAAATAATTTTTAAACCCATTTGAAATCATCTTTTAAGCACAAAAAGGCATTTTCCTCAGCACAGCCACGGGATTTCTTTTCCACACACTTTATTTACAGCAGTCTCCCGTCCCTGGGCTTCCAAGCCACAGCTCCCTCCAGCAGGATTTCTTTTGGGAATGGGATGATGCTCACGGCCCCTACCACGGCAGGGGTGGAATGGGGTGAGTTTTGGGGTCCCTCTCATGGCAGGGGTGGAATGGGGTGAGTTTTGGGGTCCCTCTCATGGCAGGGGTGGAATGGGGTGAGTTTTGGGGTCCCTCTCATGGCAGGGGTGGAATGGGGTGAGTTTTGGGGTCCCTCTCATGGCAGGGGTGGAATGGGGTGAATTTTGGGGTCCCTCTCATGGCAGGGGTGGAATGGGGTGAGTTTTGGGGTCCCTCTCATGGCAGGGGTGGAATGGGGTGAGTTTTGGGGTCCCTCTCATGGCAGGGGTGGAATGGGGTGAGTTTTGGGGTCCCTCTCATGGCAGGGGTGGAATGGGGTGAGTTTTGGGGTCCCTTCCCGAATTCCCGGCCCCGCACGTGGCTCACCCGCGCCCCCCAGCGCCCGCGGGGGGCAGGCGCAGCTCCCCCATCCTCCCGTGCTCAGCCCTGCACAAACCCCTTCCAGATCCTTCTGCCCCATCCCGAGCATCCTCCCGTGCTCAGCCCTCCCCAAACCCCTCTCTGACCCTTCTGCCCCATCCCAGCCCCTCCTGCTCTCTCTGGTGGCCCAAACACCGAACCTGCTCCCCGTTGGAAGCCTTTCCTCGCACCAAGGCTACAAAGACACCTGCAAGTTCACATCTCCGGGGTCGGGGAGAGCAGCCTGTGCGTCCCTGCTCTCCCCGCGGTGGCAGCGCTCAGCAAACTGCACGGCATCGTGGATGCTGTGGAAGGGCAGCTGGCCCCCAGTGCCTGCCTGGCCGGCCCAGCCTCCCTCCTGGAGCCGCCGGCGGATGGAGGGGTTGCAGTTGGCCAGGAGCACCTGGACACCGACCCCCAGGTAGTCGTGGTGCGTCTCCTTCAGCACAGAGAGCCCCGCGGTGTCTATGAACTGCATGGCCCCGCAGTCCAGGATTAGGGTGTGCATATCCCTGCAGGGGGAACGGGCTGGAGGCTTCTCAGCCCTTCTCCTGGCCTGCTTCAGGCAGCCAAACCCATCCCCAGAGCCCCTGCTGCTGCCTGTGTCTGTGGTGGCCCCCGGCCCGCGGTGGCTGGTGGCCAGCAGCACGGGATTGACCCCGGTTTTCTGGTACAGCGCAGCCCTGAAATAATCCTTGTTGGCGTAGTAGAGGGAGCACTCGAAGCGGAAGATTTTGACGTTGGCGATGCTGCTGAGCTGTTTGTAGGTGGCCTGGTCCTCGTAGATCTCCCTGTTGCTGACCTTGCCCAGGAGCGTGGCCCGGGGTCTCTGCGTGCGGAAGATGATGCAGAGCAGGGAGAAGCAAACGCCCACGAGGAGCCCGATCTCCGTGGTGACCAGCATGGAGCACAGCATGGTTGCCCACCACACCACCGTGTCCAGCTTGCTGAGCTGCCACATCCTGGGGGTGTCCCGGAACTTGCTGAGGCCGCCCCGCAGGTTGACGATGGTGACCACCCCCAGGATGGAGGTCTGGAGCGAGTAGAAGAGCGGGGAGATCCACAGCAGCACCAGCAGCAGCACCAGGGAGGTGACCAGCCCCGACACCTGGGTCTGGCTCCCCGTGGACTCCTTCAGCAGCGTCTTGGTCAGGGCAGCAGAGCTGGCAAAGCAGTAGAAGAAGGAAGGGATGAGGTTGCACATGCCGATGGCGATCATCTCCTGGTTGGCGCTGACGGCGTAGCCGTGCTTTTTGCCAAAGATTTCTGCCAGGGACACGGTCATGGCGAAGCCAATGACAGCGATGGGCAGAGCGTCCAGCGCCAGGCTGGGAAACAGGCTGCTGTCCGGGACAGTGGGCTTCCTGAAGCCCGTGGGGATGTCCCCACACACAGCGGCCTGGTAGCGCTGCTCAAAGTCAAAGTAGTGGGAGACGACCGTGGCTACGATGACCACCAGCAGCTCGATGGGGAACGGGGCCTTCATCCTCTCCTTGTAGCGCTCATTGAGCTCCTTGACGGGCACCATGATGGCCAAAGCCACCAGGCTGGTGAGCAGGTCACAGATGTTGGTGGTGTGGATGTGCCTGAAAAGGTCCACCCAGGTGAGGATGAAGGAGCCCACCCCCTCGTGACGAGGGATTTTCAGGCCCAGCAGATATTTCATCTGGGAGGTGATGATGGTGAGGCTGGAGCCGGTCACGAAGCCCCCCAGCAGAGGCTCTGACAGGTAGACAGCCACGAAGCCCATCTGTAAAAGCCCCAGCAGGACCTGAAAAGAGAACCAGCCACAGCTTTAGCATGGGCTGCAAGGGGTGGCTGGTGCTTGATGTCACTTTGCTGCCGCTTTAGCAGCCCTGGCTACTGGGGTAGTCCTGTCTGTGGATGTGCTGAGCATTCCACGTGAGGAATTTGTCTCCAGGAGTTAATCTGGGGTATGGAAAACTAGAGAGAGCCATCTTTAACGCTTCTCTGTGACTGGGGATGCCACCCAGAAAAGGTCCCGGCTGCTGCCTCCTCACCAGCAGCCCCAGCAGAGCAGCTCTGGGCATCACTCAGTAGTGATGCTCTGAATTTGGAATTTTGGATTTGGAATCCGCTGTCCCAGTGGAAAAGCCTGGAACTGCTCAGTGACAGCTCGGCCTAGGCAGTGGGGACAGTGCCAGGGTCCTTGAGGGTGGTCCTTGCTCTAAGCTGCAGGACTGAGGTGGTGGGAAGGTGGTTCACAGATCCTTCTCTTCTCTTGCCGTGTCTGATCCTGAGGATGTGTCAGACACTTCCAGGGCCTGGCTCTCCCGTGGAGGAAAACACCCCCCATTCAGCTGTGTCTGCACTTTTAAAATCACTGCATTCACAGAGATTCAAAGGTGTCAGGGTCTCGAAATGTTTCTCGGGACTCCTAAGTCTGAACCAACACTCAGAGATCTCGAGCTCAGAGAAACTCCTAGGAGGAAACAGCACAAGAGCGAACGCTTGTACCTGGTAAAGACCGACCAGAAAGCTCAAGGAGAGGGCCACGGTGATGGCGTAGCAGCTCCTGTCACAGGCCTCTGTCCCGTTCCTGGGGGAGCTGGAGTTGTCCCCGAGGGCAGCACCGCTGTCCCCGTACCCCGCCAGCTGCAGGTGGCGCGTCACCGACTGCCCCACCATGAGGCACAGCACCCCGAAGGAGCCCACGCTGGCGTGGCGCGACGTGGCCGTGGCCGCGTAGATGATGTTGCAGAAGAAGTTGGTGTAGATGCCGTAGATGGGGTCCTGGTTGGCCAGCAGGGAGTAGGAGATGGACTGAGGGATGGCCACAATCCCCACCAGGAGCCCCGAAACGACATCCCCCAGCAGCTGGGTGCGGGGGCTGTAGCGGGGCAGCCACTCCAGCACGGGCAGCAGCCGGCGCAGGGATCGGGGGCTGCAGCTGCAGGCAGCTCTGGCTCGCTCCAGGATCAGCTCCCTGCTGCTGCAGCCTCGGGGCTCGTGCTCCTCCAGGGTGATAAAAGTGGCAGGAGCCTCCTGAGCTTTGCTGGACGTGTCCTCCATGGCCCCAGCGCAGCTAAGGCAGGAGAGCAGGCAGAAATGAGCACATCAGCAGGAATCTCAGAAAAGAAAAGCCTCGTGAAACCAGGCCTTGCTCTGCTGAATTAACAGCTGGCCTGTAGGTTCCCATCAGAAAGAATCAGAGGAAGGAGAATCAGTTTGCATAACGATCTATTCTTGTAAAGAAAAATAGGTTGCACCTGTAACAACAACAAAATCTGTCCCATGAGAATCCATGAAGAAAATATGTAAACTAAGGAAAAATAGAGATATTTGATAGATATACACCCTGGCCACTTACTGACCAATAAAATGAGTGCCAGTGCACAGTCAGGCAATTTAACACATTTTATCCCTATAAAAATTGAACTAATTTTATCCCTATAAAAATACGAGCTGTGCAATAAAGATGGGCTTTTCTGCCTGAAGAAATCAGAGTCCTGTCTGTTTGGGAAATAACCTCAGCCAAATCAAACAAAAGCATTTTCCCAGGGTTGATTTGTCTGTTGTCATTTATGGACTTGATTAACCCCAACCCCCAAATCAGGGGTCACAGAGCCCCCCGTGCTCCCTCCCCATCCCTCTTCACTGAACTTCACTGAATTTCACTGAAATTTCACTGAAACTAAAACTCCTCCAAGAACTCTGACTGCTGTTGAGACACTGCAACTTAGGCAAAAAACTTATTTTGGAAATGTTAAGATATTCCAAGGGATACTTTAGGAACCAAGACGTGGGTAAGGTAATCAATTAATTAATATTATAATTAATAGTATAATAATTATAATTATAGATAATATATAGCATGGATAATTATCTAGAATATATAATACTATTATTTCTTATTATTTAGTATTATTAGTTAGTTATTAATAAGGAAAATAATTATTTGTGTGATTAATTTGCAAATTAATTTTCCCTTCAACACTACATAATTTTAAATTTCACCAGTGGCTTGCATCAAACAAGGGCTCCCATCTGCAGAATGAAACCACCCTGCTTTTTCAGGCTGGTTAAGAAACAGAGACACCTTCCAAGCTTTTCAGTCAAAATGCAGCTGCAACAAAAACACCTTTTTGTGAGAACTGAAGGACAGACAGAGAGAAAAACCACTCCTGAGGGGAGACCCGGGCTGTGGTTTGGGAATGAACTGGGCTGAGGAGAAATCCCATTCCCCTGCCCTGCACACATCACCAAGTCTGACTCTTGTGGTGCCCAGGAGTTCAGGTACCTGCCTGAAAACCCTAAAACTGAAACATGAAACCAAAGTGCGGGATTTGGAATAAATGCCAAGGGCAGCAGATGAGCAGAGCTGCTCCAGGAACTGGAGTTAATGCCCATTCTTACCTCTGGCTGCAAGTTGGGTGTTCCCTCCCCACCTGGGGCTTCTCCCCTGGGGACAGAGCTGTCTGCACCTCGCAGCCACCCCTGGGCACAGGGAAACCTGGCCCAGGAGCCTCTTCCCTTGGGATCTGAGCTCCTGAACCAAGCCATGGCTCTTTTATCAGCTGCTGGAGATGGTGCAGCCACCAAACAGAGCTGTGTTTGGGAAACAAACACCATGCTGAGAGGGTATTTTGGCTGACAACTCCTTCTGGACACGAAGAATGATTGAAGGGGCTCAGAGAAGTGGTCCTGCCAGATAAGAGGATTGCTTGGATCTGGAGAAGTGTTTGCTAAACAAGGGGAACGATGGAAAAACACCTCTCTGCTCTGCCCCTCCCTGAACTGAGCGAGCTCAGGTCCTGCTGGGCTTCTCAGGTTTTCTTCTATTCTGGACAAGCTTTTGTGCCAAAAATCAAGAAGCAAAGCTCGTTCCAGAATGAGTTTCCTTTCCTGGCAGTTTTTCCCCCACAGAGGCTCTGTAAAGCAGAGAGCAAAGCTGTGGTGCCACAGGTTATTTCAGGGAGACAGCAGAACTTTGGATGTGCCAAATCTACACAATTCACATTTTGCAGAGCCTTTTAGAGACCAGCACACGTAACAAGGGGCTTTGCTGTGCAGAAACACAACTGGGAGAAGAGCAGGGTCGTATTATTTGGTAAAGGTGAGCAATTGCACCAGCAGCCAGGAAAAAAAGGACTGTTCATCACCCTGAATGGAAAGTGCAGCCTCATAAATACCAGCTGGAACTGCTCTGCCCTTGTCAGCTGTGCCAACAACCTCCACCAGACCTCTCAGCACACACTCCCACTCCTCTTGCTCTGCCTCCTTCTTTTCCATCTCTTTTCCACTGAGCTAATCCAGATTTTTTTGGTTGTTCCATGCCCCATGGATAAATGCCTGCCAGACAAGGCCTTTCCTTGGAGAGGGGGCTGAGAGCACAGTGGGCACTGGGAGAGCTGGAGTGGGGATGGAGAGGTGGAATTTCCACAGGGTTTGGATGTAGATGCTGGGGAGACACCCTGAGGAAAGACAAGGGGAAAAGCAGCATCCTGAGCTACACTTATCTCATCAGGGGAAGTCTGCATCTCAGTAATTAGGAGTAAATAAATAAGAAACACCCGTGTTCTCTGGCAGCAGGAGAAAATGAGAGCACATGCTAAGGAGGCAGCTGCTCCATGTTTTTATCTATTTATATCAATTCTCTTTCCCCTGCCATTCCTCCAGAGCTCGTGTATTTCCAGGTGCACGGTTGAGAGTTTCCCTCTCCCTTCCCCTGCTCTCAGTATCTCACTCCATCTTTCCTTGGCCTCCTCATTCCTCCTGTGCTGGGATGATCCTTTCACACACTTTGTACAGCTCCTAGTTACAGCTCATTTTGTGCCTTGGCCTGGATGATGTGGTCTCTACTCACTCATTTTCTTTTTCCATTTTCTTCCCTCGCAAATTACCCAAATTTCCATTTTCTCTACGAATCCTTCATCTTGAAATTCACTGAAGAAGTGATGAGTCAGCCATTGAAGAGCTGGCCAGGCTGGACTTTTGATTGTTCCCTGGGATGAGACACAGTTGAGCACAATCCATCTTTGGGTTTGATCTAATTTAGGAAGATCCAGCTCTGGATCTCTGCCCTGTCCAGCACAAAAATGGGGCAAACACTTTTTCTTGCATGGCAGGATTTAGGTTACCTCAGCCTCCAGCCTGCTGCCACTGCCTGCTGCTGCTTTTCCTTCCAAATTCCATCTTCATTTATATATTCTGGAGCTCTTTTATTTGTTAAGATTTCATTTATGCCCTGATAGGGCTTGGGAAGAGCCCTGAAGCTCTTCCCCCTCTCTGAGGCTTCTGCCTCCAATCCTTCCCTGCCATCCTCCCCCAGAACTTTTTCCTCCCCTTCCTTGTGTTCAAACTCACAGTTGTTTTTGTATACTCAGATAATAAATATCTATTTCAATATATTCCATACTTTAAAATATTCCAGACTTCTTGCAGTTCCCAAGCTCCTTGTCCCCGCTGGTTTCCCAGTGAGTTTGGTTCTCTGTGCTGGAAATTCTGTGGGCACTGAGGAGAGGCCACTCCACGTCCTCCATCCCAGCAGAGGGGCTGTAAAACACCCCTGGTAACATCTCTGCAATTCCTTTTTCTGGATGAGATGAGGCAAGGGCAGAAAACACAAAAGTTTCACATTCTCTGTGGGAAATGCATCACAAAAAAGAAACCCACCAGGGACCTTCAGGTGACCTTGAGCCACCCGAGGCTGTGCTGCCTTCCCCATGCAAGGTCAGCACAGCTGGAACAGTTTGTTTCCAAAAGCATCTTCCAGGCTTGCTCTTTATTGCCACTATAAACTCGTTCCATGTTCAGCTCCATCCTGGGCAAGGCTGGGCTGCACAGACCATTTTGGACAATGCAGGTGGAGACAGGACCCTGCCTGTGCTTTCCAGAGCATGAAATCCAAGGATTTTATTCCTGGCATGGAGTGTGAGCAATTGAACATCCATCCATCCCATCCATCCATCCCATCCATCCATCCATCCATCCATCCATCCCATCCATCCATCCATCCATCCATCCATCCCATCCATCCATCTCATCCATCCATCTCATCCATCCATCCATCCATCCATCCATCCATCCATCCATCCATCCATCCATCCATCCCATCCATCCATCTCATCCATCCATCCATCCATCCATCCATCCATCCATCCATCCCATCCATCTCATCCATCCATCCATCCATCCATCCATCCATCCATCCCATCCATCTCATCCATCCATCCATCCATCCATCCATCCATCCATCCATCCATCCATCCATCTGCAGCCCAGAGAGAAACACAGCAGAGCAGACAAGCTCCAGGTACAAGGAAATGTGGGAGCAGCAGCTGCTGTTTTCCAGCTCCAAGATAGCAAAAACCATGGAATTTCCTGTGTCTGTGATTGTTATCCAGGCATTTTGCAACAGGTAAATGCAGCAAGTTGAACTCTGTGCTGCTGTGTCAATGCATCCCTTTTGTTTTAGTGTTGGCACTTCCCAGTTTTCCTCGGGTTTAACTGCTCTGCACAAAGGGGTCCTGGTTTGCTTTAGGGTTTGTAAATACATTTGTGATTATTTGGCTTCTGGAAGCCTCTCAGGGCCAGCCTGACTTAGGATGTGGCTGTACCCACTGCTCCCCAGCACTTCGATCACAATTTTTATTAAAAAAATAAAATAAAAATAGGAAGTGAGCCAGGTAAAGGTGCCAGGTTAAGAGAGATGCTTTTCCTCACCTTCAGCTGGGGGGTTGGACAGAATGGCTGCCAGGTCAGCTTCACTTGAAATGTATTTACTGCAAAACAGCATCTTTTTTAAGGGGAAAACAAGGAAAATGAGACAAGCCCAGAACTGGTGCCACTGCTGAGATGGCAAAATTCAACAGAAGCACCCAAGGGAAAAAAAAGCTGAACAGAACCTCTCCAGTTGTTTCTTGGAAAGGGATTATTTGCATTTCTGCAAGAGATAACACATCCCAGGAAACAGAGCAGTTTTTGCAGCCCCCTGTTCGCTGGCAGGGGCTCCAGCAGGGCACAGATAACACAAATACTGAGAGGCCAAAAATGTCACTGCCCCTGGGACTGTATGTGGGGGCTGAGAGGGAGCAGGGGAACTACAAATAAACAGCAATAAAGAACATTTTCACTCCTGGAAGATGGGGGGGAAAAAGAAGAGCCAAGCACATCAGCTCCAGAGGTTTTGGGGAGCATTTTGTCTTTATACAAGGATGAAATAAATTCCTTACCAGCTTTTGCTGCCCCTTGTTGCTGTCCCCAGGTTTTTCCCTGCTTGACACATTCCCAGTACTTGTGAGCCTTCTCCAGATTATCCAGCTAATTACTGGAAGGGCTGTAATGACTCTGCAAACAGGTTAAATTGATTCCAGATGAATACAGTGGAGTCAGAGCATGGAGAACACATTTCTATTTCATACTGAATTGCACCCAGCCCAGGTTGTCATTGTTTGGGGGGTGAGGCCCTGGCACAGGGGGCTCAGAAAAGCTGTCCCATCCCTGCAAGTGTCCAAATCCAGCTTGGACAGGGCTTGGAGCTGACCTGGGATAGTGGAAGGTGTTTGGAATGAGATGATCTTCCAACCCAGTGCAGAACTTCCTCCTAACACCCAATCCAATCTCCTGCCACGTGACAATATTGGCTCTTCCATCAGATTTTAAACAGAAGGAGAAGCTTTTTCCCACCACTCAAACACTGGGATGCTGTCACAGGGTGTGGTGGGAGTCAACAGGCTTGGGAACAGGGGTGGTGAAGCTTCTTCCTGAGGAAGTGCTGCAAAAGCTGTAACAGAGTGCTCAGAAGTTTGTGTGGAGGGTTCTGAAGGGGCTGGAGCCCTGGGACACCTGTCCCAAGCAGCCCCCAGAGGCAGGAGATGGGGCTGGGGGCTCCCACCAGCTACAGCAGTGTGGATGGCAAGGCTCAGTTAACCCCAGGTAAGGCAGAGCCTAAAGCAGCACAGCTAAAAGGTGTCAGCAGGTTAGGTTAGGCTAAACCTGCTGAACTCAGCTGTGAACCAGGCTCGTTTTGCTGGAGGTAAAGGTTGTTCTCTGCTTTCCAGGAGGAAGCTCCTGCGGGCATTCCCCACACCCGAGCGCTCTTTTACTCTGTTATTGGCACCAAGACAGAAATTGCAGCCTGTGCACGGAGGTCCCCTAAGGTAAAAGGCATCCTCAGGTAAAAGCTGAGCCATTCTGGGCCAGGAAAATATTTTCCATAACTCAAGGACACGTTTGCAGCCACAATGTCACAGGAGCTGCCCAGAACTGCCCTCACAGCTGCTCGCAGGTTTTTCTGGCTCTTACTGGCCATGACCTGAGCAAGCCACAGAACCTGGGATGGAACCACAGAATAAAGGGAAAGGACTCACAAGGACCATCAAAGTCCAGCTCCTGGCCCAAAATCCCACCATGGACATCCCTGGAGCGCTGTCCAAGCTCTCCTGGAGCTCTCGGGGCCGGGACCATTCCCTGGGGAGCCTGGGCAGTGCCAGCACCCTCTGGGGGAAGAACCTTTCCCAAAATCCAAGCCAAACCTCCCCTGGCCCAGCTTGATTTATCTGAAGGAACACCGACACACACGACAGTTATTTTGCAAGGCCAGGTATGCAGTACCAGGTGCTGTAACTACACCTATTGTAAAGTATGAGTAGCAGCAAACCCGGCCATTCCCGCAGCTCAGGAATTCAGGCCTGGCCCACAGGAGGGTGCTGCTCCCCGGCACATGGCACATCACCGTCCCCACACGCTGATCTTGGTTATTAATGCCACAACAAATGCCTGGGGCACAGCAATTGAGGGCTGGGACTCGCCACTCAAACACACAAAAAAAAACCAAAGAAAAACAAACAAACAAAAAAATTGGGCCTTTCTGTCCCAAATTTCCAGCTGCAGCATCCTCTGAAGCAGAGCAGTGGGTTTGTGTCTCCTCTGTGTCCTGGGCAGAGGATGGAGAACAGGCTGATCCCAGAGCCACAGGGTCAGGTTGGAGTCCTGGCTCTGCTGCTGTCCCCCAGGGCTGTGTAACAATTAATTATCAATTTAAAATTGATAATAAATGATGAATGATTGGTGTGTCCCCAGCAGGTCCCCGCTGACACAGAGCTGGAGGAGCAGGAGGGCTCTGCTCCACGATGGAGACATTGTAAAAGAACTGCCTGAAGCTCTGCCAGGGTGAAACAACCCCAGGGAGCAGCACAGCCTGGGGACAGCTCTGGGGAGAAGGATCCGGGGGTTCTGGGGGACGAGGAGCTGTCCCTGAGCCAGCAGAGTGTCCTGGAGGCCCTGAACACAGGGATGGGATCTCCTCCCTGGGGATATCCCTGTGCCCTGGGATGGCCCTGCTGGAGCAGGGGGGTGGCACCAGTGACCCTCTGGGGTCTCTTCTAACCTCACCCACCCTGGGATCAGGCATTTATGTGACAACAAAAACCACCAGAAATCTTGTATTTTAATTGTGCTGAAGAAACCCCAACAATCTCACCAGATTTAACAGAAAGTTCTCATGCTAACAAATCTCCAGTGACAAAAAGGAACACAGACAATTAAAAAAAAACAATGGATACAGCTCAGACAGGACAGGGCGAGCAGAGCCACCACCAGGCAGAGGATGGAGACAGAACTGATGGCAGGAGGTGAGACAACCTCTGACAAAAATCAAATTTTCCCTACAAACTCCTGGCTCTGTCAGCTCTGTCCCCACCCTGGCACAGGGTGACACAGCTCCCCCAGCACCCTGTGCTTCACCACCCACCTGGGGGGGCTTCACACCTTGGTTTTACTGCACAGACAAGTCACAGCAAAAAATAAAGTGATTTTTCTACACACTAGACAATTCCCCCACATTTTATTCCAACAATACATAAATTATTTTGTAAACACATCAGATCTGCTGACCAATGGGATCCAGTCCAGTCCTCAGGTCCTGTTTGGTTGAACTGATTCTCCAACAAACTCCAGGCACAGTTTGCCATTTTGTTCGTTCTGCAGATTATTCACAAATTATTCAGTATTTTCAATACTAAATTAATTTAATTTAAATTAATTAATTTACTAAATACTAAAATTATTCAGTATTTTCAATTATTCAAGAATCATAGCCCAGAACGTACCAAGAACATACTAGAGATACTCAGGAACACAAAACTAACGACTCACAGCATCGTGTGCTTGTCATAAAAAATGAGATTTTACCTCACCTTAATCATGTTACAATTGCATTTCAAACATACATAAAATTCACTTCTTTAAGTAAAAAAATCAGATATAAAAAAATTGGCCCCAACAACGAAATGTTTCCTATGTGGAATCTTTAAATCTTTTGGGAGCTGGACTAAGTGCTGTCAGAGCTGGGATTCAAATATTTAAGAAGTAGTTTTCCCTCAATGGAAATTTGGTTCTCCATCCAATGCTGAAATATTTGATTAATTTACCCATCAAAGAATATCAGTATGCCTTAGCTTATTGAATTTCTAGAGAATAAAATAGACAGGTACTAATTATGCTATGAACTAAATATATATTAACTATTTGCCATTTTACCCTTTGCTTTTAGCACTGCAATGATCTGGAAGGAAAAAAACGAAGCTCAGAATTATTTCCACTTCAGAACTGTACTGAAATTATAAAGATCAGGTTGGTTTTCACACGAGCAGCTGATCCTGCAAAGGCTTATAATGATGATGAGCCAGTGTCATTAATTGTTGGGATTTAACGAGGTCATTCCCAGTGCAAAGCCCGCACTAAAGCCAGGATTCCTCTGTGCCAGCAGGGAAGTGCAAATCCTTCTAGTGTGGAGAAACACACCAATATTGGAGTCCCACCACATCATCCTACCCTCAGCAGAACAAACTCAGTGACACAAATACAAAGCCCCAACGTGGCAAGAGCAGCACAGGAATATTTGCATCACAGCTTCATCAGATTAGCCATAAAAACCCCAAAAAGGAATTTAAAAATATCAATTACCTCAAGCATTTAATCACTTTTCCAAAGCAAGTGGGAAGAATAACCCAACCCACAATAGAAGATAATGTCCTGAAACAGATTTTTGCCTGAAGACTTCACCCCCAGCTGGGTTTAGGACTGAGTCCAGGCAGAGTTCACCAATCTCAGCTCAAGGCTCTGGGCATGGCTTAAACTCAGGATGTTTTCCTGCCTGCAGTTCTCAGCTCTGCTCCTCAGCCCCACCAGCAGAGGATTTGAACCTCTTGGCAAAAGCCAGCAGAAATAAGCAGAGACAAAAGGGTGGCTGAGATTTCTCCCAGGAGGGAGCACGTCCCAGCCAGGTGTGGACTGAGATGAAAATGAGACCAAAATAAATCACCAGAATCCCAGAAATCCCTGATTTCCACACAGGCAGCTCAGCACAGCGGCTCGTGCCACACTCACTGCTGAGAGGAATGAGGGATTTGTCTCCACAAATGAGCTGCTGGTAAATAAAACCAGCACCAAGAGATAAAAGAAATAATGGGAAGGATTCCACTGACTGATGAATGGAAAAAAATATATTTGCCTTTCCAAACAAACTGCAGGTTTGCTGGTAAATGAAATTGGATATTGAAAGATGAAAGAGACAATGGGGAAACACCATAAATTCCATAAGAATTAAAAATTAAGAGGGAGGGTTCTACATTAGAGGGGAATCTTAGGTGTCAGGCATTCTGGGGAGTCTGTGCCTCTCAAGTACCTCAGGCAGTGGGGAAAGAGAGAGGGACACGGCCGGGAAATTGGGATAAAAAGGAGATAAAAATTGGAGAGACCCCAGGGGAATGGTCCATGGCCTCTCCCTTTATTGGAATAAAGTTACAGGACTCCTCTGTCTCCTTTTTGGACATAAACCCCTGGTGTTTGTGGATTCATTTTCCTGACACTGGGGACAAATCACGACACCAAATCACAGTAATCCCATAATCAAGACACCCCCAGGTTCACCTGAGGCTCCTGGGCAGCACAAACAGCTCTGCCAGCCCCAAACCAGGCTGAGGCTATAGCAGAGCCCCCAGCCCTGCTTCTCCCAGAGGACTGGGGGGGTTTGGGGTTGTTTTACACTCACTTTACTGTTCAGGAGCTTTGGCTTTATCAAAAGATCATGAAAATGAAACACCAGCACACACAGCTCCTTCTGTTTACAGTCAATGTTCAGTGTCTTGAGGCAAAACTCAGCAGGATGCTCAGGAAGGTGGAGGGTGGTCCTGCAGCGTCTGGGAGCAAGGGGAGCTCCAGAGGCTCTGAGGAAATCAGCACCACAAAATCTCAGCTTTGCCAGTATAAAACCCAAAATAAGCCCACGGCAGGGCCTGTCCCTGCCTTGTGAAGTGGACTGAAAATGGTTTTAGTGTCAAAACACAAGTGAAACATTTCCTAGTGCCACTTCAGGAGGAAGTGACCCCGCTCAGCCACGAGTTAATTCAGCAGGAGAGTGCTCAGACACTGCCAGTACAGCTGAGACTCTGCTCATTTCCATAATGCTCTGCTGTTGTCATTAATGAACGTGCTAATGATCTCTCAATTCTTCATTTAGACTGCTAATTGCTGATTAGGACATTTGGGAATAGAGTTGAGCTGATTTATTCCAGCTTCCAGTCCGGCCTGGGGTTCTGAAGGTTGCACCTGGGGAGAACATCCCTGCTCCAGATTGATGAATAACCCAAACCAAATCGTTCTGAGGGTACCTCTTCCCTCAAGTTTACAAATTCAGGGGATGAGGGAAGGCACAGGAAGCAGAGAGTATGGCACATTTCCCCTTAAAAAACCTGGCACTGTTCATTTAAAGCAGCAGAAGGCAGGAGAGCCCTTCCCAGGCCAGCCCAGGAATTTCACAAGAGCATAAATGGAGATATTCAGCTGCTGCATCCATCAGACAGCAGCAAAGTAGATAAAAATATGGAATTCCTTTATAAAACAAATGCTTTAGAGGAAAGGTCTCCAATCAGTGATCCCAAATCCCTAAAGATAAAATTGGATTGCTTTAAAGGGTCCACAAACAAATGCAAGCAAAAAGTGCTGATTGTCAGTAGGCTCAAATGAGGTTCATGTCACTGCTAAAAAAAGGTTCCAGGCCTAAAAGAACAGGGCTGAAAGCCACTGTTCTAAGAAATTCCAGCCATAATAAGCTTTAATCTCCAGTTAATTCCCAAGAACTCCCTATTGCACTGAACTCTCTGGCAAATGACACTTATTTCAGTTCCCTTTTAGCCAGGGCAGCGTGCATTAATAAATACTTATTAATGCTATGACCCCTGGATGTTATTTTAAATAAGAACATTAAAAGTATTTCTTTTGGTTGCCTGGCTGCTTTTGCTGTTGTATTTTAATAGTTTCTTGTGTTTTGCTGGAAATGGAATTTGGAGGCTGCACAAACAGCACTGAGGTCAAATGCAACGTGCTCCAGGTAATCTTCAGCACATCTTTTAGATATAATCTAATTTAATTACCTGAAAAATCATTTTACAGCTGTTTTTTTATTGTGCTTTTATGTAAATAAATACCCAGGAGCCACAAATACACGTCCCACTAGTTGTGGGAAGTGGGTCCTTTTTGGAGTTAACATTGCTACTCCTCCCTTCCTGGCACAGGTAGGAATGGACTTGCAAAACCGTTTTTTAATGAAGAAAGGTTTGAAATTTGGTTAAGCAAACCTGTGCATGCTCAGAGGTGAAAAAAACCTCCACCCAGGCAGCAAGGAAAGAACATGGGAGAGAGGGAAAAAGGAAAGAATCACCCAGAGCAGTTTTCATTTAACTTTTGTCCCACTCCTGCCCTGAAGTCCAGCAGCTCCTTCCCTGTGTCCTGCCCAGGGCAAAGGGGTGAGAAGAAGCAGCTGCAGGAAGGCAGGAGCATTTGCAATAACAAATCAAACATCTGCAACAACAACGTGCTGTCCTTTCTCATCAGCACTTCCAGAGCTTCCAGCGCTGCTCTGCCCTCTGGCAAAACAGGAGTTAAAAATCAAAACCATTTCAAAACTGCATCGAGGCTTTTGCTCAAAGTTCCAGAGATTCTTTCTGGTCATGTGGACAAAGTGTTCTGCAAAGGGACTCCCCCAGGCCATGGCATCGCCATCCCTGTAGGACAAACCTTCCCACCCAGGAGAGGCAACTCTGCATAAAACGGGTTTGGTTAAAAACTGAAATACAACCGAAAAATAAAACCCTGCTCACTGTTTTTCTACAGCTCAGCCCAATCCTCTCTGGCAATGCCAAATCAGCGATTACAACTCCCCAAATTGCACAAAGGATCCTCAGGCCAGAATAAAAATTTTCAGGCAGGTGGTTACAAAGGAAAAATGCAGCAGAATTTGGGATTCATCTCCTTCATAAAGAAGCCTCAAGGCTGAGACAGAACCGTGGCACACTGAGGCTTCTTTCCTCACCAGTGCCAGTTCCAGGACATGGGTTGGGTGGATATCAGTGAGGTTCTCCTTTCCAAGCAGTGCTACAGCCCCCCTCAGCTCCCCCAGCACTTCTGTGCTGCTCTGCTCTCCTAAAAAATGCAGTCAGTTCAGTAAACACAAAAAGGACTCATCTTCCTGCTGCCTCATCCTTCTTTGAGGCTCCCAGAGTGAAGAGCTTTCACAGAAAGAAAAGAATAACTACTCAGAAAAAAAAATCCAACAACAACAAAACAGTTTAAACTCAAAATATCTATTAACTAAACATTTCACAATTCATAATGGATTTTACACCTTTTCTGACTTCTGACTCATTATTTTTGAATTATTAAGGATAAGAATGTTGTCTGTAAACAGCACCTTTCCCTTTTAAAAACTGACAAGCACCTGAAATTCAGATTGTAAACTCCTCTGGGAGGACAGCACCCTCTTCCAGGGATGTGTGCTGTATAGCTGGTATTCAGGAAAAGCTGTTCATCTCCCAGTTCTGCCTTCACAGTTGTCTTCTGCTGCTGTGAGGAAAGAGATCCTCTTCCTACCCTTGTATTTTAGCATGAAGAGCAGGCATTCTTTATTTCCACATAATTTAAAATCAAAATAAAAAGCTCTATTTACCCTGATCTGGTAAGAAAAAATAAGGTCCAGTGGTATGGACATGTTGGGGCAGATGTTGGATAATCTCTTTGTCCCTTTTCACTTTGGTGCCTGTGATTCCCTCGGCCTGGCATAAAAAACTGCCTAGAAGGGACTTTCTTTGGTTGAAATTAAAGAACTAGATATTTTCCATATCTAATGTTCACAATTCCAAAGAGCTCCTAAATATTAGGAAAACGGTTGACTGACCATAAGGATGAATCAGAAGAGTCTGAAGAGTCATCTATGAAAAAACAAAATGATTAAAATCAAGCTGGAGAAGCAGCATTTCCATAGGCACAGGCAGGTAAAGGCCTGTGGAGAAATGAGATAACCATGCCCTTGTGGCCTGGCTGAATTGTGCCAAAACCACTGGAGGTGAGAGGTGCTTTAAGATCTTTTCCTGCATGTTTGGATTTGATTTCTCTATCTGAAATTCAGGGAGGTTGCAAAATCAAGCACTGCCCGGTACAGACCAGAGCAAACAGTCCCTGGCAGGCATTGCTTGGCAAACACCAGGGTGTGGTGATGGAAAGCAATGCCAGAACGAGGGATGAGAAATGAGCTGCCTCATTCTTCAGCTGGACAGGAGGTCCAGACTACTCCAAAAATCCCACCCCATCCACAAGGACAGGGCTGCAAAGAAGACTTGATCACAGCTTAAGAGTGGAGCCGAGACACAGAAAGCTCCAGAGAGGAGACATGAGACGAACAGCCCCACGCAAAGTTAAGATTCGCAGGTTGGCCACAATCGGGTTAAGAACTTCATTCAGTACTTCCTATGGAGTCCCCACCCCTGGCAGGTAAACCCAGAGAGATTGCAGGGTGCCAACGTACTGGCACCACCCTGCCCTGCTCTCTGAGCACACACACATCACTGCACAGACACACAGACACTCAGTTTGCCCAGGCTTTGTCACAATCTCTCTTTCCCAGCTAGTTCTTCGCAGCACGGTGCCCCTGCGTGCCCAGGGCGAAGTCCACGGCCTGGTGCACGCTGTGGAAGAGCAGGTGGTCCTCCCCCTCTTTGAAGAGCTCTCCTCGGAGCAGGGAGCTCCTGACAGAAGGGTTGCACTGGGCCAGCAGCACATGGACATCGATGTCCCCGTAGTCCTTGCAGACCTCCTTAAGCGTGCGGATGCCAGCGGTGTCCAGGAACTGCACGGCGCAGCAGTCGATCACTATGGTGTGAAACCCCGCGGGATCCGACCCAAAATCCACGGGGATGCTGCTCTGGTTGTCCCCAGCCCCCGCCTCCTTCTCCCTGAGCATTTTTTTCTCTGCTTTCTTCTTGGCTGCCTTCACCCACACGGGGTTGACCCCAGTTTGCTTGTAGAGGGCAGATTTGAAGCACTCCTTGTTGATGTAGTAGAGGGGGGCTTCAAAGCGGAACACCACAACCCCAGGCTTGGTTTGCAGGTTCTTGTAGGCGGAGAGGGACTCGTAGGTCTCCGATTCAGCCACCCAGCCCAGCAGCGGCGCCTCTGGCCGCTGGGTCCGGAAGATCACGCAGAGCATGGAGAAGCAAACCCCCACCAGGAGCCCGATCTCGGTGCTGATGAGCGCCGTGGCTGCCATGGTGACCCCCCAGATCACCGTGTCCACCCTGCTCAGGTGCCACATCTTGGGCAGGTCCCTGAACTTGCGCAGGGCTCCGCGGAGGTTGACGATGGTTATGACGGCGAGGACGCATTTCTGCAGGGAGTAAAACAAAGGTGCGATCACGAGGAGGACCAGGAGGATCACCAAACTGGTCACCATGCCGGACATTTGCGTCCTACAGCCCGTGGACTCCTTGACCAGGGTCTTGGCGAGAGCCGCGCTGGTTGTGAAGCAGTGGAAGAAGGAGGGAATGATGTTGCAGAAGCCAATGGCGTACATCTCCTGGTTGGCCCTCACCGAGTATCCGTGCTTCTTGGCAAACATCTCCGAGAGGGACACGGTGATGGCAAAGCCAATGATGGCGACGGGGATGGCGTCCAACGCCACGCTGGGCAGCAGGCTCCAGTCTGGAGGGCGCGGCGGCAGAAACCCCGTGGGGATGTGCCCGGAAACGCTGGAGCCATAAGTCTCTCTCAGCTTCCCAAAGTGAGATGCCAGAGTGGCTGCCACAACCACAAAGAGTTCCACCGGAATCGGAGCCTTGAGCTTGGACTTGAAGCGCTCGTTAAGCTCTTTGGCTGGGATGAGCACCAGGAAGCACAAGAAGCTGGTGATGAGGTCACAGACGTTGGTCCTGTGGATGTTTCTGAAGATGTTGATCCAGGTGGTGATGAGGGAGCCAATGCCCCCGCTCCGAGGAATGTCCAGTCCCAGCAGATACTTGACCTGTGAGGTCAGGACAGTGATGGAGGCCCCTGTGACAAATCCACTCAGCAGCGAATCCGAGAGGTACACGGAGACAAAGCCCACTTGGAAGAAGCCCATGGCCACCTGGAAGGAGTCAACCACACACAACGTGTCAGGACACAAATCCCATAGGTTTTGTCAGCTGGAATAAAAGTCTCCAGTATTCAAACCAGGCTTTTTGGGGGTCTCCATCCCCTGAACAAATGTTTATTGTTTGCTCTGCTAATTACCCTGGTGGGGAAAAAGATAAAAAGAAAACACAGGAAAAGAAAACAAAACCCATATTTGAAATGCTGTCTGCTTTTGACATTTCCCTTTCAGTTTCTCTAAACTCTGTGAACTTTGCAAGGATCTGAAACTTTTCTGGTGGCCTTTGTCTGCCTTACACTGGAGTTCAGAACCTGCAATAAAACCACACTTTGTGGGATAATGACTGTCCTTTGCACTGCAGAAAGTTTGGTGCCTCTGACTCAGAAAGCCTGTGAGCTGCAAACTCCTCTGCTGCAGATCATATAAACACAGATCACTGGGAACTCCATGAGAACCTCAAAGAATTACTGAAGAGAAGGCAGGTTTGGGACCTGGACTGGCTGAAATCAGCTCACAACTCTCAAAAAGGCTCCCTTATAGCCTTGATAATTAATTCAAGGTTGTTCTAAGTGTAAAACATTCATAATAATTAGCTTGCCTAGTTAGGATGTATTAGCTGGTGTGAGAAGATTTGCTTGTTATGATTTGATTGTAAAGTTTCTGATATAAGGAATATGTGATTTTGGTTGAGAAAAATAAATTTGAGGGTGTTGGCCTGAAGAGAATATGCTTAAAGTTCAGAGGAACTGAAGATAAACTAATCTGATTTCTTCAGATAAAGGAACTTAATTGTATTTGTACTTGCAAAGAATATTAAGTGCAATCCAAAACTCCAAAACTGCACCCATCCCACAGGCATGAAAGATGAAACCCAAAATCCAGTGTAGCCTGGGATGCCCAGAATATTTCTGAAATAATTCAACATGAACTTGCAATACAAAAAGTTCCAGGTTGTGTCCAAAACCTGTGTTTTAAAGTACCACAAACATGTTTTGTTCCCCTCCCACACATTTTGATTGGTTGTCACCCTGGACAAATGAGAACAAATGAATGCAAACTCACAAACACAAATACCACAACTCTGCAGTCCTGCTAAAAATAATCCCATTCTGGTTAATGTACAAGACTCTAAAAACAAGGACACCTGCTTTAATTTAGGCAAGCAGTGTGTTCCACAAAAATAAGAGATATATAAATCTAAAAGATATTCTATCCTCTCAGTAGATTCCTTTCCATGCAAGAGTGTTGTTTTGGCTTCAAACGGGCAAACAGCAAAATTTTAAAAGCACATTTACAAATAAAAGGAAACTGGAGATACTTTTACCGTCCAAATTTTTCTTCATTAAAGGCAAATTATTCAAGATTATTATTAAATAAATAATAAATAATAAAGATTATTAAAGATTTAAATTATTAAATTATTAAAGATTGGAATTAGGAGCTGATGCACCATTTTGGCCCAATGAAATGGAGTCTAATGCAAAAAAAAATGAACAGAGCATCAGGCCACAGTGAAGAAGGTGGTGAGCAGACCTTGAGAGCTGGAGGTGCAGGTCCTTACAGTCCCCAAAAGGGAAACAATGGAGGCAAGAAAAGCTGTTAAAAAATGGGGAGCACTCCCCAAAAGAGAAGCAAAGAGAAGCAATGCAGGCAGGAAATGCTGCTAAAAACCAGGGAGAGCACCCAGAGGAGTTTCCTGCCCCAGGTGCAGATTGAGGATACGTGCAGGCAGGATGGGGACGCTCCCCTACAGAAGAATTTCAGCAAATGCACACCACAGCTGTGTGTCCAGCTCTCCTTACCTGGTAAACTCCAGAGATGAAGGTCAGGGTGGCAGCCACGGCCATGGCATAGCAGCTTTTGTCACAGAGCGGCTCCGGTGCTGTCCCGTTCCCGGTGCCGTTCCCGATCCCGGTGCCCATCCCGTGCCCTCCCGGGCCTGGCAGGGCACTGAGCACAGCTGGCTCCAGCTCATAGCCAGCTCTCTCTACTTCCCGATCCACCACCTGTCCCACCATCAGGCAAACCACCCCAAAGATGCTCACGGAGATGTGGCGGGAGGTGCCAAAGATGCAGTAAATGATGCAGGAGAAAAAGGAGGTGTAAAGGCCATAAATGGGCTCCAGGCCAGCCAAGAGAGAGTAGGCAATGGACTGTGGGACCAGCAGGACCCCCACGATCACACCAGACATGATATCCCCCAGGAGATACTCCCTGATTTTGTATTTAGGAAGCCACTGTAAGATGGGGAAAAACCCCAAAACACAATCTTTAATTTTGGCTGGGGTGCAGCTGCAAGTTTTCTTGGCTTTTTTAACCAGCAGAGCCTTCATGCTCCTCTTCTTCTCTTGGGGTTCCAGGAACATTCTGTGATGGAAACTGCACTTGGCATCATCTCCTTCTGGCCCTTCTGTCACTGCATGGATATTGTTGGCCTCTGTCATTGCTGCCGCCACCAGGACTCACTAAAAACACAAAGGAAGACCATTAAACCAAAAATGAATGTACAATGTGAGACTTGAACACAGCATTTATGAAGAGCAAGGGCTGAAACTCTCAGCTCAGCAGAGAGAAAGCCATTTCCAAGCAATCTGGGAACGAGCCTCCCCTCTGTATCCCTGAGAAGCAAGGAATGACCTTTCCCAGGAGGGAAGCTGATATCCTGTGGAACACACCTGCTGCTGGCAGTGCTGGGAAATGGACAGGAATGCAGCAGCACTGCCTTTCTGGGATGTTTCCTTGAGAAAAATCTCTGCCTGCAGCCTGTTCCACCTTGCAAAACCAGACAGAAGGTTTATTGTCTTGCCACAGCCACTCCAGATCAACTGCTGAAAATTAACTGCAAGTGGGGCATTTCCAGCAAAGCACAGCTCAGTCTACATCTCTTGTGGGTTGTTTTTTGTTTTGTTTTTTTAAAAGCAGTGATTTCTCCTGCCAAATACTAAAGGTTACTAAAGGTAAAGGTTTGTTACCTAAGAAGTGGCTTTTTTACAGCCAATGGCACACTGCAAAAAAAAAAAAAAAGCACTTCATACTTTTGAAAAGCCAGTTTTACAAGGAAAGTGCACCTGATCAAAATAATGGACACAAATGGAAAACATATTAATGGGCACAATGACAGGTAGGTGGGACACTTCTGCTGGAACTCGTACTCTAGTCCAAGCTGCCCACAGACAGTAAAACAGGGTAATTATACCAATAATTTAACATATTGCCTGACTGGGAAAGAGCAAAGTCTTGATGAGACAAACCCTAATGAAACTTGAGCATGACTGCCAGCACTCACACAGCTCTCCCACCTTCAGAAAACATCCAGAATTCTCCAGAAACTCCTTAAGCCCCAATAGCTGGTCCCAGCAGTACAGAGAGGCCATTTCAGCCAGAAACTCACTGGTGTGGGGTGAGACCCAGCAAGAGAACCCTGAGGAGTGTCACTGCCAGGCTCTGCAGTCCCAGGGTGCCAGTGACAGCACGGATTTGATGTGCTGCTCACGTCTGCTCTGTGCAGTGCAAACATCAGCCAGGCTGCTGTCCATGGAATTCAGCTCTCTGCTGAATTAATTGCCCAATTAATTGTCCAACTGTCCTGAATTAATTGTACCAATTAATAAATTGCTACTGCAACTGGCAGTGCTAAGGATGCCACCAAGGCCTCCACTAACCCATGTCCTCAAGTGCCACATTTACAAGTCTTTTAAATCCCTCCAGGGATGGGGATTCCGGCACTTCCCTGGGGAGCTGTGCTGGGGCTGGACAGCCCCATTGGTACAGAAATATTTCCTAATTAAAACACTCACTGCTCCCATCCCTGCAGTGTGAGTTTCCCAAAATAATTATGGGAGAGAAAAGTGACTCTGTGTGGTGCCTACTGCCTTAGGACAGCCTGAGCCCACAAAAGTAGAACCAGCTACAGGACTTAATATTTAGAATGGCTTCTTCAGACTTCTAGAACCAACTAGAAAGTAATTCCACCCAGCTAATCCAACTGTCCCACCTCACACCATGTCCCTGAAGCTGCAGACATACCTAAAACCAACACAGATGCTGACAGAAGATACCAGGGAGGAGTTTGTGTTTTATCTCTTGCTCCATGCTGGGACTCCCAAAGGTGTTTCCATTCACCACAGACCCAGACAGGGAGCGTCTCTTTGGTGGGTGAGCTCCTGCAGCCTCCCAAACCATGGACAGAGAGGAGCCTTTCAAACACAGACCCCAAACCATGGACAGAGAGGAGCCTTTCAAACACAGACCCCAAACCATGGACAGCCTGAAGGCAGCAGCAGGGGTGGATTTTCTGTGTGATGGGGGCTGTATCTCCCCTGCTGTAATACCCCAGGATCACTGAGGTTTGAAAAGCCCTCCCAGCCCATCGAGTCCAAGCTGTGCTCAAGGCCCACCTTGTCCCCAGCCCAGAGCACCAAGTGCCACCTCCAGAGTCACGTGAAGGATCAGGATCTTTAAATGAAGAAACTGCACTGTGAGAAGGGATGTGCTCACAGTGATCACACTTGGAGGAGACCCCCAGCCCTACCCTGCAGGTTCACAATCTCAGCTCCCTGTACAGCTCTGCAAAGTGGGCTCAGGGGTGATTTACAGCCCTCACAACCCCCCTAAATACACAGTGAGAATCGAGGGAGAATTACAAAAGCCTATGTCAGCTCCACTTTGCAAAAGCACATTTTGGAGCTGTATTTGCTCAAGAAATTTTATTTGTTTTACCAGCACAGAGTCACAGATCAAAAGGCTTCTCACCCACCCAAAGCTCAGCAAATCAACACTGTAAAAGCTGAGGAGAAAAAAAATCAACCCAGACTGCTTTTTATGTGTAGCAATGAGTTTGTTTTCTGAGATTTAAGTAAAGATTTCAGTAGGGAAAATCCTTCTGATTCCTTCTGCTCCTCCTCCAGGACTTGCAAGCAGCTCACTCAAACCTGGGAATTTTCTTAGATGTGCCAACACAAACCCCAGACAGCTCAGTTTGGGGCTGCTGTAAAACATCTGCATGGGAGGGGGTGCCTGGGTTTCAGCACTGTCCAGACAGTAGGAAAATGTTCTAATGAAAAACCTTTTTGGCTCCAGAACTCTGAGCACATACTGGGTCTTTGTGCTGACTTGCATGACAGCTTTCTCTCCATGGAATGAAAAGGACCTTTCACCATACAGTCCGTGCCTCTTGGTATGTCAGGATAGTAGGAAATGACACAATTTCCAACACTCATTTCACCCTTTTCTGCCTCAAATGCTGCCCTGTATTAATTTTGTAACCGTTAGCCCAGTCTTGTCTAATAAAACTGGATTTTGTTCTTAAACATTAAAAAACCCAACCCTGAGGAAACCTCTTTGGTTCATGCTTTGGACACTGAAGGACATTCTGTACATTTAACTTGAATAAGGAGCTGCTGTGTTTTTTTTCTGAAAGCTGCTATTTACACACAACCTAGAATTCACTTTTTTTCTCTCCTTTTGGCCTTTCAGGGGGTGTCTCCTTGCCACAAACTTTGCTTAAGATAAAAAAACTCCAAGACAGAACTGAGGAAATTTCCAGTATCTGTTATCAACTGACTGACATAAAATAAAGATACAGGGAGGTCCTGCAGTCTCTAAAAGGCATCAGACCTCCAGACTATTTCTGGAGCCCATCTGGGCCCTTTTTTCTGATCCCATGATGTGGCAGCATCTGCCTGGCTTCTGTTTTTGGGGGAGCACTACCTGCAGCCCAGGGCTGCCTTGGACTTTGTTTGTCTGTGGCAGACCAGAGTCACCTTGAGAGTAAGAGAAAAATGGATTGTGAAACTCACCTGCTGAAATAACTACTACAAGGTGAAACTTCAGATGTGAGCATTTCAGAGTAGAAACCAAAACAAAAGTATCCTTTTTACAACAGCCATCTCAGTTTTCCTTATTTAAATTATCACTGTATGTGATCACCCCCCTGCCTCATGTACCCCTTGCTGGACAGGAGAGTTTACATGCATAATCTAATGCATAAATCCATAATCTAAAAAGACATGAACAATTTCTGGAGAATTATAAAGGAGAAACAGGTGAATCAGAAATCCAAGTTCCACACAAACTGAACCAGTAAGAATACAACAGGAAAGCATATCACAGCATTTTGACAACTAAATCTTTGACCTTTCTCTTGTTGGACAACGGCCTTTCTCAAATAATGTCTTTACTGTTGTGGAGCAACAAGGAAATTCAATATTACCATGATAACACCCAGATAAGGACTGGAACAACACTGCTTGCATCTTGAAATTTGACATAATCATTCATATCCTCCAGCAAAACATGCAAGCCACAAACATTTCCTTCCACAAAGGACTGCAAATAACATGAATAATGAAAACCACGTTTAAGGAACACATGTGGAAATACAGCCGCCTCACTTTTGGCACCGTAACCAGCAGATATCCACTCATGCAGGAAAACCTGCAAAGCCGGACAATAAAAGCTCACTTTTGTGAAATGTGGTGTTTGCTCCTGAACATGGGATCTTCTGTTAGCAGGGAACACTGAGGAGCTGCCTCGGGCAGTGAGGATGGGCTGAGGAAAAGCTGCCCAAAGGAATTTCCTCAGGCAGCAGCTGCCCATGGAAAACCACCGGATAATGCAACTGCGCTGGTTGTTGTGTGTTAATTGATGAAATTAATAAAATCCTGCAAGAAGAACCCCGCACGCTGTGTAGCTCCTGGAACTGCGGGGTTTTGCTGAGCGCTTTGGAAGCCAAACCCAACATTTCGGCTCCCGGCAGAGCGAAAGGGAAGCGAGAGCAACAATTGAGCTTTTAATTCACTTTCACCCTCGGGCTCCCGCTGCCTTCCAACCCAGCTTCCTGATGGATTCCATGCGCATTTTCCTCTCCTCCCGCTCGTCCCGGGAGGCTCCGAGCCGGCCCCCGCTGTCCCCCTGCCCAAGGCCCCCTTCCCTCAGCACTCACCGCCCGCGGCTCCCCGGGGACCCGGGGACGGCTGGCACCGACGGACACACGGACTTACAGACAGACGGAGGGACAGATGGAGGGACAGACAGACACACGGAGGGACAGACAGACAGACAGACACACGGAGGGCCCGCCCGCCCGCGGGGCCTGGCAGCACCGCCCCGCTCCGGGCAGGGAGGGCCGGGCAGGGCCTCGCCTCTTCCACCCCTCCCCGGCCCGCTCACTTCCGAAGGGATCCCGGGTTAAGTGAGGCCCGGGAGAGGCTGCTCTTGGTCCTTTAGTTTGCACTTAACCCTTTTAAATTGAAAGTATGAATTGATGACGTGAGGCGAAGTGAAGTTAAACTTCGTGCGGGTGGGGAAGCGCCACACACTCTGGCCCCCCTGCTCTGGGGTACCACTGGGGTTTATTAAAAAGATGGGAAGGGTGAAGGATCCTTGGCAATGTGGGTATTAAAAATCCCAGGTTTCTCTTAAACGCTTTGCTCTTATTTCTGGGCTGGAGGTTCAAGGTCGGAGGGGCCAAGCCCAGCCCTGTCTGCCTTCCCTTCCCGGTTGCACAGAAAAGCAGATGTTTCTCCTGAAGTAAAACATTGCCCAATATTTGCATTCCAGGTGGAACCTTGAGCCTTCAAAAAACCCCATCAATACCCTGGTGCAGCAAACGAAGCCAACTTCAAGCCTGCAGAATTCATGCTCTTGTCTTTCAGTGTTAAGCAAATGCTGTAAATCTTACTGTAGAAATACTGGATATTTCCATAGGAAACATTTCCCTTCTCCACAAGGGTTTATTAGATGTCATGGTAACCAGAAAAGACAATTGCAATGGAAATAGAAGAGCTCCCTCCCTCTCCCCTGACTGTCCATTGTCAAAAACATCAGTGACTGGCTTCCCAATCCCTTTAGGGACTTCCAAGGGAGTTTTAATTGAGTTTGAAGTATATGGTGACGCCAAGACAACCAGAACAAATCCTTGGGAGGAGCGACATCTATGACAAAAGCATTCAAAGCCTTTTGTGTAGGGACTCTGCAGAATCCTAATAAAAAATCACAAAGCAAATCAATGGATGTTCCAGTGTTTTCATTCTTGTTCTAGAAGCACAGGCTGTGGTAAAAACTTGGGCCATCCAACACATCATGTCTTTGTGGAAGAAACAGGGAAATAGTATCTTCTTGGAATGTGATATTAAAAGAAAAAAAAAGCATTATTATTTTTCTGGACCTAAAAAAAAATGCAGGCTTTTTTTCATCTTGCTTTTAGACTGATTTTCTAAAAAAAAATGGGTGGAAAAAATCCAAGCAATTATTTAAGATAATTAAATCATTTCACTTCCAACTGCTTTCCTCTTCTCGAGGTATATTAAGCTTTATGGTTAATATATTTCTGTGCTGAGGGAACCTTTGGCCTTGGAGAAATGTGCCTCTGGGGCTCCTCACGCTCCAGAATCTCCTGCCAAGGAGCTGGGGTTTGCTGACACACAAATGCCAGCGTGTGCCATCTGCCCATCCCATTCAGCCTGCCTGGCAAACCTGCTGCTTCTCCAGATCACCACATCGTCTTTGGAACATCAAATCTCCACAGACTGCAAAATAACACTGGAAATTGCTTTGTTCCACTGAGCAGGTACTCCTGGGCAGCCCTGCTGTGCCCTGGTGCCACCTGGCACATTGCTCTGCAGGCTCCTATGATGGTGTTATCAGCCCTCTGTCCACAAACCCCACAGGCAGTGGCTCTCCCTGGCTCTTCCCAGTGTTTCCCAGGCTCCCAGCTCAGCATTATCACTCAGCAGATAAAGGCAGCCTATGATTTCCCCCAGCTCTCAGCTGCTTTGTGCCACCTGCCCCCCTGCCTTGTGTAAGGAGCCTCCTGCCTTCAGTCCTGTCCTCCTGGCACCTCCCTGCCCAGTGCCCTGGTCCTGCTGGCACAGCTCCGTGGAAGGGTGGCTGGGTTATGCTGAAAGTGGTTAAAAATGAGTTATTTTCTCTCCTTGCCCTTCCCTCCCTCTACAGCTCTCAGTGCACTGAGATTCAGGCCTGAATTTGCACATTGTTACATCAAGTTTGGAGATGCAGAAGATGGAACTGTCTGGTTCTCACCTGTGAGTTCTATCAGAGCTGGGGCAAACCTTCCTCCCCAGCCTGACCTGCTGGGCTTCATTAACAAAGCCCTCATTAATGTCACACTCAGGTCTATGTGTGGCAGGTCTGACTTATTAGAAAACCCATAAGACTAAGTAACAGAAAGAGGCCCATCCTAATGCTTGAAGTGCATTTAATTTAATTCACTCACATCATTCATTGCTTGGCAAAACCAAAAAAAGAGGAGCTAAAATGAGCTGCTTTTAAAGGCTTCCATCAAGGATGAGACAAATGCCAAGTAAAAATTGAGTGGTTGGAAAGGAGAGGGCGTAATACAAAAAGAAGATGCAATGAATCAGAGTTCGTAGGTAATCAAAATACTTAAGCCATAAAGATGTCAAAAAGACATAAGCCCTGTCCATATCTCAGGACAATTATACTGCAATCAAGAAAGAGTGTTCTGTGCAAACATCTGTGCAGAATTGCTGCACTCTCAGTGTGTGTCACCTAGAGTCAAGAAGTAATTAAGTGATAAAATTTTCAGTGTTGATATGTGTTAGCAGGCTTAGTTAAATAATTGGTGGACTCAGTGTGTTTTCTTACCCTGCTTTCATCCAGTCTTTCAGCTCTTTGCTTCCTCAAGGCTAAGGCATGGAACATTAAAACAAGTCACAAATTCCCAGGAGTCTCTTTGTAAACAATCAAACGTATGGGGGAATTAAACTGCACCAGCAACTTAGCATCTAACTCAGAAATTCCACCTTCTTAGATACTCCTTTTCATCCAAAAGCTCTCTGAGCCTGCAGCAGGATTACAAATCCCACGTTTGAGTGAGGGTTGCTGTCTGCAGGGATTTGCGGCACTGCAGGAACTCTGCAGCAGCAGCATTGACCTGCACTGGCTGCTCCCAGCCCCTTCAGCTGGCAGCCAGAGAGAAGCCCAGGTCAGGAAAGTGCTGAAGGACAAGCTCCTTTTTCCCTTTTTTTTGCCTCATCTCTCATCTGAGAGCAGCTGCCCTTTGTGCCTTGCTGGCTTCAAGCAGGAAGGAATATTTGTAAAGTCACCTTGAGCAACCGCTGAGCTCCCAAAATCTGGCTAACACTTTCTGTTATGCTGACAATTGATGGGTGCAGCAGAGCCAGGGCTGAGCATGCAGCACAGCTTGGAGAGCCCATTTAAACCTGGAAGAGAGGTGTTACTCTAAATCTGAGATGGATTGCTGTGTTTATTTTTAATCCCTGAAATCAGGTATGTGTTGATTATCACAAGTGACAGAACAGAGTTGTAGCTGCAAGTCCTGTAAAAGGACAGAGAATTTCAGCCTTGATTTCTTCGGAGTCTACCCACAAAAAATGCTCTCAAACAACTAATTCCTGGTGATGGTATGAAATCCTCCAGTCTTGCTGAAGTGCATTTATTTGGTTATTCAGCAACATAGTGACAACAGAATCACCACAAATCATTGTACAAAAATATAATTAGACCCATGAGATGATACAGTCCACAGTTTACAATGCAGCAACAGTTGGAGATTTTATTATGTTCATAGTAATTCTTAGCACTTATTAAAAAAAACTTTTCATATGTTCCAGAACTGATTTGAATGCAAGGTAGGAGGGGAGATCAGAACACTTGGCGGATTCTCATTATTAGAAGTCATCATGATAATATAATCCTTCCCATCCTGAGTTCTGGTGCCATTTTTTCTTATCTTTCTTATATCTGGCCTTAATAGAATTAAAATTCTCAGACAAGTTTTTAAGCTGTTCCTTCTTGATGATGCCTTCCTGCAGTAGGAATAAACAAGATGAAAAAGTTTCACTTACTGAAAAATAAAGTAATATTTTATAACATATTGGACAAGTTGATTCCAAGTAGAACATTGTCTTGTCTCATAAAAAAGTATTTCTTTTCCCTGACCTGTTCTGAGCAATTGTCTGGTTCTGTATAAAGCACAGCCATTGACTGAGCTCACAAGACTAATAACTGGACATACTGATTTAAAAATATACCTCTAGATTTGCTCCAAAAGTTAAAAGGTGGTGAAGAAAGTAAGATTTTATTTTGAATTTACTAATTAAGAAGAAAATGATTTGCAAACTGAACTTTAGTTGCAGCAATTAAAATAATAATTTTAAAACATCTTTTGTATAACTTCTAAATAACATTTATTTTAAAAAGCTTGTAGAAAAGCTAAAATCTGACTCCTTTCTTTTAAGGTGAAGGACAGCCTTACGCCTCAGACCCTCAACACTCTGCTTAGGTCTCCTTGAAGCTGAAGCAGGAAAGTGCAGGACATACAGTCCTTAAATGAACAACTGGAGAAATTTGCAAGGAACATTTTGTAAGTAAAGAAAAGGATTTACCTGCTCCGCTCCATTTAGTTGGTGGAATTTATCTGAAAAAAAAAATTAAAAAAAAAAAAATAGATAAGAATGGTTAACAAAGCTGGCAATGAACTCAAATTTAGGGCTGGGTACCTAAATAAGTCAGAGATAAACCAGGAGGTGTTGCATATAGTTAAAACCTTACAAAAGAAAGGCCTTGTAAAAGCACAGCTCAGGCCTGCACATCAGCCTGCATTCGTGAGAATCAGTCTGCATATCAGCCTGCTCCTGTGAGAACCAATTTGCACCTGTGTGAAAAGGGACTTGTACCCATGAGAACTGATTATGTACCCATGAGACAAAAATGTAAACATCTTCAAAAAAGAAAACCTTCAGCGAGCAAGTACACCAGCAGCTACTAACCCAGGAACTGAGCAGAAAAAAGTTTCTAACCAATTAGAAGGAAACACGATGCTTTTAGACACAATATAAATATAAGTGAACAATTAAGTGGAGATATTTGTTGCATGAAGAAGAGGTGTCCTGTCTATGTCTACTGCAACAAGGAGGGGATGGGGCTGGGCAAACACAGAGGATATTTGTTGACAGTGGGACTGAGCACCCAGAACTTGGGAAGTTGATGGGAGCAGGAAACCACATCAGAGAGAGGAGAAAGGGGCCTTGCACTGTGCTTAGGAGCAGACCTCTTCCTTGTTATCCACAGAAACCTGTGCCCTCCCCTCCCCACCACTCTCAGGACCCCACAGCAGCCCCTCACACCCTGGTGGAAGGAGCCAGCTGGGATTGGGGTCCCTGTTTCCCAGCGGGGCCGGGTCAGGGCCTCTCACCGCGCACGTCAGCCAGCAGAGAGTCCAGGTGCAGCATTAACCTCTCTCTCCGGGTTTCGTACTGGGCAAGTATTTTCTGATCCAGCTGCACTTTCTCCACCTTCACACTCTTAGTGTCCAGATCCAGACTGGCAATCCTAGGGAACAGAGAGTCATTGCACCAGGAAAAAACATCCAGCATCCGAAGGTAACAATTCTTCGCTAGGACAGAGTCTGCAAAGAGGAGAGGGCTTTGCCACCATGAATTATTGGGTTAACAGCCCTTTGTGAAGGTTGAGTTCCAACTGTTACCTACTTTTATTTATCTGGCAATGCTTTTTGCTTACCAGCCTGCACTGGAACTTTCAAATGCTGATGAGAGAGAAGGAGGTGTTTTGATATTTCCCATGTATAAACACAGCCTTGACCTGCTGCAGAGAGACTCTTACTGCTGTAGCAGTGACAGAACAAGAATGCCAAATGCATTCAGTGATGTCCAGGTTTCTGGGAAATTACCTTGATCCCAAGGGCTAGGATGTGACTTGAAGCACAGCTGTAACAGACTGAGTTGCAGCCCTGAGGTACATGGTGATTCCAAATTCTCCTTACAATCCAAGTTTGAACTCAGCTTTAATCTGTGCAAGTTACAGAGGTGGCACCTCAAATTCCAGGCAGATGTTTGAGCCAGCCCTTTATGCAGCTGGGGCCTCCAGTGCTGCTGCAAAGCTGCTTGTGGATCTGGAACTGCTGGTGTGGTGCTGCAACACTAAATTACAGCTGACATTGCGTAGGAAGTGGTAAATTATAAATTAAAGATATCACTTGCAAGAGAAGTGATAATAAATCTTTCTAGCTACCAAGCTTGTCCACAGCTCAGAAACTTGGTGGGAAATGAGCTGGTTACCTCTGCTGCCAAAGGCTGTTTCCTGGGAACTCAGCTGAGGGAGGGTCACCAATGTGCATCCAAAACAGTGTTACTGTAAACTGAACCCTAGGGGCTTCATCTCTGATAAAACCAGCCTTCTGGCAATAAAAGCCAGTGGTTTTCATCAGAAACCAGCCAAAATGAAACTGAAATGCAAAGGGACAACAGAAGGCAGTGATCTCTCCATCCCTGTTAATTGTGTGGATGTGGTGCCCTCTGGCTCAGCTGGAGTAAGGAACAGCTTTGCTGCACAGGGTGGTGGGGTTTGATCCCAATTATCAACACCATATTTTTTCAATGAAGAAAACAAGTGCTATGAAGTGGAACATACCTGTCTGTGACCAGTTTCAGTTCCTGAAAACAGGGTTGCAAAAAAAAAAAAGAAAAAACATCATTAGTGTGACTTTCAGAAAGGTCACCTGGCTGAGAAACAGGCAGACCCATGAAGAAAAGCAGAATACCACTGCTTACTTTGAAGAAGAGGAAAACATCTGGTTGCTCTTTTATCTCCTGCAAAGCCTGAAGATTCTGCTCAGTCTGGTCTCTCTTCTGTTCCATTTCCTTCCTTGTGCTGGCAACAACTGCCAGTTTTGCTTCCTCATTAGACTGAATGTCACTCAGTATCATCGTCAGTTTTTCATCAAGCTCCGTCTTTACTTTTTCAAACAGTTCTTCCAGCTGAGAAGTCAGTGTTTTGGTATTGATCTAAATGAAGAGATAAGAAAAAGGGGCACTGGCTCAGAAACACCACCCTTCAGTTTAGTGTCCCTGCTTATCAATTAGGATTGTATCTGTCCTGGCTTTAGGAGGAAGCAGACAATAAATATTTGCTTAGAATACCTGATTCAATGGAGGCTTTCCAAAATTAATCCTGATATAGTAACGAAGTCAGATGAATTTCAGCTACCAATATGAGAGTTTACTGGTACACACTGAAAAACCCACTTGTAGATATAAATTGCTTTTCTTTTATTAAACAGGTAGAAAACTTTAAAAACACATAATCTTATGTAGAGTCTGTGGGCTGCCAGTCCTGCAACCTGGTCTGTGCAACCACAACACCAGGTGGAATCCCCCAGCTGGTTCCTCCTGTGGAAGAGCTGGAAGGCTGCAATAAATCTTGACTACTGTCAGTTTCTCAAACCACTCTTTCCCCCCTCCTCTATTCATCTGCTTCTAACAGTATAGTTACCATCCCTTATTGCTGGGAAACTGTGAAGGAAAGATTTTCTGAATTAGCAATAATAAGGATACCAACCTTGATCTGATTCTCGCTTTCCCGAAGATCTTCTAGAGCAGTAATTAAATCATTTTTGGATACATCCAGCTGTTTCATGGTGTCAATGAGTTTAACCTGACAGGAGGAAAGACAGCACTGAACTTCCCATCAGGAACAGCTTCAAACCAGACTGGCAGTTTGTGGAGCTGGTGAAAAGGCCATCGTCTCACACATCCCACTTCTGCTTGGCAGCCCTGAACTTCTGATAAGCAATTTGGGGGAGAAAGTTTGTAATTCATGTAACTGCAAACGATGCTTCTGCTAATTCCTGAGGAAGCTGTGACCTGTCCAGAGGGAGCCATTTCCTGGTCATGCACTGGGTTCCTGCAGGGTTTTTGCTTGGGCTCTAAACTGACCCCAGATATTTCAATTGTGAGGCAATGAGTGAGCATAGGAAATGCATTTTATCCCCTCAGTCTCAGCTGATTCTGGAGCACTGAGTGCCTCATCCAGTCAATCCTTGGACACCACCAGGGATGGGGACCTAAGCCTCCCTGGGCAGTTCCTTCCAATGCTTAACAACCCTCTCAGTGAAGAAATTCCTCCTGATGTCCAACCTGAACCTCCTCGGCACAGCTTGACACTGTGTCCCCTCATCCTGTCACTGCTTACTGGGGCACAGTGCTGATCCCCACCGTGCTGCAACACGGACAGCGCCCAAGGAAACGACCCGGAGAGGGAAATCTCCCTTCCCCAGCCCAAGTTCAGTAGCAGTGGCATTCCCGGGGCTCTGTGGAGGAAGGGATTTTCTAATCTCTGCAGGAATATTTCTCAATCCCAGGCAGGCAGCTGGCAGTCCCGGGGCTGCGCCTCAGTGGGGCAGCGGAGCCTCTCGCTGGTTCTGTCCCCACACCCTGAGGGACTGACCCACGCTTGTCCCGGCCAGCCCCAAACACCTTTCCCAGCTCTTCTCCCTCTGCTCAGCTGTCCACACTATTCTGGCAACACACAGGAGGGAATAAAAAGCAAATTGCACCACAGTGCACCAGTCCCTTGCTGGGGCGGAGAGGAAATCCCTGGAGCTGCCCTCACACCCACCCCCATCACCCGTGAAAGCCCCACCAACCTTTCTGCGGCTTTCCTTTCCTTTCCCAATTCCAAGGGAGGGGCCATGGGGAAGGAAGAGCTCCTTACCAGCTGTCTGTCGTGCCCCTCCTTCATGGTGATGACCTTGTGGCCCTTGTGGGCCCCGGCGATGCAGCAGAGAACGCAGATGCACTCCTCCTCTCCCAGGCAGTAACACTCCAGCAGCTTGCCGTGATCCTGGCACCTCCTCTCCTCCGCCTTCCCTGCTCCCACGTCCACCAGGATGTGTTCCTGATGGAAACCCCTGGCGTTGTGTTTGCTCAGATGGACCCGGCACAGGCTGACCTCGCAAACCAGGCAGGTTTTCAGGGCCGGCTGGGGCTCATCCAGGCAATACTCGCAGGGAACCACTTCGCTCTCCCCCTCCTCGGCACCTTCGTCCTGCTGCAGGCCTTCTCTTAGAGCCCCTTGTTCGTCGGAAGTGGTGGCCTGAAAAGCCTGCACGATGCTGCCCAGCTTGAAGTTCTTCTGCAGCTCCAGGTTGGGCCCCAGGCAGGTCCTGCATGTGGGGCAGGGGCTCTGGGAATTCTGCTGGGTTCCCAGCACCTTCTCAATGCACTGCCGGCAGAAGCTGTGGCCGCAGCTCAGCGACACCGGCTCCTGGTACAGCCCGAGGCAGATGGGGCAGGTGAGCTCGGCCTCCAGGCTGTCAGCCCATCCACATCCCTCCCGAGCTTTAGCCATTGCTGCAGCGAGAGCAGAGAAACGAAACTAAAACCAGGGCAGGAGCCCGCCCACGAGGCTGCAAGCACTTCCTCCCCAATCCCTTCCCTTCCAAACCCTCCCTCTCCGAGCCCTTCCCTTCCAAACCCTCCCTCCCCGAGCCCTTCCCTTCCCAACCCTCCCTCCCCGAGCCCTTCCCTTCCAAACCTTTCCTCCCCAAGCCCCTCCCTTCCCAACCCTTCCTCCCCGAGCCCTTCCCTTCCAAACCCTTCCTCCCCGAGCCCTTCCCTTCCAAACCCTTCCTCCCCGAGCCCTTCCCTTCCAAACCTTTCCTCTCCAAGCCCTTCCCTTCCAAATCCTTCCTCCCCGAGCCCTTCTCCGCCCCACACCCGGCACAGGAATGTTCCCTCTGCCGGCTCCATCCTTCCTTACGCTGTGGCAGCCACTTTGGGAAGTTTCCCCTCAGTCTCCAGCAGGAAATGCTGCCCAGTCTCTCCTCACCTCCCAGGGCATCTTTGCTTCTGCACTGGATATGCAGGATGGAAAGGAGGGGTAAAGGCAAAAGCTGCTGCCCATGATCGAAGATCACCATTGCTGCTGCCTAGTTCTGTAGCAGTTAAATGTTGAGCTGTCAGCTTTTAGATAAAATAAATTGCCATTGCGTTTTGCAAGCTAGTAATGTGACTTTAAAAACATGAAGCCAACACAGTATTTGATAATGCTGAGCAAAAATTAGCAATTTAATGGTATTTCCATTTTGATTAACAGAACAAATAAAAGAGGAGCTCCAGCAGGAAGAGGCAGGGTGCTGTGATATACCCCGTCACAGCAGCCCACAATCCAATTTCTGCTTAGCACAGCCTCTGTGCAAGGATCACAATTTCTAGTCCTGGAGGTACCAAATAACATCTTGACCCTACATCACTACAAGAGCTTCAACACACTCGTGGCAGTGTGGATGGGATACTTCAGAGGGATGGTTCCTGTCTCTATAAGCCTGAAGTTCTTAGCAGGGTGTCCAGCCTTCACAGTCACATCATGAAAAGAGAGTGCTGCTTCTGCCTTCAACACGTCTTCGACCTAAGTAACACACAGAGATAACAGTGAGGCATTTGCAGGCAGCATTCAAACCAGGCACAAACAATTCCAAGCTTCCAGCAGCTCTCATTGCTGGTGTCCTTTTCCCAGTAGCTCTGGCCACCCTGCACATCTGGGATGGCAATGTGTGAACTGGAGTCCTATCCTGGTTTGGGCTGGGATAGAATTCATCCTCTTCCCAGCAGCTGACACAGTTTTGGGTTCAGTAGGGAATAACATTGATAAGACACGGATGGTTTGGCTGTTGCTGAGCAGTGCTTAACCTGAGCCAAGGACCTTTCTGTGCCTCATGCCCTGCCACTGAAAAAAGCACAAAAAGCTGTGAAGGAGCACAGCTGGGGCTGGTGACACAAACTGGCCACAAAAGGGATATTCCACACCGTAGAACACCATACCCAGTATATGAACTGGGGGGAGATGGCCAGAAAGAGCCAATTGCTGCTCAGGAACAGTGGCTGGACATCAGAGAGCAGGTGATGGGGGAGCAATTGTGCTGTGCATCATTAGTTTTGGTTGGGCTTTCTCTCTCTCTTCCCTACTTACTGTGATTGTTATCATTACGATTGCCATTGAGTTTGTGCTTCATTAGGCTAGTTGGGGTAAAAACCAGAGGTAGATCCAAACGTGAATGAAGAGTTGGATGGAAAACCGAATGCAGAGTTAAACCCAGACCGGGATCCAGAGCTTCCTGTAGCATTACTAAATGAGATAGCTAAAGAGAAAAAACACATTATGATTAACAGACAATTGTGGAGATTTGGAGTCTGCCTCTGTCCTGACCCAAGGCTCACTGTCAGTGAGGGCTGAAGCACCATCCCAAGAGTAGTACCCAGGGAATTCTAATTTCACCAGTTCAGTCGGACAAGTGTCCCACTGTGCACAGTTCTGGGACTGTAGGCTGAACTTACAAAGCATGGTAAAGGAGTAGAAGTATTCACACAGAAAGAGCAGGTTATTTATGTCCTAAGCAAACTACACCCTACTGCTGCTGTGGTAAGTTCTCAACTTTCCCCTTGAATCAAAGGGATGTCAGAGGTACTGCTATTATCTTCTCTTCATCCTCCCAGAAAACTCCTGGGACTTCCAAGCCTCTTTACCCACAGCCTGCTTTAGCAAGGTGTATCCAAGGCATCACAGCCCTGAATCCCAGGACCAGCTCCCTTTGCTGTAGACACATGTGCAAATAAGCATACAGTGGAATTAGCACTTCTAGAGCTACTCAGTGTGCTTGGTGTCTCACATCCCTTTCTCAAAGATGTTTTATTGACTTCTCCATCTTGCTTTTGACATAGTGAAATGAGCACTTACCTGGTGGTGGTGGTGCTCCAAATCCTGAAGATGGTGGTGGCTTAAAGGAGAAGTCCAGCTTTGAGAGGAATTCCTGGAAAAGCCTCATGATAACATCTGCTTTTGATTTATCCAAAGTAATAGGTGGCTTTGGCACGGTCATGCCATCCATTCTAGGAAGTGGATTGCATTGCCTAAAACACACAGAAGGAATCACAGAACCACAAAACCACTGAGGTGGGAAAAGACTTGAGAGTCCATCAAGTCCAGGCTGTGCCCGATGCCCACCTTGTCCCCAGCCCAGAGCTCTGAGTGCCACCTCCAGCCCCTCCTTGGACTCCTCCAGGGATGGGGATCCAACCCTCTCTGGGCAGTTCCAGTGCCTGATCCCCCTTTCCATGGGGAAATTCCTGCTGCTGTCCACCCTGAGCCTCCCCTGGCCCAGCCTGAGGCCGTTCCCTCTCCTCCTGTCCCTGTTCCCTGGGAGCAGAGCCCGACCCCCCCGGCTGTCCCCTCCTGCCAGGGACTTGTGCAGAGCCACAAGAGCCCCCTGAGCTCCTTTTCTCCAGGCTGAGCCCCTTCCCAGCTCCCTCAGGAATTCCCCAGCCCCTTTCCAGCTCCCTCAGCTGCTCCAGCCCCTTCCCAGCTCCCTCAGCCCCTCCTGGAGCTCCAGCCCCTTCCCAGCTCTGTTCCCTGGCTCCAGCCCCTCCATGTCTCTCCCACCGTGAGGGGCCCAGAGCTGGACACAGCACTCGAGGTGTGACCCCGGCAGTGCCAGCACAGGGGACAGGCCCTGCCCTGCTCTTGCTGCTGCCCCATTGCTGCCACAGGCCCGGTGCCACTGGCCTCGCCTCCTGCCCACAGCTGGGCTCACGTTCAGCCACCACTGAACAGCATTCCCAGTTCCTTCCAGGCAGCTTTCACTGTTCCCCCAGCCTGGAACTGCATGAGATTTTTGTGATCACAGTGCAGGACCTGGCACTTTGCCTCTTGGAACTTCACACTGCTGTCCTTGGCCCATGGATCCAGCCTGTCCTGACCCCTCTGCAGAGCTCCCTGCCTCCAACACATCCACACTCCTGCCCGACTTAGTGTCCTCTGTGAACTTACTGAGAGTGTGCTCCATCCCCTCATCCAGATCCTCAATAAAGACATCAAAACTCAGGGAGAGCTTACCTGGCTTTAATTGCTGAAAAACCCTGTAGAAGACATTTTGAAAGCAGAATTAGCACAGTGCAGGCACAGCCCTGTGTCTCTGGGAAGGGAGATGCTGATAGGTACCTTGGTGAAAAGAAGTTTATCCTTCTGATTTCTCAGAGCCTCCAGATCCTGAACATCACGGCTGGCTGAATCCTTCCTCCTCTTCTGATTATTCATCTCCGTCTGAATCCGATGAAGTTGATGCTCCTCATAGTCACTGAGGACTTTCAGGAGCTCTCCTTTTTTGTGGTCCAGCTGCAGATGCATCTTCTTAAACAGGTTCTCCAGCCTTTGCCTGTGCTGGTTCTCCTCAGTCTATTAAGAAAACAATTTCAAAATTGTAAGGGACATTTTCCACATGAGCTCTCACTCAGAAAAAAAAGTCTGTCTTTTTTTTCTGGGATGAGAGACATAACTAAATGGTGAAGGTTGAAAAAATAAAAAAGTCACACACCAGCCACTCATCACGAGGCACAGACTTTCAAGGTTAAGGAAGAATGTATTCCCCCAGACTGATAAGAAAGTTATGCATCATCTTTCCTCAAAGAAGAAACCTCAAAAATACATGAGAAACCACCCAGGAACTAACAAAGCTTCCGAATCCATGATATGAGGAAGGGCAAAAGGAAATTTTATCTTATTTACCAGCAAGCAACCAGCCCAAGGTGATATGTGACCTATAAACAAACCTTTAGTCCTGTCTCTTGTTTGAGCAGGTTTGCTATGGCTTGATCCAGTGCACCTTCGTGGCGTTTCATTGTTTCCAGAATTCCAGGGAATGCTTTCTACAAATATAACCGGAAGGAAATATCAGGATAGGACTGGCATAATGCACGAGCTCAGCAGTTTTATAGACAGGGATTAAGCTAGATTTGTGCAAGGTTTGCTCATTGCATGCTCTCAGGACGTATCAATAGATGAAGGTTTACTGGGAGGTTTTAACCCTGAACAAATGCCACAATTACAAGCATAAAAAAAGCCAATTTGAAGCTGAAAACTGTTCACCTGCACTAGGCACATATAAAGCTATTTCCCCTGTTGGCACCTTTCTTTCTGTTACTCTCATTAATTATCTTTGCATAAGTGCAGCTCAGGCTCATCTTCGGCTTGGAGGTACACCAAGGACTAAAACCTTGCACGAGTCCCACCAGTTTGGCCAAACTCTTCCCTCAGGAGGGGAAAAAAGCGTTTGTAACATCTAACTGTGTATCTCAGAGGCCAAACCCAGAGAGAATCTGGGACAAAACTAAGAATAAAAGCCCAGGACTGCAATTTAGCCCTGCCCTGGAGAAACTCAGGAGCCGTGCCCTGTGCCATGGGCAGCTCTCTGGGGTTCTCCTGGTGCAATCCATGCCTGTCCCAGCAGCCTCTTACCTGAGCTACGTTGAAAGCCTCCTCCAAACTGATGATCTTGTGCTCCTTGTGGGAGAGGACTGAGCACAGCATGCAGATGCACACGCACTCCTGCTGGCAGAAGCACTCCAGCAGTTTGCCGTGCTCGGGGCATCTCCTCTCGGCCAAAACCTGGGCATCGCACAGCTCCACCAGCACATGGTTCTTCTGGGCGTTGCCACCGCCGTGCTTCTTCAGGTGGGCTTGGCACAGGGAGGCTTCGCAGCTCAGACACGTCTTCACGGCGGGCTGCGGCTCCTGGAGGCAGAAATCACACAGGATCACCTCCTCTGGCTGCCCCGAGCTCTCCCCCTTCTCCTCGCATTGATCTTCCTGCTTTTCCTGCTCTTGGTGCGCAGGATCATCCATGAACTTCTGCACGATGTTGCGGAGGTGGAAGTTGGGCTGCAGCTCCCCGACGGTGGAAAGGCAGAGCGGGCAGCGGACAGGGCTCGGCTGGCTCCGGATCGCCTGCTTGATGCAGTCCCTGCAGAAGCTGTGGCTGCAGCTCAGGGATGTGGGGTCCCTGTAAATGTCCAGGCAGATGGGACAGGTGAGCTCTTCCTTCAGGCCGGACACGAGTTCTGCCCGGGACATGGCGCCGCAGCTCCGGGGCAGGGCTCAAGGCCGGAGGGAGGGAGGGCTCTGCTGGGAAACGAAACAAAACGCGGCAGTGACGAGGAACACGCTTTGCCCCGTGGGCTAAAAGCTGCTGCCTCCTCCCCCTTGCAAGGGAGGGTCAGCCCTCCCTTCCCTGCAGCTCCTTTCCTCTCGGTTCCGCGTGGTTGTTCCGGTGTTGAGAGGAAAAAAAATAGTAATAAGTCGTGTTTAAGTCTTGGGAGTTCCATTCGGTTTACCCGGCTGAGCTTTGTCCTGTGTGCGAGTGGTTATCTCGTAAAGACTGTGAGCCTGAGCGATGCTGATTAAGGAGGAATGTCCTGGCCAGACCATAGCAGTGGGTGAATCCAAAGAGGAGAAATGTTTTTGGAGGCCTGTGATCAAAAAAGAATAATTGGAGGAATGGGATGTTACCCAAATGACCACCCGAGACCCTCAAAGAAACCCTACTCAAATGAAAATCAACTCCAGGAAGTAATTTAAATATGCAAAAAACCCCACAAAAACCCAGGGAGTGTTCAGCATATAGGTATGAGTTTGGGGAAATGTATGGAATATATAAAAGTTCCATAGATTTCAACTGGTCTGTTAGCAAGGTGTGGTGTGTGTAATTGGGAGTTATGCCCCACATGCCTCGGGCTGAAATAAAGTAATGCCACTTTCTAATATTGAAATTACAGTGTTAGAGAGTTTAATTCTCCATTTTCAGTAACAACAGGACAAAACTCCACCCAGCATCTCGAGGTTGAGAGCTTGGACACTTCAAGGGGAGCATGGCAGAAGGTCCAGCCCTGCTTTGATGGGTCAGCAAATGAAGCAGGAAAAGGAAAACTGGGGAGAATCCTTGTGGGCAGGGAGGCTGGGACAGCTGAACTAGCAACCAGAGAGCAAAAGAACCAAACCTGTTCCCCTGTGCAACACCTGGATGGAGCTGGACAACAATGTGGGCCTGATAAATGCTGAGTGGGAAAGTAAATGCATGGGTTACTTGAAATGCAGCCCCCAGAGCCCCTGGGCAGACCTCGTGTGGCACAAAGATGAGGCTCCTGTCAGAGAGCTCCTTGCCAGCAGAGCCCAGGGCAGGATTTGGTGTCAGATGCCACTGCTCAGGGCACAGGTAGGAGCTGAAACTCCAAAAAGCATCCCAGGATGGCTCAGCAGGCAGCAGAATGAAATCCACACAGTGGGCACGCCACACTGGCCAGGAGCAGCAGCCTGGGGTGTGCTGGCCACGCTGCCAGGTGCCAGCCAGCCCAGGGCAGTGCCCAAAACTGGGCCTGTTCTCAAAAGCTCCCAAGTGACTGATTTTCCCCTGCCACTGTGCCCAGTGCAGGAGATAAATAACACCTCCTCTCCAGCAGCCACAGGAGCTACTCCAAAACAGCACCTGTCTGTGTGAAAAGGAGTAGTTGTATCACAAAGTTATGCCAAAATAAAAAGTCCAGCTGGGATTTTTCCCACATGGTTGGAAGTAATTGCTGGGACCAACAGAATTGTTGAACTGATGTCAACATTCACCAGCAGCTCCCTTCAGACTCTAGGTCTGAATACTTGCAGGAATTATTCTCAATAAACAATCGTATTCAATAAACAGTATCAGTGCTTTGTTTTCCAGGAGGCTGCCTGGGAGCTCAGTGTTGGAGGCACAGGTTGGGCTGGGAGGACAAATATCAGCTCTGGTCTGTCCCTCCCTGCAGACCCTTCCTTTGTGTGCCCCCTCCCTCCTGGGAACCCACTCCTGTGTCTGCTTCACATGCTGCATCCTTCTGCACCACTGGCTGCATTCCCACATTTCCCCCCTCCAAAGTCATGTTTTCATCTGTCTGGGCACTATCACATCACAGTGCCTGATGTATCTCAGGAAAACACTCCTCTTTGGTGGCCTTGAAGCCTGCTGGTTTTGGACCACAGCAGGAATGGGCTTCCCATCAGCTCTCTCCACTCTGGCTGCAGCAGTGGCAGGGATGAGGGGCTGGGTTTGGGGTGGGAGCCTGCTTCCAGATCTGTGGCCAGGCTGGGGAACCCACCCTGGGCTCCCACAGATGTACTGGAGACAGGCAGGTGTAGAGCTGCTGCCTAAAATGGTACAAAGCAGCAAAATCCAGCAGCTGGCACAGCTCAGCACCTTGCAGAGGTGCTCCTGTCTGGCTGCTGGGATCCTCCAGGCCGGCAGCATCACTGATCCATGGTCTGGATAAAATCAGTGCAACCTCTCCAGCCTGCTGGTTCCTCACAGGGGCACGGCTGGCATGGGGCTCCCGTGTGCCCAGGGGGAGCTGGGCCTGCCCACACCTTCCAAACATCCCTTCCACAGACAAGGACCAGGACACGGTCGTGCCCCAGTTTGGCTCCCAGGGCAGCTCTCCCGATTCCAGGGACTCTCCAGGTGCCATCCTGAGCTGCACAGCTGTTGCATCACCACCTGGAGTCTCATCCACATTTTTTCCTGCTCTCTTACTCCACTCCAGAAAATGTGAGGAGCATGCCCTGCTTCATTCTTCACCCACTCCATCTGGGGAGTTTCTTTGGCGAGGGGTCCTGAGGCAGTGGCACCACTCGAAGTCCAGAAGTTTTTCCTGCATGAGTTTAACTGGGAGAAGCCAGACTCAAAATAGCAACACACAGGGATATTCCCAGGCAGGAGCTGCATCCCTGGCAGCTGGGAAGCTCTGCCACCCCCTTGGCACAGCCCCAGTGCCAGCCAGGCAGAGCAGAACACCTCACCCCAAGCAGACTTGCATTAAAAACTGAAGTATAGCAGCACAAACTTGTTCCTTTTTTTGTTCTTTCCACTTTATAGTATATATGTTATCGTTTATTTATAGGCAGATCACTTCACTATTTACAGTACATGAGCGTAGAGATTCTACAGTCTTTTTGATGTAAACAAGAAACTCCACGGCAGGGGAGTCTGGAAAAAGAAGCCAGTTCTGAAGTATTTACACAATTTAAAATAGAACTTTTATACCCACTGGATAGATATAGAGAATACATTGAGCGATTTGGTTAAATTATCTATGAAACTATAGAATCTGACAATGTAAAAATACAAGAAAACGTTCTCTCATTTTAGAAGGTAGACAGTTAAATCACACTAGAAATAAATCTCTTTTGTTTTTTTAAAAATAATAACAATAATAATAATAATAAAGGAAAGGCATAAGAATCCATGCCATCTCTTAAGGTTAAAGTATATTACATAAATAAGGACACAACAGAATGGAACTGGGGGAAAAATTAAGTGAAATATAAAAAAACCACTATCAATTAAAAAAAAATACTAAAAACTTGATTCTTAATCATAAAGGGATCAATTCTGCTGCTTTTACTTACTCTTCAAGTAGAAAATTGGAGAGTTAAGTAGTACTTACTCAGCATGAGTAAGGGAGGCAGAATTGACCCCTAATAATTATGAGCAGTGTCCTTTTACTTAAAAAAAAAAAAAAAAAAAAAGACAGAATTTAGCTTTTTTTTATAAATAACAAAGCAGATGTGCCCCTTTTTAGGTGAAATTCTTACACCTTTCTCAAGAAATGCATCAATTGAACCGTTCTCTCTCTTTCTCACATGCACTCACACACTCCCTCCCCAACTCCTGCTGCTGCCCCTGGCCCCAGGGAGGGCGAGGCAAGAGGAATGAAACCCCAAAATGAAACCCCAAAATGAAACCCCAAGGCTGCATTTGGCTCTGTATTGCTTGAGATTGTCAGGGATGCACTTAGAACACGACGGGTGTCGGGTTCAGCTCCAACACCGGTGGACTCAAGAGACCTCCAGAAAGAAAAGAAATCCCCCCAGAAAAAGGAGAAAACCGTGTTGATCTGCAATTGTGAAACTCCTGGACAAGGCCCAGACTGAGATGAGGCTCAGGACTGTAACGTGGTGAGCGAGCTGCTGCTTCCTCAAAGATGTGCAGCCCAGGCAGGAAATTGAGGAATCGAGAGAAACCTTTGCTTTGGGGGCAGCATCCATCCTAAAACCTGGGATTGTCCTCTGCATTCAGCCCACACACTCAGACCCGTTTGCTCCTCCCTGCGGAGCCTCAGGGACACGCTGGATTCCAGCCAGAAACCTGCTGCCCCCCCCCCAAAAAAAAATTAGCTTTTCTGGGGCAAACCTGTGCAAAACAAGCAAAAGGGGCATTTTATCAGAAACTCCTCACGCATTCAGCATTTCCCCACAGCAGGAAACGGCTGGGGGAACATTCTATACTTACACACTTTTAAAAAAATAAATCTCCTCCTGACTTATTCCTACCAGAATAAACCCTTTTGCTCCCAGTTTCTCCTGCCCACCCCACAGCCCTGGCCCTCACAGGGGGCTGGGGTGTGAGGGGTCCCTTTTTGAGGGGCACCTACCCTGGTGCCACAGGCTGGGTGGGATGTAAAGGCAATCCTTGGAAAAAAGGGGGGGATCCCCAGTCCCTGGCAGCTGCTGCAAAGCTCTGGGCACCTCTGGCTTCCCTGGCAGCAGGGCCTGGGCATTGTTTTGCTCCTGCCCCAATTCCCGGTCAGCATCCAAATTTTAGGCAGCTCTCACCTGCCCCTGTGCCCAACCCACCTTCCTGCAGACTCGAGCACTGTGAGCTAAAGACACCTTTAGAGTAAAAAAAAAAAAACAACAAAAGACCCACAAAAATTAAAAATAAAAAAAAAAAAAAAGTGGAAATTTACTTTTCACCCAGTCCTAAAAGGTGGGGGAAGCCCCAAGGCAGGCAGCACACAGCCCAAGGGGTTCTAAGCATAGTGCATTAGTCTGGGATAAGAAAGACTTTTCTGGGGAGGAGGGAAAACAAACCATCCCAAGTGAATGGAAAAAAAAAAAAGGTAAAAACCCAAACCAAAACCAGAAAACCCAACCCCACTTATAGGCTTCAGGCACCACGAAGACCACTTATTGCATCTCTTCCTACCCTAGGGCTGCAGTACTGCTGAGCTCTGTGCAGGACCAGCCCTCCCCTTCCCCAGCACCAGCCTCGGCACCCAGAGCCGAGCCAGGGCACCCAGCCCCGGAAACACCGGGAAATTCTCCATCTGGGTGTGCCAAGGGCAGTGCTTGGGAAGTGACTGAGTGATCCCCTGGAGTGGGCTGCAGCCCCCCCAGCTCTGCACTAACCCTTCCCCTCCACCACCCTTGATGCATCCCCAGCGGGGCCCAGCCATGGGTGCCCCCAGCTGAGTGGGAGATGGAAGAATTCCACTTATTTGCTTTTTTTTTTTTCCTTTTTTTTTTCCTTATTTTTTTCCTATTTTTTTGTTGGCTTTTTTTGTTGGCGCTTTTTTTTTTTTTTTTTTTTTTTTTTGATTGATCGTTTTCTGAAAAACATCAGCACAGCACAGGACAGTACTACCCACCCTAAATGTGTCGCTATATACATTCTACATAAGCTCTATAGCAATCACATGTAAACATCATCATCATCATCATCATCGTGAGGAAATACTAGGACAGAAAAAGGCAAAGCTACAATGAGGCAATTGCCAATAGCAGATGCTCAGTCTCGGCCAGAGCTGCTCGTGTTTGCTGAGGTGGGATGAGAACAGGGGGGATTTTGGGGCGGGAGAGAGGCCGGGTTTCAGTGCTGGGGCTGAAGTGGCACAAGGCCGGTTCCCCGGCAGTGACGGTCACCGTGGGGACCCCGCGCCGGCCTCCGGGCCCTGGCGCTGCCGGGCTGGGTGTTGTCAGAACCGCGGCTCTCCCGAGGGGAACAGCCAGGGAACTGTGCTGGTGTCGGCATTGCTGCTCCTGCCAGAGCCCAGCTGCGCTCCGGCCCCGAGCCTCGGCCCACCCTGGCGGGGCTCCGGCCCCGAGCCTCGGCCCACCCTGGCGGGGCAGGGCTCCGGCCCCCGGCACCTCGTCCCGTTCCCGAGGCTTCGGTCGCCCTCCCCGCAACGTGCCCGGGGAACCGGGGATAAAACCCCCAAGTCATGGCGAGGGGAGACCCCAGGAGACTCTAATCTATCTATTGGCAGAGTTAAGGCTATAATATTCTATCTACAGAGGATGGCTGAATCCCTAGTGGTCTCTGGGGCTCAAAAATAAAAGGAGAAGGTGGCAATGGCTTGAGGCGCAGCAAGATTCCCGCTCCCTTGGGAAAACAGTGCCTCTGGCCGGCTGGTGGTGGGCTTTGCTCAGGCTGGGGGAGAGCTGTGTCCCCATCTCACCCCACTCACACACGGAGGGCAAGTCCTCAAGTAAATCTGACACTTAAATCCAGCCCCGAGGGCCCTTGGCCAGAGGCAGAGCTGTGCCCCGGGGCGCTGGGACGGATCTGGGCTGCGGGTGGGTGCTGGGGCGTGTATGGCTTATCAGCTACGGGACAGGGTGTGGGTGGGGGTCCGGTGTGGGTGCTGTGCCCCCCAGCCTCTCTGCATTTGGGGCTGGAATTTGGGCTGTGTGTGGGGCTGGGCTTTGGGCTGTGTGTGGGGCTGGAATTTGGGATGAGTTTGGGGCTGGAATTTGGGATGAGTTTGGGGCTGGCTGCCCAGCAGAGAGCACAGCCAGGTCTTCTCGCCCCGCTTGCTTTGCAGGGTGTGGAAGCGAGCGAGGATCAAGCCCCAGGGCCTGGCCAGTCTCCCAGCCATCCAAGGAGCTGGAGAGGAGCCAGCTCCTCCACACGGACTGGAGACATCCATCCCCCAGCGGCTCAGGCCCGGCAGCCCCCAGCCCCTCTCTCCAAAGGCAGCAGGGGTGCAGCAGCGCTGGCTGCAGGTGCTGCATCCCTCTCCCACCCTCTGCAGCCTGCAAAGCCGCCCGGCCCAGGCTCCATCACCCACTGGGACCCGGCTCAGCACTGAGGAGCTCGGGCCACTCCAGCACAAAGAATGGCTTTGACAGCAAAGTGGGTGACCCCAGGGCAAGCACCGAGCACCCCGGTTTGCCAGCAGGGGAATGTCAGCTCTGAGACTGCTCTGACCCCCCATTTGCTGAGTGGCAAGTGCCTCATTACAGTGCATAGTTAAAAATCAAGGAAGCGGTACAATAAATCTGAATTACAGTACATCTGAGCCATAAATACATTTCTTTTTTTTTTTTTTAAGTATATACTTTTTTTTTTCTTCTATTAAAAATTAGTTTATAATCCTGATTCTATTCACAATGAACAATTTCATCATCACACACTACGGACAAAAAAATGTTATGGTGAACACAGCTGCAACTCCACGGTGGGAGCGTGGGGAGGGCAGGGAGGGGGAAGAGGGGCCGGGGGGCTCCTAGGCTCACCCTAAAACAACCAGTCAGAAGCAGAGGGGGGACTAACGTGTGGCAGTGAGACATCAACACCATGGGGACTCACAGACAGAAGCAGCTTTGTTCAATGTAAACATCGATCAGGGGACAGCAGTCTCTCTCTCGCGGGCGTGCTCTCGCTCTCTCTCGCTCTCTCGCTTGCCATAGACTGAATAATTTCTTTGAAAACGTAAACATATTGGAAGTGCCTTGACTGAGGTATTGAGGTATTCCTCCAAGGTTAAGGCTGTTACCGATGCAGGCTGAGCTGGGCCTCCTGCAGCAAGCTGTCGAAATCCATGGTCTCGTACTTGCTTTTCACCGGAGCCGGGGAGGACTCGTCCGTGCCGCAATCTGGGGATGGCAGGGACAGAAGGCAGCCGGGTCAGGGAGTGGGGGATCAGCATCCTCTCTGCCTCATGGGGAGGGAAACTGAGGCACAGCAGGGCACTGCTCACTGCCCTGCTACTGCACAGCCAGGCTGGACACAGCGCTGGTGGTGACGGGACTGGGGACACCAAAAAGAGCTTGGGCAGAGGGGCTGCAGCCAAGCGCAGCTGGGCAGGGCACACACAGCTGACATTCACTGCCAGGGGTGAAAAAATCAGCTGGGTGCAGCTAAATTTGGAGGGGATGACACAGGGCCATCCCATGGGAGCTGTGCTGGTGGCAGAGCCAGCCTGCTCCACTGCCAGCCCTGTGCCAGGAGCTGAACACAGAGTGCCCTTGGAAAACCCAGGGAATTCAGCACCTAGCAGAACTAAGGCTGCCTAATTTCACAGCAGCTTAACATTTTGGTGTATATTTTTGAATGGTGTGGTTGCATTTCACCTCTGCCTGGGGCCTCCCCTTCTTATCCTGTACCAGGATGAGCAGGAATTTAGGAATGAGCCGGGCTGTGCGGGAAGGAGGTGACTGGTGGCTCTGAAGAAATCAGGTGAGGAGAACTGAGGGGGCTTCTCTTAGGCAGGGGGGGCAGCTCTGGCCCCCTCCCCACAGCACTGCACAGTCACCAGCTTCCTCATGGGCTGCTACCCGGCTCCTAATTTCTCTGTGCCCAAAATGGAAGGCTCTGGGATTTATTTAGATGAACAATGGACCTTTTGCCCACAATCAAAGTCAAGGCATGGCTGCTCTAAGCAGAGAACATAGTGCAAGGTGATAAAAAAACAGGGAGTACTCGTAGGTAAGTACTTGGAGGTAAGCCAAGACTTGGGGGTTTATTTTCTTGAAGTCTTTCACCCATCAAGTGGGACCCAGAACCCTTCAGCCCCTGCAGTGGGTACAGATATAAACATGCAGTGTTGGTGAAACACCTGAAGCAAGGAGGGCTGGGCAAAGCCTGGGACACATTTCTCTTGCAGGACCAGCCCAGGGTTTGGCTCCTGGCCCTCAGCTCAGGCTGCAGCCCTGGTGCCACAGTCACTGAGTCCTTGCTGAAGCACTGAAAGGATTAATGTGACCACAGCACATTTCAGTGCTGTCACTTTGGCTCCAGACTGCATGTGCAGCGTGGTGGATCTGTCCTGCAGAGCAGCAAACCATCCACATCACCTCTTGGGCTAATGAAATGTTGCTGACTGCCTTTTCTAATGCCTGGGAAGGGAGTTTTCTGCTGGAAAGCCTCCAGCACTGTGCAGAAACTCAGCAGACACAGGATGGGCTGCGCTCAGCTGAGACCTGGCAGCCCCAGGCTGGGACGCTACATTTTGCAGCCAACACACCCTGAGGCCTCACATCAGTTTGTTTTTTCCCTTCTCCCCAATTTCCCAATCCACCTGTCTGAGCCACGAGGCACAGGAAAGCCAGGGGGCTTTTCCTGCAGGCTCTGAAGGTGTTTGGATTCCTGCGTGACCAGGGCTCAGCAGTGTAGTGTGCTCTAACAGCTCTGTGCTGATAAAAGAGACAAAGCAGCTGCTGCTTCCTCACCCAGGTCAGCGTATCTGGTCCAGAAGAAGCGGCCCAGGCCACCAGAGCTGAGCTGGAAGGAGGGCTCGTTCCTCTTCCTTAGCGAGGGGCCGTTCTTCAGCGATAAGGCGGCGTGCTCGGAATACCGGTACGTGATGAAGCCGTACTTCTCCCCCCTGAGCAACCACAGAAAGAATTCAAGATGTCATGAGCCCTTGTGATACAGCACTACACCCCTGGCCCATCATTCCTCCATCCCACAGATGCCCTTGGATCTCTGCACACGCTGAGTCTCTTTGACAAAAGCGCCAAGACCGAGGGCTCGGCTGACCCAGGGATCGATGTGGCGCTGCCTCGTGGTGCTGTGGGGTTTGGGGAGAGGAGCTGCCTGTAGCTGCTGGAGCCCTGGGAACAGCTCACTGCCCACCCACCTGTTAGTCCTGGACAGGACCTGACACTCCACGATTTCACCAAACACCTCGAAGCGTTTCTTCAGCTCGCTGGAGCTCATGCTGCTGGAGAGGTTTCTGATGTACACCACCCGGCCTTCCCCCTGCCAAAGCAACCAAAAGCTTTCAGGCTTGGACCCTGCACCTCTGTGCTGCTGCTGGGCTGTGGAGGAGCCCCTGCAAGCCAGCACTGGGAAGCACTGCCATGGACACAGCCTGCCACCTCCAGGATCTGGCTGTCTCCGAGGTCACAGTGTCACCCCCAGGACAGCCATAACCGGGCTGGAGCAGCCACCGCTCCCTTCTTCTCTCTTAAAATTCTCCCACATTCTTCCAGCTCTCTCAGCTTCTCCTGGCAAATGTGGGATATATTCCCAAGAATTGCCAGGGGCAAAATCCAATTGCATTGCAGGAAAAGGTGCCAAAGCAGCATGTGTGAGTGTGAGTGTGTGTGTGCAGGGAGCACCGATTTACTCTGCCATGTGCCCACCCCTCTCCCAGCTCCCAGCGTGTGCCCACGGGTTCCCGGAGCACGAGGATGCAGCGGGGCCACATCTGTGACAGCTGAGCAGCTTCAGGGATTCCCCAGTTCACCCCACAAACTGCCAGTGCCAAGTGCACTGAGGCAGCAGCGTAGGATGCTCTGGGCATCCCTGTGCCAAGGGCTCCGTGTGCTGCCAATCGCTGGCGGCTTCGCTGCACGTTGGGTTTTCCTCTCTCCCCACCCCATGTCCTTGTTTAACACTGGCCTCGCACCAAGGGATGCTGAAGCCAGGGCTAATGGGCTCCAGTGCTGCTTTCTGGAGCAGGAGATGAGCCCAGGGCTGGGGTTGCTCTGTGAGGTCCCCGCTCACTTACGATGGCCTTTTCCCGTCTCTTCTTCAGCTGGCCCCGGTGCCCACTTCCACCCTGACACTGTTCGCCGTTCTCACACCTGCAAGGGAGGGACTGGGGGTCAGCTCGGGGCTGGAGGAGCTGCTGGGAAAGCTTCAAACATCACTGAGAACCTGAGACACCCACAGGAGTGGGTGGGCACTCGGGGGCACTGGGAGCCAAGGAGAGACTGGGGTCTGGAAACAGTGGACAGGGCACTGGGAAGGTTTTTCTCATCGATGCTAGGGTGTCCCAAGCCAGCACCTGTCCCTTCCCAGGCCTGGCTTGGGTGCCTGCCCACGCCCTGTCACCCACGGAACCCTCCCAGCTGCTTTGCTCTGCCAATGCTTCCTCAGGCCATGGCTGATGCAGCAGTGGCTGATGCAGTACCAATTATTTTAATAATTTTTCCTTCATTAATTAGCATCTTTACTGCTTGGGCCAGCAGAGCAGAGAGCACTGGGGCTGCCCTGCACCATGCTGAAAATTCAGGGGGCAAAAGCAGTCCCAATGTCCCCGTGCCCGCCGTACCTGAAGGTGCGTCTGCTGGCGGGTGACCGCGAGCGGCAGCACGAGGAGCCCGAGCTGGACCTGCTCCGGGAGCAGTAATGCAAACTGGTCCTGGAAAGGGGGTTTCTCCTCAGGCACAGCTCGGTGTTGCCATGCTCCTCCTCTTCCTCCTCCTCATCCTCCTCATCCTCCTCCACGGGGGAGCCGCTCTCACTGCAGCTGTCCTCAAAGACCGTGTCATACTCGGGGGTTTTGCAGAAGACCATGTCCTCCTCATCGAGGGCACTGTCCAGAAAGCCAAAGTGCTTTGTTAAGCTGGCTCTGATCTCCTGGTCTCTCAGCTGCTTCACGCCGTCCTTCCACAGCAGCTCAGCGCCCGTGTCCTTGCCCAGCTCCAGTCCCTGGTAGTGGGCGGCCGGGACCCTCCTCTTGTGCTCCGTCTCCACCTGGCTCGGGGGCTCCCACGACTTGAGCGCCTTCCTCTGCAGGGCAGCCTCGGGTTTCAGCACCTGGCAGTAGTCGTGGTCCCCAAAGGAGCGGGAGAAGGGCCTCTTGAGCAGGCCCTGCTGCTCGGGGAGCGCCCGCCCGCCCGCCCGGCTCAGGTGGGCGAACAGCTCCGTCCTCTCCGGGTGCTTCCTGGGGGCTTTCTGCGAGGCTGCCGCTTCCCCGGCGCCCCCGGGGCTCAGGGACATCCCGTCCTCCTTCCCTGGCTCCTGGGGGATGTCTGGCTTGTACAGGTCCTCCTCGGCGGGTTTGTATGGTGGAGTGGTGGGCGGTGTGAGACCTGAACCCCCCAAACAAAGGGCAGGAGTCAGCTCTGCCCCCTCTGTCCCTCCCCAGTCCTGGGCTGCACCCGCGGCCCCCACAGCCTCAGCCAGTGGCACTTGGGGGAACAAGAAGGATGCCTCGATCCCAGTAGGGACCAGAGGACTCTCCCTTCCCTCCTGGCTCATGCAGGGCCCCCCTGAACAGCTCCTCCCACCCCGAACACATTCCCCATAGCTGCTCAGGGTGCTGGGATGTGGCAGCACACAGGAGTCTCCTGTGTTAGCAGTGTGAAGGGGATGAAGGTGCCCCCTTGGCTGGGTAGGCTGGAAGTGATAACTCCAGGCTGAATTTAGGGTAAATGAGCCCCCTCCTAGAGTACAGTTCTGCAAAGCTAAAAAATCCAAAGCCTGTCCTACCTGCTGTCCCACACAGCTCCACGGTCAGCATTGGCTCAAAGTTTCTCTTCCCAAAGGCTGGGTCACTGGAGAAGAGCAGAAAATCAGGAGAGTTTAGGTGAACCACCGTCCCAAAAGCCAAAGGAAAGCTGAGAAAACACTGCCCACAAGTGAACCCTCCCGCTTTGGCTGCTGCCTGACAGAGTCACCCCACAAGGGCAGTGGGGTGAGCAGCTCCAGGGCACACACCAAGTGTGTCTCTCCCAGCTCCTTTCACCCTGTGGCTCCCCACAGCCCCGTGCCCAGCAGTGCAGCTCCCTGTGCTCTGCAAACACAGCTCCCTGTGCTGGCTGCAGGGGCCCTGCCCAGCCACACAACCCCAGGCAGTTTCCAGCCCCACACTGGTTCACTCAGCCCCATGTGCACTTACGTTTGTGCCAAGGACAGTGTGAGACACCTGGGTGTTTCTGAAAGGCAGGAGAGAAGCAGGTTACCAGTGGAGCTGTGTCCCTGCAGCACCCACTGAGGGCTTTGCCCACCTGACAGGGACGGCTCACGCTGCCAGGGCTGAGCCATTCCTGCTCTTGCACTTTGCTGGGGTTTTGGGGCACCACTAAAGTTGAACCCCAGAGCCCAGACCCAGGGAAAACCCGCGGGGAAGAACCTGGAGGGATGGGGCAACCTGGTCCCTGCTGGGTTATGGCCACGCCAACTCCCACACCTCATTAAAGATGGGGAAACTGAGGCAGAAGATGCCCACGGATTGAAAAAGCACCCCAAAAGACAACAGAGCCCCACAGCCTGGCAGCACAGGGGGCTGTTCACAGCCCTCCTGCCAGCTGAGCACCCGGCCAGCATCACTTGCCCGTGGCCGGGATGGCACGGGCAGCACGGGCACGCTGGGGAGGGCGAGCAGAGACAGTCACAGCCCTCACCTGTTTGCTCCAGGAGGGCACAGCGCCGGCTCTCAGTGCCCACCTCGCCATCCCCCAGCGAGCCCAGGCAGAGGGGCTGCGGCTCCACCGATGGGGCTGTGCCCCCCACCTCCACTTCGGCCGCCGGCTCTTCGGCAGAGAAGCCCTCCAGCAGCGGAGGAGCGGCCTCGCTGCAGCCCAGGGCCACGGAGGACTCGGGGTGCGGCTCGTCAAGGAAGGAGAGCCAGTGCCCGAGCTCGGGGTTGAGTCTCTTGGAGCGGCGCACGGCGTAAACAGCGCTGTCCTGCCTGCGGGCCGCCTTCCCTGCTCCGGGGCCGCCCTCCTGCTTCCCAGCATCGTCCTCAAAGCCGCCCAGCTCCCGCGGTGCCTCCGCCTCGGGGCTGTGCCGGGGCTCGCCCCTCTCTGCCGCTGCTTTCCCTCTGGCCGTGCAAGTCCCACCGGCATCCTCGGCATCGGGCGGCGCGGGGGAGCAGGAGCCGGGCGGCCGAGCCAGGGCAGCGTACACGGGCTTGCCCAGGCGGTATGGCTTGCTCACATCGCACAGCAGGTCCCTCGCCAGCAGCTCCTTCAGGATGGAGAAGGATGCTCCGGGCTTCTTGCAGCCGCCGGCTGCCTGCCAGGCGCAGCCCGGCCGGCTCTGGGCGCTGCCCGGAGCGGGGGCACAGTCCGCTCTGGCTCTCTTGAAGGGGCTGCTGCAGGGCTGGGGATTGCTGTCGGGGGGCAGCTTGCGAGGGGGCAGGCAGTAGGTGTGCATGTAGCGGATCAGCTCCACCACCGAGTGCAGCTCCCCCTCGCAGGAGAACTGGCTGCCCGTGCCGTCCTCCGCCGAGGACAGGGCGGCCACCGAGTCGCCGGAGCTCAGCGAGTCCTCGCTGGAGTCACTGTCGTCCTCGTGATGGGCGCAGCCGCCCGGGGACGGGTGGTGGCCGCTGCCGGGGCACTCCTCGGGCGCCTGGGGGGCTTTGGTCTGGGAGCAGGAGGTGCTGGAGGTGAGGTGCCGGTGCAGCTCCGTGCAGCTGCGGCTCTGTGCCTGCGGGACGCTCGCCCTCCTGTCCCGGGGACCCTCCACCTTCCCAGAGGAGAGAGGAGAAAGTCAGCCACGACCCTGGGGGGAGGCTGAGAGAGCCACCCCACACCCTGAAACCCCCCGACCTCCCTGGGAGAGCCACCCCACACCCTGAAACCCCCCGACCTCCCTGGGCTGAGCCCCTCCTGCACACAGCGATGCTCCATCTCCCCGGGAGGGACCTGCTGCTCTGCCCAGCCAATCTCATTTGCCAGGCCTAATGCACGGCACAACCACAATTAGCAAAGCAGGAAAATCTCTGATGGCACCTTCTGCCGGGTTCAGATCAGCTCAAGTGTTGGGCTGGGCTCTGCAGGCAGTGATTCCCGGCTTGGGCTGAGAGTCAGCAGCGAGGGGGACAAGGGGGTGACCAGGGAGCACACGGGGCTTTCACAAATGGGTGCTCAGGGAAGCTGGGAGAGGCCAAACCCCGCTGGGTTCAAGCGAGATCAAGGTGCTTCTTAGCACAGCACAAAGTCTAAAGCTCTGCAGAGCTCACACTGCAACAGCCAGGGATGGGAGCACTGCGGGTGACAGTCCCTGCCTGTTCCCAGCTCCTGCCCAGCCCAGAGGCTTCTCACACTCCCCAGCACCATCCCTCGGGCCCCAGGAGGTGGGTGCTGCAGGGTTTGGGGGGTACCTTTGTGCAGGGCCGTGCGGGCCGTGACTTTGGGGTCCCCGGGCGCCGGGCGCTCCCGTCCCGCTGGGCCTCGCAGCTCGGAGGCGACGGAGAGAGGAGCAGCTTCTTCAGCTGCAAAGAGAAGGGGCAAGAAAAGGAGTCGGCATCGCAGCGAGGGCTCACGGGGAGAGCACATCCATCCAAAAATGGGGACAAAAAATAGCGGGCAGGGAGGGTTAGGGTTAGTGTTTCCCACCTCCTCGTGGCTGTGGGGCAGGTGCCTGGCTGTGCACAGCCCTGTGGGGCCGGGGCTGTCCCCACAGCGTTCAGCCCAGGGACCCCCAGGCGGGCTGGGGCAGTGGGGACAGGAGGGAATTGACTTCCCAGGGCCAGCCCCACTGGTGTCAGACACACAGGAGCTGCCGTGGCATCCCAGCTTCTCACTCCATCAGTTGTGCCCTGAGGTGACAGAGGCTTTACACTGGTGTGAGTGATGGGTTTGGACAGCTCGCTCGAGTCCCCGTGCGAGGCTCATTTAGCCAAAACATCCTCGACTCATTAACGAGCTCTCAAGGCGTTTTGCAGATGCAAATCCCGGTGGGACCTGCCGAGGATGTCCCCCATCACCGTGTCCATGGGCACTGCGGGGTTTTCCCCCCGGTCACCCTCTGACGGCAGGGTCAGCACAACATTTCCCTTCTACTCAACCCCAATTTTGATCGGGGGGGAGTGGAAAAAAAACAAAAAAACCCAGACCCCACACCCAGCAACATTTGTGATCGTGCCCATGCGGCGCTAACAACCGGAGGTGACAACAGCTCAACAGCAAGACGACTGCGTAGGCACCGGGGACTGCAGGAGAGACAGATCTGGGGCTCTCGGGGGGCACAGAGCCCTTGGGGGGTTAGGGACTGATAGAAAAGGGGTGCCCGGGTCAGGGTCTGCCAGGAAATGCCAGCCGCAGCTTTAGGAGCGAGGCTCCTGTTGGTGGAAGCGCCCAGCACCCTTTCCCCCCCTCCCCTGCAACGTATACATCCTATATATACACATACAGGTCATGTGTGATATATACCCCTGCGCGGGGCGTGGGCGGTGGAAATGCACGCTGTCACCACTGGATGTCACTCCTCCCCTTGGCTGGGTTTTTGGGGACACCCCGGGAGCGGGCTGGGGGCTCTGGGCAGGACTGCGAGCCGCAGGAGGGAGCGGGCTGGGGGTCCTGGCCCAGGGAACCCCCCGGGGGGGGCAGGAAACGCTCCCACTCCATCCTGGCCAGGAAGGGGAGTGGGGCCGGAGCCCCAGTGTTGCAGGGAACCGAGAGGGATGCTCCTCCAGCCACCAAATCTGGAGGGGCTGGAGACCACGCAGCCCCCGAGGGGCTTTGGTGGGTCAAAGGCTCCCCCTGAAAGGCGAGGGAGGGCAGGGGCTGACACTCTGTGACAGCGGGGAGCTCGGCCCGGGGCAGAGCCAGGGGGAACAGCCAGCACTGGCCATGGCCACGGGGCTGGGATGAGCCAGGGAGAAGCCCGAGCAGCCCCACACCTGCAGGTGGGATTAAAAGCAGGTGTGGGTGTCCCAAAGCAGCCCCCCAGCCCTCTGCCACCCGCCCCCCACCCCGTCCAGAGATAGATTTGTATACACACAGCTCGTTCCCGTGAGGATGGTGATGGAGGTGACAGCAATGATGCAGAACATGTATACGTATACAATACAAGTATATGCTTTGGTATTGACGGTTAAAGAGAGTTTTAAGCCTAGAATGAAAAAATTCAGACCTTGGCTTCCTATCATACCCATGCAGCCGGCTTATCTGGGGCTCATCCAAATCCACCTTAAACAGTAGGAAGTGGGTTCTTACTAGAGACAGCTCATCACACTCGGGGGCCGGGGGCGGCCCCCCCGTGACCGGGGCGGTGGGTTTGGGGGAAGGGGCAGGTGAGGTGGTGGCAGAGTTGAGCGTGTCCCCCTCTTCCATAGTTCGGAAGGCAGCCAGGCCCATGTCATCTCCCTGTATATCATCCAAAGTCTCGGTGAGGGCTGCCAGCAGCGCTTCGTTCTCGCTGTCTATTATCTGAAAGGAGCAGGCAGAGAAGAAAGGGGGTGTTAGGATGGGCAGAGGGTCCTCGTGATGCTGGAGAGGGGACAGGGACCAGCAGAGCCACAGCAGCTCCCACACTCCCCAGTGACCCCACTGGGAGAGCTTTTCCCCAGCACAGCACTAGGATGGGATGAGGAGAGACCCCAAAAAGGAGCATCAGTCTGAACAACTGCGCCCCAGCAGGGAAAGGGTGAATCAGAGCATCTCTCCCAACAGCCCCTCCACCCCACCATGAGGCAAACAGCAGCAGATAAAGGATCTGTAAGGAAGAATGGCCCAAATCCTCCTGACTCTGCAAGTGCAGAGCTGTGAGCTCAGCCAGCGCTGCCCAGTGGACAAGAGGGCACAGCCTCCCAGGAGGGCACGGGGGAAGCTCTGCCCACTGGCCAGATGCCACAGCTTGTGTGTGTGGCAACAAACAAACAACTACTCTGAGTTTTGTGTTCACTAAAAGCCCCCAAACACAGGTACCTCCAGCTCTTCAGGGGCTCCCACACTTAAAGCTGCTGCACCCAGTGCTGTGTGAGAGACCCTGTCCAGAGCACAGCCCCAGCCACTCCCAAATCTGCCATCAGCATCCCCAGGTCACACTGTTCACCCAAAAACCCGCTCAGGGGAGCGGTAGTGCGAGGCCCATCTCTCTCTGGGCCAGGCAGGGCCAGGGGCTGCTCCTGCCTCCTCCCTGCCCACTGCTCCAGCTTGACTTGGGTCCCTCTTTCCATCTGGGCTTTGGCTTTGTGATGCACCTCCAGCCTTCCCAGTGCCCTCCCGGTCCCATCCGGCCCCACGAGCTCCCTTCCAGTCTGGCAATACAGTGCTGAAGCCCAGAAGAGGATGCAGAAGCTGAGGAATGGCTGGAGTGAGCCAGAAGTTCCTTCTTTTTGGTCCTCCTCCATCATAATCTGAATGTAAACCGTGTCCAACGGGAAGCAGGCTACCATCAGCAGTAAAATTAGCACGGGGGTAAAGTCAGGCTCACAGGCAGGACTGCACACAGCCTCCTGTGTTTCTCTCCTCTTGTTTGAAAATTAAACATCTTTTGTTCCATGCCCTAACCTTGCTCGCAGTTACTGGAGCAGGCTCCAGGGAAAGGCAGCAGGATGCTCCATTTTTGGCTCCGTTTCTTTTCCTCCTGTTATTGGCACGAGATTGCTGTGCATACAAGTTCAGTGGGATACATTTCATCATACTCCACTGCTCCTCATCGGCCTGGCTTTTGCATTTCTTTTCTGTTTATCTTTTCCCCAGGAAGTTCATGGAAAATATGCATCTCGTGATGAAGGTCCCTCAGCTGGACTGGACCATTTTCAAGCACAGCATCAGCCCAGCACAAGAGCCAGAGGGTTGTTATTATGGGCAGGTTAGAAAATATTGAGGCTTTTTTTTTTTTTTTATATATCTCCTTGTTTAAATATAAATCATCCTCCTCCCAAAATGTAACCCAGGGTTGGTGATTAGCTGGTACCTGTGGCTCACAACCTCCTTGTGCAAGGGGGTGAAGGCCTGGGCGCTGCTCAGGAGGGCACAGAGCCGCCAGCCCCAAGGACAGGCACATCCAGGGCATGGCACGAGCTTTGGGCAGGGCGAGGGGGCTGCCCAACCTGCTCTGTGCCCGGTGCCCTCTGACCTCCCTGCTCCAGCCTGTGTGTGCTGTGCCCTGCCCTGCCCTCACAGCTCCAGGGATGATCAGAGACAGGAGCAGAGGGACATGGAGCCCTGGGCCAGCACCGCCACGGATCTGAGCAGAGGAAGCAGCCCCTGTGCCAAAGGGACCCCAGTCCCACGCAGAGGGGGCTGCCAGAGCTGGGAAAACAGAGGAAGGGGCTGCTTTGTGCTCCTGGAAAGGGAATTTTTCCAGTGCTGAGACCCCCGCACTGCCGCCCTGGCATTCCGGGAATGGAACAGGACACGCTGCACCCCGGCTGCAATTCCCTGTGAATAATCCAGCACAGGAGGGCTGGCTCAGCATCCTCCTCCTCCTCCTCCTCCTCCTCCTCCTCCTCCTCCTCCTCATTAGCCTTACTCCACTTGCCCCATTTAGAGCCGGTGCACAAATTAATGGAGCACTAATCAGCTGGGGAGGAGATATTAATAGTTATGTGTGTTCCCTCCTCCCACCCTCCTTCTCCCCCTGCCTGCACCCTCGGGGGGTTGGGGGTACCTGGAAGAGCTCGGAGTCGTCGGTGCTGTACTGGCTGGAGTCGGTCTCCGAGTGCTCCCCGCCCCACTGCAGCTCGCTGAAGCAGCCGGCAGAGTCCAGGTCTCCGGCGTCCAGCTGGGACAGATCGATCTCGGGGAAGTCAGAGTAGAGATGCTCCTCGCCAGACACCTCATACTGCACACAGGGAAGCACAGAAAGGACTGAGCCCAGCGGTAAAGGCAGCAGCATCGCCCCACGTGCGCCCAGTGATGCCAGCCCTGCTCCAAGGCCCCTTCCTGGCTCCAGGAGCGGTGCCACGGCGCTGGCAGGGTGTGCTGGGCACCTCTTCACCCACTGGTTCTGCCACTGGTCACTGTGAGCAGCCCCACAGCTGCCACCAAACCCCCCCCGGAACAGCAGGACCTGCATGGGAAGAGCCTCGTCTCTCCCAGCGAGGGCTCGGCACAGCACAGCCACCCGCGGCTCCCAGGGCAACTCCTGCCCCTGCTGCCCTAAAAGTGACATCCAGGTGGCCTGAGGATCAGCACAGGAGGCCTGGGACAGCAGCACACAGGGCCAGCCTCACACCTGTCCCCACCACACAGCCCTGAACCACCCAGGACATCCCTCTGGGGAAGCTGCACATCCCAAAGCGCCGCCAAGGCAACCCAGACCCTGCTCCCTGCCCCGTGCGTGGAAATGAGAGGATGCCTGAGAGCACATGGGGGATGTGAGCTGCAGGAGCTGAGCTAAAAATCTCCATTTAACCACAGAAAGGAGCTGGCACCTGCCCCACTTGGGCCTGGCTTCCAGCCACGGAACCCCACGGCAGCACCCAGCACCCGCTGCCTGCCCTGGCATTTGCACCGTGCCTGGTTTTGCCTCGGTGTCCAGGCTAAAACACGGAGGGGAAAGGTCTGCTGCGACTCCTCCCAGCACTGGCTGCCCAAGGGGAGTTTTCTGGCAGTGAGGGAAGCAAGTTTATTTACAGAGCAAATGGATTTTGGAGCAGGCAAACATCTGAGCATGTGAGAGAGGCTGCAGGGGAGCGTGGGGGCCCCTCCTCCTGAAGCACCCTGGAAGGGTCTCCTCCGTCACTCAGTGGGAAGGAAAAGGGATTTCAAACCCAGCTGCAGGGATGGAAAAGACAGCTTTTCTCTCTTTCTCATTTTTTGTTTTTCAAATTGGGATAATCTGGGATTACTGACAGTGTTCCCCCAGGCTGAGGAGCTGGTCTGCCACCACATCCAGGACACTCCAAAGGACACTCCCGTGCACACACTCACTCCCACTTTGCATTTCTCACCTGCTTCCCACCCTGACCAATCCCAGGGGAGGTGGAAACAGGGAGAGCACCTTGGAGGGCACAGCAAGGGCAGGGGAGAGTGGTTTTATGGCCTGAGGGTGCCATGCCCAGGGCCTGCAGTGGGGCTGGGGGACACAGGGAGCTGCTGCTGCTGCCCCAAAGCCCTGGGAGCTCTCCCAGGACCCTTCACCTTTTTGCTGGAAGGATGTTTATCAGGTAGATACCACAAGTGTGGTGCCACAAAGTGTATCAAGCATCCCTGAGTGGCTCTGGAAGCAGATACTCCTCACTGGGCCCCCAGGATGGGATTTTCTAACCTGCCCTGCAAAAACCTTTGTTCCCAGGTGTCAGAGCGCATGCAGCAGGTCAGGAGTGTCCCCACTGCCAGCTCTGAGGGACACAGATGCTGCCCTTCCCCTTCTTCTGTCCCCTCTGCTCTGGGATCAGATGTGCTTCGGCCTTTCAGATGTGTCCCTTACCTGCTGTGGCTTGTCCCTGCCTTCCTGTCCCTGCTCTAGCACCTGCTCCAGAAAAAAGTCTTGTGACAACTTTGTCTCCCCCTTCTCCCCCAAATCTTCCCATGGGAACACAGGCAAAGGCTTTTATTTTTAGCCAAGCCATACATACATAGATATACGTGTGTCTGTGTGTGCGTGTGTGCGTGCAATTAAAAATAGCAGAGCAGCCAAATTCTCCTGCTCCTTTTGATATGCCACAAGGGAAAAGATCCTGGTGCTGAGATCACAAGGAGCAGCTGACACCAGTGCTCGGGATGTCTTTTGATCAACTCCACAGATGTGACATGTCCCCATTGGCAACAGGGCTGGGTAAAAATAAACTCCTGCAATCTAAAGCTGCTGAGCTGCCCTCCCTGGGCACTCCAGGGCAGCACTGCCTCGCCACTGCCACGCCGGGGATGCTCCCAGCTTCCTGCTACAGCTCAGGAATGCCCAAAACTCAGCTCTGAATTGAGCCTCCTCCTCCTGGAAAACCACGGGGACAGCCTTTGCTGAGTGGGGTCACCCATTCTGGCACCTGGATGGGCACCCAGCACTCCAAGCAGTGCTGGCAGTGTCATGTACCCAGCCCAGGCACCCAGGACCTGGGGCTCCAGAGGGAGCCCATCACTCCCAGCTCAGAACCCTGAGCAGCACTGAACCCCTCTGGGCTGCCCACAGAGGTGGGGAAGGGTCCAGGCCCCTGCCCGTGGCAGCAGCCGTGGGGAGGCTGCCTGTGGGCACGGGACCTCATCTGCTCCCACTCTCCCTTTTCCCACCCTTTTGCACTTCCTGCTGCCTTGGGAGAGGAGTGAACTTTTGTTCTAATTTTACTCGGGACTTTGTAGGAAGATCAGCCATGGGTTCTTGGTGTGCAGCCAGCAAACACCCATGGAGACATGCTCAGAAATTTGGAGGCATCCTCCAGCCCAGACACCTGGCCCGGGTGTGCTGCAGCAAGGCTGCGACCAGAGAGCTGCAGGCGGCGTCTGACGGATCCCTGCTCCAGGAGGAGAGCTCCTGCTGGCTCCTTGGTCAGCATCCCTTGGTCTCCTGGCAATGGAAGAGCTCCTGGGTGCTCTGGGGCTGCCACCACTGCTCCCACTCCCTGTCCCTTTGCAATGTCCCCAGCCTGTCCTTCCCAGGGCAGCGGTGGCACGAGGAGCTGGCACAGGGCTTAGATCCATCTCCCTGCCCACCTGTGAGGGTATTCAGTGCAGGACACTGTCTCTGGTGTCCCCAGAGGCTCTGGGGACACGTCCTGGGCTGGAGCCACATCCAAGGATGACATCCTGGGGACAGCAGGTGGGACACGTTCCTTTCAGTCCTTCTGGTTTGGAGCAGTGTGAACTCTGGCACGTGAGCTCTTTATCTCTGAGGAGACACGAGCCTCCTCCCCAGGCCCAACTCAAATTCAAACACTGGATTAACGAGACAGGAAATGTTTTCCTCTTTTTCAGCGTCAACTTGTGCTCCCCAAACTAAACCCCGCAGTCAGCAGGACTGGAGAGGCTGGCTGGGGTCAGGCTGCTGGCTCCTGGGGACAGCTGTGGCCACGAGCCCAGGGAGAGCAGGAACAGCCCTGCTGCCAGGAAAGAGCAACCTGAGCCAGGGCAAGCAAGGGCTCAGCTCATTGTCTGCCTCAGGGAGCCGGGGACAGCGCAGTGACCGTGACAGGGAGACCTGCAGGTGCTCTCCTCTGTCTCACTCCAACAACAGCACCGGTAGAAATTGCCCTTATCTGCAGAACCCCCGGGTCCAGCCCCTTGAAGTCACGGCCAAGTGTTTTGGGCTGCGGGCACACGGGGTGATGGCACACCAGGGCTTGTGCTTGCTCAGCCTGCACTGGGGCAGCCTCTGAAGAGCTGCCAGCAGCACCTTCCAGGAGCCTCATCCTGCACTGCCTGCACGGGGTGCTCTGCATGGCCCTGCCGCTCTTGGAACAAAGGGGAGAGGCAGCACCTCGAGGGGCCACAGGCAGCCCACTCCTCACCAGGGAGCAAATGGTGACTCAGCTCCTCCCTGCACAGCCCAGAGCCTACCCAAAGCATTAAGGGATAAATATACATCCACACGTGCTGCAGACACAGCCCCAAATGAGCCAGGGCGTTCAGGCTGGGACCCAAAGCAGCAGAAGGTGAGAAATGCCAAGAACACCAAGTGCTGCTCCCACCAGCCCTCCCTCGGCCCCACGGGGAGCTTCTCCCTCCTCGCCCTCACCCGGGCCTGACTCGAAAAAGGAAAGAAAATCCTTGGGCAGGGGTTTTGCAGAGAGTCGTCTGGGCTTATCAGGGAAATCCATAATCACAGACTGCTTCAAACGGGGATTACAGCCCTGCAGGGAAACTGCGGGCTGCTCCGCACGACGGGCTGGCACTGGGCAGGTGGCACTGGGGTGGAACTGGTGTGATACTGGTGTGACAGTGGTGTGGTACTGATGTGACACTGGTTGGTGTGACACTCTGGTTGATGTGGCACTGGTTGATGTGACACTGGTTGATGTGACACTCTGGTTGGTGTGGCACTGGCTGGTGTGACACTCTGGTTGATGTGGCACTGGTTGGTGTGACACTCTGGTTGATGTGGCACTGGTTGGTGTGACACTCTGGTTGATGTGGCACTGGTTGATGTGACACTGGCTGGTGTGGCACTGGTTGATGTGACACTCTGGTTGGTGTGGCACTGGTTGATATGACACTCTGGTTGATGTGACACTCTGGTTGATGTGGCACTGGCTGGTGTGACACTGGTTGATGTGACACTGGTTGATGTGGCACTGGTTGATGTGACACTCTGGTTGGTGTGGCACTGGTTGATGTGACACTGGTTGATGTGGCACTGGCTGGTGTGACACTCTGGTTGATGTGGCACTGGTTGGTGTGACACTCTGGTTGATGTGGCACTGGTTGGTGTGACACTCTGGTTGATGTGACACTGGGCACAGCCACTCACCCCTTTCAGACAGGGGTGCCTGCAGACCCCCAGCACCCTCCTGGGCAGCCCCAGAACCCGAGTGAGGAGCCTTTGGGGGCATCACCCACAGCAGGACCCTGCTGTCCCCACGGCTCCCAGCCAGGGGACACTGTCCCCATGGGGCTGGACCATCAGCACCAGGCCAGGGGCTGCCAGCCAGGATGTGCCAGCTCCAGCCCAGAGGGATGCGGGGTTTGTGGGGTGGGCAGCCCAGCTCCAGCACCAAGGAGGAGGGCAGAGGTGGGAATGGAGGAGAGAGCTATAAATAAGTGTAAATACAGCAAGGAGGCACCTGGCCAGAGCTGTGAAGGTCACCAGAGTGTGTGCCAGCAGATAAGCAACGCCCCTCCTCAGTGGCATTTGACAAAATGTCACTGTGAATGAGGGAGAGGTGGTGTCGAGTTGTGCCTCGGCCCTGTCACCCCTTGACACCCCCGATATTTATAGCCTGAGAGCCCCACAGCCAAGGGCCAGGGGTCCCTGGAGGTGAGGGGACCCTGGCTGCACACACAGGGAGTGCAGGGATGGGCAGGCCCCTCATCCCCTCCCCAGCTTTGGGGGAAAGGCACCCAGGAACCTCCCAGGCTGCATGGAGCACGAGCCACCTCACTGTCCTGCCAGGCATTTTGCCCTCTGCCCCCTGTTAATTTTTAATTACCTTTTTTTTTTTAAACTTTCTACTAATCCGTTTTAACGATTCAGCCCAGCCAGCAAGAGGGGCAAAACCTCATTTAAAGCCAGGACTAAGCAAACAGCAGCTCTTTCTTCCTCCTGAGCTACTCCAAAGCAACTTCTGCTGGTCCCTGTGTGTGCAGCACGTGGGAGCTGCCGGGCCCCACGCCGGGCACGCTGTGCCAGCACAGCCTGGACTCAGGGGCTGGACTCAAAGGTTACCCCTGATGACCTTAGAAGCCTTTTCCAACCTAAATGATTCTGTGATTCTGTGGCACACGTGGAGCAGCCGCCCTCCCAACACAGCCTGAGATGCGCTGAGTGGGAAAAGGGGAGTGCTGAGTGGGAGAAGGGGTGCTGAGTGGGAAAGGGGTGCTGGGTGGGTAAAGGGGTGCCCAGTGCCAGGCTCTGAGCCCCAGCTCGAGCTCTGAGTCTCACTTGCTGACTTTTGTCTTACATTAGCAGGGTGTAATTAAGATCAACCATGAGATGCCAGTAATGGGAAATATTAAACATTAACCGCAAACAATAAACATGAACTTGCCAGGATAACTTTGATAGGGAAGAAAGATGGAAGAAATTGCACTAAACTGTCCTTGAGTCACAGGATAGAAATAAGGAGCCTGAGATACTGGTAATAATGCCCTGGATAAACAACATTCTGCTGGAATACTTCAAACAAAGGTGTGTCGCTTTAGGAAGAAGGGCAGCAGCGAAGTATATCACAGGTTACAGAGCTGCATGTTCACACTACACTCAGCTCATTTATTCAGGCTCCAAATTAGGGTCTACTTTGGTTCTGCCTGAGCTCCAGGACCAGCCCAGGGCTGCAGCACCCACCAGGGAGCCCCTCACAGACCCTAAAGCACCCCCCCAGTGCTGCCAGGCACAAGGCAAGGGCAGGTGGGGGCTGTGCAAGGAGCACAGCAGGAACAGGCTGTTCCCGAGGAGCCACCTCCTCTCTCAACACCACCTCATGGAAACAGCCCTGCCTGGCCCTGTGCTCTGCCAGGCAGTGCCAGCACACCTGGGCACCCACAGCGTGCTCAGAACGGTGCCTGCCCACGTGTGACAGCTCCATCCTGCTCCCCTGGGGCCAAACAGCAGCACTCCCTGGTAGCCCACGCTGCAAGCAGCCAGCCTGGCAAACGCCATCCACCCCCAAACACACACGTGCCACGGGCTGCTGCCAGCCCTGTCCCTGCCACCAGCTCCCTGCCACCACCCGATGGCATCAGCCAGGCAGGGCACAGACCCCGGGCTGAACCCTGCTGGGGCTTTCCAAGAAATTCCTCCTTATCTGCCCCAAACTGAAGGCAGGACCAACGGAGAGCAGCTGGCACGTGCTGAGCCGGGCACAAAGCACAGCAGGGACTGAAATGTGCCATCAGCTCCGAGCTCTCCAGCCCTGCCCTGTGATCCCCAGCCATGGGGACAGGCAGGGAAGGAGCAGGAGCAGGCAGGGCTCCCCCAGCACCACCCCAGCCCTCCCTGCTGGCTGTGTCTGCGTGGGACAAGGACACAGCAAGAGGTGGCACAAGCCCTGCAACCCCAAGAGGATGCCCGGTGGACTGTGGTGGAGGCCAGCAGGGCACTGAGACACTGAAATTCTTGGGATTGCTTCCACTCACACAGCCCTGGAGGTGGCAGGACAGGCTGTGGCCGCAGACAAGCTGGGAGCCCAGGGAGCCAGGCTGTGCCACGACAGGGGACAAGTCCTGACTCACTCAGGAGCTGACTGTTAGCCAGCTCTGCTGGTCACAAGAACTCCCCACGATGGCAACTGCCTCCTTTTGTAAGGAAAACATGAGGGGGTGATTATTTTCAGACCTTCCTATTCCTCCCTGTAGCCAGCAGCCACATGACTGATGTGGGCACAGGGGTGAGGAGGAGCAGCCCTAGCCCCCGTGGAGATTTGGTGCCCAGCTCAGAGGCTGCCAGGGCTCCACGAGGCCAGAGGACATTGCAAACATCCTGCCATGGCACACCTGAGCCCAGCTCAGCTCCACAGGCGCTGCCCACCCTGGCACTGGCAGCTCTTCACCCCTCTCAGCCAGCTCTGAGAGCAAATCCCTGCCTGGAAGCACCAACTGTTCCTCCAACTGTCCCACAGTGAAGCCAGAGCTGTGGTGGCACCCAGAGGCAGAGCCACTGCCCACGGGGACATCACCACCTCGTGCCACACTGCGTGCTCCCTGTGCCACCAAGCCCGGCCACAGCCGTGCTCCCTACCCACAGCCACAGCTCTGGGATCTTCCAAGCCCCCAAAAGCTCCCCTTGGCTTTCCAGGAGCCACAGCCACAGCCTGGCAGTGCCTGAACCACTTCAGCCTGGCTCTGCCCAGCTCAGCAAGGGCTGGAACTCCTCTGGCACTCGGTGTTGCCCTGTGTGCCACCGGAGCTGAGGTGACACCCGGCCCAAATCCTGCCCAAACCCTGCCCCTTCACACCTGACAAGCAGGCAGAGAGAAGCTGCTGCCTGCCAGCCACCCCAGCCCGCTGTCACTGTCACCTGCAGGATGTCCTTGGCTCCCAGAGCCACAGGTGCCTGTTCACACCTGGCTGATGCTCTGCTGAGGAGCAGGCACTGCCTGGACAAGCTGTCCCCTGCTGGCAGCACTCCCAGTGCCTCCTGCACTCCCAGTGCCTCCTGCTGCTGCTGCCCACCCTCCTGCAGCAGCTCCCAGGGGCTGCAGCCTGCCCTGCCCAGGGCTGCCCGTGCCACCTCTCCGAGCTAATCAGGCCGAGGCAGGAGACAGGGAAGGTTCAAGCTGGGGTTAAGAAGGCACAAGGAGGATCTTCCCGCATTAGCCTGACCTCGGTCCAGCCCCAGCATGCTGCTGGAGCTCAGGCCACCACCACCAAAGCCTCACTGGATGCTCCAGGAGCTTTCTCCTGCTGGACACGGGCTGTGCTGGCCTCTGGGAGCCCGGCTCCCAGGTGAAAATGAGGTTTGCAGCTGCATGCACGAGGTCTCAGAGGATGCAAAGGGCAAAACCACTCAGGTCTGTCCTTACCCTCCTGCCCAGCCTGTCCAGGTGGGTCCATGCTCGTATTCCAGTGTGGGTGGAAGCCCCAGCTCTGCCAGGCTCTGCTGGCCACCCCTCAGTGCTGCAGGGCAACTCCTGCACATCACCTGGCACCCTGCAGCTCCCTGTCCCCATCACCTGGGGACAGCCAGAGGGGGGTACCCCACTTCTCCTCCTCAGTCAGGGGCTCTCTCTTCTCCCCCATCCTGCTACACCCAGATAAATTACTTATTTGCCCATTTTCTCCACAGCACCTGGAGGTGTCCCAGGCAGAGGGGACTGTCACCATCCAGCACGGTCACCTCATGCCTCTGCTCTGACACCACTGTGCCCAGAAAGCTGCTGGGGAAGGGGAATGCTGACAGCTGGGTATTCTCCAGATGGGCATCAGGGAGTCCCAGGATAAAGTGATTATCAATATTGATACCACTCTAATTCTGTGGGAAAACCGAGGCTGGGGAAGGTGAGAGGAGAGCAGGTCCCAGCAGGTCTGTGGATGCAGGGACACGCTCACAGGTGGATGGTGGAGGTGAGCAGCACCTCTGGGCAGTGTTTCCATCAGCACAACCTGTTTGCTCCGGGGATTTCCTGGGGCTGCACAAGGCTTTGCTGTGTCCGGGTCTGCTCCTGGGCACTGCCAGGTGTCCCAGCCAGGCCACCTGCCCCAGGGCTGGGCTCTGTCCCTGCCTTTTAGTTCTGCAGGAAGAATTTCTGGGAGCCACAGCCTGGAGCTGCCAACCTGCTTTCTTCGGGCTTCCTACTCTGCAAACAACTGACTCACCTGGAAAGAAACTGTTCCAAGATCTCCAGATAGAAAAAACCCTATGAGGGCATGAAGCTCCCTCAGGAGCACATGCAAACCCACATACACAAAGCTTTGTTCTATTTCAAATTCTCTCCTGTGAGGGACCACACCTTTCCCCTCCCCAAAACCCCAGGCAGGCTCCAACAGGGCATGAGAGGAGGGGTCTGGCCGCTCCCTGCAGCAGCAGCTGAGGTTTGGGGCCCCTCTCCTCCTCCCAAACCAGTCGGGGGCCCTTCTGCTCCTCCCAAACCAGTTGGGGTGAAGCCCACAAGCATGAGTTCTTACAGAAAATCAGATCCTTTAACTGCTCCATGTGCTGTGCTGGCTCCCTCACCACCCTGCCCTGAGCCTGCCTGCCCCCAAGCCTTGTCCCCCCTAGTTTTGACCCCAGCTACTCCAGGGATCAACAGAAGAGACCCCAGGGCAGGCTGGTCTGAAATCCAGCTCTGGATCTTGCAGGGACTGATCTGACCCAGCAGGCACCTCTGGAGTAGGAGCATCAGAGCCAGGGGTCCCCTCTGGTGCGGGGGGCACCACCTCTCCCCTGGCAGTGCCACATCCCAGCAGGTCTGAAACCCTGTGCAGGACAGGTGTGGGTTAGGGCTCCTGACCCCTGGCCTGATGTGCCACCTCCATGCACTCTGCATGGCCCCAGTGCCTGGCACCAGCTCCCCAGTCATGTGAGCAGCTCCAGTTTCTCGCTCTTATCCATCCCTCTCCTCTGCTGCCTCCGTGTCAGGGGCTGCCATGTGGGATGGTGGCCAGGTGTCCTTGTCAGAGCCCCCAGTGCCACCCTGGAGGGGTCCACAGGGAGGCAGAGGGCAGCAGGACCGGGCTGTGCTCGGTGTGGCACCGCGGGGGGACTCGCAGGGACATTGCTGGGCCACAGCTCCCATTGCTGGGGCTGGGGGAGAACAGGCAGCCCTGCCCTCCAGCAGGACACAGAGGGCACGGTGCCACCTCAGCCAGCCCCACTGCCAGCCCCGGTGAGACACCGTGTGTGCCCACAGCTGGCCCAGCCAGGCTTGCTTATGCAAACCACAACGGGAGCTGTTTCAACCAGTTGGACTCCTGCCTGGCAGTCAGGTGCCTTCCTCCTCCTCCTCCTCCTCCTCCCAAACGGCTGCCAGTGCCCAGGGCAGCTGCCCAAGCTCTGTGGGTGCCTCTGTCCCCACACCTGCCGTGGGTGAGGGGCCGTCCCTCCCTGGGGTGCCCCGGGATGTGGGGGCAGGCAGGGGGCTCGCTGACCCCCAGCACTGTGTGCTGCTCTCCCCCAGCTCAGCTGTGAGCCAGCTCTGCCACTGGGGTGTCCTTGGGGTGTCCTCCTTGGGTGTCCCTGTGCTGCTGGGGCGGGCACAGGGGAGCTGCCCATGTGCCCTTCACAGAACCATGGCATGGTTTGGACTGGGAGGGAACCTTAAAGATCTCGTTCCACCCCCTGCCACGGGCAGGGACACCTTCCATACCCCGGGTTTCTCCAAGCCCTGGCCAAGCTGGCCTTGGACACTGCCAGGGATCCAGGGCAGCCCCAGCTTCCATCGTGCCCAGCTGGGAGCAGAGATCTGGGGCTGTGCAAGCCCTGGGATGCAGCAGTGGGAAGGGGCTGTTTGCCCCATTGCTGGTGAGTTTTACCCAGCATTGTGCTCACGTGGGCAATTCCCATCGCTGGGAGGTGCAGGATCCCAAGCAAAAGGCTTCCCATGGAAGGAAGGATGCAGGAAAAAAGTCCTGGTGCTGTGAGCCACAAAGGAAGGCTTGGGCAGAGCTGGTCATCGTTGCTGTCACCAGCTGCCTCTGCCACTCACACCTCATGGCAATGGCTCCGTGCTTGGCTTTGCCTGGAGAAACTCTCCTCAGGCTAGGAGGAACCAGCAGCAGACAGCATCTGTCCTCTGCCATTGCAAAATACAGGAAAAACCCAGATCCGAGCACCAGGAATCTTCATGCAAATCTCATTCCCAAGGCAGTACCAACCTTGCACTCTGGGATGCCAGGAAAGCCCAGCCTGGCTCTGCACGGGGCTCTCCAGCCTTTGCACAACACTCCAGCCTCTCCTTGAATTTCAGCACGGATTACCAGGCACTGCCACCGACCTGGCAGCCACATCAGGGAACTGTCCCCTCCCCAGCATCAGCTGCTCTTGGCACAGCCAGGCTGCTGGGGGGGTTTAGGGACCACAGGGAGCAGCAGCTCCGTGGGGTGAGAGCTGTCCTGGCTGCACCAGGTAGGACAGGAGCTGACACCTGGCTGGGGTGGCACAAGGGATGGCTCCATCCCTGTTTTCTTCACTACAAAATCCTGTGCAACAAAATAAAACCTTTGCCAAACAAAACGGGCCCTGAGCCAGCTCTTTCCAAGGCTCCCTGGAATGCTCTGCTCTGTCATCCCTCGGCGGGTGCTGAGATTTTGTGCAGGTATCAGTTTTTCTGCTCAGGATGCTTTTCCAGCTGGATGTCTTTGATGAGCTTTTCTGCAGAGGTGGCATGGAGCTGGAGGAGCAGGGAAACCTGCCTGTGGTGAATGGTAAAACCCTCTGGCAACGCCGTGACGCTGCTCCAGACACAGCGTCTAAATATAGACTCCTCATTTATTATCCTGCAGCTGCTGGGTTTGGTGTGAGAGGAGCCAGGGGCTGCACTGATGCTCCCCTCACCCATGGCTGGGACTGCCTGGACACATCCACAGGCTCACACTGGCCCAAACAGGATGTAAAGCATAAAATAATCCACAAACCTTTTCCCCTGGTTGTCTCCTGAGAGATGAGACCGAGCCTAAATCCCCGACTCTGCATCCCGTAAGGGTTTAGATGTGCTGGCACGAGCGGGTCCTGCCTGGGTGGGAAGGGGGGCCCCTGCTCCTGCTGAGTGCAGGAGTGGTACCCAGCTCAGCAAAGGATGGGTGCCTCTCCTGTGGCTTCCCTGCTGCCAAAATCCAGGGATCTTCCCCAACCAAACCAGCCACAGATGGAGCAGAGAGGCAGGAGGGGCAGGGAGCCATGGGTACCATCGAGCACCAGGCCTCCATCTCCCTCCCTCTGGGATGTGCTACAGAGAGATGAATCCTGATGTGAGCTGGGTGCTTGGCACAGGCTGCCCTGCCTGTGGTGACAGCAAGTGCAGCCAGGCTGAGCACTGGTACCCCTGGCTGGCTCGGGTGAGGAGGCACCCCTGAGTTCTGGCAGCAGGGGAGCCACAGGAAAGGCACCCATCCTCTGGCAGGAGGCCTGCGAGCCTCCATCAGCACATCTGGGAGAAAAGGTTGAAAAGGAGGGATGGCCTGCATGGCCAGGCAGCCAGGCTGGGCTGTGGCCCTGCAGGGACTGGCAGCAGCCATCTCCCCACTCCTGGCACCGAGTCCCATTGAGACGGGGCCAAGCGGGACGGAACTCCAGGCATCCATCCCGCCTCCCGGGGCTCCCGGCCAGTTCACGCTGGGACACCGGGCTCCCTGGGTGGCCACGGCCCTGCTGCCAGCGCTGCCAGCCCCCTGCCCCACCAGCATAGCCCTGGCCAAAGGAACCGGCCCCCAGCTCCCCAGCCTTCCCCTACGGCAGCCAAGCGGGAGGTGCCAGGAGAGGGTTAAGCCATTAAAGCTCCGCTGCTGGAGAGCAGCTGGACCCACTGCAGCAGCAGTGCTGCACCCCACACACGGCTCCCAGCACCTCCCGAGGGTCTCACACAAGCTGTGGGGTCTGCTGGGGCTGCAAACGCTCTGTGGGGGCAATGGGATGGAGCCTGGTGCCCACTGTGCCCGTGCCACCCTCTTGGGAAGGGACTGGGAACCCACCTGGCCCTCCTGCTGCACCCTCCCACACCCACCCTCACACACCTGGGCACTGGGAGCGGGGGACACAGCCCCCTGAGCATCCCCCCAGCAGGGACAGAGGTGACAGTCCCTGCTGTGAGCAGCCCAGGCCCTGGCTGTACACTGATCCTGGTGGCTGCAGAAGCAGCTAATGTCCAGGGACATGAGTGATCTCATACCCCAGGCTGCTGTACCCACACAGGGACAGCACCAGGCTCATGAAAAAGCCACTTGGAATGACGGGTCCTTGGCCTCCCCATTGTCCCCATTGCCGTGGGGGCTGCAGAGAGGCTGCTCCTGCCAGTGACCCACGGGGACCTGCAGCACCAAAAACCTCCCCGTGCCTTTTGGGGCTGCTCCCCCTTCTCCCCTCACTCCCTTTTCAGGCACCATCCTGTGCACGGACTTTCAGCAACCCAAAAAATCCCCAGATGTGGTCCCCGGGTGACATCCTCCTGCTCCCTGTGCTGACATCTGCTGAAGCAGCACAGAGGGGACACGGGGACGCTCTGTTTCTGCCCCAGAGGCCTTTCCCCTGCTTTCCCCCGGTTCAGGAGGGGCATAAACCCTTGGGCAGTGGCTGGTATTTGGGTAAGAGGCCACGCTGGAGTACAGAGCCAGGAACACGTGCTGCTGCTGTCCTGACACACAGAGGGCCGGGTCAGCAACACCCCCGGGACCCCCGAGCCCAGCTGGGAGGGGGGAGAGGCAGGGGAAACGCTCGGTGGGGAGCAGAGCCTGCCTGCCTGAGGCTCTGCCCTCTGAGGGCTTCCCACTGCTTCTTCCCCGCTGCTGTCCTGCTGGGAGGAGCCCCGTGCCCATCCTCAATGGGATTCTCTGCCACAAAGCTCCTTCCCACCCTATGCCACGCTCCTCGCCCCTCTTTGGCTACCAACCGTGCCCCTGTCCCACCCTTCCCGCGGGAGGATTTTCCTAAGGATTTGTCGGGTATAAAGCGCTCACTCCGTGCCATCGGTGCCCGGGAGCTGCTGGCATCCACCTTGGCACACACCCAGAACCATCCTGGAGAAACATGGGCAAAAATCTCACCCTGGCACTGCTGAGCCCAGCCAGGGCAGCCCCTGGCCCCGAGCATCGCCCCTCGGGGTGCCGTGGGAGGGAGGCAGCGCCCGGGCAGCCAGAGCAGGGCACATCCAAAGAAGGAAAAGAGTTGGATGGACGCAGGAGCCGGCCGGGCTCCCTGGCCAGCCAGCCCATACTGTAAAAGGAGCGGGAGCAGGGAGTGCACAGCTCTGGCTCCAGCAGTTTTAAGATGGCTGTGAAGCTGAGAGCAGGAGGAGAAGGAGGAGAAGGAAGAGGAGGAGGAGGAGGAGGAGGAGGAGGACATTAACCCTGCCAGCACTGCACTGCAGCCAGGAGCACTGCAGGGAGATGAATGGCAGCTTTCCAGAGGCTCCACTTAACAGTCCAAGGATTTGGTACCACTCAACTCCCAGTAAAATCCAGCTGGTGACGCCTTCAGGCCTGGGAGATGCTGACCTCAGACAGGCTGTGGGAAGGAGGAGGAGAAAGAGAAGGAGAAGAAGGAGGCACATGACAAATAAAGGAGGTGACCCACCACAGGACAGGACATTCAGCAGGACTTTAAAGACCCCTTGAATATGGGATCCCTGAAAAGATGCCCTTCCACTCGTGCTGCCCCTGGGGGCTCATCACACCAGAGGGGCAGGAAAGGGGCACCTCTGCACCCCTCTGGGTACCTGCATTGCCATCCCTTGCTGGCTGCTCAGCAGAGAGCAGCAGAGCCAAGTGACTGCTCAGCTTCCCTCCTCTTGTCCCTGTGGACACTCACGTGAATATTCACGTTTTTCCTGCTTAATGTTTTCCTTTAAAAACATCGGGCTTGGCCTTCCCGGTGATTTTCTGCAGGATTCATCAGAGCTGCGGCGACTGGAGGAGCAAAGGTACCGGGCACTTAACAACAACTTCCCTTCTCCAAAGTTTTAATTGGTCATTGACGTCAAGTGATTATTGAGAATTATTAATTAAGAAAGCATTTAAGAGCCTGGCTTTTGTTGAGGTTTTGCCATTACAATTAGTTTATCAGCCAACAGGAGAAACATCAGCCTTTGCAGTCACTTGGAGTACAGCGAAGTGCCCATAATTAATTTCCCTTTCCGCAGCAAGTGCTTTGCTCTGACTTGCCTTGGGGACTCGCCTTTCTCCAGGTGTGCCAACCACAACAGCCCTGGAAACAGCCAGCCACGGGGACATCAGGATGGGAACACCGTGTCCCCTCCAGCCCCTCACAGGCAGCTAGGCAGGGATAGCAGCTCTTTTCGGGAAAGCATCCTGGCCACACGCCCTGCTCCTGGGGAGGAGGCCACCCTGCCTTTGAAAGAGATTTTCCTTTTATCTCCTTCCTGCCCTGGGGAAGCAGCTGCCTCGCAGGTGCTTGGCACTGAGAGGATGTGTTTTGGCAGCCCAACGCTTTCCAGGAGCTCCCTCAAGCCCCTCACGCACCGGCAGCACCCACCGCAGACAGCAGCAGGATGCTGGCGGGGTGAGCTGAGGCTGGAGAGGCAGGAGAACCCCATGGGATGCCTCCAGGAACGGGGTTTGAGCACTGCCTGATCCTGCCTCAGCCTGTGCACAACCCCGGGCTGCTCCCTCCGGCAGCAATTGCTGCCTCTCCACCTCTGCTGGGGCACGAGCAGTTTCTCCTTCCCTGGGGGATCTGGGGTGCAGAGGGGCTGGCAGGCTGCAGAGTGGGTGCCAGCATAGTCCAGCCCTTCCAGAGCAGGCTGCAGGGATGCAGGGATGCAGGATGCAGGGATGCAGGGATGTAGGGATGCAGGATGCAGCCCAGCCCTGTGCTCCCAGCCGGTTGCTGCTGCTGCATTCCCTCGCAGCACCCCAAGTGCAGCACCAGGAGGGACCAGCAGCCCCTGCTCAGCAACTGGGTCAGCTAAATATAAACAGAGCAGCCCCAGAACCAGGCACCTTCCTGCCTTGCATCATTGACACCCTAAAAACCACGGCCTGGGGACGGGGGCTGTGGCCTCACCACAGGCTCTGCTTGGTGGCCATTGCTCCAAGGCTGCTCACCCAGGGCAAGCCACCAAGGACAAGGGGACCAGCTGGGACACATGCCTGCAGGATGGATGTTCCCAGGAGGCCACGGCTGCAAGCTGTGTGTGCACTCCTCCACACAGAGCAAGCCCTCAGGAGGGAGATTCCCACTTCCATTTATCCAAACCAGCCGGGTCAGCTCCCAGGCACCAAGCAGCGCAAACCCCCTCATTAGGGCTGGGCAGATGACTCCCAGCCCAAGGAGTGCAGGCATGCACCCACAGGTCTGGCTCCTAGGGTGATGTCCCACAGCCCCAGTGCTGCACATCCCTGGGTAAGAACATTTTGTAGGACTCTGCAGCTGGATGGGTTAGTTCCAGTATCCCCAGTTTGATGCATGCCAACTGGGCAGTGCCACCCCCAGTTCAGCCTGCCCTGTAGTTTGTGGGTGCAGTAAATCTGGTGCTGGAGAAACCAGGAGAGGCAGGTTTGGGGTGCTTTGGGCTGCTCCCTTCACAGCCCTTTTGGCACCGTGTGGGAGAAGAGGGATGGTGCTCATCCTGCACCCCACACGCAGCCCTTTGCAGCCTGCAGGTCTCCAGTTGTCTGCAGCTGAACATCACCCAGCCCGGAGGGTTGGTTATTAGGGAAAAACACTTTAATGAGGCAGCTCATTAAAGGCAGGAACAGATTAACCCAGGAACCTGAGGAACTCAGGGACTGCCGAGTTCAAGAATAGGAGAAATAGGCCTTTCCCTGGCAACGGTGGGAGATGCTGCCTCAAAGCAGTGGGATGAGCCCTTGAATCCTCAAAGCCCTTTCAAAGCCCTGCACCCTCCCAGGAGCTGCATGAGCTCTGGAGATGAAAGATGCTGGGAAGGGTGGACCACAGCTTGAAACCTATGAAAACACCCACTGAAATCCAAGCGGAAAATGCTCCGTCCCCAATAGTCAACTTCACGCACTGCCTCCTCCACTGATGAAGCAAAATCCCAGCGAGGACTTCCAGCAGGGATGCTCCAGGGAAAAAGCCTTTGGCAAGACACAACCCTGCTGCACAGGAGCGACGTGGGAGGAGAGGAAAAGGCAAGCAGAGTTCAGAGTTACGGTCACCACAAAAAAATGAGCCCTGGGAAAAAAAAAAAAAAATCCAGCTCCATTTCCCACTACGGGGAAAGGTTTCCACAGGCAGAGGAAAGGTAGTGAGCGGTGGCAGCCCAGGAGAGTGGGGCACCTGGGGATGCCGGGGTTACCTCAAACTCCAGCAGCAGGGTGACGAGTCAGGCCCGTGCCTTGGCTGCTCTGAATGAAGGTGGGAGAGGTGCAGCTGAAGATAACTTTGTGAGCAGGTACTATTAATAGAGACGCTATTGGGCTTTTGCTTTGTGCTTCCTGCGAGGCTCTGCGGGACGGAGGAGCGCTAACGGGCCCTGCCACAGCTCGGGGAAGGGCTCCATGTGCATCCCCGAGGAAGGGGGAGCAGCGGCGGTGGCCGAGGCTGCTCACCCGCCACCGGCGCGGCACCGGCCGGGCGCTCCGAGTGAGGATGCTGGCGAGGCTGCTGCCATGCCGGTTTCCATGGAGACTTCAGCACTTGGCGCGAGATGGAGATGACGGGATCAGCCAGCGGAGTCACTGAGCGGAGCTGGCGTCCTCCGTCTGCCGTGGCCGGCGGCACAGCCCTGCCAGAGCGAGCGGCTGGCACGGGGAGCGGACCCGGCAGCCTCGGGGCATCTGGGTCCCCCTCGCCTCGAAGGGTGTGTGCGGCTGCCAGTTGTCCTGGTGATTCAGAGCCTGCACATCCCATCGGCCCCTGCCTGACACCTCTGGGAAAGCTCTGTCCAGGTCCTGACCCCAGCCCTGTGCGGGCCACCCAGCACCCACCAGGTCTGTGCCCCAGGCTCTCCCCCCGTACTGCATTTCCATTCCTAGTGGGGCTGTCTCCCCAGCAGCAGGACACACATCCCTTCACATCCCAGTTTGTGGCACTGGGATTCGCTGGCACAGCCTGGCAGGGTGGTACCCAGCTCCTCTCTGCAGCTGAAGGAGATGCTGCATGCCAGGGCTGAGCTGGCACCGGGACAGCCCTGATCCTCACTGGCCCTTGGCCCCGCAGAGGCTTTCCCTGGCTTACAGGTAATCTAAGATCAAGTGCTCCAGCCAGCCGTGCCTGGTCAGACACACAGGGACACCGCGGAGCACTGGGGAACCGAACACCTGCAGCATGTGACTCCCCAGCTGGCTCGGCCTCCCCAGCCCCAAAAAGCACTCCCTGGGGACCCCAGCCCTTGCCAAGCTGCCACCTGTGGCCGTGGCATTCCCTGGCTGCTGGCAGGGAGTGCACGGGGCCGGGGCGGCGGGCAGGGAGCCGGGACCCCCGGCATCCCCTCCCACCGGCGCGCAGGATCCTCGCCGCGCACCCTTTTATTCCAGCAGTGCAATTAGCCTTGCTGACCCCTGAAATCCTCAGCCTCTCTAAGCAGCCATGCATTAAATCCCGGATCCAAGAGTGGAAATAGACTTTGTAAAAGGCTTATGGCCCTATTTATTACATTTTACGCATGACGGAGCCGGACAGCGCGGCAGCGGCGCTGCGGCCGGCACCGGCGCTGCCTCCACGCCGAGGCAGCCGGACACACGGACGGGCAGGGGCTGCAGCAGAGCCTCGGCAGGTGTCTGCTCCCGGGCAGGCCTGTGCTGCCAGCTGAGCGCTCCCGCAGACGCAGGCCGGCAGGGATATCGATCTAGATGAAAGCCAACACCGCTGCCGGGGCCGGGTAACCGTATCTGCCGCACATTTGTATTCCTCGGAGCGGGGCGGGAGGGCTGCAGCCATCTGCCAGGGAGCTGGGGGATGCTGGGCACACTGCGAGCCCTCCGTGTGGAGCTCCGCTGTGCCCTCTCCCCTTCCACTGCACGGCCTTCTCCGTTTCACCTGCACCCTGCTAGGGCCCAGCAACACAGACCTGGGCAGGGCATCGCCCAAACAGGGCCTGCCCGCTCCTGCTGTGCAAAGGGAGCTGAGGGGACATCGCTCCACAAGGTTGTCCAAGGGCACCGTGTGAAGCCAGCGCGCAGGTGTTCACTGACACATCCCTGGGGTCCCACGGCTTGGCCAGGTGGCTCCTGCCCCGGGGGGATGGCAGAGGAGCCAGCACAGCTCTGAGCTGGGCACAGTGAGGGGCAGGGATGGGGGATGAGGTGTGCAGGGAGGCAGAGCAGCTGTGTTCAAAGGAAGCAACACCAAAAGCACAGGGGCAGTGCTCCAACAGCTGAGGGACCCTCTGCTTTCCTGCAGAACACACAAGGCAGCTTCTGCGTGTCTCCAAATCCCAAGGAGCCCCTGCAGCAGCACCGGGCTGGGGAGCCGCTCTTGTGCCAGCGCTGCAAAGCAGGAGGGAACAGAGGGAAACACAAGGGTGGCCTCTCCACACTCTTAAAAACGAGCCAGCTGCAGAGACTCCTGCAGCACGTGTCCCCAAGTCCCTGGGACACCAGCACACACACGCAAACTGCTGCTCCCCACTTCCTTGGAAGGGACACACTGCACCCCCACTGCAGGGCAGTTGGAAGTGTTACGAGACAAAAGCAAAGGTCACCCTGTGCACCTCTGAGCAGCTCAGTTTGTGTCAAAGCCTAGTGCAAGGTGCAAGCCTGGCTGGTGCCAGGGGGTGCACGAGAGCCCCCCCACACCACATGGTCAGACCCATCTCTCGTGCTTACTCCACAGGCAAAGAGCTCTGGTGTGTGTGAAGAAGCAGAAGAGGGTCCATGGGATGTGCACAGTGCCTGGATTCTGCCAACACCTGCATCTCGGACCAGCGCACAGGCCCTGCTGCCCAGGAGGGTGGGTGTCCCTGAATGCCCGTGAACATCCCTGGCAAAGGGAAACGGCACCTGTGGGGCGTCCCTGAGCTTGGCATTTCAAAGGCTTGGTCCCACATCTTTCCCTAAAGGTGCTCAAGGGCTTTGCTGCCTCAGGTGCACCTGTGGGCAGGACCCTTGTGCTTCCCTGCCTTTCCACCCAGCGCCACGCTGTGGGGGTGATTCCTCTCCAACAGCCCTGACTGATCACCCCGAGGTGCCCTTTGGCAGGGCTGGATGTGGAAGTTTCACCCCATAGCTCAGCTCTGCTTCAGTGCTTTGGAGCACAGATCCTCCCTCCAAGGGGAGGCAATGGCACAATAACAAACAGTGTATTTGGGCATAGATGGACCCTGGCCTCTAAAGGCTTTTTTAGGAAAAACCCTGCAAATCCACATCTCCACAGGTTTGTGCTTCCCAAGCCGGTCACTGCCATGAGTTCCCTGCTGACCCGGAACACTGCAAACCCATCCTGATAATGGCAAGGGGAATAATCCCCCCAGGCCCCACTGAATGAGGTTTAAACTCCCCACAACACTCGTGCACAAAGGTCCCATACCCACCAGGGCACTCGCAGGCTAATCCTCCCCCTGGAGCGGCTGCTATATTTAGGTATCTAAATGAGACAGAGTGGCTCTTTCCAAAAAAGAGTTCGTTTGGGTTACATAAATGCAGAGAGAAACTTGAAAGCTGTATTTCCAGGTCCTTGCACTGCCATAAGCGAGCGGCAGAGATGAGGACAGTCTCCCCCTGATAATCTGCCTTTCATGTATTTTCGACTCAGCTGGATGTGCAGGCGGGTTTCCAGCTCCTCTGGGCAGAAGGGCAGCGGGCGCTGGTGGACACTGGGGTGGACACTGACAGGAGGCAGCCAGGGCAAGCAGACCCTCAGTTCTTCCCAGGGAAACCACTTTGCATCCCAGAGTCCTGGCAGAGGAATGGAGAAGCCAGCACTGCAGGCAGGCCAGGCAGCACCACTCAAAGCACGGGCAGGAGGAGTTAACAGGAGTAAATAAAGCGAGCAGCTCCAGCCCTTCCCATCCATGCTGTCCCAACTCTCTCTGTGACATCACTCTCCTCTCAGCTACCAACTTCCTTCCTGGTGCATCCACTTCCACATCCCGAAGCCTCTGATCCCATGGAGAATTCCCAAGACAATGTCCTGCACACTGAGCACGGCTCACCTCAAGCTCCCGGGGCTGCTCCCCAGTTCAGCTGCTGGGGTGGGCTGGGGGTGGTCACCAACAAAGCAGTGTTCCCCCCAGAGCTGGGTGACAATATGTACTGTGAGGGTTTCTGGGGACATGGACCACGTGCTTTCATTTTCAAAATATATATAAATAGACATACTTATTCCTTCTTAAAAGGACACGGCAACAAGGGAAAAAAAAAAAAAAAAAAGCAGCTCAAATACCATCCAACCTTTCAGCCTGAGAAAACCACACAGTTCTCACAGGCTTGAGTTCTGTTACCTGGGAAATGGGTTCTAGCACTCGAAACCCGCATGCGCCAGCCTCCCTGTGGGGCCCACACAGAAACAGAAACTTCCTTTTTAAGAAAAAAAATTGCGATTTTTTTTTTTTTTTTTTTTTTTCCTTTTCATTATCAGCACGGTTTGGTCGTGACTGTGTGCAAGCCTGCTGAAAAGAAGAAACGATGGCAGTGGTTTAAATCTCCAGCTCTGCAGAGCTCTGGGGTTGATGCTGTTTGAGGGAAGGTTTGAAAATCCTCGTGTCATTAAGATGTGGGAAGGTGGCCCTGAGCCACACACACCTGGCACGGGCAGAGCCGCAGGTCCCTGAGCCCAGGGCAAAGGGAAGCAGCTCAGCAGCCTCGGTTTGCAGGAAGCCAACAGGAATGCAAAGTTTAATTAGCTGGAAGCCAAGGGCCGTGGAAGTTGCAAACATTTGCAGCGAGGCAGGGAAAGCGCCAAGAAATCAGGACAGAGGACTAAAGCTGGACAAAGTTCAGCCCCGTGGCGCTGGTGCCCGGTGAGCAGGAGCAGGGACTGGCAGCTCGCCTGCAGGAACCGAGGTGCAGCCCCTGGCCAGCTCTGCCTGCGAGCCTCAATCCCACACCCGGCCAGGGGAATATCGGATCTCTCCCTGCTCCCAGTCCAGGACTGTGGTCACCAGTGTCACCACACCGTGCTGGCACCGTCCTGGCCTCTGCAGGGGAAAGAGAGCCAGAGCCTGGCCCTGCTTCATCCTTCCAGGAGAGCTGTGAGCGCCGTGTTTGTCACCTCCAGCTCCTCGCTGTCACCCCGGCACGTGCACAGCTGTGACCAGTGCTGGTCCCAGCTCCAAGCCAGCCCTGCCAGCCCTGTGTGCATGCAAGGGGTCATGGCAGCCTCCTCAGCACCCTGCAGCCACACATGCACTTTCTTCATGAAAAAATAATAACGCGCCTCCCTCCTACCTAGGAGCTCGCCTAAAAAAATGCAAGGAAGGCTGAGCAGAAAAGCTGCTCGGCAGCTCCCCTGCACCCCCCGGGCCAGCTGGGGCTGCTCCAGCCGCGGGTCACCTCGTGGCAGGACAGCCAGGTCCCCCAGCTGTCACTTGTGAAGGCCACATCCCCCCTTGCAGGGCTTGGGAGGGAGGAGAACAAACATGAGGAGAGGCAGCTGGGCTTCCTTCCATCCCCACGGCCCCGCCGGCTGGCCCGGCTCGGGCCCGCAGCCCCGGCTCGGCCTCGCCACAGGATTTCCTTGCTCTTGACGTCCATGAAAATTAGGAAATGAGGGTTCCTCGGGGAATAGGTGGGGAAGGCAGCTCTTGGCAGCGGGGACGAAAGGATGACACTTCCCACAGTGCTCCCCCCGTACTCCGGGTACAAACCGGGTCCTGCAGCCTCCCCAGACAAAGCGGGGAGCAGAAGTGACAGCAGCGTGAGCTTCTGCTCTCCGAGTGAAACTCAGCAAACTGAAACAGGAACCGAGGGGCCTGGCCCTGGCTCAGCAGAGGGGCTGCGGCCGCAGGGCGCACAGGAAGAATTCAGAAAATGCATCTCAGTAAAGATACGCTGCTGCCCTGCAACTGGAGTCCCTGCGAGAGCTTGAGGCGCCACCTCAGCACAAAAACATCCATATAAAGCATGTGCTGCTCATCCCAGGGGAGGGGAGAAGTGTCATATCAGCTCTGGATGGTCTCTCCAGCCTCTGTCCCCATCGCCAGGCTCCTCGCCAGCTGCTGGGTGGGCAGGGGCCCATGGGGACAGAGGGGACACGGATGGAAAAAGCTCCTGGCCACCCTTCAGCATCATCATGCTCCCCCAAGGAAGCTCCTGGTCTGGGGTGCCCACCCAGCTCCCAGAGCCTGCTTTACCCTGGGACAGTGGGATGTGAGATAAGGGAAGTATTTTCCCTAAGCCCCACATGGCTGCCCAGAGCCGGCAGAGATCAAAGGTTACTCTGGCTACTGGATGGGGCCCTGTCCCCAGGGTTGTCACAGCCCCTCCACATCCCCCACAGCAGATACCACACTTCCCACGTGAAGAACCCCTCCCCCGGGGGCTTTCCAGATCTTCCAGGGCCAAAGGAGATTTCCAGCTTTTACTTTTCCCTGTGTTAATTGAGAAGTGAACTGGTTTAATGCAGCAGCTCGGCTTTAGCTGTTGCCTCCACGTGGGGAAGTGCAGAGAGACGGGGCTGGATAAGGACAGGGCTGACAAGACCCTGAGCGCAGCCAGATCTGTGCAAAGTCCTTCGGCATTTCTTGGACGCTCCCGTTATTGAAAGGAAAAAAACAACAACAAAAAAACCAACAAAAAAACCCCACAACCGCCATAAATAGATAAATAATAATCTGTGAGCCAGAGTTCAGGAAAAGTGCTGAAAAGTGCTGAAAAGCAGAATGGCTGAGCGATAAGGGAAGGGAAACACATTGGCTGGGCCATCACCCTGTGCCTACGGTGCCGGTGCCCCTGGAAGTAGGTCACTACCTCACCTGACCACCCGCCCCATTAACTTCAACCTTTAGTCCCTGGCTGCTTACTACAAGCACTAGAACATCCTTGTCCAGGCACTGGTGAGAAGGTGGCTCTGCAGGCAGGAGAGGGTGGTGGCACTCAAGGCTGCTGCCCGCTCCTGGGGTGTGGGAAGGGGCTGTGCCGGGAGCTGGAGCCCCACACGGCCTGGAGCGTGGCGGTCACCGCGGCACGGCCGCGCTGGCGGCGGCTCCGGCGCCTACAGAGTTCCCCCCCTGCTAAATCACTTCAGGCTGCCAAGCAGTCACGAGAAATATAAGCCCGCGCCGGGTTGCCATGGAGCAGGGCTCAGCTGCGGGAGCCTGAAGCCGAATCCTCCGGCAAACGTGTCTGCGGCCGAGGCCCTGCCAGCCCCTCACGGCCCCGGCTCCGCGGCGGCGGCCAGCGAGTGCCACACGCCTGGGCCCGGTGGAGCTCTGGGGACAGCATTTCCCCGACAAAGCCAGTGCTGCAGAGCCCCACGGGGACGGTGCCCCTCGCTCTGGTGACACCATCTCCCCAGGGCCATGGTCATACAGGAGTGGTGGCTTCGGTGGCGGCGTTTGGCAGCAACAGCGCGGACTGGCTCTGCACAATGCCCAGCCCCAAGCCTCCTGGCACGTGCTGGCCAGGGGGAATCGTGTCCTTCGTGGGATCATAGAATTGTTTGGGTTGGAAGAGACTTTAAAGCTCATCTATTCCACCCCCTGCCATAGGCAGGGACACTTTCCAGGTTGCTCCAGGTCCTGTCCAGCCTGGCCTTGGCCACTTCCAGGGATCCAGGAGCAGCCACAGCTGCTCTGGGCACCCTGTGCCAGGGCCTCTCCTCAGAGAGAAGAATTTTTTCCTGGTATCTACTCTAACCCTACTCTTCAGTTTGAATCCATTCTCCTTGTCCTGTCACTATGGCACTGCAGCTCCCATATTCTGCTGGAGCCCCCAGCCCCATCGAAAGGGATTTCAGAGCCTGGTGGGCTCCTGCCCTTGGCACCACATCAAACCATCTGCCAGGAGCCAGCCTGTGGAACCCCTGTCCCCAGCCCTGCACCAGGGACATGGGACCCATTCCCCAAAAACAGCAGTTTGAGGCTGGAAGGGGCATTCCCAGAGCATTTTTGATTAGACAACCAACCGTGCCAAAGAGCTCGTGTAAGTGGAGTTCCTCCCTACAAAAAGGCTTTTGACATTGGAAAGGTTAATGTGAGAGAGATCCCTCTCCCTCACAAAGCTCCCTTTGCTGGAGGCCCTCACTGAGCCCTTAATTATTCACCTGTTGGAGAGGTGCCTTTCCATTACGGCATGAGAGCGGGGCAGGGATGTGCAGCAGGCAGGTGGGGGAAAACCCCCGGCGTGGGGCACCCCTGGGGCACTGCCAGCGTGGGGAACACGGCTCAGAATCCCGGGGGGAAGGCAGGCAGGTGTGTGGGGAGGCTCTGAGGGGCAGGTTCCCTGCTCTCCCTCCAGCTGCTGCCAGCTGCTTTCCCTCTCCTGGCTCAGCTCAGACTCCGCTGTGCTCACCTGCCTCCGCAGCCTCTGCTGTGGTGGGGACAGCCACCAGCACGGTGACAGCCACCAGGACACAGCCACCCTGCTTCCCAGGAAACTTCATCCTTCTCCAGCCCTGGCACTGCAGCAGCCCTTCAACCCACGCTGCAGCAATGCAGCTGAGGATGCATTTTGCACAGACCCTTGGGCTATCTGTTGTCCAAACCCACTCCAAATCTTCGAGAGAAAAGCCACAGAAAAAGCAGGATATCGGTCAGCTCAGTGAGGAGTATCAGAAATTAGGGATGCACCCCCACTTTATCACTAGAAATGCCAACCCAGCACTGGCTCGCTGTGCCTCCTGCACTCATCGATGGATTAAGCTGTTAGCAGGAGGCTGGGAAGTTAAAGAGGGAATATTGTATTTCAGTTCATGTGATCTTTAAACATCCCTCCGAGAAAGCAGCCTGGTTTTTTCTTTTTATTTTCCCCCCCACCACTGCACTTTTTTGGGATTTTTAAACAAACGGAAGCAGTAAGAAGCACAGTGCTCCAGCCTCTCGCAGGGATGCTGAGAGCTGCTCTGTGGTGCTCTCGGCAGAGCTGCCTGGCTGGCACTTCCCAGTGCCTGGTGCCAGCAGATGAACCAGCTACAACCAGCTTCATACCTCTGAGCAGCAGAGTTGCACAAAATGGATTAAGCAGGCCCAGAAATGACACATTTTGAGGCACAGCAGAACAAAATCACTTTTTTTTTTTTGTTGAAAAAAAAAGAAGGGAAAAAAAAAAGAAAAAAGAAAAAAGGAGTTGGCAGGAGAAAGGCAGATATCAAGTGAAAAACCCTGATTATCTTTCTGTAGCAATGCAGGTACCACGTGAATCATCGCTGTCCTCGATATGTAAATAGAGGTTAGCAGGCACCCTCAGCACAAACCCTGATGAATAAGGGACTGATGCAGATACCCCTGTCAAACCTTCCCCGTGCATCTCCTCGAGAGCCTTGCTCAGGATTCCTCCCCTGGAGAGAAAGCACCTGCACCAACTGCACCTTTCTCAAAACCTACTGCAAAAGCAAGGACTGGGAGCATGAGCATGGGCCAGGGAGCAGGAGAGTCCCAGTTCCTCAAAATTTCCACGAAGGAAACGGCTGCTACTCATCACCTCGTGGCCTCCTGACATCGCAGCCTCTCAGGGCAGTCTGCTCTCGTGCTGGAGCACTGGGGTCTTTGGGGAAGCAGCTTTGGGGCTGCACCGAGGAGTCAGTAACCCAGTTGTAAGCAGAGGCTCGTACAGTAGTAATGGGGAGAGACGTCAGTGGCAGCCCGGCCCGCCTCCCGCTCCCAGTTAGAAGGCAGCATGTGACAGAGCCAGGGCTGGAGCCTTCCCCCAGTTTCATCAGAGGTTAAGGTACAAGCACAACACATGCTTACAACTTCAGGCTGTTCTTAAGCAAATGCATGCAAATCATAGCTGGGGGGGGGGGCTGTTTTTTCTTCTTTTTTCCTTCTCTTTTCTTCCCATCCCAGCCCCGAGCCCCTCAGCGTGCGCGGGGACAGAAGAGGAAATGGAATTATCGAAAGCAGGCGCCAGACGGGAGAGCACAGAGGGGCTGCACGGGAGCTGCAGCGAGCTGCAACGCTGCCCTCGCTGCTCCTCTCCTCCTGCACCTGCAGACTTCGGACCAGCGCTACCTGTGCGCCGGGGACAGGGAGAGAAAACAGGGCCAAGCACGTTTCATAAACATGGTCTCATTTCAGCACAGGCCATTTCACAGTTCCAAATTTTCCAGGGAATGTTCACAACATGGTGGGCTTGCACCAGAGAAGGATGACAATAATTCGTAGGATTTTTTTCCCGCCCCCCCCCCCCCCCCCCCCGCCCCCCCCCCCCCCCCTCCCTTAGCAGTCCCTTTTTTGGAATAAGATTCTTAGATTGGCACATCAAATGCTGACCAAAAAGCCAAGAAAAAGAGAAACAGGGCTCCAGGCACGTGCTGCAACCATAAAGGCTTTTTATGTCGTGGTTAAGGCGTGGAGAACAGAAGGGTTATTACAGAGAAGTGGAGCCAGGAACTTTCACCTGCTCAGGGAGCAATGGGGCTGGTGGGAGCTGCAGCCTTCCTGCCGTACTTCCAGGGGATGGCATCCCACACAAGCAGCCCACTCCGAGGGACAGCGTCCCACACAAGCAGCCTCCTCTCCTCCAAGCCGATGGTTCTCCCGGCAATAATAAAATGGAAAAACCCCACAAACTGCTTACAAAATCTCGGCCCACTTCTCACCTTTCCTGACCCTTCTGCTGTAATCAACCTGTCAGCAGCTGTTGGTTAAGAAGCCGGGCTGCCTCCCCCCTGCTCTGCCCCCAGAAGCCGCCCGGTCCCGTGCCAAGCCGGAGCGCTCTGGCGCTGGTGCATGCGAGCAGAGGTGCCGGGACTACATCAATCTGGCTGGTGGCAAGCCCTGCCTGGTTCTGTCTGGCACACGCACCGCGGGCAAATCTGATTTAGCACGTCTCGAGCCCTTGTTTGTTTTGAACCCAAACGGCGGCAGGATGAAGCCCTGGTCCTGCTCCCCACAAACACACACACACACGCTGCTGCTGTTTGCAACAGCGGGGCTGAAGCGGCGAGAGAGCAAGGCTTGGGATGAATGTGCTCGCTTCACAATCAGAGCTATTTTGTAATCCGTGGTTATGAAAGTGAAGGGTCGGGGGGATGATACATAACTACAGAAAACTCTTCCCACTTACAGCAGCCTCATCAAGCCGACTGCGAAATGCGCGGCCGCGCTCGGGCTCAGCCCCGGCTCCGGCTCCTGCCCGGTTTATTGTATAGCGCCTCTCTTGCAGCCCCCAAAATGGAAAAGCATGCGAGCCCTATAGCCAGCACGGCTCGCTCTCGTGATCCCGCCGGAGCTGCCAAGGAGTCTTAATCTGATTTTAATACCCAGCTCCGTCCAAAACACAGCCCATCCACATTTTGGAGCAGGCGACTCGCAGCAACGGGACCCCTGTCCCTGTCGCACCCCCCCCCCCCCCCCTTTCCCAAACCTCCATCCCCCAAGATCCTAGCCCGTATGCGTGGAATTGACGCTCGGCATGACTCATCCCACAGCCCGGCTCTGTCAGCCCCCACCGCACAGCAGCCCCCTGCGGAGCCCCCCCCACCGCCCGCACCGCGCCGCCCCCTCCCCACCTTTGGGGCAGCCCTAACAACCGGGGGGGGGTGGGGGGGATGGTTCTGTACCGAAACCCATCGACCCATCAACTTATCCCCTCTCCCCCCCAGATCCCCGGCCGCTGGGGGAACGGGGGGGCGCGGGAGTCCACGTGCGAGTGGTGCTGAAAGCGCCGGCGGGGCTGCGGGGCTGCGGCCGCCCGGGAGCCCCGGGAGGGGCGCGCACGGCCCCGCGGCTCCGCAGGGAACCGGAGCGCCGCAGATCCCCGGGGCACCCTGCGGACGAGCCCCGCGGCCCCGCTCCGGCAGCACCGGCTCTTCCCCGGGGTGCCCCGGCAAGCAGCGGGGGGGTCTGGCCGTCCCCCCCCCTCCAGCCGCAGCAGGGACCCGCTCAGCAGAACCCCCCAGCAGCCCTCCCTACCTGGCTGTCAGCTAGGTAGCTGAAGACGAAGGAGGAGAGATCCTCGTCGAGCAGAGAGCTGCAATCCGGCCCCGGCTCCGCCATCTTCCACCTCCGGCTGGGGCTGAGCACCGAGCATGCAGCAGGCGCGGCGGCGGGAGCCGGGCGGCCGTCGGGGCGGGGAGCGCGGAGCGCCGGGGCGGACCCGCCCGCAGCCCCCGCCTGCAGCCCCCGCCCCGCGGCTGCGGGAGCCGGCCTCGGCGGGGATCGCTGCCAGGGAGCCCCCCGGGGGTTTTGCAGACACTCGCGGGACACCGCTTTGTGCGTCCCTTGGAGGTGCCACCGCGTCAAAGCGGCCCCCGAGTCACTCCGAGTTCAGGTGTGGAAGCGCTGCGTGCAGCATCTCAGACCGGGGGACACGTCCAGGCTCTCTCTGGGGGTTTTGAAGTGCCCCCCGCAGTTCCTGAAGGAGCGCCGTCCCCAGGGACGCACACATACAGGGGAACCCCCTTTGAGCAATGCCGCTGCGCACGCCTTAAAATTGACAGCGTTTAAAAGGGAGAGCACCCAACAGCACCAGGCACCTCTCAGCAGTCCCCAGATCACCCCGTGTGGAGATACATAAACCCTGAGAGCTGTGGTTGGGCCAGGGGCCACTTCCAGGCTCGGTGGGTCTGCACTGAAGTGGGACCACTGGACTGCAGTAAAAAGGAGCAAAAGATCTTCTGATTTTCCTTGTTTTCATTTCAGCTGCCGCTGTGAGCATCTTGATGTCACGCACGTTATCTTTCTGTCTGGGGTTTTGAGGCGTATCCTAAAAGCCCTTTCAGAAATTATTAATGATGGGACCAAAAATCTCATGAATGTTCTATTTACTTACCCGTAGCAATTACATGGGAAAGAGCAGGGCTTGGCACTGCAGCCTGAATTAGCTGATACACAACCAACCAAAGTGGCCAACACCTGCAGCCTAATGGCTCCAGATCTCTGCATCCCCTCAGACCGCCTAGACAGACCTGCAGGGTCACTGTAAAGAGCTGATGGAACAAAGTGATGTGGAGCTATCAGGGTGGGCAGCTCTGTGCCAGGCTCTGACGTGTGAACAGAGAGTGCTTCTTCCTCTGGCAGGAAAGGCCCACTGCCCATCTGTGCTCTCTTTGCTGTTGTTTCAAAGGCAGAGCTGTTTCCAGCCACTCTTTTAATTCCCTCTGGCTTCTCTTTGGTTCAGGACATGTTGTGAACACCATGCAATGTAGCAACACTGGGTTTTCCCTCATGATCCCCAGCCTTGCACTAAAGGGAGATGTCAGGGACGGCGCCTGTTGTGTCACACTGATGAGAGCTGGAGGCCAGGGCGGCCTTGGGATGGGCAAAGCAACTCTTCCTCATTGCTGTGCGCTCCAGTACTTATTACTGTTGTCAAGTGCCAAAACATTTACCCAAGGTGCTTTTCCGGCTGCCCTGCCAGCAGTGAAACTTCTCTTCCCATGGGTGGGAGGCCTGGGCCTGGGAATGCCCTGCCAGGATTCCCAGCTGTAGCTCACAGCTGGCACAGCACAGTCAGCAGGGCCAAGGAAGGAAATTGCCTTGCTCTGGGGCATGTGCAATTCCTTGAAGACTCAAAGTCCCAGCTGAGCGGTGATCTGGTGCACATTCCTTTCATTGCAGAAGATGCAAGTGGTGAAGGCTATGCCGTGATGTAGATGAGCTGGGAACAGAAGGGATGTTTGCCCCATCTGGGCAAAAAACAGGGCTGGAAGGCCTCACCACTAAAAAAGTAGTCCTTTGGGAGGAATTTGTTGCACAAAAGGCGAGGTTTGCACTTGAGCGTCTCGTGATTTCCTTTGCACCAGCTGCACTCAAGTAGGAAGTAACATTCGTGGGAATTACTTGAGAATCGTCATTGGAAAATCAAGTTGTGCATAGCTGGGCTTTTCAGAAATACCTTTTCTCTTCTGATCCATGTGCAAGCACATTTCCTCCTCCCTTTCCTCCTCACGCTCCCCGAGGAGATGAGCCCTTCCCAGCCTCCAGTGGTCACAGCCTGCAGCCACCCCCAGGCGTGGAGGAGCATGAGGAAAGCAAAGCCCAGGCTGCACTGCCCCTTTTCTCCTCTGAACAGACAGGTTAGGGCATCTTCCAACCCTGCAGGCAAAACTGGATGTGACATTGGGGTCAGGCTGCCCTTGTGCTGGGAGGGGAACAGAGGACAGCAGGGCACAATGGGGGCATCTTGGCCAAGTGGATTTTCTGCTGCTTCTGGGTTTCAGTGGGATCCTGCAGGATGAAGTACAGTTGCTCACGTGGCTGCAAGTTGATGTTAACCTGCCCAGCTTCAGCTCCTGACTGCTCTGGACTTTTGCACAGTCCAAGCATTTTTCTGCGCCTTTTGGTTCTTTTCACCTGTGAAATGGAGATCACACCACTTCCCTGTGCCCCGCGGTTTCTGGAGGAATTGGTTGAATAACACTCATAAAAAGGGCTTCGGAAGCACCAGGAGAGAGGCGAAGGAGGACAAGATGTTATAAGTGGTGTTGTCTCCACCTTCTTAGAAGCCTGTCATGTGGCAGCCTCAGAAACACCTGAGGTGGGTAGAGGTGATGTCTGGAATGCCGTGGTGTGAGTGGGACATCTCACTGCCCGTGTCACACACCCTGCCCTGAGCACAGCTCTGCCGTGTGCTCACAGCTTTCCTCCTCAACCAGGCCCTGAGCTCAGAGCAGGGCAGAGCTCCAGCTTCTGCTGCTCTCTGTATTTATGGACTCAAAGAGGTGCCAGCTGCTCCCGAGCAGAGTTAAGCCCCCTGTGCCCACCCCAGCCTGGCAGCCCTGGCTGAGCCGCACCGCTCTGTGGCTCACAGAGCAGCTCGAGGCTCAGCCCGGAGGGGCTGGGGATAGCATTACCGAGGTAAAATATAACAGGAAAAGCTTGCAAATGTCCTTTCAAAACAACAGCGAGTGAGTAATGTCATTGGGCCAGCGGTCAGGAGGGGACAGGGTTTGAAGGTACCCTGAGCCTGCCAAAGGCCAGGCGTGGGACAGGGGCAGGAGCCAATGAGCTCCGGCTGGGCAGGAGCCACCCCGGCCCGGCGACCGCCCGCCCTCGCTCTCACGTTGCAGCTGCCTCTGTTTGTGGATGGCAAAATGTTGTAAGGACCGGGCAGTGAGAGGCAGCGGCAAATGGGGCTCCTCCGAGTTACAACATCCGCGGCCGGCGGCGGGTCCCCGCAGCCCCCGCCTGCCGACACTCTCTGCTCGGCACCAAGCGGGGCATTGGCGCTGTGGCCGCTCCCGCTGGGCACCGGGGAAAGGCTGTGAGCGCTGGCAGGAGCTCTGTGAGCCGCTGGCTGGGAGAGCTGGGGGCAGCTGAAGGGGAAGGTGTCCCCAGGCTGCCCCAGAGCCCTCCCCTGGAGCTCTCTCCATTCATGCAGGCTGCTCGCTGGGGCCCCGCTCCCCGCAGGGCACAGCGGTTGGCAGTGCCATGCCCTGGGTTTCGCTGAGTTTCTCTGCCTGGCTCCTTTCCACGAGCTCTGCTTTCCCTTCCCCGCAGCCCTGCTCAGCTCAGCCTTATCCTTCACCTGGAGTCACGAGCACAGGGACAGAGTGTTGCTTTCCCTGCACGCTTGCTGTGCCTCATTAGCTGTGTGCACCTGGGAGCTGCTGTCTCCTCCTCCTCACTTGCTGACAGGGGGGCTCTGCTATGCTTCAGCAAGGAGTGAAAGTCTCATGTCCTCTGGGGCTGACTGGCCCCTGGGGCTGGAGGGGACCTAGGAAACAAAAGTGCATTCTGAGGGCAAGTGGGTGCTGCGTGGGCTCCTGGCTCTGAGATGCAGCTTGTCCAGGGAGCAGGGATGAGCCTCTGGTAGCTCAGAGGTTGCCATTTCTGCTCCAGATCCCCTCGGCATCACTGCAGGGTGATGTCCCACTGTGCCACTGTGCCACAAAGCCTTCGTGCATGTGGCCACCATGGACACTCTGCCTGTGCTGTGGCAGAGCCCCCAGGGCCCTCTCTGGAGTGCACCTGGCAGAGGGTCCCTCCCCACTGTGCCACCTGCCAGGCTCTCTGCAGCTCCGTCAGAGCAGCCTGTGGCCAGCACTGAGGCTTGGAGGGATGCACCCATGCAGGGGGATGTTGTACAGGGCTCCAGCCTGCCCCATCCTTCAGCCTGCTCTTCTCCCAAACTGCAGCCTGGAGCGTGCTGTGGAGGCAAATCCACACGGTTCTTGCAGAGAAAACCTCTGAGGAGACAAATGTGATGGCAAAGGAGCAAGAAAGGGGTTTTGTGGATGCATTGTTGAAACAGATGGGAATTTCCTGGAGCAAGAGGCAGAGCCCAGGCAGCAGAGGGTAGGGAAGGCTCCTGCACGATGGCTCACGCTGCCCACCAGCTGTGTGGGCTGAGCAGGGGACCAGGATGCCCATTGACTCCTTATGGCACTTTCAGTGACTCATTTGTCCATGGAAGCAGCACACCCACAGCAGCTGAAGCAGCCTGTCCTCCTCCCAGGCTGCTCTGGCACAGCAGGGCCAGCCGGCCCCTTCTGCCTGGGGATGAGAGGCTGGCAGCAGCCCAGGGCACTCGGCTCATCCTGTAGCTCACTTCATCTGGGGGAAGGAACGCGCTGTCAGAGACCTTGTGCTGCTCTTTCTGCAATGCCTGACATCCCAGCCTGCAGCCTGAGCCTGGCCCTTGCTGTTCCAGGGTCAGTGTCCCCCGGAGCAGCCTGGCACAGGGCACCAGCCAGCCGTGGGACCTGCGGGAGCTGCACCATCCACTTCGTGTCCCTCATGTCCCTCTCACTCTGCCTGAGCTCGGCTTTCCCACAGCTCTGGCAGCTCTCACACTGTGCTGGCAGTGTCTGTCACAGCCCATCCATGTCACCCCACTGGCCTCTCCCTGTCCCCCCTGCCTCACCCCTGCCTGTGCAGCTGCCTGCGGTCCTGGTGGTGCTGCCTGGGCTCCCTTCACTGCCCTTCCCTTCTGGCAGGACAGCACCAGGAGCTGGGATATCTCCTGTGTCCCTACCATCCTGCTGCCAGCTGCTCCCAGGAGGAGTGAGGGGCATTGGGATGGCTGGCTGAGACCCAGGCTGGCCTCATCCTCCTCTGCTCATGGCTCCGAGCAGGGCAACTCCTCCTGCCTCTCCCTGGAGGCTGCTCAGAGTCTGGGTGCATCTCTTCCTTTCCCTGTTTTAACTGCCTCATCCCTGAGACGTGCCATGATCACCAGAGCAGGTCCTGATCCTCCTGCACCAGCAGAGCTGGCCAAGGCAGCGAGCAGTGGAGGGAGACGCTTTGGATCTGCAGCACTGCTGAGCAAGGACTTGCTGTTCCCCAAGCAGCTGTTGCTGGCAGGGATGTCCATGGGCATCTCCTGGCTCGTGACTCCCAGCCTGCCAGGCTGGCTCTGTCTGTCCCTGCTCCATCTCACAGCACCCCCTCCTCCTTTGTCACCAGCTCTCCTCTGAGCATTCCCCACAGAGAGTGGCCACTGCTGTCCCCAGCTCCTGCAGCCCTGGCTGGGCACGAGTGGTGGGAATGGGCTCCTGCCCCCCACCCTGAGCACAGACACTGCAGTTAGAGCAGAAACCCCTCTGCAGCTGTTCCCCCCCGCCAGGCTGGCCAGCAAAGCCACCCTCAGAACTCTGGGGAGTTGGGGGTTGGGGGCTCAGTGGGGCTGGATGGGGAGGGGTGGGCAGCAGGCACTGGTGCATCTCCCAGCCCTGTGCAGCCACTGCTGCTCCTCAGTGCCTCAGCACTGAGCAGGAGACACTTCAGCTCCAGCCAGGGTTATAAATAAAACCATGTTATTTTGTCCCGCCAAATAGGTTCTCATTGATTTTACCTATTCCTCCTCCTCCCCCCGAATCCCTTTGGAATAATGTGAAGTCAGCTGTGGAGGAGCTTGGGGAGCCGCCAGCCCGGCTGGGAAAATGCCACCCCCTCCAGCCCCTCTTCCTGGGAATAGCTGCTCTCCCCTGGTTCTCACTCTCTGAGCAGGCGGCACCGCTGGAGCAGAGGAAACGAAGCTCCCTGGTGGAAGTTTGCCGGCTAATTATTTATTAATGTCCTGACAGTGCAATCGCCGGCAGCCAGGCAGCCCCTGAGCCCCAGGAGGAGGATGAGGAGGAGGATGGAGAGCTCTGGCTTTCTCGCTGAGGAGCTCAGGGTGAGCTGATGCTGCTTTTGGTGTCCGGCTGCTTTGGTTACCCACGGCTGAGATAAAGGGGGCCCATCCCAGAGACCCTGGCAAGTGCTGAGGGCTGGTGCCAGGCTGGCCCCCGGTCCCTTGTGGGTGATGGCAGCTGTGGGGTTCAGTTCTCCCCCCCAGAACAGGCAGTGTTTGGATGCCGACTTGCCGCAAGCAGCTCTTCTGCACACAGGAGCTCCCCGTGCAGGGATAGCAACAGAAATAATGCAGCAAATCACAGCTCGCACAGCCTCTCTGGCACTTGAAAGCATCTCGAGAGCTTAAAAAGCTGCAAGATGCTCTCATTCCCATCCTCTCGCTGCTCCTGTGCTTCGGGCCCCCCTTCCAGAGGACGGGGGGAGCATCAATTTCCCCGGCAACGGGGCCCGGGCTGGGCTGTGCGGGCGCTGCCCGCACGGTGCGGGAGGCAGGGCAGCCTCGTGCTGCCCGAGCGGGGCTCCGGCTGACTCATCGCCATGCAGTATGCAATTACCACGGCAAGTGCAGGCCCCTGCTGTTCCGCACAGGTATCTGTGTCAGCCAGGGCTATTTCCAGCTCTCCCCGCACTCCCGGCTCCGGAGAGAGGTAAGGAACGCAGCCGCCTCGCTCCTCCGCCTGCCGCAGGGATGGGCACGAGGTTCCCAGGAGCGGAGAGCCAGGGGGGTTGGAGATGGCATCCCAAGAGCCCGAATTGCACAAGCAGGGGAGGAGGGAGTGCTGTGCCGCTCATTGCCCACGCGTTCCGTGCTGGCTCGGGCTGGGAGCGACCCGAGGCTCGGAGCGGTGGGATCAGGCAGGCGGGATTTAGGGATGTTATTATCAGCTGCTGGTGGCGCTGGAAAAAGGAGCAGCAGGGATGGGATAAAGCAGAGTTTGAGGAATGCTCTGGCCTGGAAAGGCAGGGGAGGGACCGGGATAACGGGAGTGCGGCAGTGAGAGGCAGCGCCTTTCCCTGGCGGAGCAGACAAGCGGGAGCTCCGCGGGTCAGCGGCTCTGCCTGCCCATCTGTACATCCTCTGCCATTCCCCAGCAAGTGTTGAGCCACACCACACTCTGAGAGTGGGATTTTTGCATTCCCAAAACGTTTGCCTAAGATTTTGCTCGCTGCTTTTCCCGTTGGTTGCCCTGAGCTGGGAGCGGGGAAAGCTCAGGTGCAGGGCAGGCCTTGGACAAGCTCTGAGCAGGGATGCAGCCCTCCAGCCACAAACCTCGATCATGCAGGGGTTTCACAGCTGGACAGGAGCTGCAGCCCAGTCCCTGTGGCCATGAGCAGAGGCAGCTGTGCCATCACACCAGTGCTCGGACTGGGAAGGACTGGTGTCTCTTCCTGGGGAGCCTGGCTGGGATGAGTCTGCCCAGAGGGAGCAAGCCCAGCCTTGCACAGGCTTTGGGGGTTTTCCCGAGGTGCTGGAGGTTTGTTCATCTTCATCTGGAGGCTGCAATGTGGGAGAAGCCTCCACATGTGATACAGATGTGCCTGGCTTGGGCCTGCCCAGGACAGTGACACGATGGATGTGGGACATCCCTGGTGCCCCAGGAAGGGGACACGATGGATGTGAGACATCCCTGGAGCCCCAGAATGGTGACAGGATGGATGTGGGACATCTCTGGAGCCCCAGGACGGTGACAGGATGGATGTGGGACATCCCTGGAGCCTCAGGGTGCAGGCTGTGTGTCAGGGAATGTTCTATGTCCATTCTCACTGCTCTGAGCACAAGCTGTGGTCACCACCCAGCTGGGCTTGGGTAATGGAAAAAAAGGGATGGAAACATCCAAGGGGCTGGGAGGGCTCTGTGCCTCCACATCCCTTTGGCCTTTGCCTGACCTGTGCCCACCTAAGCCCGGCCTGGGAGAGGCTGAGGCCACAGGCAGAGCTGTGCCAGCCATGCCAGGCTGAGAAGGGCACCCAGCGCCTTTGTCCTTCCCACACCCATCAGCAGAGCCCTCAGCACGGGAGAGCTGCTACAGTATTTCCCTGGAAAAATCACATTAATCATCCTTAGCACCGCCTCCCTGGCCTTTGTCACAGTTTGGTGCCCCGGCAGCAGCTTTAAAAGCATTATTTATTTTTAATACAAGCTGATCTAAAGAGCGGCGTTGGCGGGATGATAAAAATAAAAATGCAGTGGTTGTCACAAGTGTCAGCATCCCTGGGAATGGGGTCTGGCAGTGCCCAGCTGCCTTCTCCTCCAGCCTGAGTGGCTGCACAGGAAGGGAGGAAGCGTCCAGCAGTGTGTTCCTTCGGCAGCCTCTGTGCCAGGACAGCAGCTCCTGCTCCTTATTTTAATACCAGGTGCACTTCTCCAGTGTATTTGTAATTTTCTAAATGTTTAGTAACTTTAATTTCATTTACTGCACGAATAAATGAGCAAATGGGACATATACAAATGTTGGGAAGGAAATTTGCTTAAGTCCCTTCATTAAAAGAACTATGTGTTATTAAAACATCTGTGGTGCAGCGTGCTGATATCACATTAGCAACAGCAATAAGAAATCCTGTTTATCCCTACGAAAGTAGATTTTCAGGGCATGGATCTGGCAGTGTGCTGAGGCTGTAAACCACAGTGCCTGGCAGCATCTCCATTCCCCAGGGAGCCGTGGAGAGTCACAGGGCAGCATTCCATGTCCCAGGCTGGGAGCCTCATCCCGAGGCTGGAAAAGTCTTCCTGCACTGCCCAGCCCCACAGCAGAGCCCATCGGGCAGGGGGAGAGGGAATTGTGCAGGAATTGTGCAGGAATTGTGCAGGAAGGATGCAGGAAGCGCACCTCACTCCCTTCCTGACCATCTCTTCTCTTTCCATCACTTTTCCTTCTGGCAGACGGGATCAAAGCTTGACTGGAGGCCCTGGGGAGAGCCCACCCCGGCTGCTGCACATCCCTGCAGAGCAGGGCCAGGGTGCCGCACCAGGCTCCTCTCAAGCTCAGGTTTCTCCCCGGCTTTTCCAAAGTTGCTCCATGCGCAGAGCCCCGTGAGCGGCAGGGTTTGAATGCTGCAGGGCACAGCCATGGCTGGGACAAAACAAAACCAGCATTCACGGGCGGTCATTGAAATTCCCAGCAGCTGTTCCCTCCCAGCACACTCAGGTCTGCCCTCCTTTGCTGTCCTCAGGCACTTCCAGGGACGTTTTCCTGCGTGGCAGGGGAACAAGTCCACCCATGACCAGCATCCCTCCTCCTCCCGCTCCTGCCTGATTAAAACAAGCCCTGCTGGGGTGGCAGAAGCCTCATAAGGAGCAGCAGGGTGCTCCTCGCTGGCAGGACACCCCACGGTCCCGGCACCCCCAGCCCCTGCCCCGGCTGTCCCGCAGCCGCTCCCTGGCTCCAGCTCACCGCAGTTTCCCCCTGATGCCCCCGAGGCCGAGCCAGGCTGTGGTGCCGGAGGTCTCCAGCACCTCCCCACACGGCTGCAGCGGTGGGAGAGCCCCCGGGACACCGGGAGAAGCCTCAGCGATGGGGCCGCGGTGCAGGAGCTGAGTGCTGCCTCAAGCGCGGCTCACGCCAGGGAGGAATTGCTCGGGCACATGTCCTGGTGTGGTTGGGTTTAACCCCAGCCCTGCCTTGCCGTGGGGCACCGGGGGCAGGCAGGGGCACGCCGGGCACGGCAGCAGGAGCCAGAACACTGCGGTTCCCAGCCGGAGCCTGGCAGGGGAGCCGGGGCTGGAACGCCGCCTGCAGCCCCAGCACGGCTGCGAACACAAATTGAGTTTGGTGGCCTCAATTTAATTCCCATTTGGAGATGGTGGAGGAAAAAAAAAATAATAAGAAAGAGGGAGAAGGAGAGCAGAATCCCGGATGGGCACTGGGATGGAGATGGTGAGCCGCAGACACGTGGGAGGCACAAAGTGCCGGGGATGAGCCCTGGGGCAAAGGGGGCTGTGCTGGCAGCAGGGATGGGTGGCGCAGGGACAGCAGGAGGGTTCTCACACCCACCGGATGTGCCCAGTTCATGTAGCTGGAGCCACCAGCGTGAGGGTGCAGCGAGCACGGAGCTCCCCCGTGCCGGGAAATCCATGGACTGCCAGGAGAGTGCCCCTCTCTCCCTCCTCTCCTCACCCAGGGCATCCCTGGGCTGGAGCACACCCAGCCAAGGGAAGGCTGGCAGAGGGAAGGTGCCACTTCAAGCCCTCGGGAGCCAGGGCTCCGATTTCAAAAAATAAAGTGAGGTTTTCATCTGTATTTGCTTAGCGAGGTAATGATTTTATTTCTGATTTGATGCTCTTGTTCCTGATGACTCAGGCACCAAAAGGGAAAGCTGATAAGAGTGAAGAGGCCTGGCCAGAGGGATGCTGGTGGCTGCTCTGTGCATGGCATTCCCCACCTGGATCCCTTCCAGGGGATTCCAGAAATGCTGTCAGCTCTGGGAGCTGGGCTGTGGGCATGGGGAGGGCAGCAGCTCGAGGAGGTGAAAGCAGCAGCAGCAGCCAGCCCTGATAAGAGCTGGGCTCTGCCCCGTTATGGCTCTGGGGAAGGCACAAAGAGGAGCACAAGGTATTCCATACTTAGTGTGACCCGCCTGGATCACGCTGTACCTCCGGCTTCATCCACTTTGGGAGAAACAAACCTCTCTGGTGGGGAGGAGAGGAGATATTCCCCCTCCTTGACATCCCTCTTTGCCCACCCCATGCCCCGGGGTGACTGCTGAGGCCTGGTAGGCAGCAAGGAATGTCCCTCCTTGGGGGATTTAATCACTCCCAGAGCAACCCAGCTCCATTTCTCCATTGCCTGAGGTAACTGCTTTAGATTGGGAGGGCAATCCCAGCCCCACTGTACCCAGTTCCCCCCAGCCTGAACAAGAAGCTGGGCAAAAGACACATTTTCTTCGCTGAGGAGGAGGATTCTCCTCTCCCCCAGCACTTGTTCCGAGTTTGGCAGTCCCACAGAGACATGAGCAGAGCTCTGTGCAGCTGGAGGGTTAACATCTCAGCTCTTCCAAATAAATAGAAAATGACCCAGTTTCTTTATTTTCCTTTATCTCCCAAAGTCCAAACACCCAAAAAATGAGATGGTAAGTGGAAGCCACAAATAGATTTCATGTATCCCGGCAGAGCTGGGAGATGAAAGCAGGGAAAACAGCTCCTGCCTCCCCTGCTCAGACCTGGGAATGGTGCAGCACATCTTGCCAGGGGTTAGTTTCCCTCGGTCAACAAGGCAGGAGAGGCTTTGGGTCTGATCCCAGCTCAAATCCTCATCCCTGGGGGAGCAGGCTCTTCCCCGCAAGCTCTCCCCAGTGCTGCTCCCATCTGCCTCGTTCCGAGCATTAAGGTGAGTGGCAGAACGTGCCCAGCCTTCAACTATTCCTATCACGTCCCATCTGGAGACAGAAATCTGCCTGCTGGCTTTACAATTAAAATTGAAATGATTTGATTATGGGGCTTCATTAGTAAAAACAAACACCAGGCAGCCTGCCTCCCTCTCCCCCCACATCCCCGCCCAGCCGTTCCTCCCTGGGGCTGTTTTAGGTAAATCCCAGCCGGGATGCGGTCGGGCTCACAAAAGGCTTCGTGTCTGCAGCTTGTAGCTCCTGTCGGGAGCAGCCTAAGAGAGGCAGATTTGAGACCCACAGATCTCCTCCTTTGGGCAGAGATGAAGGAACAGCCCCCATGGTTTGATGGGCTGCGTGGAGTGCCCGACACGGCCTTGAGGGGAGCAGGATGTTTTCCAAGCCCTGTGTAAATGCTTGGTGATCTTCCCAAGGGGTTCCCACAGCTCTTGGGGCTCCTGGCTGGACTCCATCCCCTTCACCCCGTGACTCTTTGCAATGGGGGTGTTTCCACCTGCACATCGACCTGGCCTTGTCACTGCTCGCTCCGTTTTCCTTCCCTGCAGCTGGAGCATCCCGCGGGAAGGGCTGAGCCGGCTGCCCGCGGTGTGTGCAGATGCTCCAGTCCCTAAAGCATTGGCAGTTCTGGGGAAAGCGATTCAATTAACGCTTGGGGCGTTGGGAACAGGCTGTGCAGGCTGGGAGAGGAGGAATGCCAATGAAGGAGGGCTCGGGAATGCTGCTGGGTTAGGGTGCGCTCCCCCGGCTGCTCCCAGGGACTGGTTTTCTCCAGCAGTGACAGGACAAGGGGAATGGTTTCAAACTGACAGAGAGTAGGATTGGGTTAGATATTAGGAAAAAATTGAATTGTCACCAAGCCAGTGGCACTAACAGCATTGCTGTCCTACCCGGGCTTGCCTTGTGGGCTAAATCTTTAACCAGATCAAGGGTTTAATTTTATCAGTAGCTGGAAAAACGTGGCACCACTTCCCTGGGGCAAAGTATCTTGAGTCCTGCAGAAATCCCTTTTCCTGGGCCTCACTCAGCAGCTCCTTTGGCATGGGGACCCTCTGGAGCAGGGAGCACCCTGTGCCCCATGCCAGATCTGGGCTCCTAGCTGCTTTTCCCTCCAAAATCACTGTTTTCACAGCCCCGAGGAGCTGGCACTTCCCCTGGCAGCGTGTGTACCTGGTCATGGATTGCCCTCCTGCTGGGCAGCGCTGGAGGGAAGCCACCACCGGAGCAGAGGGTTCTGTGTCCCCCTGGGGAGCCCCCCCAAATCCCCCTGCTCGCCCCACCAGCTCCCCAGCCCTGGAAAACCTCGCACGTCCCCTGCCCACAGCAGGGTGATTGATTATTGTTATTAGAGGTGGAGAACAGTTTCTGTGCACAGCCAGCTGGCTCAGGAGCAATTCGTCACCCACCGGCGGGGGGGGCCGGGCTGTCCCTCTGTCCCTGCCAGGGTGGGAGCTCTGTACAGCCGCAGGAGGCTCCGGGATGGAGCCGGGGCAGGGCTCTGGCAGCGGCTCAGCCGCAGGGCAGGGCTCCCACCTGAGCCGATCCCTGCAGCCCCGGGCATCCCGTGCGATAAGGGGGCGGCACGGCAGCCCCCAGCCCCACGGATCCAGCCCCAAGGCAGAGACCCAGCCCAGCCCCCACGGCAGCCCCCAGCCCCACGGCAGGGATCCAGCCCATCCCCACGGCACGGACCCCCATCGCGGGGGTGCCCCGCAGAGCTCTGAGGGGCAGGGAGGGGATCCCGGGCCAGGGGGGCTGCAGAGCTGGGCCGGGCCCGGGGGGACACAGCGGGACACGGGGGGACACAGCGGGACACGGGGGGGCACAGCGGGACACGGGGGGACACGGCGGCAGCCGGTGCGGGGGGGCTGTAATGACGGTCCAGCTCAGCAAAGGTAGCAGAGCATGAAAGCAATTTCACACTTTATTAGACAATTCAGGTGCCAGCTGCACCAGCCCGGAGCCAGCGCTGCTGCTCACAGCTCCCCTCCTGCTGCACAGCCCAGGTTCGCTCGGCGTGGGCTCAGCCCCTCCTCGGGCCACGCTGGTCCCGGCTGGCTCTCCCGGGTGCCCGGGCTGCTCCTCGTGGGCCACCACACGGGCGGGTGGCCGGGAGCACTGCGGCACAGGCTGGCTCTGCTCGGAGCCAGCTCAGCCTGGCAGAACTCGAGCTCCCAAAGCCACTCGGGCTGGTTGTGCCCTTCAGCCCAGGGCAGCCACCCTGCTCCTCCTGGCTCCCCGCTCCGACCCTTTGTGTCCTCTGCCTTTCTGTACCCCGGAGGGGCCCGGCATTGGGAGCCTGGGCTCGGGGTTTGCGCGGCAGCTGCTTTTTCTCTCTCCTCCCTGTCCCCGGGGCGCCCCAGCAGAGGCGGTGGGCACACGGACACCTGAGCACCCAGCCATCCTCCTGCCATCCCGGGATGTCACCCTGGACGTGCTTTGTGGCCCCGCAGTGTCCCCAGGGAGCAGCAGACAGGCAGAGCAGAGCCGGAGCGGCCCCGTCCTGGGCTGGCACCCGCGCCTTGGGGACACGGCCGTGCGCTGTCCCAGCCCGATGCTGGACAAGATCCAAATGCCTGCACGTCCAGGATATGAATCAGCCCGGACAGGAGCGCAGCAGCCGCTTCGGGACAAGCGGAGCTGCTCCGGAGGCTGCTCCGGCAGCCAGGCAGCGCCGGTGCCAAATTCCGTGCGGGCTGGCGGGCAGCACAGGCGGCTCCGCTGCCACCTCCAGATCAGCCCCGGGCACGGCAAACCCCTGGCCTGGCATTCGTTTCCCTGTTTGCACGGCTCTGCTCCCCTGGTGCCAAGCCGTGGCACGGTGGCAGCGGGCCAGGGCCGTGCCTAACCTTGACCTGCCCTCGTGGCGAGCAGCCCTGCCCCGCTGTCCCCCCGTGCCCGCGGGCACAGGCATGTTCCGCCGGGCCAGCCAGAGCATTCTTCCCGGGAGAGCCTGTCCTTGACGGGCTATTTAAAGGCACACTTGTGCCCTTTATCCCCACTCATGTTTAGGCTGGAAGAGCCCCGTGCCCTCCCGTGACTCCCAGAGGGCACTTCCAGGCTCAGGGCAGCGGCAGCGCCGGGAATTCAAGGGACAAAGGAGGGATGCGGGCAAGTACCAGGCCCCATCCTGGGGACAGACCCCCGGGAAAGGTCCCCTGGCCATCGAGGGTGGCAGCAGGACTGGGGGAACTGCAGAGCCCAGCTCACCCCTCGGGATCCAGAGACTGGAGAAGCCACATGAGCTCATTTCCCTCTTCCCGGCAGGAACCAGCCGCTTGCTGGATGTCCTGTGCAGTCCTGAGCACCCCACATCTCCTTCCAGGGGGAAGATCGGGGCCCAGGCAGCAGCGGGCTCAGCACCCCCTGTGCCACTGTCCCCTCGAAGCCTCTGAAGGGCCTCAGGCAGCCGAGGGCTGTGGAGCAGGAGCTGCCCGACTGCCGCCACCGCCTGGCACAGGGCCGATTGCTTGTGCACCCCACGGAGCTGGCAGGAAGGTGACTCGGGAGGGAAACCCGACCTAATGTGATTTGATTAGGGGTGGAAAAATCCAGAGGAGCCATCTGCAGGGAGCTGGAGGGGTGAGCCCTGTGGCTGCAGGCAAGACACACAACCCCTGCTCAACAACCCCCAACCTCCTCATTTTCCCTTTCTGAGGGAAACCATCAGCCTTTCCCCAGGCTGGGAGCATCCCCAGGACATGTCCCCAACCCTGGCACTGCTGTCCCCTCCCAGCTTTGGTGTTGGTGAGCATCTCCTCGGGGCTTTCAATGGCACCTGGGCAGAGGTGGCTGCCCCCCAGCCACCCCACTCTGCCCCAAACCAGCCCTGGGGAGCCTGTGGGGAGCCCGTGGGTGGCCGGGCGTGCTGCTGGCCCCGGGCACGGCAGGGCAGGGCAGGGCAGGGCGCTCGCCAAGCCGCCACGGGCACCTTTGATGCGGGCAGAGCCAGGAGGCCAGGGCAGCCGGGCCGACGCCAGCCGGGAGCTCCACTGCGAGGGATGGGCAGCGTGCGGTGCCAGCCCCGGGGGGCTCCTCGGGTCCCCTCTGGCACCATGGCAGGGCTGCCGTGGGCACGGCTGCCCGCCTCGGCGCCACCAGCATCTCCTGAAAGCGGGGGAAACTGAGGCACGGAGCTGGCACACCTCGGGAATGGTGGGAGGGAGGCTGTCTCCGTTCTCAAACAGAGCCTTAGGTCAGGATCAACACGGATTGATTCTCCCAAAAACCTCTTCCACCCGTCTCGGGGATCTGTGCGGGTCGCAGGGGAACGGGGGGTCCCGGGAGTGGCGATCTCCGTGCCCTGAGCGGTGCGGAACCCCCGCGCTGCGGCCCCGCACTCCCGCACCAAAGCTCCCAGTGCTCCCAGTGCTCCCAGCGCTCCCAGTGCTCCCAGTGCTCCCAGTACGGGCCGGGCGGGCACTGGGAGCAGGTGAGGGGCGCCCTCTGGCGGCCACAGCGCAGCGCTGACACAGGAGCCCAGGTAGCCAAATTCTCAGGTGCCCACCTTCTCAGGTCCTCAGGTAGCAAATGTCTCAGGTACCCAGGTGCCCAGTTTCGCAGGCACTCAGGTGCCCCAGTGCCCAGGTGCCCAGTTTCGCAGGCACTCAGGTGCCCCAGTGCCCAAGTGCTCAGTGCCCAGGTGTCCAGGTGCCCCACGCCTGGCCGAGGACCCCTCTGCAGTGCTGCACCTCTGCTGCTCGGTCCTGCTGTAACCAGGGACGGCGCTGCCTCATCAGCCCCAGCACACGTTTGCCACTTGCAGGGATTTCAGCAAATCCCTGGAAAACTGCAGCCACCTGCCCTCGCTCCCTGGTGCTGCTTTGCTTTGTGCCAACACACACCCGGCACCCTCACAAGTGCCACCCTCATGCCCACGTCCCTGGGCCGTGTCCCCAGGTGCCTCCCACCACCTTCCCAGCCGGGGGCTGCTCCCTGCAGCATCTCCTGTGAGGTGCCCTGGGGTGCCGAGCTGGCTGCTCCCATCCTGTGCCCCTGGTGCGGGCTGGCCGCGCTCACACGGGCAAGCTCCAGCCCGCGGGGTCCTGCACGGGGACCGTCACCAGGTAGCTGGAGGGCACGTAGCCCCTCTGGCCGTTCACCTCCACCAGGCTCCACTCCGTGCTCCCCTTCTTGTCGTGGGGCTCCAGCACCAGCACGGGCTGCCCTGCCTGCAGCGTCACCTCCTGCGGGCTCCTGGCTGCGAAGGAGAAGCCGGCGACCACCTGTGCAAGGCAGGGAAGGAAGGAGGGAGGGAGGAAGCCCTTGCTGGAGCTGGGAGTCAAGGGGGGAAGGATGTGGCAGGACAGGCAGTTCTGAGAGGGCAGCACAGCAGTGGCACGGATGGAGGGATTGGTGACCCACCAAGGACAGTTCTCTTGGCCCGTCCACCCTGGTCCCAGCAAGGAGGACACCTGGAAAAGCAGGTCCACCTCCCCAGCCACACAAGGACCAGCAGGGTGGGGTGGCTGGAAATGACCCTGGGGATGTCCCCCACTCTCACCTGGAATGTTGGGGTGAAGGTGGCCACCTGTGGCCTGGGAGCTTCGGGGGATGCATAGGAATGTCTCCTTCTCTCTGTGCCACTGTCCAGGGGCAGCAGATGCATCCCAGGCTGCTGGGCTTGCACTGGGCTATAGGGCCGGAGCTTTGCAGCAGGAACAAACCCTCGGGGACCTGCAGGACATGGACACACACAGCTCATGGGGCCCTGCACGTGCAGGACCGGCTGGAGGAGACAGGAATGATGTTTTGGCTGTTGCCTGGCATGGCACAGCAGCCCTGCTCAAACTAGTCCATCTCTAGGGGATATTCAGGAGAAATCCCCGCCAAAAAAAGAATTCCAGATCTTTCTGTGTGTGTGGATTCTCCTTTCCCAGCCATGACACTTGAGGAGTGCTCCCTTGGGGGATCAGCCAGGACAGCTGAACCTTACAGCTGATGGCAAAGCTGAGGTGGCCTTGGGCTGGAAGGGAGCAGCCAGGAGACCACGGCCTGCTGTCTCACCCAGGGTAAGGAAATGATTCAGGTGAATCTGGCCCTGGTGCCAAGGTGAGGAGAGGCTGCCCACAGTGCTCACAGTACCTCCAGCATCCACCAGCCACCTGCTCGTGTTGCCCTTGGTGTCGGCGCTCTGCAGCAGAGCCACGATCTGTCCCCTCAGCAAGGTCAGGTCCAAGTCTCTGCTGCCACTGATGTTGCTGGTCACTTGGTAAAGCTTGTCTGGGCCGTGCTTGCTCACCAGGGAAAGGACCTTCCTCTCCTCAGCAGGGGTCAGAGGCTGGTGGGGAGCACGAGACAGAGGAGCATTGGCTGAGACACAGGGGGTACACCTGCTCTCCTTCCTGCAGGATCACAGCCCAGGGACAGGGACAGGAGAAACTCCTTCACACTCCCTGCTCCACCCCCAGGTTTGGAGTGTCCAGAACCAGCAGAGCTGAGCTGTTTCATCCCTGGTTATCCCCAGCCAGCTGCTCTCAGGGGCTTGGGGAAAACACTGTGGCAACCCCCTGGGTGACATTCTGAGCCAGCCTCCCCACCAAGGGGATTTTCTGCACTGGGAAGCCACAGCCCAGTCCCTCTCTTTATCCAGCTGGCCCAAGCCGTGCCCTGCCCAGCCCTACCTGTGCGCCAGGGCTCGGGGTGACGGTCTCAAAGGCCTGGCAGAAGGCACGGAGCTGAGCCCCCGACTGCTGCAGGCTGTCCTCCACCACCTTCCAGAAGCTGGGCAGGGGCATGTGGCCATGGGGCAGCTGTGGAGACAGACTGGCATCAGGGAGGGCCCTGAGAGAGGAAGAGCTCTGGGTAGGGGCAGAAGGGAAGCAGGAGGAAGAAAAAGGGTGGGAAAGCAGAAGACCAGACCTGACCACTAAATTCACCTTGCACAGGGGATCAAAGGTGCTCCTCTCTGGCTTTGAGCTGCACCTTGTTCTCCCCCTGGTCCTGGCTCAGGCCAGGGCTTTGGACAGCCCTCACTCTCCGTGTTTGCAAACACCAGGCTCAGCAGTGAGGAGCTCTGGGAGACATCTCCCAGGGGATGGGCTTGGGGGAGGCAGTTCCCCAGCCCAGGAGCTGCCTGTCTCCTCCCTGCCTTCCTGGCTCTCAGGAGCTCCGAGTTCACACTGATCTCTCAGACAGCAGCACCTCAATAAATTACCAGTAGTGCCCACAAACAGAAAGCAGAACAGTTTCTGACAGTGCAGAAGAGAAAATTTGGATTTCCCTGGGCAGGAAGGAAGGGAGATTCTTACAAATGCTCCACAGGGAGTTGTGTGTCTGCAAGGGCAGGTTCAGAACTTCAGTGCCCTGATGCTGTCTGAGAGATCTCCCAAACCTGGAGAAGGCAGTTCTAGCTCAGTTCGTGCACCTGAGGGGTCCCACTCACCTGCTCCAGCTCCTTTTGTGCCTGGTGCAGGACCTGGGCAGCCAAGTCCAGCTGCAGGGCGCTGAAGGAGCGCAGGATCTGCCCCAGGAGCTGCACAGCCACCTGGTTGAAGCGGGGGAGCTCGGCCAGCAGCAGGTCATTGATGGCCAGGTAGGTGTTCATGGCTGCCTCCTCATCGTAGCTCACGCTGCCCATCTCGCTCTTCCTCTCCTGGATCTCCTCGTAGTCCAGCAGCTTGTCCAGGCGCTTCTTGACCAGCTGCTGGGGCCCCTCCAGCATGTCTGAGAGGCTGCAGAGGGGCTGCCACACCAACCTGTGCACACACTGCTTCTGCCAGGTGAGAGCAGCCCCATTTCCACGGGAGCCCGTGGGAGCAGCAGCTGCCAGGGCCAGGGGGAAGGAGGCTGGGGGATGTGGGACACCCTGGGACATCCCCTGGGATGGGGAGCACCTGGGACATCTTTCCCTGAGGGCACATAGGATGCCAACCAATGCAAACCCTTGGGAGGGGGCAGTCATGCCTGACACAATTCCCAGCTTGTGCTCTGTGCAAACAGCTGGGCAGAACCCTGGAATGGCTCAGAGCAGTCTCAGCCAAAGCTCTCCCCACAGCCCTGCCCAGAGCCCATTTAAGGGCCCCGTGCCTTGGGGTGTTCTGGTCTCCTCCCCACCTCCCTGGATGCACATCAGAGGGACACTGCAGCTCATCCCAACCCTGGAAGGGCTCAGGAGCTGTGCTGTCTCTGTCCCTCTGCCCTCCCTTCTCCCCTGGAGCTGCTCCCTCGCTTCATGTGTCAGTGACTGCAGCTGGATCCTGTTACTTGCTGCTGGCTCTGCCTGCTGCCCTGGGGGGGCTGTGAGGACACTGGGCTGCCCTCAGCTCCTGGCTGCCAGCCCCACTGCGGCCTGGCAGAAGGTGTGAGGGCTGAAGGGCACGTGCAGGGAAGGAGAACTCACAAACTCTGGGAAAACGGTGCTCTGGAGGAGCTCTGAGAGGCGGCGGTGCTGCAGGGCAGGTCCCTCGTCCATCTGCAGCTCGCACCGGTGTGGGGTGGGCAGCAGGAACGCCTGCAAGGGGGGAAGCATCACGCTCTACCTCCTTCCCAATAATCCTGTGTGGGCAGCCCTTGTCAATCTTTTCCTGCAAGGCCTTTCCAGCCCAGGAATTGCTGCTGAACCCTGGGCCACTTCCCCAGGCTTTCCCTGTAATGCTGTGTCTGGGGATTGCGTGTTCTGCCAACACTCAGACTTTCATTTTCCTCAGATGCCCCCAAGGGATTTCCATGAGAAAATCGTAGCAGCTGCTGACCCAGGTGATTTCAGAAGGGCAATTTGTTGTCAGGACAGATCTGGGGACGTTTCTGCCTTATACACATTATTAAAGCAAGAATTCCCAGGCCGAACAACACCCGGCCTTTTCAATCATTTAAGACCCTGAAATAATGATAAGTTTAAGGACAGATTATTCTCAGATGACACCAGCTCAGACAGTGCTGCCAAAGCCTCAGCTTTGGTTTAAACTCCCCTGGACCTGAGCAATCCTTGGATGTTGTGCAATTCCCTGACACAACAGCTCAGCTGCAAATCCCTGAACATCCCCAACTGCTCCTGGTTTCCACAGGGCTTGAAAACATTCCACAATCCTGAGGGGATGGAGCCAACCCCTGGGCCAGTGGTCAAGGTTTTACCTCTAAATGGCCCAGGTAGGATTCCACATTCTCCTTCAGCGTGGCCACACTGGATGCCACACACTGGAATCTCTCTTCCAGGTCGTCATATTCCTTGTCCTCAGTCTGGAAGGAAAGAGGCAGCTTGTCACCAGCGTGGCCAGGGCTGATGCCCATCACTGGCGGCACCTGCCTGGAGCTCACGGGGCTGGGACAGGCAGGGCAGACCCTGTGGGGCTCCATGAATCTGGAAAAGGGTGAAAACATCGGTGCAGGCAGCAACAAGGCTCTTGGTGTGGTCGTGGTGCTGGGGAGAACAGGGGTGTCTTTCCTTTTGCTGGGGGTATCCTGTAGGTCCTTTGGGGGCCAAAGTGGAGCCCAGCAATGCTCTGGGGTGGGGAGTGAGCATCCCTGCATCCCTGCATCCCTGCTATCCCACAGGCCCTGATGGAGAACCAAGCACCAGCCACCCCACTCCACGCTGGCTCCCCATTCTGTTACTGAGGCACCTCAGGAGCAGCAAAACGCCCCAGAAACGCCCCAAGGAAGGGCAGCAGGTCCCGGGGTGGGGCAGGGGGTGAGGGCTGCCCACCTTGGCCACGATGCCGGCCTCGTGCATGAGGAGCCGGCTGAGGCGCGTGGTTTTCTTGGCGATGGAGTGGGTGTTGAGGCGCGCCAGGCGGTCCCGCAGCGTCAGGTGCTCGGCCTTGTTGTATTTGGTTGCTGCCTCGGGTGGGAGGAGGCAAAATAGGGAGGAGAAAAGATCAGAAGAGGAGACTTCACGGCTGAGCAGGCAGCAGAAGGTGAGCAGCACAGGGCTGATCAACAGGATAAGCACAAGCCACATCAAAGAAGGGAAAGACCAGGAAAATCAAAAAGCAGGGTGAGCTGCCATCTGTGGGGAGCCTGATTTCTCCTATCCCAAGAGCAGGACTGTTATTCCCTGCTCCCCTGCCCCAGGAATGTGGACAGACTGGTTTTGTCCTCAGCCCCCCCATGCCACCCTGCTCCTGCAGCCTTGGGGTCTTGCCCAGAGTGGCATTTACAGGACCAGAGCAGTTCCAGGAGCTGCCTGCACAGCCTGCAGCTCCACCAGGCAGGATTAAGTGGAGGGCAGGAGAGCTTTGAACTGATTTAAGTGGCCCAGGAGACCACAGGGGTTGGGCTGGGTGCTGTGCCCCACCTGCACCCAGCTCCTGGCCACTCACCCACTTCCCGGCGCCGCTTGTACTCGTTGATGTTGGCATTGACCTGGGCCATGGCACGAGCCGCTGCCTGCAGGGCTGAGTGGGCACTGGCACTGCTCGGGGTGTTCTCCAGGATCTTCCCCAGCAGCAGAGGGTATTTGGTGACCCTCTGCACGGGCATCACCAGGAAGAAGCTGAGGTCTGATGCGCCTGTGTGAGGCCTGATGGAGAGGGGGGATTGCTCAGGGTTGGTGCCTTCCTGCCCTGCTGCTCTCCACGGCTTCTCCGGGAGTGTTTTCAGCAGAGAGCAGGCCAGAAGTCATGGGGCATTTCTGGCTGTGAACCTCTGCTCTCCTCCAGCTGCAGGGGGACTGTGTCCCTGCCAGCCCCGAGGGCAGTGCCAGCCCTGGCTGGGTGTCCTGCCTCCCTGAGCAGCGCTGTGCTTGTCCAGCCCTGGGACACGGGATCAGCGCTTGCTCTGCGGGCAGCAGGGAGGGAGGTGCTGGCAGCGACTCCCTTCCCACCCACAGGGAAGGCATCTGTCTTTTGGGAATCATATTGCCTGTGTCCTAGGCAGCAAATGCCAGGAGCTCCTCCACTGCCGCTCCTGCTTCTCCTGGCTCTGACAGTGTTTGTGACCCTCTGAAAGTTTGGGTCCCCTAGGGCCAGCCTGTGTCTCTCCGGTCCATGTGCCCTCCCTGGGGAAGGCAGCAGCTGTGGATGTCACCCATCCCTTATTTTGGGTGAGATTCCATGATAAAAGATTATGAACCAAGGGTCTAGGACAGGCTGCCAGGGATTACACCAGAAAATGCCACAAAGGTGTTGGCTGTGCTGTGACACCCAGCCTGGTGACACAGATCCACGCAGGCAGCTTGTCCAGAGAGGAGAAGGGCAAAGCCAGGATGTGAAGCAGGGACAGGGAGGCGGTGGCTCAGCAGCAGGGACCTACACGGTGGCATTCAGGGTGTCCAGGATCTCCTCCTGCAGCCGGGGGTCCCTGCGGTAGCTCTCCACCAGCTGCAGGGCCTGGTCGTAGCTGGCACAGTAGATCTTGTAGACGGTCTCCATCTCTTCCTTGAACTCCTGGAACAGGGTGCCTGGGGAAGGAGAGAGGGGCTGGAGAGGAGGGTCCTTTCCTGTGGGCTCAGGGGTTTCTCCCCAGCCTGCTGGAAGGGTGAAGCCAGTGGAGCAATGCCAAGCGTGCCAGGGCAGGGCTCTGCCCCCCGGGCACCCTGCTAAGCTGGGCCTGGTGCTGCCCCCATGGCTGTCTGCAGGCTGGGCAGGTCAGCCAGGGGCAGGAGGTGTCAGGGCAGGGGGCTGGGCTGGCCCCCCACCCCACACACACAGAGTGGGCACAGGGCAGCCATTGGCACTGCACCACTTACTGATGCAGAGCAGCTGCTCCTGCCCCTGGCCCGCCGTGGCCTCCAGACCCTTCAGAAACCGTCTGGACACATGGAGGATGTCGTCGGTGTTAGAGAAGAGTCCTTCCAGGTCAAGCTCGGGCAGCTGAAGGGAACAAAGATGCCCCAGGCTAAGCCAAATACATCAGAGATGGAGCAGGTGTTTTAGAGGCACTCCTGGTGAGCTTCCAGCTGGCCCAGGGGACACCCCAGGAGCTGGAGTGATGCTCTGTCTCAGGAGGCTTTGGGAATGCTGAGACCTGTCTGGGCTCCCAAGGGAAAGTCATAGTGTGAAAGTCAGACCCAAGATCCATCCAGCCCCAGACCTTGGGGGAGCACAGGAAGGTGGAAGAAGCCCCTGCACTGATTTGGGCATCTCACAGCTCTGGACAGATTGACCCTCCAGTGCCCAGCCCCTGGGCAGGGGGAGGTGGCCCGTGTCACCTGCTTCTTCTGGAGGTGTGCCCGGATGTCCGACACGCAGAGCTGCATGTTGTGGACGTAGCTGGCCTCGGTGGTGATGAGCTCCTCCACAGCCAGGCGCTGGCTCAGCTCGGTCCTGTCGCAGGGCATCACCTCGTAGGTGGCCTCTTCAGCCTCAGCTGCCTCCTCAGAGTCGGGCTCTGCACTCGCCATCTCAGCAGGACACTGCAGGGGTGGCAAAGGCAGCCCTGGTGGCACCAGCTGCTCTGCTGCCCAGCTCGGTGCCCCTGCTCCCACCCCTGTGCCTGGCACACCCCACAGCACATCCCCAGGGACACTCAACCCATCTGCACTTAAGAGCACGCTCCAAAACCGTGGAGCCATGACGTGCTGGGAGGCAGGAGCAGGCTGGCTGCAGACACCCACGTGTGGCAGGCAGGGACCTGCCACACACGCGCCGACACTGCGGTGCCCACGTGTGGGGCTGGGGAGCAGGCAAAGGCCCCCAGGGCCTGGCAGCTGCCACCCAGCACTGGCACAGTGTAGGGACCCGTCCCCAGGGGCAGAGCAGGGTTTGTCACCTCCACTCCAGCTCCTGGCTGCCAGGGCCAGTTGTTCCCTCCCTGCCTTGACCGCTGGCGCCTTGCCTGGCATTCAGGGGTCCTGTCTGAAGTACAAAGAGCAGTTCTGCAGAGCTGGAACAAGAGATGTTTCTGTGACAGCAAGAGCTGCTCTAAAAGCCACTGGGACGGGGGGAGAAGAGGGCAGAGCTGCTGACGCCTCTGCCAGATGCACTGGTGGCCCCGGTAGGCAGTGCCAGGGCCCTGCGTGGCACAGCACGTGACACACTCTCCTCTCTGCTGTGGAAAATCCCAGCTGATTCCTGCCCATTCCTTCTCAGGAAACATGCTCTGCTCTGAGACCAGGGAGGATGAGCAGCTCCCAGAGCATCACAAACAGTGCTTGGCTCCTGGCAGGGAGGCCTTGAGAGCGAGAGGTGCAGCACAGCCCACAGCAGCACAGGCACAGCTGGGCTGGATCCATACCCCAGCCGGGGCAGGAATGCTGCCAGGCCTGCCTGCAGAGTGGGAGAGGAGCAAAGACAAGACAGAGGTGGCCTGGCAGGATAAAAATCAGATGGCACAAGCAGTGGCACAGACTGCCCTACCCTACCCGCCCAGCCAGTGCCAACCTCCACAGCCGGACTGCAACATGCCAGGTGCCACTTCAGAGGTGCAGCCCCTCTCCCTGTGGAGAGGGTCCAGCTCACAAGTGGCTGATGCAGCTGTGAGCCGTGGGCAGGGCCAATGCCCCTCCTGGCACACGCCACTGTGCTGGAGGAGAGCCGGGCTTGGCACAGCTTGGCACACTGTGCCACCCTGCCAGCTGTCATCCCTGCCCTCTGGGACGTGGCTGCCTCCCCTGCCTGTGGCATGGCATTGGCTGCCACGGCACATGGGGAGGAGAAGGCTTTTCTGCACCTCTCTGGGTGCCTGTGAGGTGTCCAGGCAGAAGGATTCCCATCAAAGGCTCTCGGGCAAACCCAGTGTCCTAGGCCTGGGGTGAGAGCAAAACCCCACTTCAGTGGAGGCAGGAGGAAAGCCCTGATCTCAGACACCCCCCTGAGCCCTGGAGGGGCACCCTGAAGCTCAGGACACGCCAGTATTTGGGTGTCCCTGGTCCCTCCAGCAGCATCCCCAGAACACAGAGCTGCTCTGGGGGGTTCCCCAGGCTGCGGGAACCTCACTGCCTCCCCTCACCCCCCTGGTCTGAGACCTCGGGGCACAAGGGTGCAGTGCAAAACTAAACTGCAGCATTTGTGGGCAGCTTGGAGCAGGCAGACAGCGCAGGAGCAGGTTTTGTTTTCCCAGCCTCCCCTTCCCAGGCAGCTTCCCGCATTTGAGCTGTCACTGCTGCCTCGGCGGCTACAGCATCCCTGTCCCCAAGGGGGGCTCCGGCCATCCCTGTCCCTAAGAGGGGGTCTGGAAACCCCTGTCCAAGGGGGGCTCCGGCCATCCCTGTCCCTAAAGGGGGCCTAACAGCATCCCTGTGCCCAGAGGGAGCTGAAGCCATCCCTGCCCGTAACGCAGAGACCGGCCCGGCCCTCCCCGACCCCCGCTCCCCGCGGGCCGACCCCCGCCGGCTCCGGGTCCGCAGCTCCCACCGCGCCCCAGGAGCGTCACCCCCGCTCCTCAGGCAGCCCAGGCTCTTCTCTGCCCCCCGAAGCCCCCGGGCCCGGCTCTCACCTGCGGGCCGGGCGGGGTTGCGCAGGTCGCCGAGCGCGGCCGCTGCTGCGGGCGCTGCCACCGCAGCCGCAGCGGGCGGGCACGGGGGGACACGGCCGGGCCGGGGATGATCCCGAGCAGGGGGATGATCCCGAGCAGGGGGATGATCCCGAGCAGGGCTGATCCCGCCCAGGGGGGCCCAGCCCCGCCGCCGGGCAGCCGCAGCCGGTCGGTGGCGGGCGGAGCGGGGCGGTCCCTGCGCACGGCCGGCGGGCGGGGGAGGCTGGCGGCCGGCCCGGCTGGCACCGGCTGGTCCCGAGCGCACCTCCCCCGGCACCGGGAACGGGAACGGGAACGGGAATAGCACCGGCACCGCTCCCATCAGCCAGAACAGCCGATACCCCGCTCTGTGTCCGCCCTCGGTGCCGCCCTCCATCCAACCCCCGGAGCACTGTGCGGCTGGAGGGCAGGGGACACACAGGGACACACCGGGAGAGCAGGGACACACATGGAGAGCAGGGACACACCGGGACACACAGGGAGGGTAGGGACACACCTCCTCGCCCCCAGCACGAATAGCAGGGACAGGTCCCCCGTGTCTCCCTGGCGCTGTTGTGGCTCCCATGTACAGCCCCAGCAATGCCCTGGTGTTCCCACAGCCCATCCGTGAACGCACGGGATTCCCGGTGTGTTATCCCAAGGTCTGGCGTGTCCCCGGCACTGCCCCTCTGCTGTCCCTTACCAGCTGCTCAGCCTCGGGAACGGGGGCAGAGAAAACAGAAATGAAAATATAACCGAGGAAGCGGTTCCCAAGATTAGGGCATGGGGAACCAGCGGCTACTTGGCATGAAGATAGTTATTTTTTTTTGCTTGGTGAGGTGTTTGCATCCTTATAAACAAGCTATTGAGAAGAGAGAGGCTGATCCCTTGTCCTGACCACAGGGAGGGGATGGCAGCACCGGGGTTTTTCCAGGCTGACCCACAGTGCAGAAAGTGTCACTGTGAAAAGGACTCTGAGTTTTTCAGTGACTCATGTAGGACAAGGCAGCGTCTGTGGCTGGATCCAAAACTCCCCACGGGCCAGGACAAGCTCTCTGGCAGTTCCAGCCCTTCCCCCTGAGTCCTTTTGTGGGACCTTTTCTGATATGGGCTGGACAGGGCACCACATGCACCTGCTGCACCGGCTCCCTGCCAGTGCTGGTGCCATCCTGTCCCCCTGCCCACATCTCATCCTGCCCAGGGAGAGCTTGGGTGCAGATCTTGGGGTCCCAAGCCAAGACCATGACTCTGGCAGGCTCTGTGGCTGGGGTAAAGCCCCCCCGGGCTGCTCTGTGCCACATGGGCTTGGGCAGTGTCCAAAGGGCTGGCACTGCTCTGATGCCCGGAGTTCTCAGCTCCATCCTCGGGCAGGAGCTCTTACTGCTGTGTCCAGCAAAGCCATCGGGACACATCGCAGCTGCTTTGCTCCCATCAGCACATTGTGCATGATCCAGGACAGGAACCACGAGGGAATCCCGGCAGGGCAGAGCTCTCTCCTCCTCCGGCATCTTCATCCCACCGGGCAGGACCAACACCCCCAGCCCAGCTCCTCCCCGGCCAGCTCACACCACAGGTGCTCCCTCAGGCATATTTCCCATTCCAGCCCGCTTTTTCAGAGGCTGGATAGCCCGGCTCCAGCGAGTTCCTTGTAGGATGGGCTTGCTCTCCTTCCTGACAGCTCCTTCCCTCAGCACAAGCTGTTTCCTTCCTGCCCTGCTGCTGGCACCCCTGGGCTGGGGCTCCACTCGCCTCACCCGGGTGGCTCAGGGAGCACCGGGAGCAGTGTGACAGTGCTGTCACCGCTCCAGGGTTCCCCAGGAGCTGTGACACCAGCCTGCCTGCCCTGGCTCTCCTTACACGAGCAAAACAAACAGGCGCCGGCTGGTCGAGCAGGAGTGTTTGTGTGGCAGGGCTGTGCTCAGGTGAGGCCAAGCTGAAGTGTTCCAGCAGGATCCCCTGGCACCCAGCCGGGTGTGCTCCCACCCTGCCAGCACAGAGCTGTGGTGGGGAGTGGGATCTCCCGTGGGACCGTGTGCGGGATCACCGTGCAGGGAGGCAGGACTGGCTTCTCCTGCAGCAGAGCCAGTTGTGCAGCCCCATTGCAAAACTGCGAGGGTGAGCCACCTCCACGGCATTGCCCAGCCCTCTCCATGGCCACTGCCACAGCGGGACTGCTCTGCCAGCCCTTCTCTGGCAGCATTTCAGAAAAAACCCAACCCCAGGAGGCTGGTGGGATTTGATCCCCTGTGACACTCCTCGTGTGATGAGCACAGCCTCAGCCCAGGGGCTGGAGGAGCACCTGATGATGGTTCTGTGTTCTGGCTCAAAACAGGACATGGTGAAAGCCTCGGGAAGAGGGAGGTGGATGGGAGGCAGGAACATTCTGCCATCCAGGCAGAAGGCATCACCTCACCCTGGAAAGGGGCTATTTCCACCCTACATCTCACCCTGAGCTTGCCGGCTCCTGCAAAGCCTTTTGCTGTTTTGCCTTTTCCCAGCTACTCCAAACATGAATGCTCAGGATATTGGGATGAAAGCTAAAGCCATCAGGGGGCTCTCTGGGAACGCTCCAGACAAGCTTTGAGTTAAACAGGGCTTGCTCAGAAAATAAACACAGCTTCCAGCCATGCAAAGCACCACAGTTCAGGCTCTGCCTAATAACAGCAGGCGGGGTGGCTCCTCTCCCAGCAGCAGGTTTGTACAGGAAAGTTACATTTCCTCTATTTAATCTCTTCCATTCTTACTGTTCTTTGGATTTCTTTCCCGTCTAGAAAGGACCTGGTGACCACAGGATGGAAAGGAAAACACAGGGAGAAAAACAGCAGCTCAAGAATGTGCTCCCAGGTGCGTCCTAATCACAAAACTTCCTCCCACACAGCAGGGCTTGGAAGTGGACTTTGCCTGCAGCCCCACACTCTGTGCCGTGCAGCTCCAGCCACTGGAAAGGAGGAAAAAGCCTGTGAAATTAAAGGTTTTCATCCTGCTGAGCTTGCCACCAGCATGAGCAACTCCTGAAAAACCACAAGGATGTCATTCTTCCTCTTCCTTCTTCCTTTCCCAGCTAATGTGCTTAAGAGGGAAGGAGGGCAGTGCCTGCCTGCTCGGGATAATCCCATCCAGGTACTCAGCCAGGGCTCCCAGGCAGGTGGAAATGCTGTCAGCTCCAGGGGTCTGCACGGAGCTGCAGGCTCCAGCCACGCTCCTGCAGCATGAGGCAGAGCACAGCCTAAAAATAAGCAGATAGGATTTGATCTAGGCAGAGTAAATGAAGAGTCAGCTCTTTCCTTCCAAGAGGGTTATTTATGGGCCTCCTTCATGGAGGAGGTTTCAGCCCCTCTTGGCCTCTCTGAGGCTGCAGCAGCACAAACCTCCTGGATCCATGTTTTTGTGGTTTCACGTCCACCAGGGTCTGTGGTCCTTCCTTCTCCCCTCTGCTGCCCTGCCTTGCTTTTCCTACCCCAAGATCTAAATTTCTCTCCCAGGGCTGGTGACTCTGGGCCTTTCACCTATTTGTCACGAATCCCTGTAGCCAGCTGAGCCAGCTGGTGGTGACAACAGCTCAAGGAGAAAGCCAGAGGCTGGAGTGAGGGCACTGAATTCTGAGATATTTCTGTCCTGACAGAGGATCCTGCTCTCTCAGGACCAGCACGGAGAATGCCGAGGTGTGCGCAGTCCATGGGCACCTGAGCTGGAATGCAGGGAGAGATGGAGGTGTCTGCAGCATCCTGCAGCTCTGGGAGGAAGGACACATGTCTCCAGGCCAGTCCAGCTCCAGACAGGGCCACCACACCCTGTCACGGGGCAGTGCCAGTGACAAAACTCCTTGCAACCCATGGGGCACCCCACTGAGGACCTTCTGCCTGCAGCAAGGAGGTAACAAGACATGAGAAAAGAAGAGTTCAGAAAATTCTGGTGTTTTCTGCTGATTACTCATTTCCACTGATCCAATACTGATCTCCTCCCTGCCTGACTTTGTAGGATTCCTGCGCCTGCCGCGTCATCACAGCCACCCACCCGTGGAGCTGGAACTCCACTTGAGCTCCTCCTCCTCCTCCTCCTCCTCCCTGTGGGCACCCCACACACCCGGGCACCCCCTGCCCACGGCCACCCCTGGGTGCTGCCGCTCTCCTGAGCAAGGTGAGGGCGTGAGAAGCCGAGGGGAGGCACATCCCCTCGAGAATCACTGTATCCTTTGGGATCAGACACCTCTGGAGTCCCACCGGCTCCTCCAGACAAATTCCTGCAGGAGTGGATGTTCTGGAGTCACAGCAGTAGCTGCTGCCTGAGCAGGAGGAGCTGCAGGAGCTGACTTCTCTTGCTTCAGAGAGAAGTGAGGGGTGGCAGGGAGGTGAGAGCCCCCTCAAGCTGCAGAGCCAGTCCCTGTGCAGTGTTCCCATCCCTTTTTCCACTGACGGACCCAGGAGCGTGTCTCTGCCACAGGCAGGTGGGACAGGTGTCCCTTGGGAGAGCCACTGGGTGCTTGTTCCCCTGCTGGAGGCAGAAACCCACCCGTGGGGCTCAGCTGGGTCTCACAGCACGGGGAGGACACCTAAAACAAAGACCTGGCAGGTCACAGGCTCCAGGCTGTGCTGGGAGGGAGGGCAGGGCTGGGCAGCCCTGAGCTCTGTGCTACAGGCTGGGGAAGTTCACGGCCAAGAGCTTTTCCATGGGAGCAGCCTAATGCCTGGATCCCCCTTCAGTTTGGGGGACATAATCACCAGAGGCTTCAGAGAGCTGCGAATGGTGGGGCTGCCAGATGCCGAGGCTGAGGAAACAGGGAGATGTGGCTGAACAAAGCCAGGAGGGGTGAAAAGAGGTTGAGGTGGAAGGAGAGCTCCAGAGGGCCCTGGAGCCCCAGCAGCAGCAGCAGAGGGGATGCAGGGCCAGCTCACGGTGCTGCCCACACGTCCTCCTCTCCCCACCACGTCACGGCAGAGCAGGGAGGATGTTTAACTGGGAAGGAGTTCGTTGTGGTAAAACCCCAGCAGCTCATGCCATGGAATAGAAAATGATGGAATCCCAGTTCTGGTGGCGCTGAGGTCAGGCAGCTCAGCCTGGGGGCCAGGTACAGCTCAGAATCACCCAAACCTGTGGGGTTATCCCAGCTCTGGCAATGTGGAGCTTCCTGCCAAAGTGTCCAAGGTCACTCTGCCTGTCCACAGCTTCTGCTGGAAGCAGAGCTCCCCTGTGTGTCAGCAGCCATTGCTTCATGCCCTTCCCTCCAGCCACAGGACGGCTGCAGTGTCAGAGGGATGTCTCCATTTTTAATGTGTCTCCATTATTAATGAGATTCCAGCTCTTGCAAGACTGGAATCAGGCAGGAATTCCTGACTCACCAGCCTACACCCCAGCTCCAGGCCTCGTCCCCAGGCCATGCTGGTGACAGCCACCAGCTTTGACACCCTCTGCCAAGCCTGGCTCCTGCTCTTGGCCAAGGGCGAGCACGGGGCCATCCTGCAAGGATTGGGGAAGGAAACCTGGTTTGTGAGATGTCCAGCCAAGCCTCCCACCAGAGCCCCTCAGGGACATGGGAGGGAGAGAGGAAAAACCTGCCAGGCAGAGCAGTTGTTACAGGAAAGGAAGGGCTGAAATAAAGGGTTTGTTTTCACAGCTAAGGGATGTTACCTAAGGAACATTGAGTGTGTCCAAAAATTATCTGGAAAAGGGCAGGGCCAGCAAAGTGGCCGTGTTTGGCACCAACACTGAGCTCTTTGGAGCCGCTGGGTTCACGTCCCTGAGCAGGGGACTGCAAGGCAGCCAAGGGAACTCAGGAAAAGGCAAGGAAAACACATAAAAACCAGTCCTAACACTGGTAGCCCAGTGATAGACTCTGACTGGTGCATCTCCTCCCAGAAAGGGAGCCTGGGGGTCGTGCTAAATGATGCTTCCCAAATTCCTGGAGCAGAGAAAGCAGAAAATTGAATGTTGGAAATGAGCAGGGAAGAAGCAGAGGATGAGAAGGGAAGCACTGGCTCTGTGTGAGCTGGTGATGTGCCCACGCTGAGGATGCTGCCTGCAGCTCTCCTCGCTTCCTCATCTCCAGAGGGATGTGGAAGAGGCTCAGAGAAGGGAAGCAGGGATGCCCCAAGCTCTGCAGGAGCCTCTGCACGAGGAATGGCACTGTGGCCAGGAGAAGGGATGAGGGAGAGGGGTGTGATGCAGATCTGCCCTGCCCTGGGAGGCGTGTGAGGGCAGGAGGGGGATTACTCACCAGCTCTGCCACTGCAGAGTACAGGCTCCAAATGAAACTACCTGGAGGGAAGTTTGGGACAAGGAAAAGGATGTGGTTCTTGGTGCAATGCGTAGTTAAAGCGTGGAGCTCCTCGCCACAGGATGTGACAGATGCAAAGCATTTAAACAGGAACTGGATGAATTCATGGAAGAAAAATCCTTTGGGTTATTAAAGACAAAGAGCCACCACCTCTTCCTTAAGGCTGGAGGTCTTGGGGGAGCTCAGGGGCTATTCTTGGGACAAGAACACTGCAAACATCTGCTGTGGGCCACAGCTAGAGCCAGAGTATGGGTGAGCTGTCACATGGCTCTCACGTGAGAGAGATGGAAGGATCTCATGTCCTGAGATGGAAGCAGAGATCAGGAGCTCCCTGGGAGCGTGGCACACCACTTCCTCACCCGGGGAATGCTGTCACCTGTCACACCCCAAGGCAGGTCCACCCTCGTGTCAACACTGAGCACTCCTTGCTTCCCTTCTGGACTGAGACATTTTTGGCTCTCTGCGGAGGGGAGGCAGGCCCCACATGTCTGAATTTTCTTGGGAAGTTTCAAAGTGAAAATTCTGCTCAAGTGATGGCAGGTGGGATCCCAGGCCTGGGAGTGTGGCTCCACCAGCCCAGGGAACATTGTTCAGTCACCACACACTGTGTGTCCCTCTGGAGGCAGGGTCACAGGACACCTTGGGACTGCCTCACTTCGGGGAGAGGAGATTGTGCCTGAGTCACACAAGATTTTGATCAGCTCCCTAGGTACCAGTGGGGTTTGTACTGGGCCAGCAGAACCCTAATGGGGGTGAGGCGTCCTTGCTGGGTGACATTTCTGTGCCAGGCAGCAGCCAGCACCTCTCAGCCCCACAGGAGCTGCTCAGGAAGGAGTGTGGGTATGAGAGCTCACACAGTGACAAATAATCCTGCCTGTATTTTCAGCCAGTCTCAGTCCAGGACAGTGACCAGCAGAGCTGTGCTCCCATCATGAAGCCAAATCTGCTCCCTCCAGCTCTGTCCCTGCCAGGACCTGCTCCCCTGAGCAGAGGACGATGCAGAGGGAGCCTGTGCTGTGTGTGCTGGAGCTGCAGTGGTGCAAGCAGGAGGGAGGTTCATCCTTGGCCGCTGCTGCTCCCAGATTTGCATTCTGGGTGTCCTTGGAGCACTTCTGCTGCTTCCCAGGGCTGTCCCTCTGATCAACACAAGCTGCCTTGTGCCACAGGGCCCCAGCCCAGCTGTCCCCACAGGGTCTCAGAGCCAGTTCTGGGGCTGAAGCTGGATGTCCCCGTCTGGTGGCCATGAGACCCCACAGAGCCACTCCTGGGGTGCCTTAGTGAGGGCTGGAGTGCCCAACGTGGACAAGACTGCAAAGCCTGGCCCTGCTCTGTGCTGAGCTGCTGATCATTAGTGCTGAAACTCGCTGAGGGCCCATCAGTGAAGGAGCGCTTGGCAGAGCTCGTTCCCAAGTGCATCCAGGCGGGACAGCTCGTTCCCTCTTCACCTGCTTGTTCTGCTCCTCAGGCCCTGAAGTGGGACCCACACGTCCTGGCTGCTGCTCCAGAGGGGTGCTGGGGCAGGGCCTTGTGCATCAAGGGCTTGATTGATTCATTAGTGATATTTCCAGTGCTGGGCTGACAATAACATGTGATGAGCCTTTCCCCTTATCTGGCACTTTCCACCCTGTGCTCTTCCCAAACGCAAATGAACCGGAGCTCGTGATGATCTTTGGAGGAGGGGAGAGAAAAAAATTCAGGCATAATCAAACAGCATCTCTCAGCCCATTGTTGGGCTTTTTTTAATCTCAGCAAGCATCAGCTTTTGAACGACCTGAAAAGCTCATCCATTGAGTAGAGAAGATGTTTGGGCAGGAAGGAACTTGCTTTAAAAAAAAATTGGAAGGGTCTGTAATGTCCTGACAAGGGGAGCCCAGCCTCTGCTCCAGCTCCGTGTAATTTCTCCCCTGATGTGTAAAGAGATCCAGAGCACCCCAAAAAGGTGATGGTGCCACTGGGACAGACTGTGCTTAGCTGGCTCCTGCCACTGGGGAGCAGCAATGTCCAGCCAGATCCTGCACTGGGACCAGCAGCAGACACTGCACCAGCTGCTTTTGTTCCTCTTATCCTCCCTGGCACCCTAAACCACAGCACAGGACATGTATAAAAGTTCCCTAATATGTTCAAGAAATAGCACTTAGGAGGATGATTTACTCCCAGGTGTATCAGCTGTCTTCCAGCACCTGAATTATTTTGTGTTAGAGCAGACTCACCTCAGTGATTTGAACCTGTCTGATTTAAGCAGCCACAGAGGAAATGTGCCTTGGCTGCCAAACACCAGAACTCTGCACACCAGCAGGGTAATTAATTCAAAAGCACCAGAGAAGCTGCTGCTGAACACTTCTCCACAGCACTTGACATGCAGTGAATCAGCTGTGCTGCCATTTACATCTTTTTGGGCCCATGACTTCTTCAGGCTCTCTTTCCTCACCTCCCAGTGCATCCTCTCAAGCACTCAAAGCAATTTCAACCCTGGCATCACTGGGAAGTTTGGGCCTCAGCTCCACACTGTCTGCAGGAAAGTCTTCAAAGGAACAATTTCATTGGTGGAGTTTCAGCTGTGCACTAACAACATTCCTGTGAATCATCCAAGTTACTTGAAAATCCCCCTTTTCCTCCAGTACTTAAAAAAAAAACCAACAAAAAAACCACAAAAAAACCCTCTCTCCAAACAGCCAAGAATGTCCCAGACTGTAGAATTCCCCTCTAACTTCTTACAGGCTTGTAAGTGGCACTGCTGGCTCCTGGACACCTCCCTGGACACAGACCTTCGGTTCAACCCAAGCACTGCAAGAATGAGATTTGTGCCACCGTCCCCACCTGCTCCTGCTCTGTCCCATCCCATGTCCCACCTCCAGGGCCTGCCATGTCCTTTCCCTGCTGGAGGATGAGCAAGGCACAATGGCTGTGGGTGCTGGGATCTGTCTGGAGACATCATGAGGTCAAGTTTGGCATTAGTGGGGGAGTCTTGTCGCAGCCTTGTCCAGGCTGTTCTCTCCTGCAGCAGTGCCGGAGATGAAATCCCATGATTTCATGGCTGCTCACATCCCTGCTGAGGCAAAAAGGCATCGCCTGTGCTGGCTGTAACTACAGGGGCTGACAACTTTCTGAGGGTTGCATGCAAACACTTCAAGCAGATGCCCTTGCCAAGAATAATGGTGCCTCTTGCCTCGTGCCAGCACTGGCATTGAAGCTCTGCACTGAGATCCAGCCTGGCAAAGGCTGCCAGTGTCAGACTGTTCCGGAAAAATGGAGTTATTTTCAACCTGGAGCAGTTCCCTGGGCTGGCTCCCCACAGCCCTGTGCCAGAGCAGGGGAGGGAGCCCCAGGAGGGCAGGGACAAGTGGCTCTGGCAGGGGTGGCCAGCAGCACCCCTTTGGGTGCCCTTGGCGTGGGTGGGTGCCGGGCAGGACACTGCCCATGGAATGTGGAGGGACTGGATCCCTCCAGCCACACTGCAATGTCCTGGCGAGCCCCACGTCACCCTGCTCTGCAAGAGCCACCCGAGGGACAGGAGGGTTTGGCCAGAGGGGTGGCAAAGCCACCTGTCCTTGGGCAGGAGTGTCCCAAGACGAGCTGCCTCACACAGGGTCCCAGAGCAAGCCTGGTTTGGTTCCTGCTGGCACAAGCTGCTCCTCTCCAGCCGTTTTCCCAAACACCATAAGCTCTGCTAAAAATAGCTGGATGGAGGGTGAGCTGAGGGCAGCTCAGAGATGAAGGCAGGGATTGGGAGGGAGGGCAGAGGTCCCTGTGAGAAGGACACGCTGCTGGTGTGAGGTGTGGGCAGATGGCAGAGCAGAGAGGGTGTCCCAGACCAGGACTGGGACTGCACACCTGTGAGCATCCCTCAGTTGTGCCAGAAGCTCACTTGCCCCTCCTGGCAAAGAGCAAAGGGATTCTGACGTGATTTTGGAGCCCAGGACTCAGTGACACCCATTGACGGTGTTTTGGTTCCGTCAGCATCTGGGTTTTGCTCACTTAGAGGGAAAATGGGGTAAAATTGCCTTGGGTCCTCCATCTTTTTGAGACAATAAACACTTCAGAGCGCAGATCAGAGCTCGGGCTGAAGATGAGGGCTGCTCACACTGGAGGCTTGTCATGCAGCAGGACTTCTGGCCTGCCTTTTGGAAAGGGAAGAGAGAGGGTTTATTCCTTTCACTCTCTCATGTGATGCAGATACAAAGATGATTTCATTGTCTCAGTGGCCCTGAAAGATGTGAAAAATAATAATGGACAGGAGGTTGACATCCTTCAGGTTTCCAGCTGACACCTCCTGTTGTTCTGCCATGTCACTGCCAACCTGGGACAACTCTTGCACTGTCCCCTGGAGCTCCATCACAGTCCCCAGCCTGGCAGAACATTAACCCAGAGAAAGCATCAGGAGAAACCATTTGGAAAATTTTCTGTAGGTTCGGAGAGCTGAGCTGACCATGGAGGGTCTGCTGACCTGCCAGAGCTCAGCAGTGAGAGGGGAGAGTAGGAAGGAAGGAGGATGAAGAAGAGAGACCACCCTGTGTATGAGCAGCAGTGAAACCTTGGGTCAACTCAGCCTGAAACTCCCCTCCAAACTGAGATTTTCAGAGCTATTTAATTGGAATTTTAAATCCAATTTCTGGACATGGAGATATCCCCTGGACCCAGAGCTGTTCCCTGGACAAGGAGCTATCACCCAGACACAGAGCTGTCCCCAGGACCCAGAGCTGTCCCCAGGGCACAGAGCTGTCCCCTGGACACAGAGCTGTCCCCAGGGCACAGAGCTGTCCCCAGGACCCAGAGCTGTCCCCAGGGCACAGAGCTGTCCCCTGGACACAGAGCTGTCCCCAGGGCACAGAGCTGTCCCCTGGACACAGAGCTGTCCCCAGGGCACAGAGCTGTCCCCAGGGCACAGAGCTGTCCCCTGGACACAGAGCTGTCCCCAGGGCACAGAGCTGTCCCCTGGACACAGAGCTGTCCCCAGGGCACAGAGCTGTCCCCAGGACCCAGAGCTGTCCCCAGAGCACAGAGCTGTCCCCAGGACCCAGAGCTGTCCCCAGGGCACAGAGCTGTCCCCTGGACACAGAGCTGTCCCCAGGGCACAGAGCTGTCCCCTGGACACAGAGCTGTCCCCAGGGCACAGAGCTGTCCCCTGGACACAGAGCTGTCCCCAGCAGGCAGGAGGTGGCAGCATTGCCTAGCCCAGCAGATCCTGCTCTCCTGCATAGCCAGGCACGGGGCTCTTTCCTGGGCCAGGAGCTCCAGACCTGTTTTTCCAGCTCCTCCAAGGATACGTGACTCCAGCCAAACGCCTCCTAACTGCTCAGATCCCATCCAGAGCAACCATTAAACGCAACCCCAAAGGGCGACGGAGGCACATCAGCCCTGAGCTGTCTGCAAATCACGGGGGGCACCTGAGGACACGGGGCTCTGCTTTCAGGAATGGGTGTGATGTTCAAAGATACCTCATTTGCCCTTGAAGCTCCAGCCCCCTGAAGGAGTGTGTGATGCATCCCAGATCCCCCACACGAGATCCACAATCCCTGTGAGTGACAAGAGTGCGGATATTCTTGCCTGCACAAATGCTCCCTGACAGAGCCGAGGTGGGAATGAGTTGGAGGCCAGCTCGTTCTCGGAGCATCGTTTTCCTTCTGGTGCATCTGGCTGATTTTGAGTCATTTGCATTTCAATTTTTTCATCAGAGATAGCTGTAGTAAAACCTTGGATTTAAGCTCCCTGAAACACAAGGGGAACTTGGAAATGGCATTTGCCATGCAGGGCATTGCTGAGTGCCAATCTTCCCTCTCCAATCCTCTCGGTCTCTCACTGTGGAGTCATCTGGAGCTCACTGAGTCCACCACAGGAAGAAACTCAGGAAAATCACAGATTTCCCTTCCTGCCTCACAGCCAGATGGACACAAGCCAGGGCTCTTTTGCACTTGTGCAGGCAGAAAGTGTTTTTACCAAGCTAGAAAGCAACATGGTGAGTTCAAGGAGAGCTTCTTCCACTGTGTGGATGCTGTTGTTTGAGAGAATTCCTCCACCTTCGTATCCTACTGATATGTCCTAACCTGGACCTCTCAATCTCACTTTTCTCCAAAGCAATCAGCTATTAAAAAAAATAACCACACGTAGACAGGTCTTAAAATCCATATCTTTATTATTTCCATGGCTTTGGGTGCACCAGGCAAGCTGAGAAGCCGTTTCTGCCTGCCTGCCTTCAAAGCAGACACCCTGAGTAGGCTTTCCTTCTACTTCCATCAGCTACATTACTGGAGGAGCTTTCTCCCTCCTGCAGACTGAATCATTTCCCAAATGTAGCCTTGCACGGCAGAAGACGCCGCTGTGACAGGGAGTGATGATGAGTCACCGGGAATTCACAGTTTGGTGTTCCTGCAAAGGGAAAACTCACAGCGCAGGAGATTTCACTTCTGACAGGCAGCAAGGAACAGCCCCTGGAGCACGAGCTGCTGGGTCAGGGTGACCCTGGCCAGGAGGGAGCCGGCTGTAGGAGCCACGTGAAGATGGAGAGGGCAGGGACAAGGGATGTGGCTGTGACGGGTGGTTCTGCTGGCGGTGTCCTTGTCAGGGGGTCACGGGCTGCTCCTGGATCCTCACCTGGTGTGACCACCCAGGACCTGCAGGCCCAGGGCGAGGGGCTGAGGGGGAATTGCGGTGCAGGGAAGGGAGATGGAGCCCAGTGTGTGTGCTCTGGAGCATGGACAGCTCGGGCCCGTGATCCCCCCGGGCTGGGGACAGGAGGTTGTGGATTTCAGAGAATCGTACATTTGTTTGGACCTCTGGAGATGGTCCAGTCCTGGCATAGGGGACATGGGAATGTGTCCAGGTGGGTTTGGGATGTCTCCAGAGGCTCCACAACACCCCTGGGCAGCTGTTCCAGGGCTTTGCCACAGTCATGGAAAGAATCAAAACATGCCAGGATCCTTGGGGTTGGAAAAGATCTCCCAGATCATTGAGTCCAACCTGTGACCCATCCCCACCTTGTGACCCAGACCAAAGCACTGAGTGCCCCATCCAGCCTTTCCTTAATCACCTCCACGGAACGAAGTTGTTGTGCATTTATTTATTTACCCACAACCCAGCCCGGTAACGCACACACAGGATGGGGGCTGGGCTTTGAGAAGAGCCTGGGAACAGCATCATATGTGGGGTGGCATCTCAGTGGTGGCTGATCCAGCTCGCTGTCGCGGTCCCCCCGGTGTCTCGGGGCCCAGAGCTGTGTGGGCAGCGCGGGCACCGCGAAGAAGCCCCCGCCAGCCCCCGACCCCCGCCCGCTGCCGCCGCCTGCCCCTTTAAGAGCGAGTGAGGGCGCGTCCGCTCTCCCCGCCCTCTTCCGCCCGGACTGGCGGAATGGCGCTGTACGCATGCGCGTTCCAGCGGAGCACCCAATCACCGCCCCCGGCCGGGGGGCGGGGCGCCGATCGAGGGCGGTGATTGGTGCAGCGCCGCAAGGGGGGCGTGGTTTTCTCGGCAGCGCCCCGCCCCGCTCCCCGCGCGCCCCGCGCGGTGAAGGAGCGGCGGGCGCGCGCCGGGGGCATTTTGTGTCGGCGGCGGCGGCCCAGGCACAAGATGGCGGCGGCGGCCGAGTGAGCGGCCGGCGCCCGCCGCGACCCCGCGAGTCCCCCCCCCCTTCCCCTCTCTGCTCTCACAAGCACCTCGGGGGTCGCTTCTCCTGTTTCCGGAGCGCGCCGAGAGCCGGGGAGCGGCGCAGAGCCGCGCACGGGGGGCGCCCGCCCGAGGGCCCCGGCTGGAGCTGAGCGCGGGGATCGTTCTTGGCTGCGCCGCTCTCCCCCCTCCAGCCCCTTTCCCCTTCTCGGGGGCGGCCGTAGAGCCCTCGTTGTCCCGCCGAGCCGGCCGGGAGGGCCCGAGAGCCGCCCCTCGCCATGGCGAGCAGCAGCGGTTCCAAGGCCGAGTTCATTGTCGGAGGCAAATACAAGCTGGTGCGGAAGATCGGGTCGGGCTCCTTCGGGGACATCTATTTGGCGATCAACATCACCAACGGGGAGGTAAGGGCCGCTCGCATTCCCCCCTCTGCTCCCCGGGGGGAGCCGGGCACCAGCCATCGCCACTCCGAGCCCCACCTGCCCCCGGCTGTGCTCTCCGTGTCCCCGGGGTGGGCTCTTCCTTCCCCCCCAGGCTCTTCCTTTCCTGCTCTTTCCCCTCTACGAGAGGTTTCATTCCTCTTTTTCCCCCTTCCCCACCGAGGGGCTTCCTCGCTGGCCCTTCCACAGCAGAGCCCTGCGGTCGTGGCTCCCCCACCTAGCACTTGGGAGAGGAGAAAAGAGGCGAAAACCATTGTGGGAAAAGATATTTAAACATATTTGTGTTTTGTGAGCGGCCAAAGTCGTCGTCCCTCGCCCGCCATTCATCTCCTCCTCTGCCTCAGCTGGGGAACACTTTGTATCTCGTTTCATCAACAGTAATAGAAACAAAGAAGATCCCCCTGTTTTTCCAGCTTTTCCTTTGGGTATTTTTTTTTTTCTTTTCTTCCTCCCCCTCACGGCTATGAGCTGTAAAGAAGAAACACCCACGTATGTTCTTCCTCACTTAAGTGGTTCTGAAGACTCCACATCTCTAGCTCAAATGCATGACCCGGGATGGATATTTATGTACAAATCACCGCGATGTGGATTTTATTGGAAGATACGGGAAAAAAAAAAAAAAAATTAAAAAAAAAAGCGACACGTCGAGCTGGGAAGTAAATAAATATATACCCGAAAGCTTTTGCATCAGGGGTGTGTGGGGGATGTGGAAGTGCTGTGCCCCTTAAACCTCGGTGCTTGGTGGACGCTGTGCCCTGACTCGTTGTTCCCTCTCCCTGCAGGAAGTTGCTGTGAAGTTGGAGTCTCAGAAGGCTCGGCACCCCCAGCTGCTCTATGAAAGCAAACTGTACAAGATCCTGCAGGGAGGAGTTGGCATCCCACATATACGGTAGGAATCAGCCCTGCGTGCCAGTGGCGTTTCTGTATGGCTGGCAGGACTTCTTTTTTGTCACGCTTATTACTGTATATTGGCAGTTGATTTATACATGTTAGTGTGAGGCAGGGCACTACCGTGAAAAGAAATTTATCCGTGCAGGATTTGGGCTGCTAAGGGGGGAAATGCTCCATTCCAGGCTGTGCAACTCGCTGGGTTCCTCTGGCAGGCATGCTGTCTTTATAGAGAGCGAGACACCCAGCGAGAAATTCTTGTGGCCATTAGAACAAAGTGTGAGGATGAGGAGGCTGTTTCTCTGAGAGTTGGGAGCCGGCCCTGGAAATGGCTGCTTTCTTTTGTTGCCTCTCTCTCTCTCTCTCTCTCTTTTTTTTTTTTTTTTTTTTTTTTTTTTTTCAACATGTCTTCCTGCTCCGCTCAGAAAATGGCGGCTGGACGTGATTAACCCTCCCCCTTCTCCTGGTGGGACAAGGGACGTGCTCGGGCTTGTGCCTTTTTCCTTTCATAGTTAAGAGCCGCCAGGCTTGAGACTGCGGAGAACCTGGAGCAGGAATGAAATGGCAGCAGCTCCTTTCTGCTGCCCGCAACAGATGCGTCACCAGGCTTTCAGTACGGGATGAATCCCTCCCAATTCCTCATTATGCGGCTCCTTGCTTCATATTCCAACTGAAACTTTCGGCAGGGTTTCAGAATTTCTTGATCTGGAAGAAAATCGCTGGTGCAGGACTTCTGGAGAGGTTATTTCCTCATGGGATTATCCAGTGTTACCCTGGGGTAGTGCCCAGCTCTGGAATCTGGGCATCAAAGAGTTACATGAAACTTCAGTTTCCTCCAGCAAGACTTTTTACACGTTGTTCCTTTTTTTGAAACTTTGTTAATAATTGTTTTAAAAGTTAATATATTTTTTTCCTTGCTACAATGGCATAAAGGATTTTTGTTCCTTGAGCTGCACAAACTCTTGTCAGTTTAGGTTCTGTGTCAAACTATGGATTCCATTGAATTTAACCCTTCCTGACTTTGTACAGGCTCAATACTGACATTTAGGGTCTGTGTTAAAGTTCTCATGATGACCTGGCCAAGATTCTGTATTAATTTGGACAAAGCCAAGTATAAATCTGCATTTCTGAGGTTAATAGCTCCCTCCTCCCTCCCCTCAAACACAACTGGCTCTGATCCTGAATGTGAGCTGGAGGAGACAGTGTTCTGGCCATCTGTCCTCATTCACTCCAGCCTTTTGCAGGGATACAATCAACATACCTGAATTAAATACTTGCAGCTTCAACAGAGTTGCTGCTGTGCAAACAGATGCAGTCTTTCTTTGAGAATAGTTTCCTTCTTTTCTCAAATGTGGCTGCCTTTATTTCACAACTGAAGCAATAGGAGTTGCATTTTGGAAAGCTTTCATGGTATCGTTGCATGCTAAAACAGGGATAACTGGGAAAACAGCCAGAGCAAGCAGATATCAGGTGTTTCATCACAGAACTGGAAAAGCAGGCATTCTTGAACTACTTTTTTGAAAAGTAAATGAGTGAGTGGTGCTATAATGAGGCCCAAGTCGCAAATTTTTGTCTGTTCCACTGAGATACTGTTTAATTTCTTGTATTTGGTTAAAATGCCCTGGGAGATACTGATGATAACCTTGCATGTTGACAAACCTGCCTCTAGCTTCAACTACAACTTTCCTCTGTATTTGATGTTCTTATACCCCCTAAAAATATACAAGGTTATAAAAAATTGAGAATAGACAAATGAGGCAATGCTCAGCACATTCACAGACTCACTGTGCTAAAGGTGTGTGATTGTTGGATAATGTCAGTCAGTCTTTTCAGGTTCTCAAAATGTTCATCTTTTTAGTATTTTTCTAGAAAAGTGTCCTTTTGGAAATACTCTTTCTAGAGGCAGCATTAATTGTAAATCTATTTTTATGTGCCAGATGCTCCTTGAGAGGTTTCTCTGATATTGGTTTGATGATGCTTGAGAAAATCTAAACCAGCATTCTTAGGTTTATTTTCTTTTAAGAGGAAGCTAAGTAGGGAACCAGCACAGTTCTTGTGACAAATATTGAAATGTTCTGTGTTTAGTAGAAGCAGAATCCATGGTGCTCTGAATCCAAGTCAATACTTAGGTCACTTTGCGTGTGTCATTGATAATCCATGTGCCACCATTGTGTTATAATAATATGCTGTCACATTGGAATAAGCTGTTCCTGGCTCAGTGTATTCACAAGGATGAATCAAGCTGAAAGAAAGTCAATACATTTGGTAAAATTTCTGTAATGTGACACCTTTAAACAACAGCAGCACAAGAATTTGATAGGAAGTGAAGGAATCATGCCAAGATTTCCCCATTGCCATGCTTTATAAAACTCAGTCCACATCTTGGACACATCAACACGAAAATTTGTGTTCCTCATTAGGAGTGAGGCACTTTTCCTCTATTTTTCACCTACTTAAGTGATGCACTGGCCAAGATCAACTTCCTGGAAGTTGCATGATGTGACTTTGCCTCACTCAAGTGGTCTCTGCTGTGGCTCTGTGACTCAGAGCTGAGATAATAAATGAGGTCTGGATTGCTCATTCATTGGGACTCCTGTCTAAAGCTGAGTTCTGCCTTTAGATGTGATTGCAATTTAGGATTACAGGAACACATATCTAGAGGGTCACTGGAGTTATCTAGAACCAAGAAATTCTTCTTACAGCCTTAAAGGTTAATTTGAGGGACTTTCTGCTCATTGCAAGAAACTAATGAGCAAAATGTCAGTTTTGAGGTTAAGAGTTTAATGTTTCTGTGGGGTCAGCAGTGAGCCTTCACCTGTTGTGGAGGTTGAACAAGGGGCCTTGGTGCTCGATTCTGCTGAAATAGAACATGTAGTTTGCACAGAAAATAGCAAAAAATGAGATTGGTGTGAATTAATTGGAAATTTTATCTTCTGGATATTCTTAACCTTTTTAGATCTTTAAATTTGCTGCTTATTGTTTCCTGGAAGAGCAGCAAAGTTTCTGAAATTAAGCCAAAAGTTTCACAAAACCTTCATTAATACTAAAAAAAAAATTTTTAAGCTGTGTTTTATTCTTGATGTCCAAATTTTGCTTAATAATTACCTTATTTTTTTTCCTAAAAGGCTGTTGAACCAAGCTTAACATTGTGACAGTCTGCTGTGCCTTTAGGACACAATGGCCAGGCCCCAGCATTCTGCTGGGCTTATTCTCATTGTTCCCTCTCATCAGCTGCCCTTTGCTTTTTTTCCTTTCTTTTTCAGTGACAAAGCATTTTGAGCTGTAATCTCGTTAACTGGGCACTGATCCTATTAGTTGGGGCTATCCACCTTTATTCCCCAATTCCTGGTGCTGCCTTGGAGGGATGCAGCAGAGTGTGTTTGATTTTTTGGGTGTTTGTCCACAGTGTCACTCTGATAAAGCTTTATTTACAAAAGCAATTATTCAAATTACCTGGGACAGCCACTCTTCATTTTTTTGCCATTTATGGTGTTCATCAACTATTGGTTGTATCCTTGGTGAAGATCAGCTATTTGTAAGTTTAAAAACAAAAAGTTACTGACTTAGTGTTTTGGGTTTTTTTGGTGTTTTGTTTTTTTTTTTTTGCAAAGTTTTCTTGCAAACTGAATAAATCATTCTGTACATTTCTGCATTTTTCAATGCAGTACTTGCAAATAATTTGGTATTGAGATATTCTCTATCCAGTATAGTTTTCTGGAAAAGACAATAAAATTATCTACAGTATTTGTGCTTCTGTTTTATTACTGCCATGTTATGTTGCTGGATAATTATTAACAACAGAATCTGCCCTTATACATCTTCATTAAATGTTACCTGTAATGGAAAAATGTGGTCAAGGTTGGTAATCTTGAGTTATCACAGTTTGCCTTAAGCACTTGAAACATTGATATTTTTTTTTTTAAGCAGTGCTTAAAAAGCTGTAAACACACCTCTCAAACACCTTCATTTTTAACTGTTTTCTCAGTAACTTCCTGCAGCATAAAACCCCCAACCAACCACCAAAAACACCCTAAACCACCATGAGAAAAGCAGAAAAACACTCATAAAAGCCCACAAGAAGCCCCACTCCCCCTGAAAAAAAAAGTTTCTATCAATAAATCTCACTGTTAATTAACTTTGTTATTAGTTAATCTGCATATTGAAGGGTAGAGCCATCTGATAGGTAACCTAAAGCCTCTTCTTGTGCCTCTAAATAAAATGGAAGATAATATTTTCAAATAATACCTATGGTTTCCTTATTAAAAAAATAAATATATTTAAATAAAATTGATTTCCTGGTTTCTACCAATCTAAACTCTTGTGTAAATTGGTCTTTGTGGACTCTATCAAAGCATCCAAGAGAGACCACAGTTTGAATTTTCTTCTCCCTGCCTTAACTCAGTTTTTGGAGTTTGAGGTCAGTGTTACTCTTGTTTGAAGCCTATGAGCAGAGATAATATTAAAATACCCATTTCCTCAGTGATGTTTGCTGTCCTCACTGTTGATTAATGGTTCACCTTCTCACTAAACTGCAACTCCTGACTTTTGCAGGGGAAACTCAACTCCTGCCTTCCTCCCAGGTGTTAATGAGGTTTATTAAACAGCTCAGCAGAACAGGGAATCAGCTGCGTGTTTGCAACATCACCCTGGGCAGATGAAAACACCTCCTTGCCGAGGGGATGAGTTGTGCTGGCATTCTTGGTGTATTGCTCTCAGAACTGTACAAAAAGTGATCCAGAATTTTATTTATAGAGTGGAGCCAACTCCATAGCGTAGGGTGTTCATGGCTGTTTCTTTATTTAGTACTTGGGTGGCCTAATTCATGCTCTCCATGGCAACTAACGTTAGGTGACATCTGCTAAATATTGCACTTCAGGATTTCAGTCATGCCATATTATGTGAAGTTCATTTATATTACTCTTAGCTGGCTAACAGTTAAGTGCTTTTCCAGTTTCAGGGGAGATAAAGCAGAAATATAAAATATGTGTCAATTAGAAATGAATCTGTAATAATCACCTTTCTCTTACGTGTTGCTTCAGTGTGTGTAAGACTCAGTGCATTTGTACAGGCATAATTCACTTTCCAGTTTGTCTGCACTGTCATTGTTTGTCTGGAGAGGTCTGTGCTGAGAACGTGGGAGCAGAAGGGTCTGAATCAGTCAGGTGCAACATCACAACTTTCTAGGCCAGCAGGGCAGTGCTCATGATTGTTTTGTTGGGCAGAGAGGGCCAGAGAGCTTCTGTGCCTAAAGATAATGCTTGCACCCACAGGCACTCAACTGCCAGTTATTTTTTCCCCTCATTTTTGTTAATAACCTTTCCCCATCCTCCTGTAGCTATAACAAATAATTGCATGCTTGAGCTGTTTGAGGAAATGATTGCAGAGGTCACAATGTGCCCTTTTTGGGATTTGGATTTCCTTTCCTGAGTTGGTGACAGGGCTTGCAGCAGTGATCCCAATTCACAGGTTCTGTGTAGAACAGCTGCCCTTTTCCTGGTTAGGATAACTTGGTATTTTTCAGGGATATCAGAGCTGTGTAATTACAGGGAGGTCAGTGTTTTCTCTTTAGTCCCATCATCTGACTGATGCCCAGTTCAGAGACTTTTGTGTAAATGACTTAGGGCTGGCAGGGTTGGAATACAGTTCCAGAGTGTTCACCAGATCAGTTCCATTTGCATTTCTGTGGGATGTCTGAATCCTTTGTGTCCATGAGGCCTTCCAGACTTGCATATTCCCTCATGTGCCTGCTGACTTGTCAAACTTACTAATTAGGTGATCTCAGGTATCTGTTGGCAACTTCTTTCCAGCTTGCTTTTTCACCTTACATTTTTGTTCTAACAGCTTTTTTATCCACTTTAGTTCTTCTGACAATCCCCATTTCTGTCACTAAAACTCTTTCACTTGTTGCTTGAAAACCCAGGTGCTGGGAAACTTAATTACATAGGATTATACAGAGTAATCATAGGGTCACACACCATAATTTATGAAAGTGGCAAAAGTTTATGTAATGTCAAAGAAGTTAAAATCACCCTTTTTGTAAAGGGAGTATAAGCATTTCTGGAAGTGTAAAGTTTTGAGTTTAAATATTCCAGTGTTGGAAGAATTGTCCTTTCCTGCAGTGAGGCACCAGGAGATGATTTTTGTTTGACAAAAGCACAGCCTCCTGTAGCTCTGTAATTCCAGGTGTCAGAGCCCCTGTGGGAATAGTCAGTGATGGAGCTGACAGAAGCCTTTAGTGGAGGATGGCTTACCTGGCAAAGAAGGTGTTGATTGAGGAGAGCTTTTATTAAGTTGGAACAAAATGGCCTTGTCATGGTTTATCTTGTGGTGGGAACAGTTTTTTTGTGACATTGAGCTCATGTTCTGGTTTTTTGTATAAGCTTTAGGCAAAGCAAGGTGCCTTTATTGCCTTTATGTCTTCAGAATTCTGGGATTTGGGGTTTCTTTACCCGTGGCTTAGAGTTGTCATTTACTAATTAGTAATTTCCTTCATCTTGATGTGAGTTTGTTGGGTTGTTGTTTTGTTTTTAATGTGAATCTTCTTAATCTTTTTATTTATTTCTTACACATTTTGGGTACTTGTGCTGGGTTTGTTATCTCATTGCAATTATAATTGCCAGTGTAGTGAATGAAACTGCTGGTTGTTGACTGGAATTGTGTGAGTGACACAGTGGTGTGAAACTGGGCTGGAATTTCATGGCCTGTTTGTGATTCTGTTAGCCCTTCACCCCCTTCCTCTGCTAGTTTGCCTAGTTCTGTTTGACCCTTTCAAAGGAAGATGTGAAAAAACACTATTAATAACCAAATGAAATGTTTTTCCTAGGTAAAACAAATAAAAAATGGGAACTAAACAAACCAAGCTATTAACAAACACTTCCTCAAACAGTTCTTTTGTCCTTGACATTATTTACAAAACATGCACTTGCTGAAATAGAAATTATTGATTTTTTGAAAGATGCAGCTCTGAAAAGGCAAAAGGATTTAAAGTTTGGTTAGAGTTGACTACAGTGTTTGCCACCAAGTATTAGATATGCATCAAGACTTCACTTCCTTATCTCAAGGTTAGTCAAGAGAATTTTAAAACCCACCCCATGTCAGTTCAAGTAAACATCCATTTGTCACATCCTACCTGCTTTATTGTGTATTATTTATAAATTAAATGCTTTCAGACCACTGTGTGGTGGGACTTAGATGTTCCCACAGTTCCCAAAATCCAAGATGTTAGAAAATTTCTGCTATGTGTTTATGCTCTCAAACCACATGATTTGGAAACTTGGTGACGTGGCCAGTCTTGGTTTTTCACATAGACAAGTCACTGAAGTGAAATTAAGGTCACTGTGCTCAGCCTTTAACCATGCTCTGATAGAAAGCTTCATAAAAAATGTTTACTGTATTCTGACTAATTGGGAGAGTTTGATTATGTAGCTTGAAACAGATGAGGGAAGGGAGAGTGATGAAGCATTTTTCTGCCTGGGAGCTTGGGCACACCTTGAAGGTGAAGTAGGTTTGTGACATCTGTGTCAGATGTTTGTGTGACGCTGCCTGTTCAAGGGCAAACTCAGCTATTCCTCATGATTATGTCCTGTTAATGTTTTGTGTAAGGAGGTGAAGCACACTAAGAATCAATTAAAGACAGACTAGAAGAGCTTTTTCTAGTAAATTAACTTCTCTTCTTGAAATAATACATTGCATGTAACTAAATCAGAGTAATTACCCACCCAAAATGGCCATCAAGTAGTTCAATCTCTTGCTCCCATTTTTCATTCCCCTCCAAAACTCATCCTTATTTAAAATGTGTTGCTTCCTCGACTTTATTATGAGGGAAAGGACTTCAAGTGTGCTGACAGAAGTCATGGATCTCTCAGATGTGTGGGCACACTTTTATACTGAAATGCCAGTGCCACCTAATAGTTGCCCAGGGCTTTGTATGGATCGTTCCCTTATATTAGTAGATAATTCCAAGTTTCCTTGCTGATGCAGTATAAGAACTTGTGAAGATCTCTTTTTGGGACACCAGCTTTTTATATAAAGTTTTCCTAAGAAAACCAAGACTTTTAATGTTCTTTCATTCAGAGCTGCCAGTAGTAGCAGCTCCTACACCTTGAATGGACATTATGTCACTTTACTTCTTAATCCCATTTTCCCTGGAAATGTTCCAAGGGAAATGAAAACTTACTTGGAGTGTTAGTAAAGTAAATAAAACACTCTGATACCTTGGAAGAAGTTCCAGTTGCCAATAGTGAAATGCACAGTCTCAGTCTTCAGTGAGGAATTGCAGGCAGGTAAATGTGAGAATGAAATATTAAGAGGTTCTGCTTTATTTCTTTTGTCTTGGAGAATTGAATGTGCTTTCCACCAGTGCAGAATGGTCAGGAGATGAGAATCTTCTTGTTCATACATAGAAATAGGCCAAACAGGGGTTGTGCAATCATCCTGAATTACTGCACTTACTCAGCAGACAGATCCCTGTGGAGGAACAAAAAGGTTTTTAAAATGTACCTTCCAGGGTGGGCTTCCTTTGCAGCAGCTTCACCTTGTGTGTGAGGCTGTGACTAAATTTTCTTAGCTCCACTGAAGGCTGATCTTTGATCCTTTTCTCTTCCATTGCATCTCTTGGGCACTGAACCTTTGCTGTGCTGAACAGTTACACTCAGTATCTCAATTAGAATTCCATCCCTTGAAGAAAATAGCACTTCATCCAGATCTTGATTTACTCCTTGGAATTCTTCACTTCAGCCCTTACTCTCTAGTTTTTGGGGTTTTTTCACAACAAATCTCAAGTTCAAAGGACAGAATACCTGAGCAGGTCATTTGCTTCAATTTTCACTACTTTAGGTGACCAAAATGTTTTATTTTCACCTGTGACTCCTGGAGTTGTTTACAGAGCTGTTCTGTTGACATTTCAGTTGAATGATTGCTTTCAAAATACATATTTTCTGCATCCCATTTTGATGTAGGGAATCAATAAAGGTATTAGACTGATCTGTGAAAACAAGGAATGTGATCCACAGCTTGTGTATAACTTTTATCAGATTTATAACAATGCAGGAATGAAGGGTATGGTTTCTCCTAGAATCCAGACAGTGGGAAGGTGTACAGGCCAGCAGTTCCTGAAACAAATCCAAATATAGAATCTTTTCTCTCTGCCTTTGTAAACATTTTATTTTACTACTCCAGTTAAGCTAAGCTTGGAATCCTGTGAATACCTAGGAATTTGTTGACTTTATCAGTGGTAACTGTTTTCCAGACAACCATGCATTGGTGTACTGGAGTCTTTGCCTAAAGTGGAAATACAGTGTCTGTACAGATATTTAAGCCCCAGCAGCTACTTTAGCTGAATCTTGAGTTATTTTGTTTTTTATCTGTATGCTCTTATGAGGCAAATCCTTGGTGTACCTTGTCTATGCCACTGCTGTTGGGAAATTGAGGGAAAAATCTCCCTGGACTACTGGGAATGTGTCCTTGATGTAAGGAAGCTTAGAAAAGGCAAAATTACAGCCTTCTGATCAAACAGGTGTCATGTCAGCTTCAAAACAGTTTTTCACACACAGCTGTCACTTCGGTGTAGTTATCTGGGATGTGCAGAAGGACTGGAGAGAATTCCAGCCCTGTCTTTCAAGTGTGCAGGAGTCCAGGGTGTGACTCCAGGTCTGCTCAGGAGCTTGGGTGGGGAGATACCACCCCCAGTTGCAGATGCAATGAAGCAGGGCTTTATTAAGTGTTAATCATGAGTTGGAAAGGAAGATATCCATGGAAGGACTTATGTTTGTCCTCACAACATTAATAGCCTTTATTTTTGCCCCAAATTGATGTATTGGGCACTTAAAGGTTACTATCACAGTATAGCTGCAATTAATATTTTGTCATGTTTTTACTTTTGCTTTTCTGACATTTACTTAAGTGCTTCTTTCTCTGTGATATTAAAAACCTGATAAAGAGCCTTTATATTCAACTTAATTGGACAATAGAACTTATTGGCATTTTTTGAATTGAAAAATAAATAGAAAAGTATAGGGGTGCACTGCTTTGGTCTGGTGCAGAGAAGTCTGACCTGAAAACAAAGCCTGAAGCATTTCAGGATGGTTTTGTGAAGTGAAATGCTGCAGGAGGGATGAGAGTAAGGTGTCCTGCAGAGGAATTCCAGTCCAGGTGTTGTACACACCCCTCAGTATAAGGACACTGCTGCTATGGTTGCATTTTCATTCTGGTGTTGGGTATTTTGGTTGTTGGAGTACTGTTTTCAGGGAGAATTGCCAACTTGTGTGTTCTGGTTTGCGCTCAGACTTTTGTTTCCAGGAAAAATAAGATATTACCGGCATTAATTTCTCATTAGCTTTCAAGATGGAACATTAGTCAGCAACGTGCCCTTGCAGCTGAGAGCACTGATGGTATCCTGGGCTGCAGCAAGATTCCTGCTAATGCTGGATCATTTCCTGTCTTGCAGGTGGTATGGTCAAGAAAAGGACTACAATGTTCTAGTCATGGATCTTCTCGGGCCCAGCCTGGAAGACCTCTTCAACTTCTGTTCTCGCAGGTTTACGATGAAAACAGTACTTATGCTAGCAGACCAGGTACGTGCACACCTTGGTGGGAGCAGCTTCAGGGCCCTGAGGGGTTCTCTGCAGAGTGGGATAAATAATTAATGCAGTGTTTTATACACTAAGTGAACACTTGACCTAAATAAGGACAAAGTAAGGGTGGTTTCTGTGTGCTCTGCCCTACAAAATGCACCGAGTGGGAGGGCACTGCAGCTGCCTGCTCCTTCGTGCTGCTGCTTTCAGGGCAACTTCATTAAAATAGTCAGACTAATTTGGGTGTATTCACTGCCAGTATCGCCATGGGGGTTGTGATAGGGGGCTGAAATATTCTCCAGCTGTGGGTGATGTGATTCAGTGGGACCAGTGGTGACAACATGCAAGATTGGCCCTGTGCTCTCACACCCTCCTGTAGCCTCTGGGACCAGACAGTGAGCTAGTAATAAAGAACTGCCTTCCTTCTTTGGTCCTCACAGAGAGTTCTTAAAGCTGTTAGAGGAGATGCCACTCTACCTCCAACAAAATCGAGGCCTCTAAAACTCTCTGAAGTCTTTTTTTATAGCAGTTGATATTTTTCCAACTTGGTCATGAGAAAACAGCATTTGAAATGAGCAGCCATATTTATTTCTTGCTGCTTAATAAATGGCTTGATTGTGCTGCTTTCAGCTCCTTGAAAAAGCAGTGAGGGTTTTTCAAGTTGAATTTTTCAATGGTAGTTGAAATTTCATCTAATGTTACGTAATTGATGTCAGTACCAAGTTGTCACTTAGCCAGATGCTCGTAGAATCCCAGGCTCTTGGCCAAGGAAGCTCAAGGCATTTGTCTGGAGACAAGGTCAGCTGTCCCTGTTCTCTCTCAGCTGCCCTAAGAGGGTTATGTGCTTGCTTTAGAGAGCCATTTGCCTGCTCACTTAGCCAGAGTCTGGGTGTGACAGCATCTCCAGGGAATCCACAAGGGGATTGTGCAGTATTCTTTTGGATAATAAACATTAATTAGCCATCAGCTGAGAAACAGGCAGAAATGGGGGATATCAGTGCTCAGGAGTGGCTTTCAGGGCACAGTCCAGCAAACAGCTGTCAGGGCTGTGATGTAACAACTCAAGCCTGCAAGAGGAGTGTTTGAGGAGCTGCAGAGCTGTGCCACAACCACGGGCTGTGATCTCACCCACAGGAAATGGGTTGGCCCTATATGATGACACAGATGTGCCAGAGTATCTCCATGTCTCCAGGTATTCTGGGGTCAAGGTAGCCTAGATATGACAGGATGGACCACCATCGAGTTGTGACTTGCTCCATGAAAACTCTTGCCTGGAAAAGTGATGTTTGATGAATGAATAACCAGATGAATGAGTAACTGGGACATGGGGAGCAAATGAGCTTTAAAATTGGCTTGTGGTAGCTATAAAACCTTTGAAGTGATGACAAAAAATTACTTTTTAATAGGAAGCTGTAGTTAGATACATGAACTTCAATATCTGGGAAATACTCAGGTATTTAATCTGCCTGTTTCTGACCAAGATTATGGAATTTTGACATGGAAAAAAGATACTCAGACAGCATTTTAAAAAATTTGTTTTCATTAAGGAAATGCATAAACTGAAGTTGCAGAGGAAGGTAACACTAAAAATTCATGCTTGCATTGAAGGTTTAATGAAATGTCTTGCTCACTTTGAAATCTTACATGTTGCTGGTTTTTTTTACAGATGATCAGTAGAATTGAATATGTGCACACAAAGAATTTTATACACAGAGACATTAAACCAGATAACTTCCTAATGGGTATTGGGCGTCACTGTAATAAGGTTAGTCCAAAGCTCTTTGTTTCCAAGCTGCAGAGGGAATGCCTGTGTGATTTGATTCCAGCTGCACAACTTTTGTAAAATCCATTACTAAAACTGCTATTTTGGATGCTAAACCACAGTTCTTGGGTGTGAGAACTTGGTTTTCTTGGTGTCCACTTGTAAATGCTGTGGGTCTGTGACCCACCCTGGGAGATGCACTTGACTGCAAAATGATTTCTAGACTTAAAGTTATAAACTAACCCTAGAGAAAACTTGACTACTTCTCTGAAGATACCTGTTGTCATAGCATTTTATTCCTCTATGATAAAAGTCAAATCTTACCTTTGGCTTTGGGGCTGACTTCCTCGGATGAAAACAATTTGTGCCAACGTGGGAGCTCCTGACCTACCAGTCAGCAGGGCATTAAATCTTGCAGTGACAGACTGGTAAAGTCTCTTCAAGCATCAGAATTGTGGATAAGACCAAGAGCCAACATGCAGATGCCTTTATAAATAAAATAAATGATGCAGTTATGTTGATGGAAAACTGTTAAGCTGTAGCATACCTGCTGTACAACAAAAATTTTGTCTCAGTTTACTTTGTGGGGGGAAAAAAGGCTGAGGGTGGGTGGGGGGTGGGCTGAGGTTGTTACACTTTTTGGGATGGGTAAACATAGTCAGAAGTGCATGTTTCCTGCCTAGAAGGCAACTTTTTCATTTTCTTTTTAGTTTTCTTGAGTGAAATATGCTTAATCCTGCAATTTGTATGTCGAGCTCGGGCAGACAGGCAGCATTGGCAATGCATTAAGCATGCTACTGATTAGAAATTAACTTCAGGACAAATGTACGTGATCAAGCTGTTTATTGGAAGCAAGATTCCCACTTATCTCCTCTATATGCCGTCCCAGGATGTCTCATCTGGTTAGGCACTACCAGTAATCAAAATGTTTACCTTTGTTTGCCTGTATGAATGCCAACTTCAGGGCCATGAGCATTAGAAGGGGAAAGCTTGGATAATGTGAGATAACAGCTCTTGTCTGAAGAGGTGCAATGCACTGAGTGTTTAGAGACAACCATTGTTGGGAAAGCTTGTAATTCCAGCTGAAAGACAGTCTTTATGTAATCCTGTTGCTGTTAAACTTTGTTTGTTCCCAAGTTTCATACTTTCACTCTGTACAGCTCTATTTTTCTCTGCTGTGTTGAGCAGTTTAGGCTCCTTAATTTTCTGGCATGACTCAAAGTAGAACTTGAAAACTTTTATTTTGGTTTTTTCCTAGTTTTAGTTTCTGATTTCCAATTGTTCTTTTTGGGCCATTTTTCTATACTTTTGCACAGTCATGCTAGGTTGGCATTGCTGCACTCCAGTTCATCTTGGTGTGGATTAATGGCCTAGAAATTGCTGCTGTGCTTACTTTAGAGGAGGAACACATTAGATTTGCATCAGCTGAAATGAAAGACAAAATTGCCTACAAACCATTCAATTTTTTCCCCATTAGTTAGGGAGCCAGGCAGTGATATGGTGGTAAAACACTGTGGCCAAGGGCTTCACTTATGTCTCAGGGGGTTAGGGAGGTAGATCCTGACCCAGGAGCAAATTAATAGTTTTGCATGAGCAAAATGTGGAATGGGTTCCTTCAGTTTTGGAATCAAGTGCCTTGTCTAGGAAACACTTGCCACCATACAGTATTTAATGTTTCTTTTTGTAACCAAGTGTAGTTTTGGGTTTTTTAGAGATGACTACCCAGTTCAAAGAAAATCAGCCACAAAGACTAGAACAGCATGGTAATCTTGTTCCAGTAGCTTCCTGTCAGTTATATTAAAAAAAACAAAACAAAACAAAAACTTGATTTTTTTTTTCCAAATTTGAATTTGGTGACTGGGAGAAATTTTGCTCCCACATTAAAAGATGAATTTCCAGCTCTGCTAGAAATAAGCCCTGCATGCTTATGAAAGTAAACTTTAAGGTGACTAAATGCCTTCTACCTCTTCCTTACTGAAGATTTACTTTTTCTAAATGTCTTTTGGGGGAAGGGCAGTTTGTGGAACCAAAGGCTGCTTTTGTAAGCAAAAACTTGAATTTCCTTTTTTAATAGAGCCAAATGTCACCATTGCTATCCCTGGTTAAGGCAGTGCCATTTTGGAGCGGCTCACAGTTGAAATTTACCTTGTCCCATCTGTCAAATTTTCTCCTTGGAAAAAAAATAAAAATAATAATACAGCTATAAATAATCAAAATCTTGCTAAAAAAAAAAACCCAAAAAAGATGGAAAGATACAGTTTTTTTGAAAAGTACAGTGCTTGGTGGAAGAAGGATGGCATTTGGCTACCCTGTTCTTTCTCGAACGCCTCGGTGTTGCCTGTCTGCGCCGGCCAATGTTGCAATGTAAGCAAGACTGTTTGATGCACTGCCACCCTCTATTGTTTGTTCAGTGTTTAGAATCTCCAGTGGGGAAGAGGAAAAGAAGCATGACTGTTAGTACTTCTCAGGACCCATCTTTCTCAGGATTAAACCAGGTCTGAACTGTCTCCTATTCCAACCTCAACCCCAAATTCATGTGCTTTATTTTTGTTTTGGTTATTTTTATTTTATTTTTGTTTGGTTTGGTTTCTTTTTTGTTTTTTATTTCGTTTTTCTGGAGAATGTAGACCTTGCAAAAGCACCTCTTATGTTGGCATTATTCAGACATACTTGGCAAACATGTAACATTACTAAGATGTTTCCCTGTGGCGCTTGTTTAAATTGTGGAATGATTTCTAAACTTTGATAGGGCTAAATGTCCGTGCTTGATTTCAGGTGCAGGTTTTATTTGTGGTCTTTCCAACTCAAAATCTCCTAAAAATGTGGTGAAGGATGGACATGAAATAGCAGGGCTCCTGCTTGCTTTGCTGAAGGTTTCCTGCAGTTCCTATGGATGCACGTGGAGAAGTTCTGTTATCACTTCAGCCAGACTCCTCCCCATGCAGTTTTTGTTCAAAATCAGTCCAAATGTGTAATGAAGACTTAATATTTTCATCCACTGTGCTTAAAAACTGAAATTACTCCAACAAGCTGTGTCTTGGAGAAGCAGGAGCTTATCTTGTAGTGTCTAATGTTGTATTTCTGACTCTTGAAGAGAAGATGAATTGCAGAGAGAGGAAGACATTTGCCAGCTGGTAGCAGGACAGCTGGAAATTGCTGAATATGAATCACTGCTCAGGAGCTTGGCCATTGGTCCACAGCTTTCCACAGTAGTCTCCATGGATTAAATCCCAGGCGGATTCCTGCTGTACATAAGCTGACAGGCTTCTGTTGTCTGCTTCTGAAACTTTCTTATCAGAGGCACAGACTTTGATCTACTTCTAGTTGCTCTTGGCAAAAATCGTGCCCTACTTCTCCAGTTTCCTGCTGATAGTGCAACAAACAGAAAGAAGGTGGTGTGAGGTTATCTGGGAATGTGTTCCTGAGGGCTGGCACTGGGACGTTCTGTGCTCATCCAAATTGGGCTGTGTCTCCCAGTTTAATTCTTTCCAGGAGGGACTCACTCCTTTGCCTTCAACCCATCCACAGGGAATTACAGACTGATCCTGAGCTAGGGAACAGAGCAAACTTCCCCAGGGAAGCTGCTGCTGCTGTAAAATAATACCCAGTTACAGGTCTGTGTTGTGAACCAAATCAGAAAATGAGGGATTGCATTTGAGCTCAGGCTTTGCTTCTAGGACAGTTGCAGCCAAGCAATCACGTAAAGCTTTATACTGTCTGCTTTGGGTTTCAATATCAAATATTTCCTGCCATATCAGATGATTTCCTGGTAGCCAGGGAACATATCCATGCTCACTGAGTAGCTGCCTGTAGTGGGTGCAGCACAGCCAAGACTCACACCTTGCTGAGCTGTCTGAGCAGTGGAGTCGATATAAAAACTTGGGTTTATGGCCCTTGCTCCAGGCGTTCTGGGCTTGCAGGGTGACTTTCACCTGAACAGCAAATGTAGCACTGCAGTGCCTTATGTTGGCATATAAATCATGGCAAGACTTCAACCCCATGTTTTCTGCTCTGACACCTGTAGTTTAAGAGGATTTTAGCTTTGCTTTTTCCTGTCTAGGCTACAGGAGTTGGTAAATCTTCTTGAATCAGAATTCTGAACCATAGCTACTCTGCAATTCAGAAACTTTTGGTATCTTGGATACTTCACAGAGTTGAACTTCCTAGTGCACAGCACTTCCAGTGTGTCAGAAATGATCCCCCATTTCAGCCTTGGATGTATTTTAGTGTCCAGTTTGCTTTTAAAGATGTATCTTCAGTTCTGGAATCAGCTTTAAGGTGATACTGAGTTGGTTTTTACTGAGACTTTATCAAACTTCCAGTATCTTCTTTCCATCATGTTCTGCCCCCACCCAAGTTACTTTTGCAGCACTGATCAGTCTGTAGGGATTGTAGTCCTTGATCCTGTAGCATTAATCCAGTGTTGGAATCAGGATTTGTAGCTTGAAGTCTGAGTGCTAGAATTTGAAAGGTTCCTTATGTACTTCTTTCTGCCTCAGCTTTTTTTGCCTAGTCCTGAAATCTTGCCCAAGAAGGTATAGCCTGGATGACCCTTTGTAGGTGGGCTGGCTGGCAGCACACTGATTACCACACACTAATTACCACACACTCAGGTTGCTAAATACCAAATCATTGGGCAAGCTTGGTTATTAGAAACCCAAACTGGATCCATTCCTCGGCTCCAGCTTCCTGGCTATGTTAAAACCAGCGAGTTTGTCCTGCTGCTGTGGCAGAGTTCTGGGAGCCTTCAAATGAGCCAAGAACAAGCTGTCTTGTTTGCTGGGGAAGGTTTTGGCCTCGTGCTCTGCAGAATGGCCACTGTTCTTTGAGACAGGAGGTTGCAGGATGTGCCTCGCGCATTAACTCCGTGTGTGTGACCCGCTCCAGTGTCAGTGGGGCTGGGGATGTGCTTTCACACATCTTCCTCCCTCAGCTGTGCACTGCAGACATCAGACTACAGTAGTGATAGAAAATAGTGGTAGAACTAAGCTCCAGAGGCTGAGTAGCACCATCTAATCCATCGCAGGGGATTGAGAAAAGGCTTGAACTAATTCACCATTGAGTTTTTAACTGACTAGTTAAAGCTGGTTGCGCCTCCGCACTGTTACTTTGCTTCTTTTAACTGTAGGCTGTTACATTGTCTGGGTGTCTTAAAACATAGCTAATGCCTAGTGACAGAAGTTGGGAATTTTGGGAACTGGAGAGGAATCTAACCTATTTTCATTTTTCTTGAAGTTATTCCTTATTGACTTTGGTTTGGCCAAAAAGTACCGGGACAACAGGACAAGGCAACACATACCATACAGAGAAGACAAAAATCTCACTGGCACAGCTCGATATGCCAGCATCAATGCACACCTTGGCATTGAGCAGAGGTGAGTGCAACGTTCTGGAGGGTGATCTTTGGAAACTCCTCAAGAGTCTGAGCTCATTTTATATGAAAAGTGTATCCATCACTTTGCAACTGTTCTTCCTTTTGGCTGCCTGTGCAAGGATAGGGGGAAAAAAATCCAAGCACCTAATTTGCTTCTTGAGGAGACTGTGTGTCTTGCAGACATCAGGTGGATGCTCTGCATATTATTTTGGCTTTTTAAAGGCTAAACCATACTTTGATGTGGGTCTGTCAGAGGCCCTTCACATATAAAATGGTGCACTCTGCTGATGTGTTGGTACCTGTTGGCACTGCTGCTGACTGGCTCGAGAGGCCTTTCTGTAAACAAAGAAAGGCTGTTCTAAAGCTGGTGTCTGGCCTGTTTTCTCACTCTCTTCAGCTTAGTAAACCATTATTTCTCCTTTTGCCTGCAAGCAAGACTTAAACACCTTCAGTCACTGTGTTTTAGTTTCTGGTGTAGTCATGTGTGTAGGTATGTACACATGTGTGTGGATATATTTATATATTTGAACTAAGCAAGAAACACATCTTTATCTTCTGGATCAAAGGCATTTTGTTCCTACAGAATCCTAGCATTTTCCAGTGGAGAGGGCACTTTTCAGGTTGTTTGGAAGTGTTAGGTATTCATGGGATGTATCAAGGGGTGCCTCTCTTCCTTACATCTGTGCCTAAATATTGTAGTGGGTAACTAAAGGGTGTGGCTTTACCTCTCTTGGATAATTAAAGCTTCAGGAATGTCTGTGCTTCTGACCTTTGTGTTAACCAAGATGGGAATGACTGAATTTCTCGTGATCAACTTCAACAGAACACTTAACCCGCAAATGAGTCTTTAAAATGCTCCATGTTTCCTTTTTTTACTTTAACTTCCTTAAGGTTCCTTCAGGGTTATTTTCTGTCAGCGTCATATTTAAACCAGCTTGGCATGTGGCTCAGGGAGGTAAATGACAGGTGTCACTTCTGAATTAAATGCATTTCATAGGTCCCAAGCAGTTCTGGTAAGGGAGTATCTGTGCTTGCAGTTGAGAGTGAAGGAGGGATCTGCAAAGGATGTTGCCTTTGGATTTAGTTGGACACCATAAATTGAATTTAGTTGGATTTTACACCATATCTGCTGGTAATGGGAATTCTGTTATAATTAGAAATGTAGGTTGATGCTTGCTAAAAGCTGCTAAACTGTCTAGGTCAAGCCAGCAGTGAGGCAAAGTAATACATTCCTGTAATCAAGAGAAACCAGTTCTGGAGCTTATGGCAGAATATTTCAGCTTCTAGTCCTGTACTTTTAACTGTTACAGAACATGTTTTCCTACAGGTAATGACAGCTGTACTCAAGGAGCTGTTTGCAATGTTATTTATTTTAATAATGATTAGGATTGTCCTGTTTTCCAAATCCTGAAAACTACTTCTATCGATATATTCTCAAATGCAATGTACCGATTACAGATTTACAGAACTAAATGTTTCCTACTACAAGATCATGACATTAAACATTAAAACAATGAGCTGGATGGGGGATGGATACTCTTAATCCCTTTATTGCTTCTGAATTTATCACTGCCTTCTCAGAAAACATAATTTTATGTCATGGCCCTGTACAGGTTCACTGAATGCTGTTGGTGATTAAAATCTGCAGTTGTAATAGAATTAGCAAGTTTTGCAGGCTGGACTTTGTGGACTCAGTATCATTTTTCAGCCCTTTGTCTGTGGTTTCATGTTGCAGCTGAGATGATCTCAGAGGTAGCTGCTGCTGAGGGAGGGAACCAATCCTCTCTTCCCTGGGCACGGCAGAGCTTTTCTGGCCTTGTGCTAAAAGCTTTAGGGAGCCAAGCTGATTTTCCCCTGGGATAGCTTTTCCTTTGTTCCCAGAGGGGCACAGAGCTGGCCCATGAGCGAGGGGTACCAGACTCTTCTGGTTATATTGGCTGGGCTAGAACACAAAACATCACCAGCTTCTTTCTTCTCCTACCAAGATCTGCAGATAGATCAGGTTACAGCCTGTTCCCACTTCTGGGGAGTTGTTTTCCCCTCACCTTTGTGTGTAATCCTGTTTGCAATACCACTGTCAGCTTTTTGATCCCCTGTTGGGGTAGGAGGTGTAGAGTCAGTCCTGCCACCCTTTAAATCCTTCTCTGGATGACAGAGCAGCAGCAAATCCCACCAGGTTGTCCCCATAAGGGAGCAGGGAGGAGAAAAAGAAGATATTTTTCTGCCTCATATTGAATAGATGTCAGCTGCAGAAAGGCAGTCAGAGTTAAAATCTGATTTTACCACAGCTGGGAAGAGGCAACTTTGCCAAGAGGAAAAAAAATCCTGGAGTGTGTTTTCCAGTCCAGTGAACTGTGCTGGTCTTGGTTCCCAGGAAAGCTGTGAGCAAAGTACAGTGGTGTTCATGTGGCCAGAGTGGGGATGTGCAACATGTGCAGGGCAGAAAGCATTTGAAGCCTTTTGCATGAGAATTTGTGCAAGTTCTCAGTGAAGTCTGGGGCTGGATCACTTTGGAGTTCTCCAGCTACCTTGGAACAGACTTTAGTGGGAAGAAGGCAGAAGCACCTCTGACTGATTCATGCACCTTTATAAATACTGCTGCCTTTTAAAATCAGAGACAGCTCAGGGGTTTTTGACAGAAGGGAAGGAAGAAAGGAGCAATGCCCTTTAGGGACCACGTGGTCAGGATTGATCCCTGACTGAGACAAGGTTCAGGGAAAAATTTTACTGACATGATGTTACAGCCTTATTGACCTCATTAACCTCATTCTCTCTTACAACGCATTCCATGGTTCCCACAGGAAAATCTTCAGTTTCTACCCAAGCTACTTAAGAAGACAGGAAAGAAATTTCATGGGCTTTTTGTTTGTTTGTTTTCTGTTTTTTATTTTCCAAAGTTTTCCCAAATCAGTGTAACTCCAGATGGAAACTTAGAACACACAATACCTATGAATATTCCTTGCTTAAAAAATGAACAGGATCTCTTCCTATCTTAGGGTTCTCTTGGGGTTTATTACTGAATTATTTGTTTAATTTAAATTTTTGAGTGCTAGTACCATGGAATAGAGTAAGAAATGCCAGAATTTGTAATTCCTTGTGTTTTTCCTCCTGCAGTCGTCGGGATGACATGGAGTCTCTAGGCTATGTATTGATGTACTTTAACAGAACCAGTCTGCCTTGGCAAGGATTAAAGGTAGGTTATGATGCTTTTCTTCCCTCCCCCACCCTTTTAATATTTTTTTTTTCATGTTTGGGTATCATGCTTCTGCCTGTCAGGTGGGTTTATATAATGTTTAGCCTCAGTTGTACAAAGCAGCTTTTCCCAAAGCTTGATATTTATAGACTGTGGATTCTGCCTCTTATGCAGCAGGCAAAATGTGCATTGTTGGACTGTCTTAAAATTTATGCTAAACAATAGCTGACATCATCTTTGCCAGTTATTGTCTTGTTGCAGGCTGAGGCCCCTTTGGGAAATAGAAAATAACATTGTTAGTGGTTTTTTGAATTGCTGGAGAGTGCATGGAAATAATCTCTTGCCTGGCAAGTTCAGCCTCAGTGGTATCTTCAGTCCAGGTTATGGCACAAGTGAATAATCATTAACTGCAGCAGGCTTATTCAGGATTTCCATGTATGGGAACCAGCTACAAACGTGGCAGACATTTCTTAATTCACTTATTTAGACACCAGTGATTGGTTTTCATGTTTTAATAATTTTTCTTCCTCTGTGTGAGAGCTGTGTAATTCCAGTGGTGTTGCAGCTGCACAGTTTCTAAAAGGGCAGCAGCTTTTGGGCCAGTGGAGCTCTTCAGCTGCAAGTGAATGTAAAGGGTGCTGGAGCACCAGGCAGCCCTGAATGGGGCACTGAGTGGGAATTAATACAACTTTGGCAAATGTAGCTGCAGGTCTGCTGTGGTTAATGGACAAAAGCAGCAGCTAGAACTACACGAGCTGTGCCATGTGATGGAAGCATTAGACTGCGACAAATGGTATTAAACTGTGGCCAAATCTTAATACCAGATTGACCTTCATTCTCTTTGCAATAAGTGTGTGGGACTTGGAGATTTCACATAAAATACTTATGGTTGACCAAAGGATTTTTGTCATTTTTTTTTTTTTTTGCTGCTGTCCTTGTTAATCCAGTGTTGCACAATATCTCTTATATTGTGACCTACATGTTCCACAGGCTGCAACAAAGAAGCAAAAGTATGAAAAGATTAGTGAAAAGAAAATGTCCACTCCTGTTGAGGTTTTGTGTAAGGTAAGAGTTTCCAAATGATGTCATACTGTGGAATGGAAATTCTTTTCTTGTTTGGTTTGTTGTTTGTTTGGGTTTTTTTTTCCCTAAACTTGAGCCAGTATATTAAATAGCCTCACATGGCATTTGCTTCTGAATAATACTGCTTTGGCAGGCACTGGGTGCCTTGTGTTTGGCCACCCAGCAAGACTGGGAATGTGGGTACAGGGCAGCATTTGCTGTTCCTTGGCAAAGTTCATGCCACCATCATTCAGGTCTTGCTGACTGCTGGCTGTGCAAGCTCCCAGCTCTGACGTGAGGCTTGTTCAGCTCTTCAAAGTTTACAGTGCAGGTTTGACATCAGAAATAAATAAGTAACCAAGGTGGAGCTGTCTGGTTTGCCCACATCCACTTTCTGTCTGCCCTGACTCAAGTAGTGGCTGTGATGAAAGTGATCTTTGTTTTCCTTTGAGTTTTAAGATTCCTCTTTCACTGTGGCATCCAAGTGCTTCTTCTTAAAGATCCTTGAGAGCTCAGCAGGGTTTGTGCCCCTTCAGACAGCAGCACCAAGGATTGAACTTTCCAGTCCTGCCCATCTATAGCCCAAGAGCCTGACATCATCTCCCAAGATGTTAAACTGTTCACGAAATGCTTTGGGTTGGAAGGGACCTTAAAAATCATCCAGTTCCAACCCCCTACTGGGGTCAGGGACACCCTCCACAAGGCCATCCAGTGTGGCCTTGAACTTCCAGGGATGTTACACCCTGTCATCTTTTACAGCACTGTTCTCTATTACAGCACCAATAGTTCTGTGTGCTATTACCTTTTACAGGTAGGCTTTCATACACCATTAAATGTTTAAAAATGTAAAGCAGAAAAATCTTTGAAAAAGGTTTTCATAAGTTTTCACACTTAATGCTTATTAGCTGACCTTGTCTCTACTATGTTCCAGCAGATTATCAAGGAAACAGGAGTGAGTCTCTTAACAGATAATGATCATTATTTTAGAGACTTAGTTTATAAGAACAAGATTTAATTAGATGAACAATGTGCTTTATAAGTAAGTTAAATGTTGAAGGTTCTGGTAGCAGAGAGCTTATGATTGCAAACCATGCATGAGGTAACATTTGTGGGGAAGGAGTGTGTACCTGAGCAAATCCACATGCTGAAATACAGAATAAATTAACAACTAGGGGCAAAGTGGAATTCATTCATACATCTCCAACCAGTTTTCCTCTGCTGTTAGAGACAGATGTACAACTTTTTGCCTTTGTTAGAAGGTTTTTGCTGCAAGCCATGGCTTGATTAACACTGTTGATTTACAGGGGTTCCCTGCAGAATTTGCCATGTATCTGAACTACTGTCGTGGCCTGCGCTTTGAAGAGGCACCAGATTACATGTATCTGAGGCAATTATTCCGTATTCTTTTCAGGTCAGTCTCCAAGTGGAAAAGTACAGAAACTTCTCAGGGATCCAGTTGGGAACTGCTCTGTGGGACTGGCACTGCAGAGAGCAGCTCCTGTGTATGTGGTGTAGGGAGTTCTTCTGGGACTTCTTTCATTTCAGAGCTTCAAAAGCTGTTTAAAGGATCTGAAAATTATTGTTCAATGTTAAACATAAAAGGAAAAGATTCTCTTGTTTTTGCATTGTGTGATGTGACCACAGGGTTGAGCCCATACTTCAGGTTCTGTTGCAAGTACATTAAGAAATTGACCCCTTGGTAGGAGTCTTTGAAGCTTTTTATGTTTGGAAATTGGTGCTGGGCCCAGCAGTGGTTCCCAGGAAAGAAATATCAGTGGAGGAGAAGAGTGCTGCTTCATTGAGCTCGTTAGAGTAACTGGAACATCAGTTCCACCTTGTGCAGGGAGCAGCATCTGTCAAAAGGAGGGCTGGCACTGATCTCTTGGGTCTCCCCCCAGGTTTCTGGAATCCAAAGAATTCCTATTCAGTGATGTACAATACTGCAGTCTCTCCTTGAAATTATGTCTATATTTAAAAAAAAAAGCTCAGAAGCTCAGTGCAGCCAGTGGGTGAGCTGGGCTGGGAGGAAGTGCTGCTTCCACAAGTGCAGCCCTTTGTGTAAGCAGTGAGTAAATGCTGCTGGCTGGCATTTGGGCTTGCTGCAAGAATCCCTTTAAGTTAGTAATACTTAGCATTTCTATACCATTCATAATCTCTAAAGCAGCTTAGAGAAGGAGCTATCCCCTAGTTCTGGGATTTCAGGCAGGGCTTCGTGTTAGCTCTGACGTGTTACAGCAGAACATTTCCCTCTTTTGCAGGACCTTGAACCACCAGTATGACTACACATTCGACTGGACAATGTTAAAGCAGAAAGCAGCACAGCAGGCAGCCTCTTCCAGTGGGCAGGGGCAGCAGGCCCAAACCCCCACAGGCAAGCAAACTGACAAATCCAAGAGTAACATGAAAGGTTAGTAGCCAAGAACCAAGTGACGTTACAGGAAAAACAAAAATTCCACGAATTTGGACCACGGTGGCAATTCCAAGTGTTAGATCAAGGAGGTGGTTTAAAAACTACATTTGGCTCTTAAATTCAAAAGCAAAACCAAAAGACGTCCTTGGAGAATTTGACTACTAACTTTATACCAAAATGTCCTTGTTATTCATATCATTTCTTCTGGGGATGTTGGGTCATTTTTAACCACTGCATCTTTTGCTCCTGCATTAACCACTTTCCAAAAAACAAGAAACTGACTTGGTGTTGGGAATGTGACATTTTGATTTATTTTGATTTATATATGTACATATATACGGCCTTATATATGTATAAATATATAATGCAATCCAAAATCCTAGACCTAACACTTCTTAAGGGATAATTCTCATTGACTAGGAAAGGATCTAGAGACTTTGGGTTCTGCTCTGTGGCACCTGGTACAGTGCTGTGGGTTTGCTTCTGTTCTGTATGCCTCAAACACTGGGAACAGAAAATTGTGACTGCTCTGGCTTCCTCCAGGGGGTTTACATTGAGACATTTGGTCCAGAGTTCAAGGGAGGGACCAGTGAGCTCAAAATGCCTTGTCTAAATCATGTAGTAACCCCAAACTGCTGTGGATTGCCAACTCACAATTTTCTGAGGTATCTGGGTGCTCTGGGGTGGGGCTTCAGGTTTCCTGATGATTTTTTGATGTTTCTAGGTTATGGTTTCAAAGGGAAATGTTGTGACATGTTCAAATGTAATTGTGTAATAACTGAAAACTGAGTTCTGAAAACTCAGAAGCACATCAGATTTTTTTTTTCCACATGGTCTAGAAGCTTTTAAAATATTGGGTTTTCTTGTGATGTAAATGTGCTGGTGTGAGTCTGGTAAGTCCCTAGGATGAAACTACCACATCTGTGCATTTTTGAGCCAGTCTTGCCATGAAACCAATTCCTTCAGCTGAGCTGTGGATCAAATTGAAACTAATGAGATTGTGTGACTGAGAATAGAGAAGCAAGGTTTAAATTCTATACTGAACCATTGCTGCTCTTCAGAACCTCTTGTCTGTCATTTTTACATGTATAGAATTATATACTTGGCGAACATGACAATCCTGGAAATAAAAGAAATGCAGAAGTGTTTGCAATAAACTTAAACATTGTTCTTCACGGCAGCATTCAAACTTTACCAGGTGGCTTTAATCAAGATAGCTATCAAAAAAACCACATTTCAGCCAGAATAAATGAAGTAATAAAATAACTGCTGCTTTTCCCAAGATTTAAGTGGCTCTTGCAAAAAAAATAAATTCATAGATGCCATTAAGTATCAGATTTTTGGCATAAAGAGTGGCTGGATCTGTCTGGAAACCAGTTCCTTCAGCTGCAACACCAGTAACAGACTGGGTGATTAATCACCTGCGCTTGGATTGCTTCCTGAAATAGAAAAACTGTGACTGAAGTTCAGAACCCAGCCCAATTTGGGGTGTGGAGAGGTTGGCTGTTCGAGCAGAAGATAATTTGAGCAAAAATGCACCTTCCTCACAACAGCTCATGCTCAAAGTGAAGCTTTGCAGGAGGTGATGATCTGTATGTGGGACCTGCCCTGAAAATCGAGTTGTGAGCTGGTGAAACACAGTTTTACTGAAGTGTGCTGAGGTTTAATGTGCTGCTCTCCTGGCTCAGACAGTCTCTGCCCAGGTGCTGTGTGTGGAGAAAGAAAAGGTCATTAAAGTGATTATCTGCCTGCACCTTGAAGTGATGCTTCAGTGCAGAGAGCAGAGCTGAGCTCACTGCCAGGCACAAGGAGCAGGGAAGCTTTGCCACAGAACCTTAGACCATTTCTGTTCACTGATTCATATTCCTTATCACACTGTCCTTTGGTGGAGACCCATTGCTACAGCTAAGATAAATTCCTGGTGTTTTAGCACAATTTCATTGGGTTTTTTTGGGAATTACTCTCCTCTTCCCATCACCAAGAAAGGCTTGTGACCTTTGGATCGATCAAGCTGTAATGTCAGCAGAGCATTAAAACAGTGCTTGGCAAACAGCTGAAGAGTTCAGAGGCTTCATCTCTTCATCAAAGTAAAGATTTCCAGATTCCTAAAATCCTCCATGTCTTTTTCTTTGGAATTCTGCTTATTAATGAAGATTTTTTTGAACCCAGCTAAGCTGAAAGGAGGAGGCTGTATGGCTTGGATGCTGTCATGTTGGAGAGGATGAAATACCTGGTTATTTTTTATGAAGTTCAGTTAAATTCTTTTGTAGTTGCTGTAGCAAAGCCTGTGTGGAAGTGGCTTAAAAGGCTTCCTGGTATCAAATGTTACCTCTCTGATAACCACATCCATTGAACTGGAGTCCTGCAAATGGCAATGTACAGGTGCAGTTCTTTATAAAGTGCTGTTGAAGATGTGCATCTGGGCAGGGTGGGCCAGAGAAGTACAGCCCAGATTGTTTGTCCAGTGTTCTCATTTACAGATATTCCTGTCTCCCTTAACTCAGATCCATGGTAAATCATCAATGAATCCTAGAGTTTATCCAGGCTAAATATTCTGCTTGGTTCCAGAATAACCTGTTCTGTCCATGGCCTTTTTTTCTCTCCAATTTATTTTTTTTTCCCTATCCCTCTCTGGAACTCTGTGCAGTGTCTTTTGTAACAGCCAGGTCAGCTGGTTTGGAACTTGGGAGAGGTGAACTGTTCCAGCAGACAGAGCTCTGCTGACTCGGGGAAGTTGGGCTGGCTCTCTTTTGCCAGTGCAGCAGTTGTTCAGGTGTGATTTGTAACTGTGCTTACACTCATCTTCCCTCAGTCATAAAAGTGACTCAAGCAGTCAATCTGCAGGATAAAGTCTACCAGTTGCATTTGGGAGAGGTGTTTTTAGTTCCTGGCAGTGGAGATTCTGCGAGGCTGTCAGCAGGTCCATTAATATTTGCTGGATGCCTGTGGTGGTGGCAGGATTGCATAGAACAGACTGAGGCTTCTCTGCTTGAGAATTAGAATTATTGACAACTGAACACTTCTCACTTGCTTGTCTGGAGAAATGGAGAATACACAAAGTTTGAGCATTTCAAATTGAGGAGGTTTTGAGGGAATTACACTACACTTGCTGCTCCCCTGTCAATCAGCTCTTCAGCCATGGTAATAATAAAGCAGTTTGAAGATTCCTCACGTAGCACAGAGATTTTCAGAGATAAGAGCAACACCTCAGAGGGACAAGGAGTGATGATTTGGCCCTGTATGGAGTGAAGATCTGTGGAAGAGATGCCACCATGAACTCTGCAGCACGTTCCTCATGCCAGCAGTGCTCTGTGTGCTGAGAATCTGCGTCTCATCTGACAGCTGTGGTTGGGCTGTGCTTAACAGGACTTCCAAGGGACATTTTGAATTTAATCCAGTTCCCTGTTGCTCTCTGCAGCTGGACATTCTCCTGCTCATATTACCTTGGGTTTGAGGAGTTCTAATAGCAGCAGATCACTTGTTGGGATGTCCTTTGTCCTCAGGTTCGGGCATCCAATTCTTGTGAAATGTTCAGTTTTCTGCTGCAGGGAGTTGATCTGTTTCTTTCCACACTCTTCCTTTGTTGACTTTGTTTTGGCTGCTCTAACGGAGAAAGTGGTTCAAAAGATGAATCAGTGTTCTCTGCTGAACACACTAAATGGAAAAACAGCATAATTTTTGGTTGTATGCATCAAGTAAGGATTAGGAAACTCAGGAGTCAGTGGGCTTTCTGTGGGAATTCACACTCAAGTGGGAATGGCTGTCTTAATTCTGGTGCAGGATTTTATTTTTTTTTTTTTTAGTATGACCAGTGCTGGATAAAGAGAATTGTCTTTCAGTGCATTAACACTGTGTTTGTAATTACTGAACCTCTTTGAAATGACCTGTAGCCAGTGCTGCAAGAGTTAAAGCCATTTTCTGGGTGCTCTCCAGATACATTTTGGACAGAGTGTCAGACTTGTTTGCACTTGCTTCTCTCTGGATGACAGCACAAGCTATAGCTGAGGTCAGCTCTGTCTGTATTTCACTGAGAAGAGGTTTCTGTTGCAAAAACTCGGAGCTGTTGCTGTGATGAACTCACCCATGGCCAGAACCATCCTGTCTGGAGGGCATCCAGAACGGAAACTCGCTTGGCAAAGCCATCTTTGGTTGAGGCTCCTGTTCGCTGTGTAAAGCACAGCCCTGCCACCTGAGTCACCAGCAAGGAGCAGGGAGGGAGGACTGGCTCAGCTTGCAGTAACTGGTTCTTGGAGATCTGTGTGTATCCCTTTCCTCTCCCTATCCCCCAGTGTCATTTGGAATACTGAACATTAAAAGAATCGCTGTGTGTGCACCAGCTCCCCTGTCATGTGAGTCAGCACTTGCCCTTCCCAAGGCTGAGCTGTGCTGCTTCCCCAGCCACTGTCCCAGGTTCTGCCTGCTGCTCTGGCTGCCCAGAGCGTGCTGCTGTGGCTTTGTGGTGGCAGCAGTCACTGTAAGGTGAGTTATCCCTGCCTGGCCGTGTGACACTGCCGTACTGCGTCTCTGGAGAGCACCCTGCAGTCAGATGACAGCTTGACATTCAGGGATATAAACATGAGCCACTGCAGACAAGTAGAAAACAATCCTATGAAATTACATCCTGTTTCCTAGTGGCAGTAACACAGCTTGTTTTCAAACTGCTGGGCTGAGTTCCTGCTGGAGGAATGTGGCATCCAGCTGGTGCATTGAGCCCAGCTCCCAGTGCAGCACTGGGTGTCAGCGAGAGGTGTGCGAGCTCCAGAGTTGTGCCAAATGCTGGTTACCTTTGGAAATGGACCTCTGCAATTCCCAGATGGAGCAGCATTTTCCCCTTTGAATGACCATAACTGCTGTTGAATTTTCTTCTGTGAAAGCTGTTGCTCGTTTCCATCCCGTATCAGTAAGTTTCCCCTTGTGTTTATCTTGCAGGTTTCTGAGCATGACGAGGATGGGACAAAGCAGAGCAGATCGGAGCAGGACTTATCACTCCCCAAATCCTAGAAATTTTAGTTCATACACTTGCCAGTGGCTGTGGGCAACCATTTCTTTGGTGTAAAGAACTTAATATCAGTATAAACTGGCTCTGGGCAGTGTCAGTGATGCTGCACTTTGAGTTGTAGCAGCTGTAATTGTGAATATTACTGAGATAGTGAAACATGGTGTCCAGTTTTCTATTGCATTTTTTTCAAGTGGAAAAGTTAACTAATGGTTGACACACAAGTGGAGAAAATTGTGCATATGCCAATTTTTGTTACCTTTTTACTTTGAACTACACTGCTTATGAGATCTCATTGTTTTGGAAGAATGGCATGAACAGTCTTCGGCAACAGTTGTGATAATTGTAAATGCTCACAATTGTGCACTCTTTTCTGGTTATTCCTCCCTGGGTTTTGAAAGTTGTACACACTTAAAACATTCTTAAAGTTGTTGGCTTCTATGTGCAACATACCAAGCCAGCTGACATGGTAGTAACCAAAGATTCCAGTTTTTAAGCATATGAAAGACTCTGCCTGCTTACCTGTGCTAGAAATAACAGCATCTAAAGTGAAGACTTAAGAGAAACTTAGCGACTACTAGATAATCTTTAGGACTCTGCATTAACTCTATAATGTTCTTGGTATAAAAGGAAAAACAGCATATTTGTCACAAAATTTAGTTAACATCTTACAACTGAACCTGTATGTAAGTTGCTTAGATAAATGTAATCACTGTAAACATCTATATGATCTGGGATTTTGTTTTTATTTTGAAGCGGGAGCTTTTTTGTTTACAAGTTCATTAAAAACTAAAAACTGTTTCTGTAAGGAAATGAGATTTTTTTAATTTGCCTTGTTAATTCAGTTTAAGAAATTTACATTACCCTGTTTTTAAACCGACTTTTAAGGCCATTTGTTAAGCAAAAGAAGTCATATTTCTTTCTAAATCATTTTAGATTTAGTGTTGTAACTCTTCCTCATTTTGTTTTTAAATAAATTTTGTATTTTTTCCTTGAGGGGGAAGGGGCAGTCTTGCATTTTTATAACCTGTTGTTTGAGACCAGCCCTCTATAATAAGATTGGAATTTTTATTAAAATTAAATGGCATCTTTTGCAGACCTGGGATTGGCAGCCTCTGAGCATTGCCATGTCCTGCCTCGGCTGGACTGACTCGTCGTTGCTGCTTTGGAGAAAAAAATTGGAATGGTTGGAAAAAATAATTTGGATGGTTTGAAACCAAGGCATTTTCTTTCAAGTTCTTGTGAAGTGGATATGACCAGATTTCCTCTTGTTCTCGGGGGCAGCCTCGCACCATGCAGAGTTCACATTGGTTACTGCCCCAGGCTGTCTTCCTTCTCACTCCTATTCTAGCCCAGCTGAAAGAAAGAAATACTTTTATTGCTGGTAATTCTTTAACAGTGTAATTTATTCCTTTATAGCATGTCAGAATAAATTAAAAAAAATGTCTGAAAATGCTGCCAGATGCCTATTGTGTAAATGTTGTCTGTATGTTTGCTTTTTTAGACAGTTTTCATGTATGGAGCAGAATTCCTGCTCACAGTTTTATCTTTTTTACCATTGGAAAAGATCTTTTTTTTTTTTTTCCTCTTTTGAAAACCATTTCTTCAGGATCATAAGACACTGTGCACTCCTGGAATGGTGCTGATGTGGATCAAGCTCCCCTGTTCTCTGTCCAAGAAGGATCTGCCCTGAGATGTTAAACTTTAGGTGGAGAACACTGTGTGCTAACAATAATAAAAAATAATAAACACTGGGGTAGATAACTGGGAAGGCTGCTGGGATTCAGAGATAGCAAAGCACACTGGGGAACTCCTGAGTGTTCTCTGCCAGGTGGGAGAAGAAATGGAGCTCCTTCTCCTGGCCACGATGGTTTCCCAAACTCCCCATCCAAATAAGGATGGTGTTCAAGCGGTGCCTCCTATGAAAACCAGTGTGTTTGTAAGAACTGGTCTCTAGAGCACTGTGAGATGTCCTTGTCCATGATTTCTGCTGTCTAGGCAACGTGTCTGACAACACACGTTGGCAGGAGGGGAAGAAGCATCAATGAAATGCTTTCTTGGCAGCTGTTCTTGGAGAGGCTGCTGGAATTGTTGTGGCATCGCTTTTCATGCTCTGACATGAGATACTTGCTGAAAAGTTGGAGAAAATAATTTGGTTTCAGGAGAATAAATTATTTTCTCTGTTAAATTTGCTTGTGACTTTGAGGGGGGTTTTAGAAACTGAGCTGCTCTTGCTGAGGCCTGTAAGGGAGAGTAAATACATTTAGAGTGTCAAAATGCATTGGTTTGTAGTTTGGGGAGCTGCAGGTGCTGTCAGTGGAGGAGCCTGGAGCTCAGTCAGCCCTGCAGATGTGTGGGAACAATTTATTTCTGCACAGGAGCGCGGGCCAAGTGTTTTGCATCAACAGCCTGTGCCGGATGTGCTGGCCATGGCATGAGATGCCCACCTTCCTTAAGCAGGCACCCAACACCCGTTTGCTGTGTGCTGTCCTTGGTTGGTAACAAAGACTTCAGCCTGGAGATTAAAACCTGTGGATCCTGACTTCTGCTTGCACCCCTGCAAACAAACTGTGTTGAGAGACATTCACCTGCCAAGTCAAAACTTCTGCAAGCAGTCCCAGGCCCTTGACAAGGAATCAGCATTTGGACAAGAGGCTGTAAAGCTCAGGATCTGCAGCCTGGTGCTCCCTGGAAAGTGCCAGAATTCAGGTAATGACATTAGGCTGCGACAGCAGCTCCTTAGTCATCTCACTAAGCTGCGTCCAGGGTTTCAAAGCAATTTATTAACCTCCTTAGAACGACTCTGAGAGGCTTCCTAAGGCCACCTTTTAAAGGATTGCTTAATTGGGAGCACAATGCTCATGTGCAGAGTACTGCTTCATTATTTTTAACCTATTTAAGCCATTCCTTGTTAGGAGCAGTTGAGAGCCTTTTTCTCCCATAAAGGCTCAGAAGAGAGACAGCTCTGGCTCGCAGTCACTGCCAGCGTCACTCCTTGGCTGCTCCTCGCTGTGGTGTTGGTAACAAGTGACAAACACAACCCCTGGCTGTGTTAAAAACTCTTGATGTGTCTGGTGGGTCTGGAGCCTGTCCAGCATGTGCCACACACTTTTTATTTTTTTGCTGATTTCTATGCAATTCTGTCTCTCGGGGGGTTATTTTCCAAGCTCGAGCGTTGCCTTGCTGCTGCAGTGTTGTGCCTGTTCTATCTTGGCTTTTTCAGGTGTTTTTTGTTGGGAGCCTGGCCCTGCTTTGTGCTGGGGTTTTGAGCAGGAGCTTGGGCTGCCTGCCTCCCTGCAGTCCCTCCCATGTGGAAATTTTCTGCCATCCCAAGTTGGCTTTTTGCACGAGGCTTTAATTTCTCTTGACAGCGTTCTCCAGTTTGGAAGATTTGTTGCTTAGCCAGCTCCATCAGCCCCATCTGCTCCTGCCTTAATTGCAGTGAAATCATGATGATTTCATATCAGCTTGATGGAACACACGCCGGTGGGCACGGCAGGCAGAAAGGAGCAGTGGGCTGGCAGGAAAAGCTCTCTGCCTCTGGAAGGATGACACAGAGGAACTGCCCACCCTCCTAATAGAACCTGAGTGGAAGAACTGCGTCCCTGACTGTTCTAAAGTGTCTTTAATGTGATCCTTGTCAGCAGGAACTGGGCAGGGTGGGACCAGGGCTGGCTGTGAGGAATTGAGATTGGCTCGTGCTGCATTAATGAACCCTTAAAACACACCCAGGTCTCTGTCCCTCTCTTTAAAGCACACTGAGCTCAGCTGCTTTGCAAAGCTCAGTACTAAAGGTGTAAAATCCATTACTTTGAGATGCTAATGTGACTTTTTACATTATGTGAGATGTTCTTTGATGTGACTGTGGGTAGTGCTGGATTTTGGTAGCTGGAAATCAGGAGCCAGGGAATATTCTCACACCAGACTCGAGCTCATTGGGTTTTCAGGTATTTGTGTTCATAAATTACTGAAGGCTGACGTAACTCTCGTCTCAAAGAAGATCTTGATGTTTTGGTATCAGGGACTGCTGGAAGTACCTCAGCCCTCCCTGTTCTACCTTCCCTCCCCAGAAACCTTTTGTTCCTGTTGATAATGTGGGTTGTTTTTTGTAAACACAGCCGACTAACTGCATTTCTTTCCCCCTCTGAGTTAGTAGGAAGGCATGGACGTGCCTGGCTGGAGGAGCAGCTCTTCCAGAGCTGTGTGCACCACTCATTCCCAAGAGCTCCAAGGCTCCCCGTGCTGCTCCCTGTCCCCACCCTTGAAATAACACCGAGCCTTGAGCTGTTTTGCAGGTGGCAGACTTTGAACTTCTTTTGAATGGAAGCAATTTGAGCTGGTCAGGAGGCCTTGAAGGAGTGTACATGTTGTCCTACAGGGTGGACTGGCTTGTGAGCTTCCCTTCTGCTCTCAGGAGATGCATGATAAATTCACTTTACAGCCCTGTAAATGCCCAGGGCAGGAGCCTGACTTGGCAAAATCCTGTTCCTGGCAGAGGTGGGGCAGGGAACTTGTGAGACTCAGCTTTGTGGGACTTCATGAACCACCAGAACAGGGCTACGAGATCCAAATCCTCCCCGTCCCTTCCTCATACCTCGGGTGAGTCCCTCGTGCTGCAGTGCACTGGGACTTTCCACATGAGCCCATCGTGTTAAACTGGGAATCTCCAGGGCTGGGCTTGCCCTGATGGGTCTGATTCTCCTGAGCTGCTGCTCTTCCTTCTCACGGGTGTTTTAACTGCTGCTCAGCCCTGTGGATGAGTTAAAGATTCCTGAGTCCATCTCTGGTGACTGCAAGGATTTCACAAATCCAAGTGGGCACAGTGGGGACCAGGAGCAGCCTGGGGCCGGCAGCTGCCTCTGGTGTTGAGCAGCCAGACCAAGCTGGGTGGCCTCTGCTGATGGCATCTGCCACATCCTCATCTGCTGGGAGCCATGGGCAGGACTTGGCCCAGATGGGGCAGAGAGGAGCAGGGAGCGTTTTCCTGCCTTGGCAGCTCCAGTCAGGCAGTGGGGGAGGAGAGCAGAGAGGTAAAGCCAGAAACTGGTGCAAGTCCTTTGAGCTGAGAAAAATCACTTAGGCAGCAAATAGAATCGTTCTCATGTGCCGACAGCTTCCCCCCGGCACAGCCCTGCCTCGTGCTGAGCTCTGGGTTCCTCCTCCTCCTCCTCCTCCTCTCCAGCTGGAGTCAGGCCAGGGCTGTTTGTGCCACTGGGTCGGGGTCACCTGGGGGGACCTGAAGAGCTGCAGGGTGGGCACGGTGGGAGGGGGTGTTAATGCCCCTTTAGGCTGGCATTCATGGTGCCACTCAAACCTTGGGGAGCTCCTCCGTGGGACAGCAGAGCCAGAAATCCCTGCTGACACACCCTGGAAGCGCCTGCCTTCCTTCCCAGCCCCCTTTCTTTGGGGAGGAAAAGAGAAGAGCCCGGCTGTGGCCATTCTTTCCTTCCCAAGCCCCTTTCTTTGGGGAGGAAAGGTGAAGAACATGGCTGTGGCCTTTCTTCCCTTGGGAACAGCAAGGAGGTGTTTGCTGCTGGCTTTTATTTGCTGGCTTTGTGCTGTTTGTGCCTGGGGAGCTGGGGAGGGTTGATAACCCTGCCAGAGCTGCAGCCCTGGGAAGGTGGAGCTGTGCTGACGCCGTTCCCAGCGGCCTGAAGCTGCTCACAAATCCCATAAACTGATTATGGGTGTTAAGTCCCTGCTCAGTGACCTTTCTCCCTCTCACTGACAGCTTTTAACATCCGAGGTGCTGCCGGGGGGTTCGGGCTCAGCAAGGTGGGTCCGAGGCTGGCATGGCTTCGCGTGCCAGCTCTGCCAGCCGCTCCCCAGGAGATGCAGCACGGCCTTGGCACCTTGATGTTGATTGCAAGTGGCTTGTTTTTGCTTCCCGACATGCAAACAGCTCGTGGGGTCCGGGCTGGCTCTGGTGAAAAGCTGCTGGCGGGAGTTCTCAGCCAGCTGTCCCCACTCCTGTCGTGTGTCCCCAAATGCCAGCTCCGGGCAGGGCAGGGCAGGACCCCGTGGTGGCCACGGAGGGCTGGGATGATGGCACTGGGCAGATGGGCTCAGCTGTGGCTGCCAGCTCTGCCTGGGCTGCCTGTTCCAAAGAGGAGCCGATGCTGTGTGACAGGGAACACCTGGGTGTGCCTGAGGCAGGGGAGTGTGCTCATGAGTGTCCCTGTGTGTCAGTGTGTGTCCCTGTGTGTCCATGAGTGTCCATGAGTGTCCATGAATGTCCCTGTGTGTCACTATGTGTCCCTGTGTGTTCATGAGTGTCCCTGTGCATCCCTGTGTGTCCATGAGTGTCCATGAGTGTCCCTGTGTGTCCATGAGTGTCCCTGTGCATCCCTGTGTCTCCATGAATGTCCCTGTGTGTCACTATGTGTCCCTGTGTGTCCATGAGTGTCCATGAGTGTCCATGAGTGTCCATGAGTGTCCCTGTGTGTCCATGAGTGACCATGTGTGTCCATGAGTGTCCAGGGGGTGTGCCCATGCATTTCCATGTGTTTCCATATGTTTCCATGTCTGTCCATGTGTTTATGTCAGTCCTGGGGTGGGGAGCAGGAGGATGAAGCAGTTGCTCTGACCCAAGCCCCATCCCAGCGCCAAGACCATGCAGGCACCTGCCTGTCCCCCTTTCCTGGAGCATTCTGCTTTGTGTCCCTGTTGGGAAGTGCCTGGGGAGCTGCCCTGGTCCTGTCCCCTGGTGATGGAAAGCCTGGCACCCCCTGCCCTGCTGATCCCGGGGTTGAGGCTGTGAAAGCAGAGCCAGCACCGCTCTCCTGCCCCCCTGCTCTCCTCTGCTCTCCTCTGCTCTCCTCTGCTCTCCTCTGCTCTCCTCTGCTCTCCTCTGCTCTCCTCTGCTCTCCTCTGCTCTCCTCTGCTCTCCTCTGCTCTCCTCTGCAGGTTGCTGGGTGACAGATAAACACAGCAAAGGCAGTGTCAGTGGGGCTGGGTGCCCTTCACCCCTGCCCAGGGACCAGGGCACAGCTGTGCCCAGCACAGCTCAGGTGGCACTGAGGACCTGCTGCTGACCCTCTGTGTGCTCCTGGCCCAGCCCAGCTGGTCAAGGTGGCTTCTTTCTGACCCCAGCCTTCATTTTGGCTGCTGGGGCAGCCACTGAGGCTCCCTGGGAGGTCCCAGAGCTGCAGCATCCCTGTGGGCACAGCGCCTCTCAAACACCTCATTCCTGCAGCTTCCTTCTAACCTCTAGGAAGAAGTGTAAACTCAGGATATTTGAGCAAGCAGGGCACAAAAAGCCTGTTTGGCTGTTCCTCAGCCTCTTCCTAGGCTCACCTGGGGAGCCTGTGAGGATCTGGTGCACGTGGGGAGCAGTGGGACCATCACCCCAGCGCTGGCCAGGTCTCTGGCAGGTTATGGGAGAGGGAAGCAGTGCTGGGAGCAATCCTGCTGCTCTAAATAACTTCCCAGCTGCTGATGTTTGTTACCGTGGCCGAGCCGAGGTCCTGCAGGAATGTGAGGTACTCCCGGATCAGTGTCGCAAGGGGAGCTTTGTGGGATGGGAAGGAATCCCAAATGCCAGGATACACTTTCCAGGAAAGAAATGTTTATGCCCAAATCCCATGTCTGGAAGGTCAGGGCAGCCTCCCCTGTGGCTCTTTGGCTGCTTTTATTTTTGCTGTGGTAACAGAGCCGGGGTTGGAGTCCTGCTCTGAGCCTTTCTGGGAGCTAAAGGCTGACACAGCTCTGCACCAGCTCTCCCACAGCTCTGCAGCTGCTCATGGAGGATGTGCCCTGCTCTGGACACCTGCATGTCTGCTCTGGAGAGGGTTCAGAAGTGCTGGCAAAGCCCTGAGCTCAGTCCCACCTGCACCCTGCTCCCCCCTGGCTCCTCACCTTGGAGCAGGGAGCACCCCTGGGTGGGGACAGCTCTGTCTGCTCTGTCTTCTCCCAGCCCAGCAGCGTGCCCAGGGCAGTGGGAAAGCTGGGGCCGGTTCATCTTGACCCTGCAGCTGTGTGCCAGCACCTCTGACTGTGTTAACCTTACTGTGGATGATCTCAGGGGAACACAAAGCACCTTGAGGTCACCCCGGGCCCGTGACCGCCCATGGAGGGTGCCCCATGCAGGACAGCTGCTGAGGATCCTGTCAGGTCTTTTTTCCCCCTGTGAAAAAGGTTCTCTGCAGTGCTTTGAGTGCAGAGGGGGCTTGGAGGGGCAGCTGTGCCAGGCTGGAGTGGTGCTGGAGCTGCTGGAGTGATTCCACAGCTCCTGAAGGAGCCAGGAGTGCTCTGGCAGCACTGGCAGAGTGTGGCAGGACCAGGTCAGGGCTTGCATCCTCATGGAGTGTGCCAGGTGAGCTGAGAGCCTGCCTGCATAACCTGTGGCTGCAATTTGGGGTGCAGGCCAGGGCCTGTGGTGCTCTGCACATCGGTTTAAAGCGAAGTATTGGGAGCGTTTCACGTCTGGTGGATAGCACAGCTCAGCTTGGCTGCCCTCTCCAATCCACCCACCCAGTTCCTGGGTCCCCACTGCCCAGCTCCAGAAATGACAGCGCTTTCCTTTCAGCTGGGGAGGGAATAGGCTGCTTCTTCCTTCAGCTCCCATCAGGAGGAGCCTGATAAACCCACAGCGTCTCGTCTGGCTCTGCCTGATAGCTGGAGCACGGAGGTGTTGCTGATGGAAAGCGATGTGGGAAGCGCTTTTGGCTTCAGCCGTGTGAGCTGCCAGCACAGCTCCTTCCTGCAGAGCGGCCTCCGGGTGCAGGTCAGCTCCTGCCGGGGCTGGGCTGGCACAGGCGGCTTTCCCAGGCTCGGGAGGCAGAGCTGGGGAGGCACAGAGACGCCTCAGTCAGATAAGCACTTGTGCTCTCAGCGTGCTCCCTGGCCCGGCCAACGCCTTCTTCTCAAAGCTGCCACGGAGCTGAGCCACTGCTCCTCGGTCAGCAGGATTTCATCAGGAGAACGTGCGCTCTGGTTCCTCACCCTGGGCAGGGTCTCCTCCTGCCCTGCTCAGCTGAGAGCCCCCAGCCACCTCTGCCCACCCTGTGCCTCTCTCCATCCCATCCCATCCCATCCATCCCATCCCATCCCATCCCATCCCATCCCATCCCATCCCATCCCATCCCATCCCATCCCATCCATCCCATCCCATCCCATCCCATCCCATCCCATCCCATCCCATCCCATCCCATCCCATCCCATCCCATCCCATCCCATCCCATCCCATCCCATCCCATCCCATCCCATCCCATCCCATCCCATCCCATCCCATCCCATCCCATCCCATCCCATCCCATCCATCCCATCCCATCCCATCCCATCCCATCCCATCCCATCCCATCCCATCCCATCCCATCCCATCCCACCCCTCTCTCCTGGTCCCCTCCACCTGCCCTCGAGTCCTGGGGCTGGAAATGTCCCCTGGCTGCTGGGCTCGGGAAGGGATGTGTGGTGTGAGGTTCTTTACAGTCTGGGCTTCTCTTTCCCAGCAATACAAACTTTTAGGGTGGTTTTTAAAATGCTCTGAAGTGTCTCCTCTGTCCCGAGTGACTCTGGAGCTGCCGGGCTCAGGCTGTTTTGTGCCACCCCCAAGCAGCCGATTCCAGCTCCTTCATCCCACTTAGCCCAGATTTTCTTCTAAATAGGTCACTCGTTAATTGAGGGCAAGTACAAAGTTGCTGTGTTTCTCCTTGTTCTCCGAGGCTGGACAGACCCACTTCAGGAGCTGCCAGACCCAGGGCAAGGCTGGCTGGTGAAATCCTCGTGGGCTGCGGCAGCTCCAGGACCAGGATTGCTGGAGTGTGAAGCTGTGCAGGGCAGCTTGGGGCTGACTCTGTCCCTCCAAGGCCGTGTGAAAGCCCAGCCCTGGCTTGTTTGCAGGAGGAGAGGCCAGCAAAAGCCTGGCTTGTGGCTGCTGGGAGGGAGGGAGCAGCCCTGGTCTGGCGGGATGGGGTTTTATCCTCCACGGTGGAGAGGAAGAAGCCCTGTGCGTGTTCCTGCCCTCGGGAATGCCCAGCTCTGGGGCTGAGCGTGTTGAGCTTGCCCTGCTTGTTTCCATGGAGGGAGGATGGAGGGGGCCAGCTGCAGCCTCTGGTTCCCAGGAACACGGATCAGAGTCCAGCAGGGAGCACAGGCACAGCCAGCTCGTGTCTTTCTGGGCCCAGGGAGGATCTGTTGGAGCAGGACGAGGTGTGGCACTGGCTCCCAGCGCCTTGGCCCTGCTCTGGGTGGTCCTGTGCTGATTTACCCCACACAGGAGCTCATCCCCAGCCCCGGGGTGGGGTTAACGCAGCCTGGGGACCCGGTGGAAGGACTTGGGCTGCTCCCCTAAGGCAGGAGGAGATAACAGCAGAGCCAGGCCCATGGTGCCGAGCTGGAGCTGTGCCTTGAGTCAATATTGGCTGATGAGGGGGCTGCTCCAGGGCAGCAGGGCCCTCAGCCGTGCCCCTCTGGGCTCAGCTGTGTCCCTGCCAAGGCAGGGCCAGCACAGCAGGATCCAAACCCGTCCCCAGGGGCTGAGGGAAGGAGGGAACGTGCTGGGATGGTTCCCTGAGCTTCCCTGGGCAGGTTCTGCTCGCCCCGGCTGCGGGAGGGAGCGGGGCTGGGCGAGCAGGTTTGGGGCTGCTGCTGGAGGGGTTTTGGGAGCGGGGTGAGTGGGCAGGGCTGTGCCCCCCTGGGACGGGCTGGGCACGGTTCTGGGGATGGCTCTGGGCCTGGCTCTGGGCGCACTGGGGCTGCCACCCCTCACGCTGGGTGGGTGCTGAGGGGGTGCTGGCAGTGCCCAAAGCTCCTCTGCTCTGCTCAGCCCGGCCATGCAGCCGGCTTTGGCAGCGGGTTTGGCACTGCGGGCCCTGGGGCGCGCCGGGCAGGGCTGGCAGGCCCGGCTGGGACACGACCTGCCTGACTCAGCAGGGTGGTGGCTGCCAGCCCGGGCTGGGCAGGCTCAGCCCCTGGGCAGGGACAGCCCTGCCATGCTGCCACCCTGCTCCCTGCTCCTGGGGGCTGTGGCTGCCTCCTTCCTCTCCCCCTGCAGCTTTCCATGCCATCCCACCCCACCCCATCCCATCCCGGATGGGTTTGAGGGGCAGTTCCTGGGCTGGCTCCCCAGGCTGATGTGAGACCCTCAGGCCCTGAACCGCTCCATGCTCGGCTGGAGCTGCCCAAACCCCATTCCCTGTTCCCAAGGGAGTTCTCAGGGAGCTGGGGGCTGCTCTCAAGGGCAGCCTGGAGGGGCTGTGGGCAGCAGGGAGGAGCAGGGACCCTCTGGAAAGCCCTGGAGATGCAGATGGGCCCTGCTGCGGGGCTCTGTGCACGCCCTGCTCCCAGCCCTGCTGAGCCTGTGGAAAACCTGAGTTTGCAAAACTCCAGGAGTCTTTCCCCAACCCAGGGGTGCCCTGCCCCTGACAGGGGCCAAACTGGGGTGCTCCAAACCACTCAGCCACTGTGACACGGTGCTGGGCGTGCTGTGCACTCGGGGCTGGCGCCTGGGCACGGCCACACCATCCTTGGAGCTTGGAGAAAGGGAATGAGCTGCCCTGCTTGGAGTGCCAGTGCCATCCAAAGGCTGCCACACCAGCCCCTGGCTCAAAATGCCCTGGCAGGGGGGCACTGCCAGTCCCCCCTGGTGGGGCCAGCGCAGGACATGCTTGGGGATTGTTTTTAAGCTGATTGCTGCTGCCTGTGGATGCTGTGGGTCACAGGGGGAGCGTGGGCACCGTGGGGCTGGCACTGCCCCCCTGGGCAGGGGGAGGTTTTGCCCCTTCCCCAATCCCTTTAGGTTTGCCAAACACGACCCTGAGGGTCTCTAGGAGTGAGGGGAAGCATCCTCTGCCCTGACACCCCTCTCCAGCTGGGCATCCACAGGGACAAACCTCCCTGCCTGGCCCAGGGATGGCTGAGGGCTCACAGAGACGTTTTTTTCTAAAGAGAGAAAATTTTAGAGGGATGTGGCCCACAGGAGATGGAGAGAAGGCAGAGAAGCACAAGCAGGCAGTCCTGGGGACAGAGGAGGATTTGTGGGCACGGAATTTCTAAAAATTGGGGGTGGCTTGAGAGCACCAAAGGGTTTCAGGCACGTGGGTGCCACAGCACCACACACCACCCCTTCATTAAAATCCCAGTGTTTCCCTGCAGAGCCTGGCAGGGGGGCATTGCCAAGGAGCCCTGGGTGTGGGGCCAGCCCAGGATGCTGGGAAGTGAAAAAACTGCCAAAATCTGCTTTTTTTTGGGAAAAACTACCCAATAAAGGGAGCGTGGCAGCTTGAACTCCCCTCCTGAGTGCTTTGCAGAGAGCAGGGAACATGTGGAGCTCATCCTGCCGGGAGAAGGGAGGCGAGGAACGAGCAGGGAATCAGCCCAGCTCTGCCACTGCTGCAACCTCCCTCCTGCGTGCCCGGGGCGGTGCCAGCAGCTGCTGCTGCTCCCAGGTGCTGCCGGTTTTGCCGGCTGAGTCAGGACAACTCCTTTCCCTTCCCGGCACGGGCTGCCTGCTCCTGGGCCAGCTGGGGAGCTGAGCTGGGCTGGGATGCTCAGCATTCCCCGGGGAAACTGAGGCAGGCAGCGCCTGTGATGGGTGCCAGGGTGGCATCTTGCCCAGGGCATCCTCACCCACACCGCCCTGGGGTGGAGCAGAGCCCTGGCTGGGTTGTTCTGGAGGCAGGACGGTTGTGTGCCTCAGTTTCCCTGGCAGGTGGCTGGGTCAGCGCTCCTGGAGCTGTGGATAATCCCGGTGCTTGGAGCTGGGGATGCACCTGGAAAATTCCAAGGGAACCACTTGGTTGGGAGCTGAACCACAGCCCTGCTTTGGTGACTGGAACCAGACTGGAACGTGGGGCTGGGGCAGCTGGTTCAGCTCTGGGCAATCAACAATTCTCCAGTGAAAGAGCTTTTTCTGGCCAAAAATTACTGATATTGTCCAAACTTGAATCTTTCTCAGGGACGGGGTAAACCCTGACAAATTTTCTTGAAAAAAAAGGTGAAAAGAAAGAAAAAAAAAAAGGTTGAAAATAAAAAAAGAGGGGGAAAGAAAGAAAGAAGGAAACAATCAAAGCTCTCTGAGCTGGCATTTCCTGAACAAAGTGCCGTATTTTTTTAATTTGGGTGTGTGAGAGCCATGGCTTTCCCTCCTGCCCCAGCATGTCCTGCAAGCCCCTAACAACCAAAATCAAAACAAATGCTTGGAAAGTGTTGAAACAGAGTGGTTGGAGCCATGGCAAAACAACAGTGCTGTCACGGGGAGGAGCAGGGCTGGATTTTGGGTTTCCATTTCCAGAGACCTTTTGTGATTTCCATTTTTCCTTCTCCTGTGGGGCAGGAAGGACTTCCCCCATTGCTGTTTTCCCTTGGCTGGGTTTGGGGTGTTCCTCTGGGGTTCTCCTTGCCCATCCCAGGCACCCCAAACCCCACTGGGTGTCCATTCCATCTCCCCAGATGAGTTTTTATGGGGCGTGGGGAGGGTCCTGCCCCATATCACTGTCCCCAGGGAGAGCTCTGCTGGCCTGGGGACAGCTCTGACAGGGGACAGGGGACAGCTCTGCTGCTGCCAGGGGAAGCCTGGGGGCTCCATGCTGGGAACTGGGGAATGTGGGATGGGATGGGATGGGATGGGATGGGCAGGGTGGGATGGGATGGGATGGGATGGGATGGGCAGGGTGGGATGGGATGGGATGGGATGGGCAGGGCAGGGTGGGGTGGGATGGGATGGGATGGGCAGGGCAGGGTGGGATGGGATGGGATGGGATGGGCAGGGTGGGTGGGATGGGATGGGATGGGATGGATGGGATGGGCAGGGTGGGATGGGGTGGGATGGGATGGGCAGGGATGGGATGGGATGGGATGGGATGGGCAGGGCAGGGTGGGATGGGCAGGGTGGGATGGGATGGGATGGGCAGGGTGGGATGGGATGGGATGGGGTGGGATGGGGTGGGATGGGATGGGCAGGGCAGGCTGGGATGGGGTGGGATGGGATGGGCAGGGCAGGGTGGGATGGGATGGGCATGGTGGGATGGGATGGGATGGGATGGGCAGGGCAGGGTGGGATGGGATGGGCAGGGCAGGGTGGGATGGGATGGGCAGGGCAGGGTGGGATGGGGTGGGCAGGGCAGGGTGGGATGGGATGGCCCTGCCTGCTCCCATCGAGACAGCAGTGCCACCTGCCGGCCTGCCCAGCCTGCTGCCTGTGCCTGCACCTGCCTGCTCTGCCAGGACAGGCTCCGGCTGGACACGGGAGGAATTCCTGCATGGAAAGGGGGCTCAGGCCTTGGCAGGGGCTGCTCAGGGAGGTTTGGAGTGCCCACCCCTCGAGGTGTCCCAGGAAAGGGCTGGAGGTGCTCTGGGTTGCGGACAAGCTGGGGATGGGTCACAGCTAGAGCTCAATGGGCTGGGAGGGCTTTTCCAAGCTAAGTGATTCTGGGATTCTTCTGTCTCCATCCAGCACCTGCCCACACCCACCCTGGTGCTGGCAGGGATCAGTGCAGGTGCCCAGGGGGCTGCAGCTGCTGCTTGGATGCTCTCAGTGCCCCACAGGGTCCCACATCAGTGTCCCACAGGATCACACATCAGTGTCCCACAGGATCACACATCAGTGTCCCACAGGATCACACGTGTGTCCCTTCTGCAGGAGCTCAGCAGGGCTGGGAACAGGGGGGATGTGCTGGGGGACCCCCAGGGCTGCATTCCACAGGTGGTTCCTGCCCCTCCTCTCTGCACCACCCCCTCAGCTCCCACCCTGCTCCCAGCCCCAAAGGACCGGCCGGGACAGAATCACTCGGGAGTGCAGACCTTTATTGACCCTGCGTGGCCTGGGCAGGAGCAGTGTGAGGCCACCTGCCCTGGCAGTGAATGGTGACCCCAGGGACATCCATCATCCCCTGTGTGGGATCTCCAGGGGCTCCCCCTCCCAGTGCCACCCCTCCCCGTGTCCCTGTACCTCCATTCCCGGCTCTTCTGCAGGCTGTGGCTCCCTCGGGATGGGCTGCCGAGCCGTGGCCCCAAGAACAGTATTTCCAGGAATCCCCAACCTAGTGCCTAAGGGATTCCTGGGAAAACTGGACCCTGAGGACACGGCAAGCCAGGCTTTGTGCCACAACATCCTCGCGCTGTCCAGGCTCCGTGTGTGGCTGATGGGGGAAAGCCACCACCGTGTCCCTGCTGTGTCCCCACCCCTCCCATCTCTGTGGGCCCCCTCCCACTGGTGCCCAGTGCTTGGCTGGGGGTCCTGAGCAGACACAGGGGTCTCTCTGCTGCAAGGAAAATCCTCCCCACCCTCCTATCCCTCCTTGTTCTATGCCAGTTCTGGGATGAGCCCTTTTCCTCGCAGCCGGGGCTGAGCTCTCCTTGTGTCACCTGTCCCAGCGGGTGTGGGGTCCCCAGGGTGACAGTTCCTCCCTTCCCGAGCTACAGTGCTTCATCTCAGACTCCCAATTGACCAGAGATGCAGCACTGCACCTTGGGCTGGGAGACATGGACGTGGCCAGGCTGTGTCTGGGTGTCCCCAGCCTCCAGAGCTGTGTCCCCAGCGTGGTGGCAGGACAGGCCTGGGCTGGGCAGCTCAGCCCGGCCCCAGCTCTGCAGGGACAGACAGGGATAGGGGATGGGTGAGTGGTGGGGCTGCCTCTAAATCCCAAATGCATCTCCCAGAGAGCTGGTGCAGAGCTGGGCAGGAGGGTGAGGGTGATGGGGAGTGAACAGGACAGTGTGGGGCTGTGAGTGCCACACAGCACATCCCTCCCTGCCCCTTCCCCACCCTGGGGATGAGGAGTGTGTGAAAGCTCCTGCTGTCCCTCCCCACCCTTGTCCTTGTCCCCATCCCCAGGAGAACCTTGGCTTCAAACCTCGGCCTGATCCATTCCCAGGCTGGCAGAGCCCAGCCCTTCCCACAGAACCAGGGGCTGTGGGACAGAAGCTCCCTGGATCTCCTCCCTTGGGTCTGGACAGGCTTCAGCCCACCTGGCCTGGGAGCGAAGGTCCGGGGGGAAGCAGGAGGCGAGGGAGGATGGAGGGAGCGGCCGAACCCAAAATATCTTTCTCAGGCGAACACTAACATCCTGAGCAGGGCTGAACCTGATAAACAGCCCATCTATCACAGCCCCAGCAGCCCCAGCAGCCTGATGAGAAGCAGATGCTGCATCTCTGCCGTGAGCCCCTGCATCCGGCCCGGCCCCCCTGGCCACGCACACCCAGCCGGGACCGGGGCAGGAACCACCCCGTGCACTGGGCTGGGCTCCCCCCACTGCTGCCCCTTGTTCTTTGGGGGGAAAGAGCTGGGGAAAGAGCCCCGTGGAGCCCCAAGATTGCAGCATCCATTGCTCAGGAACGAGGGTTTGGAGCAGTCTCTGTTCCAGCCATGGCCAGGCCAGCCCTGAGCCCTGGCCAAGTGTGACAATGGCCACAGGGACCCAGCAGCAGCAGCAGGGGAGGTGCTGCAGGGACCCTGCTGCTTTTGCAGAGGCCCTGCCTGGCCCCCTGCACATCCTCAGGAAGGGGCTGCTGTGCATTCTGCAGGAGGGATGTGCAGTGTGCTCTGGGATCCCTGCTCTGGGATCCAATCCCTGGGAGCCAACCCCTGGGATCCAGCCCCTGGGATCCATTCCCTGGGATCCATTCCCTGGGATCCAATCCCTGGGATCCATTCCCTGGGATCCATTCCCTGGGATCCAATCCCTGGGATCCAGTCCCCTTTGCATGACTGAGCAGGGGAAAATAAGCCCAGGGTCTGTCCCTGCCTGTGCCCAGGAAAGGGCCCGCGGTGGTGCCCGTGTGGCAGCGTGGTGGCACATCAGCTCTGCCCATCTCTCTTGGTGCTCTTGGGGGCTGTACATCCTCTCGTGTGTTCAGCAGCTTCAAAACCCCAGGGACAGCCACAGCTGAGCCTGTAAAACACAGAGGATGGGAGTCAGCAGAGTGGTGAAGAGCTGAGTGTGGAGCCACAAGCTCTTGGGTCCTGTCCTGGGCAGCTGCTGTGGGGCCCCTTTGGGTGCTCAGCACCTGCTGGGCCTGAGGACAGCAATGCCAACAGCTCTGTGCACACAACAAACCCTACAACAGTCACTCAAAAGCCTCCCCTTGTTGCTCAAAGCACTGTTTGCCCAAAGCCCACAGGTGTGGGACACGTCTCCGCTCCTGGGAGTGACTTCCAGGTCCCCTAGGCGTGCAGGAACCCTGCACTGGGACTGGGGATGGCCCTGTCCTGCTGCCACCATCCCCTGGTGGGAAAAGACAGGACAAAGCCTTGCCTGCCCCCGTGCTGCAGGGCTGGGACAGCTCAGCTGCCGTCCCCAGGGAGGTGCTGGTGGGGGAAGAAACGCCGAGAAACTCTGGAGGAATGCGCTGGGCTGCGCATCCCGCCGGGATGGAGGCAAAACATCTGCACAGCTCAGCCAGCCCTGCCCCTCAGAGGGGCTCAGGGCACAGACACCCCAATCCTCCCTCCAGTGTCCCCAAAATGAGGCAAAGCCCCAGCACTGCGGGGCCTGCCCTGTCCCCCTTGATTCCACTCGCGATTTTCTCCCCAGTTCCTAAGGAAAGATGACTGCCACCAGCACACCTCTGGTGACCACACTGACATTGCTGCTGGGCCACCTCCTTGGGGTGACACCGGTGTCCCCCGAGCCAGGATAGCCACAGCCCCAGGCTGCTCATCTCACTGATGTGACCAGCGTGCCACACGGATTCGGAAGGATCCGGAATGACCAACGGCTGGATCGTGGCCCAGCAGCCACTGCCACATCCCCACGTTCAGGGGAATCCCAGGGCACGGCCAGGACAGTCCCCTGGCACCTTCCATGGCCACAGCAGCGCTGCTGGCATTGCCCATGCCCCGACCCACGGCTCACCTCTGTCCCAAGCCGTGTCCCTGTGTGTCCCCTGCTGCTGCTGGTGGTGCCAGAGGAGGAGGAGTGGGCGAGTGCTCCGAGAGCTCCGTGGCCACCCTGAGCTGCTCCCGGCAATGCTGGGCTGAGTCAGAGCTCGGCCCTCCCCGCGGTTACAACACAGCGCCCTTTCCCCTCTCCAGGCAGGCCTCCGCTGCAGGAAATGTCCTTTTTTAATAGCACTTGGGATTTGTTCCTCCTTGAAATTCCCCAGCCCTGCGAGGCCAGGCTGGGGCTCCTCAGGGACGCCTGAGCCTCCCCGGCCAGGAGGGTTCTGCTGTGAGCAGCTTCCAGCTCTCTGGAGGATGGAAGGCATTGGGTGATGCTCCATCCCATTCAGGTGCCCTTTTCCCTCCTCCTGGCCCCCAAAATCCTGATCTTCACCAGCCATCAGAACCCCAACCCTGCCCCAAACAAGCTTTAATCCATCAGCTTCCCAAACAGCCCTGATGCCACCACCAAGGTAGCACAAGACAAGGTAAATCCTGCCTAAGAACCCCTCATATGCCCCTCCTGGGTGCTGAGGACTGGGACCATGTAGGAGAACATGTCCTTGCTGGAAGGACTCACTCAACTCCAGAAATTTAAGGGGCTGAGCCCAGGGCAGCTCCTGCTGCCTGTTGGGTCCCTGTGGGCAGCGATCACACGGGGATGCTGATCCCTGGCACTCTGCAGCACGAGTTGGTGGCAGGACAGCTCCAAAGCTCCTTCCCACTGGGGCCTTCCAGCTCTCCCAGCATCTCCATCCCATCCCTCAGCATCTCCATCCATCCCCCACAGACCACGGTGGCCTCTGCAGAGGAGAGGTGCCTCCTCTCTCCCTTCCTCCCTCCCCTCCTCGCCAGCGCTGGTATTAAATCAAAGGTTTATGAGAAAATGGAGGGGCCAGGGGAGATCCTAATCTGGTCACAGGCTGATTAACCCCGAGTTCAGGCTGAGGTCCTGATGCTCAGCTATAAATAGCTCTGCCTTCCCTTTCCCATCCTCCTGCCGGGGCTGCGTGCCTGGCCTTTTATGGTCAAAAAGGCAGATTTGGAGCCCGAGCGGCCCCCATCTCCCCCCATCTCCCCCCATCTCCCTTGCTGGGGACGAGCCAAGGGGGCCCAGGGGGATGCTGCTCTTGCTCGCTGGGTTTTGCTGGGATGAATTATAATGCCAAGAACAAAGGAGCAGGTTTGGGGGGCTGCGAGCAGGGGATGGGTGCAGAGGGGAGAGCGCATCTGGTTTGTGGGGCCAGAGCGAGGGATGAATCACCGTATTTGGTGTCTCTGCAGAACTGGGATCCTGCACACTCTGCTGTGCTGCTGCTGGTGGCATGGATGGCATGGCATGGCATGGATGGCTGGAGGGAGCTCAGGAACAAACGAGGCCTCTGCCACCTCCCTGTTTGTCAGCCCAGGGAAGGGCACTGAGCCCGCTGTCCCTGTCTGGCCACACCGCCACACAGAGCCTGTTGGTGCCAGGGCTGGGTGAGGGACTCAAACCCTCCAGCTACAGATCCTGGCTCCTGGTGAGGAGTGTCCAGAAGGGGAGGAGCAGCGGAACAGGGACTCGTGGCTGGAAGAAGCCATGGAAGCTACAGAAGAGCCGAGGCACACAGGAACCTGCTCACTGCCATTCCCACGGCCTCAACTCTTCCCTGCTGCTGCAAGCCCTCGGATCACCATCTCCCCCAGCCCTCAGATCACCATCTCCCCAGCCCTCGGATCACCATCTCCCCAGCCCTCAGATCACCATCTCCCCAGCCCTCGGATCGCCATCTCCCCAGCCCTCGGATCACCATCTCCCCCAGCCCTCAGATCACCATCTCCCCAGCCCTCGGATCACCATCTCCCCAGCCCTCGGATCACCATCTCCCCAGCCCTCAGATCACCATCTCCCCAGCCCTCAGATCACCATCTCCCCCCAGCCCTCGGATCACCATCTCCCCAGCCCTCGGATCACCATCTCCCCAGCCCTTGGATCACCATCTCCCCAGTCCTCGGATCACCATCTCCCCAGTCCTCGGATCACCATCTCCCCAGCCCTCGGATCACCATCTCCCCAGCCCTGGCTGCTCTCCTCCCCCCGTGCCCAGCCCCGTGCCCGCTCCCCAGCCCAGCCCTGGAAGGTGTTTTGGGGCACGGGGCCAGCCCTGGGGCACACGGAGCGTGGGAGCCCAGCCCAGCACCAGCCTCCCCACTTTGTTTACACGTCACATTCCCGGCCTGCAGGAAGTGGTGCAGGGGTGAAGTCCCAGAGGGGACAGGCCAGCACGTCACCGGCCTCCAGCCCGCTCTGGGAAGGGCTGGTGGGAACCCGGAGCGCCGTGGGGAGAGCTCCCCATGGACGCTGTTCCCAAGCAGTGCGGGGAGGCAGCTCCAGCATCCTCCTCGCTCCCGGGCTCTGCTCCTCACCCTGCTCTTGCAGAGCTCCTGATGGGGCTGCAGAGGGGACACCTGGCATGGTGGGCATGCAGGAGCTTCCCAGAACTCGGGGCTGGAGCAGGCAGGGAGCTGCGTCCTCGGGCAGAGGCACAGCCATGGTGTTCTCCTTAAGCTACCACAACTTTGGCTGCTTCTCCAAGTGCTATCACCTTATCTGTGCAGGCTGTAATTCACATCCCCCCCACAGGCTCCCAGCTTTCCCAGCTCTGCTTGCTGCCCAGACATCTAAACAATAAAAGACCATAAAATAAAATGCCCTAAATGTCTCATCAGGAGATGAGATGTGGAAAAACAGGGAGCACAGAAGTTGCACCAGGAGTGGTGCATGTTCCCCTGCACAGCCTCTGGCAGGAATTGTGGGGCTGGAGGTGGGGAGGAATCAAAATGAAATTTAAAATCTAGGGTTGAAAAGGAAGAGAAAAAACATCTCCAAAACAAAAGACAAATCTGCAGTGAGGGATCCCAGTTAAAAAGGTTAAACTGGGAGAGAGACAAGTGTCCTAAGTAGCAGTGGCCACTGAGCTGGTGCCACAGTGAGACCAGAGTGACCTGCTGGCCACCATGGAGCATCTGCCCCTCATGTGGCACATCAGACCCCACAGCCCCATCCCCAGCCCTGGCTGCTGCCATCCCTTGTGCAAGGGGAGCTGCTCATCCCAGCAGAGCTCAGCCCAGGGAGAGGCAGTGCTGCCCATGGCCCTGCCAGCTCAGGGGTGTCCCTGCAGAGTGGGGACATCTGCTCAGGGCAAAGACAACAGCACCAGCCAGCCCCCATGGACCCTGCTGGCCCAGGGTGGGAAGCCTCCAGCACTGCCAACACACCCTGGCACTGTCACTCCCCATCCCAACAGAGCCAGGCAGGGCTGAGCCCCCTGAGATCCACTGGGACAGGTGGCACTGGTGCCCTGCAGGGCTGGCAGAGCTCTGGGCAGCCCCCCAGGACCTCCTGCACCTTGCTCCCTGCAGCTCCAGCTCTGCACACAGCAGGTTTCAGTGACAGCAGGGCAGGGAAGATGCTGCTGCTCAGAAGCTCCTACCTGGATGTGTCACCTGAGGCAGAGCCTGGGCAGGGTGACCACACACACGTCTGTCACCTCCCCAGCTGGCAGCCATGCACACTGCACCCAGTGGGGACACAGGCCTGGCCTGGCAGCCTGCAGAGCCCCCTCCCCATGGACAGCATGAGCATCCCCAGCTTGTCCAGCAGCACAAAGCAGCTTCAGCCCTCACCTCACCCAGCAGCTGCAGCCCAGGCACTGACTCTGCATGGAGTCTGTCTCCAGCCCCTGCCCCTTGTCTCCATGACCATGCCAGCATCTGTCCCTGCTGTCCCTGCCCTAAGGCAGAGAGATGGGGCACCCCAGGGGCAGGAGGAGCACCTGCACCTCCCAGCCAGTGCCCCCTTTGGTGGCTACTACAGGAGGAGGACTGTACCTACTCCCCTGTGCCCTCTCAGTGCCCGGCTGGCAGGTGCTGCTGGTGGGCACACACTGCCCCGGTTCCCCCAGCATCCCCAGAGCGGGCAGGCAGCACATTCCCATCACTCAGGCATGGAGCCAGAGCTGAGATGGGCTCTGTGAACACACAGTCCCGGGCAGGCAAAGGGGTTTGGGATTCAGGAGCAGCGAGCACTCCCAGCACCCACTGGCCTTCAGCCACAGGATGTGAGTTGGGCTTCACTCCACTGGAGCCCTCCCCTGTGCAGGATCTGCTCCCATCGCTCCTCTGTGCTCCCAGCCAAGGTCAGGGCATGCTGCAACAGCCCCAGAGCTCAGATTTCAGCCTCTTGCCTCATTGCTGAGCTGTGGCTGCCTCTGCCCCGCACAGGCTCAGGTGCTGGGGCTGCCCTGGGGACAGCCAGGTCCCCAGCCTGGCACAGCCCCTGCTCCTGTGTGTGCCACAGCACTGCCAGCACCCTGCCATGGCATGGCACAGCCAGGGCTGTCACTGAGCAGGAGGCAGCGGTGCCATGGGCTGAGGGAGAAGCTCATTGCAGCCCTGCTCTCCAGGAGCCACTGCAGGATGATCCACCAGGCACGGAGCACTGGCTCTCCCCACTTATCCCAGGAGAGGGGCAGGGTGCCAGGGATGAGCAGGTTACCCAGACACTGTGGAGGAACAAGCCTTGGAAAAGCCTGATCGAGGACAAGGGTAGTTCTTGGACAGAAAAGGAGACCGGGAGGGAAAAAAGGGCGCTTAATCATCTGCAGACTCGCCCTTGACAAGTGTGGAGGGAAATGCCACTCTATCCAGCAGCCACCCAGAGCTGCAGCCTGTCTAGACACAGCCTTTCCCAAATTCCTGCTGATAACTGCTTGGGAAATCTTTGGCAGAGGCTTCTGCCTGTGTTTGTTGGAAACTGACTTCTCTCCCACCGGCTGGTGGTGAGGAGGCAATTCCATTTGGAGGGCTCCCTGGATGGTGCACAGGGTCTGGGGAGCCAGGCTGGGCACAGGCAGGATAGCCCAGTGCCAGGGACATTGCCACTGCGATGGGGACACAGCTCCTGTCCCACGAGCCTGTCCCCAGCCCCATGTGCAGCATCCCAGTGCCAGGATGCTCCAACTTCCCCAGGAGCAGCCAGCAACAGCAGGAAGCTCTTGAGGAGCAGCAGAGTGGGGACAGACTGGGACCACGGTGGCCACGGCTGCCCTGAGAAGCTGCAGTGGCCTGGTCACTGTCACTGTCCCGCTGCAGAGGGACACAGAGCCCATATGGAACCCGTACCCCAGGGATGGCACCGAGCCCTGGCTGGACCCGCTGTCCTTGTGCTGGACCCGAGTCCAGCAGGAGGAGTTGCAGGAGGACTTGCTGCCACCGGGCACAGTGTCCCCAGGTGGCCCACTGGGAGGGGACAGCCACTGCCGGTGTTTTGGGAGCGGAGCGAGAGCATAGACCAGCTGTAAACCCCACAAAGGCAGCCCTGAGGGAGGAGGCACCACCCGGGGAGCCTTTGCGAGGCCATCAGCCCCGCTGGCCGTCACCTGCTGCCCTCCCTGCGCCCTCCCCTGCAGCCAGGACAGGGCTCAGCTGTCCCCAGGGTCACACACTGTGCAGCCACCCCTGCGGCTCCGGGGCTTTGAGGGTGCAGCCACCGTTCCCCAGGACGGAGCCAGTGAAGAACCCCGGCTGGGATAACATCACAGGGCCGGTTGGTGCCATTCCTGGAGCACAGAGAGAGGCAGGGGTTTGGGACCCCGGGGTCCCGAAAGCCGCGGGCAGCAGGATGCTCCCGGTGGGTGTGAGCGTGGGGAACGGCGGCTCCAACACTGAGCCCCGGCTCCATTCCCTCCCCAGCTCGTTTTCCCAAAAGTGGCATCAGCACAGGCTGCCAAGCAGGGCTTCCACATCCTCTCTGTGCGAGGAGCCCATCCGTCCAGCCTCACCTCCGGCTTCCCGGCTTTTCCATCCACAGAGCAGAAAGCAAATCCTCCCGCAGCCCCGGGAGGGTCTATCCACACATCTGAAAAACCAGGCGAGCCCCACCATGCCCAGCACCAGGACGGAGCTCTAGGGACAGATTTTGGGGAACCCCTTTGCCCAGGATCCCCTCACCCTGAGGATGCTTTGGCGGCTCCTTGCCAGCTCGATGCCGGCAGATTTCCCCGCTCGTGGCTGTGCTCCATTCACCTCCCGGGGCTCAGCATCCCGGGCTGGGCTGCCACAGGGGGATGCCGGAGGAGTTGTGTTTTCTGCTGCTGGGCAGAGCCAGGGAGCCCCAGCACCAACCTCCCCATCCCCTCCATCCCACACACACCCAGCCGTGCCCCCTCCGCTCCCTCCATCCGCAGCCACCTACCTGCGACCCCCCGGGCCACCGCGGGGACACGGCCACGTGCCCGCCACCTCCTCCCGGCACATTATCACCCGCCACTGCCACGGCCTCGCCAGGCGGGCCTTTTTGAAGCGGCCGGCATGGGAGCCCTGGGTGCAAAACTCCTCGCAGGCTGCTCAGAAGCTGGAAAAACCTTTTTGTTTTTACCTTATATGAGCTGGCGGGGGAGGCCAGGCCGCGGCGGGCCGCGCTGTCAGGGGCGCCGTGGGGATCCATTGGCTGGGGGGGCGTCACGTGGCCCCCGCGCCGCCACCGCCGCCGCGAGGCCCAGTGTTGCTTTTACCCCCTAAGGAAGGGCCGCTTGACAATTTTCATATTTCTTCTAAATTTGGAGATTTCAGACAATGCTGGGAGGCTTGGCTCGAGCTGCCAGAGGCCCATGTGGAAGTCATTAAGGCGGAGAGGGGGAGCGGAGGGAAGGAGGGTTGGGGGAAGCGAGGGGGAGGAGAGCGGCCAGGCCTGCTCCGGCTGCCAGCGGCGTGCCTGGGAACCCGGGCTGTCCCGGCCGGAGAAAGTTGTTTGGAATAACTCACTTCCTCCCGGCATCGTGCACGGGGGGGATGCGCATCCCACGGCCCGTGGGGAGGGGGTCCAGCGGGGCTGGATGACCGCGGGGAGCCAGCGGAGGAAGCGGAGATGCTCCTCGGCCTGGCTGGAGGGGTCCCGTGACTCCCGAGACTTTGAAAATCTCCATCTGGCCTGGGAGAAAAAGGCGCTGCAGCAGCCTTGGGGCAGTCCTGGGAGTCCAGGGTGAGGCCCCGGAGTGTCCCCAGGGCTGGCAGCCCCGTGGGGTGCCGGTGGCGAGGCCGGGGCTGCGGGGCTGGCTGCACGGGAGCCTTGCCCGGGTTCCGGAGGCACCGGCAGCTCCGTCAGCGAGCCCGGCCCCGGGCGGACCGGGAGTCCGGGTATGGCCTCCAGCGGGCCCCGCAATGAGCAGCCGATGGAGCTGGGGCGGGGAACAAACGGCACCGAGCGCCTTCAGCCTCTGCTCCATCAGCCCCCGAGAAAGGAGCTTGTCCCTGCTCCGGCCACCGCTGCTCGGCCCGGGTGACACAGCGCTGTGCTGGGCACTGAATCCAGCTCGGAGCTCAGCTCTGGAGCAGCAGGAACAGCCTCTGCTGCAGGGAATAACTGAGGGAGAGCCAGGGAGCGCGGGGAGACGCTGCCTGCCTCAGCTCTGGCTTTCCGAGGCGGTGACGTTCCCTGAGGGGAGCGCAGAGCTGGGTTCTGGGCTCTCATGTCCATCAGAAGGTTCTGGCCCGTGGGAAGGAGGCGGATGCTGAGCCATGCACAGGCACAGTGGTTGCTGTAACCTTGGTGGGGACAAATGTGGAGTGGGAGTCTGTCAGGGCAGGACTTTCACCAGGAACACATCACAGAGAGGCCTGGCTCCTGCCATCCTCAGAGCCCTGAGCCTGTTGGGACAGTGCTAAAGCCAGGGCCAGGGCCTCTCTGCCATCGTGCCAGGCTTTGTGGGGCGCTTGGTATCCCTGAGGCTTCCACTGGACTTAGGCAGCACCTCAGCAGCAGAGCCACTGGTGAACATCCCCTCAGCACTCCTGTGTGTGTCCCGGGAGAAGCAGGGAACCAGCCTGTGCTGGACGAGGCACTGGGAAGCTGCCCAGCACCTGCCAGGAGAGCAGGGTGGGAGCAGCAGTGCCTGGGTCTGCCAGCAGCATGGCCAGACCTGGCAGGGAGAGGCATCCGATGGCCTCTGAGGAGCCAGAGCCACCAGCCAGGTACCTGGCCAGGAACCATGAAGCGCTTCCCAGGGGCTGCTTGGAAAAAAAACCCAATCCTTTTTTGAATTGCTGCACACACAGAGATGCAGTGGCCCCTGGCAGCACAAGCCTTAGTTTTGCCAGGGCCCAGGAGCAGCCAGCTCCCGGCAGCTCTGCCCGCTGTCACCAGGGCTGAGAGCAGCCCAGGCTCACTGAACTGTGATGGGAATAGCACAGAGCACAGCCCACAGCAGGACATCCCTTCCCCTGCTGCACACAGCCTTGGTGCACAGCACTGAGCTGGGACAGCTCCTGTGCTGTGTCCCCAGGACACGCTGGGGCTCTCCCTGGGCACACTTGCTGCTTCCAACCCTCAAACCCCTCGCTGTCCCCAACTTAATCCCCATCCCATGCCCTGGGAGCCAGCAGGGAGATCTCCCAGCCCTCTCACTCCCCTCTCTCTCTGCTCTGGGGGGCCTGGCTTTGAGTGAGGCGCTACCAAGGGCTGCCATTAAACAAACACTATAATTAGAAACCAGGTTCCCTAAATGAAGTGAAAAATGTAACGTTAGCCTCTGTTTGTTCGCTGGATGCTGCGCTCTTGTTCCATGACCCAGAGGGGTCGTGCCCTGTGGTTTCTGAGAAGCCTTAATAAGGTAATGTTTAGGAGGTTACTATCTTTACAGCTCTTGTCCTATTACAACTCCATAAGAAAAACATTTGGGGCAAAGCAGGATTCCTTGGCGCGGATTTGTTTTTGTTACTCCTTCACTAAGATGCTGCCCGGCCATCCTTCCTCACCACAGATTCAGTTTCAGTATCTCCATAAAAGTGACATTTTTTCCCACCTCCTGCTGACCTCCAGCCTCTGTGGCTGGGTGTAAGGGCAGGGCTCAAGGAGCAGTGACAGCTCTGTCCCAGGCAGCTGGGGAGGGGACCACTGGCTGCACACGGGGTGATGCCACAGGGCAGGGATGGAAAGGGAGCCCCTGGGCTGCTCCCACCTTCCCAAGAGCCTGGGACGTGGTAAGAGAATCCGTTCTCCTACAAGCCCTGTTAACATCCAAACACACCAAATTTAGAACCTTTTCATCTGCTGCCCGACATCAGAGGGGGCTGCTGGAGGGCAGGAGGGCATTTCTCAGCTGTATATTATGACAGCCCCTGCCTCCCTCACCCCCTTGCAGGGGCAGGACAGTGATTAATGGGTGACTTGGGCTGGAGCAGCTCTGAAGGTGACCTTCAGGACTGGCCAGTGCTGCCCTGTAAATCCCTGCTCTCCCTGGAGTGCAGCACACAGGAGCAGGGAATGGGAAGCAGGGCAGGAGATTGTCTGCTCTGACTTCAAGCCAGCAGTTCCCGCGTGGTGATGATTCCCCAGCTGTTTGGGGGTCCCTGCATGGGATCCCTTGCTCAGGGACACGGAGAGAAGTTTGGCTTGATCACAACCCTCCAGGACAGGCATCAGTGCACTGCTGAGCTTTCCATTTACCTCCGCCCTTCTCCTTGCCCTGGGAACTGGGAACTTGGACTCCTGCCCACAAGAAAAAGCCACCAAAGCCCTTCATATAAGAGGTTTTCTCCTCACAGACCCAGAGGGCACTGCCACGTCCCTGGGAGCATCCTCCAGCCCCATGGCCTTGCAGGGAAGGTGGTGGGGATGGCTCCAGGCTGAAGGACCAGCTCTTCCCACAGCCAGGAGCTGGGATGCAGAGGGCACCCTGGCAGGACTGTCTCACCTTTGCAACCCAGCACAAAACGAAGCTGCCCCTCCAAAGCACTCAGGGATTGGTGTCTGACTGCCTTAGGCTGCAGAGGGAAGGAAAACTGAATTATTTGGAAAGCCAGCATTGCCCACCCATGCTCTGTGCTGGTGGGCAGGGGGGCACAGCCAGGACAGGGCTGGAAAAAATCACGGGGCAAGCACAGGGGTCCTGGAGGGAGCAGGATGAGGGGAGCCATGGCCAGCTAGTGCCTCAGTGGTCCCTGCAGCCTCCCAGCTTGGAGGAGACTGTTGTTCTGTCCCCCTCTGTCCTGTGCGGACCTGAGACTGCCCCGCACTGAGCTCCCAGAGGGGCTCGCTGGGACCCCCCCAACCCTCCCCCAGCGCCACCATCGGGGACCGGGGCAGGGACGGAAGGAAGCGGCTGTTTCCAGCCCGGGGAGCGGCCGAGCAGGCTTTTTCCATCAGGTGCTCTGTCTCCAGCAGCAGGAGGCAAAAAGAAAACAAAAGGCACGAGAGGAGCGGGACGGGAGGAACCTGCGCGTCTGGATCGTGTAAAGCAGCGACGTGCTGTAAACGCCGGCCGGGTGATGGATGTGCCGGAGGGGCCGCGCAGGATGTGCCGGACGCGCATCTTCCAGCAGCCGCTGGCACGGTGCCTCCGGTCCCCCCGGAGCCTCCCGTCCGGGGTGCTGCTGTCCCCGGGGAGAGCCCGGCTCAGCTCTGCCTCCCGACTCCCAAATCTGGCTGCTACGGGATCCAAAGAGCGTGATTTACAGCCGGCCCCGAGCATCGCCCAGCTCCCCGCCCGGGGAGGCAGAAGGGCGGCCGGGAGAGCTGGATTAGGGCTGTATAAATAATATTGTGCAGGGATGCAGAGCCCTCGGGCTGCCAGCGTGGGTACCCCTCCTGCCCGCAGCACCCTGGCACCACGGTGGGGCAATGTCCCTTCTCTCCCTCGGGAAAACCTGTCCTGCCACGATAAGGGGTTTTGGGACAATGGGGGCACAGAAGAGGATGGGTCCTTGTCCTACAGCAGCTGCTGGGGGGAGAGCACCCATCCCACTCGATGCCAGCAACAAATTCCTGGCTGCCCTGTCCAGCCGTGCCGTGTCTCTGTGTTTATGCAATGGCAGGAGCCGGCAGAATTAAGCACTTTTTGTTTTTCCCTTTTTTGAGAACGGAGAGTTTTAATTCCCACCAAACAATGTTCTTTTTCCAGCAAGCTTAAAATAAGCTTTTTTGGCTCGGGCGTCTCTGGAGCCGTTGTGCAAATAAGGATGTGAGCTCCGTGCTCTGGCTGGGCCAGCACCACCTGCCAGGGGGGTTTTGGGGGGCCATGGGAGGCCCCCAGGCCTGACCCTCCTCCCACGGCGGCACAGGGCTGGATCTGGCCAGGACAGCTCGCTGCAGCTTTCCTTTGATGAGTGGAAAATGTTGCTCACACAGAGATAGGGATGAAGCCGTGCTGGAGCCTCCTGCCAGACCTGCCTGTCTGGCCCTGGGGTGGGTGTGTGTTCAGGTGTGCTGGGGCCTCACAAACCCCACCAGGAGCTGGGTTCTGGAGCAGCCTGGTGCCTGGAGAAGTGACCATGCCCTGCAGAGTGGCACCAACAGCGCCCATTGCCCACGGCAGCTGGAGGGAACTGCAGACCCCACACCAGCAGCTCCCACCCCTACAGGAACATTCCTGCTTGTGGGAAACTGCACAAAGCTATTTTCTGCCAGCGTGAAACTGTGGCCTGACTTGCCCCCATTCCCTTACCTGCAGTCCCCAGGGTGTGCTGTGGCACAGGATCCCTGCCCAGCACATCCCTGCTGCCAAGCACGGCACGACACGGCTGCCCTGCATCTCTTGGGCTGGGGTGGGTTCCATGAGGGTTTTCTGGCAAATAAGCACCTGGGTTTACTCAGGCCAGGTGGAGTTTATCTTCACAGCCTCTCCTGCCCCATTTGGATCCTTGTTCCCCATCTTCAGGCCCTGCCCTCCACCCAAATTTGCCATGGCAGTGTGGCAAAGCGGTGACAGCAGCAGAGATGAGCACGTACAGAACTTGAGAGTACCTCTCCTCTCCTGGTAACCCCTGCCCAGGAGAGGCCTGGGGGGGTTTCCAGCACTCCAACCCCAGCACATCCTGCTCCCTTCAGGCATGGCCCTGCAGCCAGGATGGGCACAGGAGCCTTCCAGCCCTCCCATCCCAGCCTGGAGGCAGAGCTGGCCGTGACCCAGCCTCCCCATCCCAGCCCCTTCCCTCGGGCAAGACCGGTGGGGAAAAAACCTCCCTCCCCTGCCTCCCCCAGCTTATCAAATTTGGCCATGTCTGGAAAGGCCTGGTTTCCTTTTCACCAAAAAAGATCAAAACTGGGTAATTGGCTGCCGGCACAGATGCCTCTGCGCCTCTCTCATGTGTAAACAGCATTGCCGAGCGCTGACACAACGCAGGCGGCCGCGGCACACGCAGGCGCCCCAGGGCTGCCACCGGCCCTTCTGGGGGTGCCACAACAGGGGAAGAAGTCACTGAGTGCAGGCAGAATTGGCTCTGCACCCCAAAAAATGCTGGTGGCCAAAGGGCGGGTGTTGCCACCCACCTGAAGCACTGGCAGGTGTTTGCAGGGCTCCTCTGGCAGGTCCTGAGGTGACAAACGGGACACTCTGTGCTCACATCTCAGCCAAGGGGACAGCAAAGCCTCTGAAACGCTGTGCTGGGGGTGTTAATGTGGGTGGATGCACAGCCCCTGCATCCCAGGGCTGGCAGGAGGAGGAGGGGGACAGCGTGACTTGGGGGTGCAGAGACCTTTACCCTATTTATGGGGTTTTCTAGAGGCACAGTTCATGGACTGGGAAAAGGAGGCGGAAATTTCCCTCTGCCCTACAAAGCTCAAGGGCTTTCAAATCCCTGGGGACTCACAGTGAGGCGGGAGGAAGAGGGAAACAACGTCCAGCGCTACCACCAAAGGAGCAGGACAGAGTCTGCTGCCCGGGAGCGTGGGGAACAGCGCCGGGATCGGCCTAGGCTGGGCTGGAGGGGAGGAGAGAGGGATGGAGGGAGGGATGGAGGGAGGGATGGAGGGGCGGAGGGATGGAGGGAGGGATGGAGGGGCGGAGGGATGGAGGGAGGGATGGAGGGGCGGAGGGATGCGGGAAGGGATGCAGGGAGGGACAGAGAGGAGGAGGGATGCAGACGGGAAGGATGGAGGGCTGGGAGCGGTTGGGTGGCGGACAGCACCATCGCGTGGCACTTGACCGCAGGGACAGCAATGCCAGCCCCTGTCCCCTGGAAGGGGAATTACAGCCAGCATCCCCGTGCCTCAGTTTCCCCCACCCCAGCACCCTGCACCGCGGTGCCCGGCCCCGGAAAGCCAGGGCAGCAGCCCCAGGGCCAGCTGTGGGCACGGCTGTGTGTCCCCATGGCAGGAGCTGGAGGACAGCAGAAGGGGAAGGGTTGGGGGACAGACAGATCAGGGATGCAGCGGGTGATGGGTGATCTCACTGCTGGGCAGAAGGGTCTGGGGGCTCCTGGGACCAGCAGAGCTGCTGCTGCTGCTGGTGGCACACAGATGACAGCGGGCCCTCAGCCCCGGGTTACCTGCTCACCTTGCTGCCAGCACGGAACACAGCCACTCCCGCTCCTCCTGCGAGCCCTTGCTCCGCCAGCCGTGTCCCTCCGGCCCTGTCAGGGCTGTGACCCCGCTGCTGACACCAACAGAGCCCAAACCCCCTCTGCAGATCATGTTATTGCCAAGAGAGCCCCTCAGGGCTGCCTGCTCCACAGGGGACCCGCCACTGACCACAGTCGCCACCGCCAGAGGAGCCAGCGCCTGGGGTGGCGACGGGTGGCCGAGTCCCAGACCACGCTGGCCCCCTGCCCTGTCTGCTCCGAGGCTCCCTGGCACCTTGGGGACCGGACACACCTCTGGCAGGGCACAGCCGGGGGCTGGGGCTTTCCCTTTTTAGCTGCCCTGCTTGCAGGGACCGGCCACACTGCAGGACAGCGGCCGGCAGCCCTCCGCGGCCATGGAGCGGGCTCCAAACCTGGTAAGGTGCCTCCCCGGCAGCTCAGGGCTTGCTCCTCGTTTTCCTTCTCTAATAGAATGATTTGCATGCTTGTTTACCTGGGGTTGTTTGCTTTGGAGGTGCCCGCTGTGGCCTGCCAGGGCTCCCACGCCAGGCAGGGTGAGGATGCAGCAGCCTGGGAGAGCAAAGCCACGCCAGCCTGGCCGGACAGTCCGGCACCGAACGGGGAGAACAGCCCTGGCCGAGAGCTCCCTGCCCCAGGGCACTGCACACCCACGGGCAGGGCCTGGGGGTGCCTGGGCCACTGCAGGGACACCAAGAGCGGGGAGCAGGACTACAGAAAGCAACTTTGTTCCCTGCTGGGCAGCCTGCCGGGGGGCAGCACACGGCTGCTCGGCCCGGCGAGGCCGGAGGGAGAAGGGAAGGAAAAAAAGCATCTTTTCTCTCTCACCGTCCTTAGAGCACAGAGGGAGGGAGAGGAGGGTTTGGATAAAGATCCCATTCTTGACTGTCTCATCTGTGTAAGGCTCCTTTTAAAGCAGAGGCTGCCCAGGTACGGCCTGAGCTGGGTCCCTCCCAGCACGTACTGGGTGGGCAGGGAGGGCACCGGGCACAGCTCAGGCAGGGGCACTTTGGGCAGCACAAATTGCCAGCTGTGAGCAGGGTGAGGGACAGCCACACACATCAGCTTATCATGACTGTGTGCCCACCATCCCTGCAAACTACCCTCAGGTGTTTCTCACCTGCAGGCCAGCACTTTGGGCGTTGAATGTGCCACCTCAAAGTCAATGTGGTCCTGCCATCGCCTGGGGACCCCTGGGAGGAGGGAGAGCTCCCTTTCCGTGCCAGTCCTGCAGCCCAAGCAGCCACTCACCATCCTCCTTCTTCCTCAGCTTCTGCTCTGCATCTTCACCTTCGCCATGGTGCCGGTTCCTGAAGCCAAGGACCAGAGCAAGGCAGCCAAGGGCAGGAGAAGGGGCCTGGCACGGCCACCAACAGCCCCCCCTGCCCTGGCCTGGGCCCCAGATGACCCCTACACCAGCATGGCAGAGTACGAGCACAGCATCCAGGACATGGTGCGCCAGCTGAGGAACGGCTCTGAGCCGGGGGACACCAAGTGCCAGGTGAACCTGAGGCTCTGGAGGTCCAACCGGAGGAGCCTGTCCCCCTGGGCCTACAGGTGAGCTTGGGAGGGGCCTCGGGGACAGGCAAGGTGGCCCTGTGCCAGCACAGGGGCTGTGGCAGGATGTGATGCCGAATCCATCTCACCTCAGCCACCCACCTCCCCCATCAGCATCTCTCCAGCCTTGTCCTGCTTTCCTTGTCCTCCAGGATAAACCACGATGCCACACGGATCCCAGCAGACATCCCCGAGGCCCGGTGCCTCTGCACTGGCTGCATCAACCCCTTCACCATGCAGGAGGACCGCACCATGGCCAGCATTCCCATCTACAGCCGGCTGCCCGTGCGCCGCCTGCTCTGCCCGGGCCCGGCCGAGGCGGGGCACAGGCCCTCGGGCAAGAAGAAGTGTCACAAGAAGTACCAGATGGTGATGGAGACCATCGCTGTGGGCTGCACCTGCATCTTCTGAGGCTGCAAAGCTACCCCCTGCAGCTCCCTGTGGGCATCTAACCAGCTTGCTCTTGCTTAGCCCTTTGGGAGAGGCCACCTGGCTGGGCATCAGGGTCAGGGGAGGTTCCTGTGCAAGAGCTCCTCAAAATCCTCCTGCAGATTCCGTCACACTCAGCCCCAGCAGCTGCTTTGGGGACATCCAGTGCAGAGGCAGTCCCAGTCCCTGACATTGACTACCCCAGCCTGCAGAGCTGCTCATGGGCCCTCTGGCTGGGCAGGATCAGGATCAGGATCAGGATCAGGATCAGGATCAGGATCAGGATCAGGATCAGGATCAGGATCAGGACCAGGACCAGGATCAGGCCTCCTCTCTTCCCGAAGTCCCCACTCCCCTTTGTTGGCTCCATCGCAGCAACAGCTCCAGCAGCACCCAGCCCTCCCATCCTTCCCAGCCCTCCCATCCTTCCCAGCCCTCCCCAGCTCTTCCCAGCCCTCCCCCAAGTTCCTCTGTGCCAGGCTGGGCAGTCCAAGGAGCGGGTGAGCTGCTGGTGGTTTGGGCAGCTTCTGAGGTCTCAATAAAGCGCATCGCTGTCCCTGGTCTGAGCTGCGCCTGCCTCGGCCCCTCCCGCTGCCTCTCTGCCCTGCCCAGCTTCTCCCACGGAGGCTCTTCTGCCCCCCAAACACAAGTCTGGACACCCCCAGGAACACAGAGCACCTGGCAGGACCTGTGACAGCCCTCCCTGCATCCCTGGGGCACAGTTAGCCTGGGTAAGGCTCCAGGCATGGGAGAGGCCGTGGGATCTCCAGCCCTAGCTGTGAGTTTCCCAAGGACAAAGCCAGGAAGGCAGGAGAGACTGGTGGGAGCTGGGAAGCTCAAGGGGGACCCATTGCTGCCAGTGCCAGCCATCCTCACCCCTGAAAGCCCCTCAAGATCCCTCCCAAATACCCTTTTTTCAGGAGGAAGGCACAGGCTCCTTTCCAGTAGAGCCTGAGGTGAGGGAACAGGGAAACTGAGGCACACGGCACAGACACAGCAGCACTGGGCAGGAACTGTATTCCTGAAGGCCTTCAAGTCACCGGGACACAGCCTGTCCCTTGTCCCCCAGCCCCCCCTGGCCTCCCCAAGGCAATAAATACTCCCCGGACTACCACACGCCAAAGCTCCTGGCCCACCACCCCTCGCGGGCGTCACAGCTCCGTCTTCACCTTGTGCATCAAGTCCTTCTGGTCGATCTTCTCCAGGTCCTGATGCCAGCGGTTGTAGGCCAGCAGGGCCACGTTTTTGGCAGCCACCGCTATCATCTCCATGGAGCTGGCCACCCACTCCACGCCGCTGAGGTAGAAGAGGTTCTCATGGAGCACGATGGGCGGCAGGGCCTTGGCGGCGTCGTAGCGGGGGTACGCCGGCCACTCTGTCACCTGCACCGAGTAGTAGGACCTGAAGAGGGTCTTCAGCTGCTGCTTGTCCAGCGGCTGCTGGGACAGGACGCGCCACACCGCCGCCTCCTGGGGCTGCTTGCGCCGGAACGCCGCCGAGATGTTGACGGGGCAGATGTTGTCCATGGCGTGGAAGAACAGGTCGGGGGTGTCGGTGGTGAGGATGCTGGTGAAAGGGAACAGCTTGGGGTCGGGGAAGCCGAAGTAGGAGGAGTTGAGGTAGCCGTGCACCACGGAGGTGACCGAGGGCTGGAAGGCTCCGGGGAAGTCGGTGATGGGAGGGTCGAAGTTCTCGAAGGTGAAGTTGCTCCTGCTGGGATGCAGTGGAGTCGTCACCACCACCATATCGTAGAAAGCCGAGCCTTGGCCTTCGGTGCTCTCGTAGTGGACCTGGTACAGGGCTCTCCCCTCTGAAAAGAGACAGGGGACAGTCAGGAGCAGCCCTGAGCCTCGTTTTTCCAACCTGACCTCCATCCCTTCGTTTTCCAGCACACACCAGTGCTGGACCACAGCACCTGCTGGGTATGGATGAGCTGCTGATGCCTTAGGGTGGCAGAAAGGCTTCACTAAAACTCTGGGAGAATGTCTCCAGAGAAGGTGAGCCCAGCGGGGCCAAAGAGGACTGGGGAAACACAGCCCACAGCCCAGGCCCCAGGTATTCTCCTGCTGAGGTGGAAGGGGGAGTGAGCCTGTGACAAGGATGGTGCCACAGGAGATCCTGATGGACCTCAGGAGGGAGGGAGGGCAAGCTCAGGGCTGAAGTTGGTGCAGCAGGGTCCCCATTGGATCAGACAAAGGGAGGACAGACCCTCAGGCCCTCTCCCAAATGCCTCACTGGGACCAGGATGCCCTCCAGCCACAGCATTCCCATGCTGCCACCACCACCCTCCCACCCTGGTGCACCCAGAGCCACACCTGTGCCAAGCTCACCCGAGCTGTGCAGGGAGATGCCCGTCACCCTGGCTGAGATGACATTGGCTTTGGTCAGCTTCAGCAGACCCGAACACACCAGCTTATTCCCTCCTTCCACCGCCCAGGTGCTGCCCTGGGCTCCTGCCAGCGACATGGCCCCTGCAGAGAGGAAGATGAGGGTGGCTCCACAGCCTGGCCGCAGAGGGGACACTGAGGAGCGTCACACAGCGAGAGGAGGCGGCTTCACCTGCGAAGGCGGGCACCAGCACGGACTGGCCGTAGCTGGAGCGCAGCACGGCGGCGATGACGTCGTCCACGAAGCGCTGGGTGACACCAACCTCCAGCAGGGACTCGGCCACCGAGCGCTGGGTCATGTTCACGAAGGCCTCACCCCCCAGCGAGCGCAGCAGCTCCTCCAGGCTGGAGAAGGCGTAGCCGTGAGCTTGGTACTTGTAGATCCTGGAGGGGACAGGAGCAGGGGACAGCCGGTGACGCCCCGGTGCCAGGGAAACCCCCCCAGCCCCTCGGGCTCTCCTACCTCATGAACTTCTCCATCACCTCCTCCACCCACATCTGCAGGCGCAGGAAGCTGATGCCGTAGTGCCACCAGAGCCGGAAGAGGTTGAGCAGGTACCAGTCGGTCTCCTCCAGGACAAAGTGCTCCCCGCTGAAGATGGCGCTTTTCCCGGCCACCTCGCGCCGGTGCTTGAGGCCTGCGGGAGCAGAGAGAGCGCGTGGCTGCCCCTCCCTGGGGCTGGCTGGCTCCTGGGAAAGGCCAGCGCTCCACACGTCCCAGCAGGAATATGGGCAGAGATGCTCTTGGAGGAGCATCAGGAATGAGAGACCCCAAGGCTCTTCCCAGTCACATCATGTGGGGTATCTCACGGAGCTGCTGCTGCCTACTGGGACACACTGGTAGTAGCTTGTGAACAACCCCCCAGCACCAATTCCACCAGGACCCCCTGATGGTAACCACCCCATCCCTTTCTCTCTCCAGGGCACAACCGGGCAGGGGTGCACGGACAGCACGGGGATCCCCACATGCCAGGGGTGCCAAGGGGGACTGACAGAAACCCTCCCAACTACCCCAAGCACAGAGCCCGGGGGTGTCCCAGCCTCCCAGCTCAGCGAGGGACGCCCAGTCTCACCCAGGATCTTGACGAAGTCCTGCATGTGGAGGCTGAGAGCGTGGATGGAGGCTCCGCGGCTCTCATACTGCTGCTTGTTGACGGTGACGGTGGCCAGGCGCCCACCCACGCCCGCCGCCTCGTACACGTCCAGCTGCACCTGCGGCCCGAAGTGCTGCTGCAGGAAATACGCGGTGGCCGAGCCCCCCAGCCCGGCGCCCACCACGGCTGCGGGCGAGAGCGGCGAGAGGCCGGGTCAGCAGCGCCCCGGGGCCGCCGTGGGGCCAGCGGGGATGGGGATGCAGGGATGCGGAACGCCGTGTGCCGGCCCCGGGGCGGCGGGGAGGCGGCCCGGTGCTGCCGGTCCCCCCCGCGGGCTCCCGGTGCCCACCCCGGGCCACCCCAGGGCATCCCCCGCGTACCGATGGAGCGCGGCGCGGCGCGGGCGGCGGGCGCGGCCGGGAGCGCGGCCAGGAGCGCGGCCAGGGCCGGCAGCAGCGGCAGCGGCAGCGGCAGCGAGGCGGGCGGGGGGGCCATGGCGCGGAGAGCGGGGCCGGCAGCGCCCCCCCCGGCCCGCCTCTCCCGCAGGCTCGGCCCCCGCAAGCCCCGAGCCCGCCCCGAGCCCGGCACGGGCGGGGGAGGCGGCGGCGCAGGGATCGGGGTGGTGGGAGCGGCGCTGATGGGGGGAGCTTGGCACCGCTCGAGCATCCCCTGCCCTCCGCTCCTCACACATCCCACACAGCCGGGGCACGGCCCGGAGCGGCTCCGGCCGCACCGCGCTCCTGCTGCCCGAGCGCGTTTCCATGTGGGCACACGGAGGATGCTCGCAGAGCTCGGCCCCCGGACCAGGGGAGCGGGCTGGCTCCTGCCTGCCTCATGCAAGGGCGTTTCAAGCTTTCCCTCGGAGTTTGTGCCCCGGGCAAAAGAAGGTGCCTGACAGCGAGCGGTTTGTGCCAAGGGCATCCCACGGGAGCTCGCTGCTGCTCGGATTACAAAGGATAGCAAAAGGCTGAGCAAAAAACCCCGAACAGGTTGGACGTGTAATTACAGACCCAGGGCCTGTTCCAGCCCAGGGCTGGCTCTTTACCAAAGGACCGAATTTTGAGAATCCATCACTTGAATTTTGTCTCCGTGAAACACAACACAAGCACAGGCCCCTTCTTTTCCCCAGCCGGGAGCCACTTCAGACTTCCTGCACGTACAAGCCTGAACCTCAAGTGTGAATATTTGGGGTGGGCACAGACAAAAATTAACCCTTGCTCAGCTCCCCCTCACAAGGGGCAGGATCCCACCGGGATGTGGAGACGATGATCCCAAGCAGCTCAAAACACAGCACACAAATATCTTTGCGGCACGTCTTGGGTTTTAACAAGCTCTTATTTAACCAGCCTGATTTCCCCAGGGCTGTGGGCGACAAGAAATCTGCTGTGCACGCAGCAGGGCTCCCAGGCAGGTCAGCACTGCTCCCAGTCCCCACCCTGCTCGCAGGAATTCTGGAATATCACGCCATAAGCAAAATGCTCTGCCCCAATCTCCGAGCCTTTTCTGCACGTGGTGGTTTGAGAACTCCAAACTCTCACTGTTGCTGCGGAGAAAAACCAGCAGAGCCAGAAATTGGCTAATGCAGCAGCAGGATTTCCTGCGCTGGGGTGGTTACACCGAACAATGCTCGTGCATTTTAGCAGGATGAGGAAAAGTCATAATGGTTCATCACCCCTGCATCGCGGCTGGCTTTGCTGGCGCATCTTCAGCACGGAAATATTGATCTCACCCCCATAAAGGCTATTTGTAAATGGTCTTTTGCAAATGCTTTTGACTGCAGGGAGAAGTGCCCGGGGGCATCCAGAGCTCTGGGAGAACAAGGCCCACCCACAGGGCACCAAGCAGGAATGGAGGCCCAGAATGAAATCCGATATAAACACACCCTTGCACAGAAAGCCTCGTCTTTTCTCCCACAAATCCCTGAAATCGCAGCCTGCCTGTGGGTACCACAGTGTGAATGCACCCTGTGAATGAAGCCACCCTTGTGGCTGCACACAGGGGCAAACAGGCAGCAGAGCTGAGCAAAGACAAGCCCAGATATCCAGATTTCAGCTGTTTCTGCTGAACCAACCACCACCAGAGGCTGGCAGAAACCATTTCTCTGCACAGCCATCCAGGAACAGACACAGCAGAAGGTGTGGAAACGGCACGGACTGACACACCTGGGCAGGTTATCAGTGCAGGAATCACTGACACCAACACCCTTTGTGTGCATTTCTGGGAATCCTCCTAAAACATCGTTAATAAAATGTTCAGCCAAATGCTGCTGCAGCCCTTTCACAGACAATGAGATCAGGAACAGCAAGAAACCTTCCAAAGTGCAGTCCCAGCTGGTTGGAGTTGGAATGAGCAGCAGTTTGGGGCAGGGAAAAAGGCAAGAGGAGTCACTGCAATTCTTCTGTTTTATTAGCAAATGGACAGGATCTGGACATCTAAAGGAAATCAGCCCTTTCCAGCATCAACTCAAATATTGTTGTCAATTCCTTGCACTGCTCCCACACATCTCTGTTTTTCATACAGCCAGAACTTTTGGGTAAACAAAGAGCACAGAAACACACAAAAAATACAATATATACACGTTTTCCCTCCACCTAAACGGTCTTAGATTTTTGGAGATTAGCAACACTTTGTTCATTTGACTTTGCAAGCAATATCAAAACACCTTGAGTTTTAAAATAAAAAATACTACAATATTCACAATATAAAACTTAAATACATTTTTTTTTAATTAAGGGACTGCTAAGAGCTATTGAGTGATCACAGCTCTTCCAGCAGAAGCTCTGCTGATGAAGCACTGGGAAATTAAGGTTCACAAAGCAACATTCATTTCCACGTTTCCATCCAACAATTTCGTTCTGCACTGCTCCTGGTCAGAGCTCAGATCTTGCCATGCTCATGAGAGTGCCACTGGAGACTTGTTCAGGTGTGGAAATGACTAAAAGGTACATGACACTTCCTCTCATCTCTATTCCTGCCCTGTTAATGTGTTTCTGTTTTATGAAACAGTCACTGGATAAAGTGACTGCAGAGGAGCAGCTCATGGGTCACTGCCCTCCCTGCAGGAGTTACAGAACAGGGTAGAAAAGGCAGCAAGAATCAAGGAGAAATTCAATCTACCCTTCCACAAGCTCATCCAGGACCAAAAAAACAAAAAAAACCCCATCATTAAGTGTGCTTGAAAGGCAAGAGAATCAAATTTTACCTGGGAAATCTGGATTCTATGATGGAATCCAGGATCGGATATTTCATTTTCACTTCACCTTTCAAAGGAAGCAGGAACTGGGACAAACAGCTACAGGATTTATCTCTTTGGTAACATCTGTGAAAGAGTCTCTCAGCATTGGCTCCATTTCACAGGAATCATAAAAGCTGATAGGATCCTGCAGAAGTTTTGTAGGTTTCACTGGGAGAAGAACTCGCCCCACATTAAAAAGGGGCTCTGTGAGGGTGGGAAGGGCTGCACAGGACCCGGATCCTTCAGATTCCTGCTGCAGCCACACTGCAGTGCCTCAGTGAAAGCAGACCCCAGACAGATAAGCTGAATAAATCATCTCTCAGTACAGACAGAAGGTCTGGAGTGCATTTTAGGGTATTTCCTTAAGGCAGAAGTGGGTGAGTATTGGCTGAGGAGACAGGCAGAGTTGGCAAACCCAAGTTGCTCTGAGTGGCTGTAACATTTTTTTCACAGTCCAGTGGCTCCACGGGTGAGTTTAAAGAGGATTTGGATCCCATCAGTCCTGGTCACACCCAGCTGCAGCCTCTCTGTGACACAAAAGTGTTGTGTAAAATGCCTGTGCTTCTGTTTGGCTCTTTACAACTAAAGTTTCATTTTCAAAGTTGGTTTCCAGCTCTCCCCTCATACTGCAAGACTCAGCTGATACAGCAGGGGCTGAAGAGGCAGCAGAGACCCCACTGTTCCTTGCAGCTGAGGACACGGGCTCCTCACTTTTGAGGAAGAACAGCCAGATTTGTAGTGCCACATTTCGTATTTTACTCGTTCTTCTCTGGAGAAACAGCGTACCCTGGTGACCTGCTCAGCACAACAATGAACAGGAAGTGCTGTTTATCTCTGAAACTTCCAAAAACATGAAAATAGTACAAGACACTGAGCAAGGGGTTGGTTCATGAGCTAAAGCTGCCAGAAGTGTTGTATCAGGGCTGAAATCTCCAGCGCCTCCCTCAGAACTTACTGCACAGAGGCAAAAACCCACACTCCAAAAATGATCCACTACAGACCCACACCACAGCTGCCACTAAAAAAAGTTGCATGAAACAGGTTAGAAATGTGCAGATTCCTTAAATTTTTAGGATGCCAACCCACTAACTGCACACAGTCCCCAGGTGAAAGACTGTCAATTCAAAGGCTGTGACAATTTTGAAGTCCACCACAAAAGGGTTTTTCAGCTGAAGCCTAAAAAGGAATGGGAGAAGAATAAATTTTCTTCCAAACCAGGGGTGGCATCCACTCTAAGTAAAGCATTTTTGGAAGTCAGGTTATAGAACCAATTCCAGAGAGTAAAAAGGAAGGAATGAACAGATCAGTAAGAAACAACCTGGAAACCAACCCTTCCTGGTTTTGTGGCTTATCTGCTCTTCTGTCATTTGACTGCTTGCTGCTCTGCAAAGGGTTAAATTCTGATCCTCTTCAGTGACTGCATCCTTTCAGCTGAGATAAATGAACTCCCAGGCAATAGGGCCAGTGGGAAATACATATGTGCTGTGACAACAACATGCCTCCAACCAGGAGGACAGCTCGAGGTCAGCTTTCACTTCCTCAGCCTTCTGCTTCTCTTGCTTTCTTGTCACTGCTGCTAAAATTGGCACAAGGGCACTTGAGACTTTGGAGCAGAGATTTTTCTCCTTGCGTCAAAACCCAAAAGGTTTCATATTTACCAGGATCATTGGAAGTAGGATCAGAATGTGGATTGGAAGTTGGTGTAATCTGAGCAACCTCTATCTGAGGATCTCTACTGGAGAGCTGAGAAAATAGAACAGTCCAGATTTCCTGCTTAAGGGCACAGCTCCATTTTGCCAGCAGCTGCAACAAAGAGCACATAGTTTATCATGCTTGAAAGCTGCACAAATACCCACCAGGGAAGAGAAATTACTCTCCTCTAAAACATACATTTGGGTTGGAGATTAAGAGATGTGAGGACAGTTTTCTGGCTCCACCACAAATCACCATTCCCTGTTTTACCTTTGGGAACAAAGAGTCAAGCTGGAATTTTACCTGGAGAAGGAATATTAACATTAGTATGACCTAACAACTGAATTCTTTTTAAACCCTGATCTTTCTTCAACTCTAGTACGACCGAGATTCCACGAATTCCAGATTGTTTTCCTGAAGCAATGTAAGAAAAAGCTGCCCCTAAATGTCATTGCAAGTGATCATCTTTGCCCCATCTGATGCGTCTGGGGACAAGGGAAGACATCAAATCCAGGTGATAATAATACTCATCCCTCTGGACTTTTCCCAGTGCTTTGCACGTGAAAAGCCTCACCACATCCCTGTGAGGTAGGTCAGTATTATTACAGTCCCTTAATACAGCTGTGGAAAGTGAGGCAGAGAAGTTCCTTTCCTGGAGGCCACTGCAGGAGTCTCCCTCAGAGATGGAACAGGGAGACAAGAAGAGAATTTCAATTTCCCCTTCTCTCCATATCTCCTCTCTTCCCCATACAAACCTTCATGGAGAAAAAAAGCAGAGAAAGAGGCTACAGTGCCACAGATTTCTGACAAACAGCAGGACTCCTACTACTACTGCACAGACTCCAAGGATTATTAAATACACAAGTACCTCAGGACGAACGGCGCCGACGCGACCCCGAAGCCATCACACGACACAAACCCAGCTCAATAAATAAGTAAATACAAGCAGCCGTGACTGTCCCCAGCTCAGGAAGGTCCCAGGTGGGGCAGCTGAAGCCACTTCACTCCTGTGCCTCCACGGCCACGCCGACCAGCGCGTGCCTGATGGTGCGGCCGTGCAGTTTGTAGCCGTCCTGCGTGACCAGCGCCACCGTGCCCGGCTGCATGCCCTCGGCTGGCACGTGGCAGATGATCTCATGGTCGTAGGGGTCGTACCTGCCACCCACAGGGTTCATCTTCTGCAGGCCGTGCTTGGCAAAGACGCTCTGCAGCTTGGCCTCGATGAGAGAGAGGCCCTCGTAGATCTTCTTCAGGGTGGGGTTGGGATCGCTGGGCCCCGCCTGGCCGGCGGCGCTCTCGGCTGTCTTCTCCAGGATGTCTGCGACCTCCACCAGGTCCCTGCAGAAACTCTGGATCCCTGCAGGAAGGAAATGAAGGACAGCTTACAGAACATCCAGTACCAAGGACAGACAAAGTCACAGTGGTTTGAAGGCACCTTTAAAGCCGCTCATTGATTTGAAGTTAATTTAGTCAGAGCAGGCAGTGTCTTCTGATTCCTGGAACCAAAGCTTCAGCATTAAGAGCAATCGAAAAACTCCTCAAACCAAGTGATATGCAGGAAATGCACATCCATACCACAAACATATATATATTTGGTATTCCTGACGAAGCAGAGCATTAATATCTCACTCCAAGCAGTTTTTTGCAACTCAGATTTGATTTAGGACTCTGCTCCAGACACAATTTTGTCACACAAATGCCCATTCCACAGGGAACGAACACAATGAGGGGAAGCAAAAACAATGCATGGCTATTCAAAAGTACAAAGTCCCCAATTTATTCGTAACTTAAAACCATTGTGGAAGAACTGGACCAAAATGGTTCTTGGGTTGGTTATGAAAAGCCAGGCAGGTTTTGTCATTAGAAAAACAGGGTTAGACTGGCTGCATTTCCAACAGTGATTTCTTGCACAGTGCAGGAATTCCAGGAAAAGCTGCCTCCCTCAGTTACATAAATGTCATAACTCTCTGACTGGGATGACACATTAGGGAAACAGAGAAAATGAGGCAATAGTCAGGTGCTGTCTGCAGCTGTACATGTGAACAGGCACCGAACAAAGGGAGAGGAAGGAGATGCAGCAGAGGAGCAGACAGAATCCCAACACTTACCACTCATTTCACGGAATCAGAGTCATTTAGGCTGCTCAAAACCTTCAAGATCATCAAGTCAGCACTGCCAAGGCCACCACTAAACATGTCACTGAGTCTTTTCAGCACCTCCAGGGATGGTGTCCCCACCTCTTCCCTGGGCAGCCTGTGCCAGTGCTTGGCAACACTCTCAGTGAAGAAATTTCTCCTGAAATCCAATCTAAACCCCCCCTAGCACAACTTGAGGCTGTTTCCTCTTGTCTTACCTCTCATCAATTGAGAAAAGAGATTAACCCCACCTTGCTATGACTTCCTTTCAGGTTTTCCTCTTACCTCCAAGTCTCACTCAGTGAGCAATTTCTAATAAAGAACTTATTTTTTCTTCATGCTACATATAAAATCCCAAGAGCTCCAAAAACCCTCTCAAAATGAATCATCCTGTTGTTGATTATCCCCAAACTCAGCAGCCATTTTATAGCACCATGGGTGGAAGGTAAGAAAATAACAGCAGCTCTAATTTTGAGGCTGCTAGAATTAACTAACAATAAACCTCTTGAGATTCATGCATTATGGAGAAAAACAGATTTTCATTCTCAGAGATGGTTCTGGCACAGTGCAATGCCTGAACAGCACTTTCTTCCCCCTTCACCTGCTTCTGCTGCCAAAGCTACGAATCCAGCTCCTTTCACCGATGCTAAAATATTTCTTCTGGAGGTTTTAAACACCTAATCTAGAGACTGGCAACCACTGCCCCAGGCTGCATCTCCCTCCAACGAACTGAAGCAGAGGAGGCTGTTAATATAGTAAAGGAGATCACAACCTCATGACACAGCCGAGTGTGAAATGCACCCTGCCAGAGCCAATCCTCAGCACACAGCAGAGCCTGCATTTTCAACCAAGTCAGAAGAACTAGACTCAGCTTCACTGGGACTATTAAAAATTAAAAAAAATAGTCACAATTCTGTGATTCTGTGGATAAACTCGACAGGACAGGACACAGCTGGACACAAGAGAAAAAATTGTGATTAAACCCAGATATCAGGAGTCCAGGCCAAACATCACAGCAGGCTTTAAAATAAAGGAGGGAGGGCAGGACAGGGGGACAGAAAAGCTGCTGATCAGCACTTTCTGCTCAGGCAGGCAGGCCAGTGAGTAAACAGCTCTTACCAAAGAGTTTGGCATCTTCCACAAACTTCTGCGTTCTCCTCCGGACGTTCTCAGAATCTGCCAAAGCTTTTCGGTATCGCTCCTGTAACCACAGAGGGCACACATCAAACCAGGAGGTAAAACCCCTTTCCTGACACTGGAAACCCCTCAGAAATGCTTTAAAAAAGAGAAGGTGGTGCTGGGCTCCTGCATTTTCATACAAAGCCGAGTCCTTCTACTGATTAACCAAAAACTGCAACTCCCTCAGAAGACCCAAGGAAGGCCAAAAATATTCTGGGCACTGAATGACTGAATTCAGCTGAACAGCCACTGTCAGGCTGCTGCCGAGATCCTCTTTTCTCCAGCAGGCAGCTCTGTGACAGCTGATTTCTCACTTGGTGCAGGATTCTCAGGGTGATTATCTCCAGAGCAGCCCAGTGCTGTGGTATTTAATCCCCTACCTCAGTCACGTGTGTTCTTCCATACAGAACCCGATTTCCACCACACATGGGCACTTAAAAGGACTTCCCTTCTTGCATAATCTGGATCCAGTGTGACATAAAGGTATTAAAGGTCCAAAGGAGGGGCACGAGGATGGTGAAAGACCTGGAGGGGCCATGGAGGAGCAGCTGAGGGTGCTGGGATTGTTCAGCTGGAGGAGGCCAAGGGGAGACTCCTTGGGCTCTGCAGCTGCTCATGAGGGGCAGCTCTGCCCTCTGCTCTGTGACAGCAGCCGGGGAAGGGCTGGAGCTGGGCCAGGGGAGGTTTGGGTTGGATTTTGGGAAAGGTTCTTTCCCCAGAGGGTTCTGGCACTGCCCAGGCTCCCCAGGGAATGGTCCCGGCCCCGAGGCTGCCAGAGCTCCAGGAGAGCTTGGACAGCGCTCCAGGGATGGAGCTGGGATTGTCTGGGGTCTGTGCAGCTGCCCTGGATGATCCTGTGGAAACTCAGGATATTCCATGACTCTGTGCCAATATGTGACACTAATCAGCACGAAGCTACTGCCACAAGGCTGTGAAAGACGTGACCAGCTCCAACACACAGCTTTTCCTGCCAGGATCACACCATCAGTGGCCTGCTGCTGGCACTGCTGACAGATGATGGTGTTTTGGGGAAGGCAGGGTGGAATTTCACCCTCACACTCAGGGCACAGCTGCTCTGGAGCTCTGTGTGTGTCACAGCATTCAGAGAAAAATCCAGGGCTGAAAACCAGACCAAGCCAAGGGGACTGAAGCAAAGGCATCCAGCACACTCACAGTTAAATCTCGGACTTGCTCTTCCAATTTGATGGCTTTGTGCTCCAAGGCACAGTCAGAGAGGGGGTGCTTGGGCTCGTCACTGGGCTCCTCTGGGCCACACTCATCTCCTGTACTCCTCTGCTGAGCTGCAGTGCTGAAAGCACAGGGGGACCCTCTGAAATGCAAACTAGGGACAAAGAAACAAAGTTGAGTAACTTCAGGGTCAAGGAGAATTCAAGATTAGTGTCATTATTAAAAGCAGGCTCTCTTAATAGAGGTACACAGGATTCTACACACAATTTGAGTACTTTTCAGAAAACACAAACAATCAGCAAAGAAACACAAAGAGGTGTTTTTAAATTATTTTATTTTAGACTAACATGGCACACAGAGGCTTTACACCACTTCTTTGGCATACCTTGAAAAGAGTCAGATTTTCACAGAAACACAGAATAAATGAGGCGGGGATAAATAAATAAATGTGAGGAAAACACCTTCAAGCCCAACCTGTGCCCAATCCCCACCTTGTCACCAGCCCAGAGCCCTGAGTGCCACATCCAGTCTCTCCCTGGACACTCCCACCACCTCCCTGGTCTTTTCCAACATAAATAATTCTGTGATTCCCTGTGTTTCACTCTCCCTCCTACTACACTTCCTTTTACAAACCAGCCTAGACAGGGCTCATTCCTGTCAGCATGAGCTCCAGCTCCACCTCCCTCTCACACCTTACACCAGGAAGAATCTGCAGAACAAAACAGAATTTACTTCCAAACCGGCTCCATTCCGGAAACAGTTCAGTACACACCTAACAAGGAAGCGTGTATTCTCCTTTTTTGGGAATACTTGGGCTCTTCCTCTGAGCAAAGCTTTCAACACCCCCTTCATGCAATGTTTTATATCCCCTCTATGCAATATTTTCCTTAATTTAAGTGCACATCTACCCCGTGAAAGGCAGCACAGCCCAGAAATCCCTGTGTTGGCATCAACTCCACTCCCTGTGTTTTTACAGAACAATTCCACACTGCACAGAGACACTAATTTAGACCCCAGGATCGATTCAGCTGAGTTCACATTACCAGGCCTGCACCATTAAGCATTCTTCCTCTTTAGCAAGGCTGAATTGCTCAGGTTCAATGTCACAGAAGTGCACAGAGTTTCTTCTGTCTATCATGAAGCCTCAGCGCCGTTCAACCCTCTTTATTCCAGTACTGGAATTGAGCAGAATTCAATCTCAAGGAGTTAAAACAGCTGAAAAATAACCCTATAAAACAAGGGGACTTTTCTCTCAGTGTCCCTGAACAGGTCTGCTGACAGATCAGATCAGTGCAAGTGCCCCTAACAAAGAGAAGCCAAATATGTGAGATGTGGGGCAGGGAGCGGGTGTCCCTGAGGTGGTTCAGACTGGCTCAACCCTCAAAACCCAGCTCAGGAGATCTGTATCTGCCCAAAGATCACCAAGCATCTCCTCCCACCCCGTGTTTAGCAGCCCAGATGTTTCCTCATTTAAATCCTTAATACCAGGTGGCTAAATGTCCCACGGCACTAATGACAAACTTCCTTTCCCCACCTGAGGACATCTGCATGTGCAGTTTTTATTAAGTGGGTACTTAAAACATCATCTGTATGTCAGACCACTCCTTTTCAACAAATTATTGTGCCAAACACAAACCTGAAAGTGCTTTCTCTACTTACACTTGCTCTAGAGTAGGATGTTGCTCAGACTAATCTTTAAAGAACCATCTGAGTTCCAGGAATGCAAATACAGGGAAAAAAACCCCCACATTTCATCCCTGGCTGCTGTTTGGGGCACAAGACCCCATCCTGAATGATTATTAAGATTCCTGTCACATTCATTTTATTGACTGCACTTTATCAAAGTTAGACAAAGTAGATTAAACTAGAAGGGGAGACAGAGCAGTATCCCTTCACCAAGCCTTCAAAAATCTATCTGAGGCTTTCTTTGTACATAAAAATATCCATGGGAAGCACCAGCTACAAGCTTTATCCTTTATCATCTCATATTTCATTTCAAAGAGCTGCAGGGATGGAAATCAGCCACGCTACAGATGAACCAAAGAACCCAGAGAAATCTCTCTGGGCCCCTCAGAGGTGAAACTCCTGTGTTTTAAAAATAGGCTGTGCAGCTCAGTTAACTCCTCTGTGCCCAAGAAGCCAGAGTTAGGGAGGTATTTCCCTCTACCAGCGGTTACAGTGCAGGGAAGGGCGTGTTTTGCGTGGGAGATGGGCATGGAGGAGCCGTTCCCAGCTGCCTACGTGGAGCAGGGAGCTGCCTGCATGGACTCCTGTCCGCAGCCTCTGAACCCAAATCCCAAATCCCAAATCCCAGAGCACAAGGACATGCTCTGGCTGTCACACGCTGCCTGGAAAAGTTATGGCCAAGAAATCACAGCCTGACTCCAAAGGGAATTCTTCAGGTCTGTTATGCAGGGTTGAAAATGCCGCTGAATTTACTCCTTCCTGCAGGATGAAAGGAATCCTCCCCAACAAGTGGCAGGAGCTATTTACAGGCTGTCCATTGACTGGGCTCCATCTTCTAAAGGCTGGTTTGATCACAGCTACCCTAAAAATAGGCACGGATCCCACGGGAGGAAGCTGACACATCCTGAAGCGCCAGGCACGTTGAAGTCGCGGGGCGTGTGAAGGGAGTTACACAAGTTGGTGCTACAGAAAGATTTACAGGGTGATGTCACAGAAAGCCGAAGAGATAAGAAAGAGCAGAGAAGCTGATTGCAGCCATATGGCTCAAGCCAATTGTCCTTCAAGATTAATATTTCAGTGATGAGAGAGGGTTTCTGGTCAGAGGTAAAACGGTAGCACCTCTTTCTGGAGCACCCAACCATTCCAAAGTGACAATCAGCTCTGTCTAAGGCAAGGGTCCTTCCCCATCCGTCCTGGAACACTCCCTCCTCCTCCCAAATCAGCATGACAAAGTGCTGAGACACACACAGACATCTGCACTGCTTTCAGCTCTGATGAGCCTGCTTTGGAAGGAAATCTAATTACTCCCAATTCCTCGGCGCTAGTTCATCAGGGAGTGACTCCAGAGATAATCCAGTGGAAGGAGGGGATTGTCCCGCTCTGTTCTGCACCGGGGCAGTTTTGGCTTCCAGCATGTAAGAAAGACCTAAAGCTCTTAGAGAGTATACAAAAGAAGGACACGAAGATGGTAAAGCACTCATTGCACCTTTTTTAGGGAGGCAAAGCAATTTTCACTCACGTAAGAGGGAGAATTTCCTGACATGCATCTACATTTAGTCCCAAACATAGCTGCCTTTATTATGTGCTGCAGATTTATTATATTACATTTAAATAGTATTTTAGTGGTGTTTCTCTTATAGACAAAAATAAATTAACAGGCTTTTTGGCTTTTTTTTTCTTTTCACCTGCCCATACGTCATTCAAATAACCAAAGCACCTTTATTGATTTCTTTTTTCTAAGCCATATGCCACGATAGAAAAAAGCATGAGTGGACACTGTTCCTCTGTCTAAATATTGACACAATGAAATGGATTCTCTTCCTGCGACCACCCGAAACACACTGATAGCACATGTGCTGCCTCAGCATCAAAAACAAAACCCGAGGAGCACATAAAAGCCGTAATTAATGAATAAATGGTTCAGCGACACACAGAACCCACCCACAGTTCCAGGAAACCACCTCCCAACGTGACTTACCGAGCGCGGAAACGCTTTGCCTTAAAAACGAGTATTAATTCACGCCAAAAAAAAATCACTTTTCCGGGAAAAGAGCTTGGTTATCGGGGGTAATTTCAGCTGCAGGGCGTTCTGAGGAGAACCGCAGCGTTTTGGGGATGAGATGGGGAGCGGCGGGGGATGATGAGAAGCGGCGGGGATGATGCAGGTCCGGGTCTGGGTCCGGCTGTGGGTTCGGGTCGGGGTCCAGATCCGGGCCAGCCTCATGGTTGGGATTGGGGTTGGGGTTCGGATCCGCTCCCGTTCCCGCCCCCGGCGCGGCGCCCGCCCGGGCCCGGCCCCGCAGCGCTGCCACGTCTGTCCCCGACAGCCGCGGCTCCGGGCCACCCCTGCCCCCCCCGCCCCGGCCGGCCCGGCCCGGCTCGCCCCACGTACCTGCCTGTGCCGGCCTTGCCGGCCGCCGGCAGCAGGGCCCCGAGGCGCCGCAGGGAGCGGGCGGCCATGGTCCCACACGGACCGGCCCGGAGCGCCGAGGAGGTGGCGGCGATGCACCCGCGTCACCGCAGAACTACAGCTCCCACACGGCCCCGGGCACGGCACCGCGCTGAGGGGATGAAGGAGGGGATGTGGGGAATGAACTACAGCTCCCACACGGCCCCGGGCACGGCACCGCGCTGAGGGGATGTGGGGAATGAACTACAGCTCCCACACGGCCCCGGGCACGGCACCGCGCTGAGGGGATGTGGGGAATGAACTACAGCTCCCACACGGCCCCGGGCACGGCACCGCGCTGAGGGGATGTGGGGAATGAACTACAGCTCCCACACGGCCCCGGGAACGCCGGGCGGGGCTGAGGGGATGAGGAAAGGCGGGGATGAGGGGAATGAAGGGGTACGGATGATGCTCCGCCCGCCGCCGCACACACCGCTTCGGGACCCCGGGACTCGGCTCCGGGCACAAGGGGTCCGGGCTTCGGGGTTTGGCTCTGGACACGGCTCCTGACCCCCGAGACTCGGATATGGATACGCGGCACCGGTTCCCTGGAGCTCGGCCCCGGCCCCAGCTCCTGCCCCCAGCGCAGTTCGGAGCCGGACACCGGGCACACAGCTCCGGGCCCCTCGGCTCGGACCTGGGCACACGGCTCTGTCCCCCGGGCTCGGACCTGGGCACACGGCTCTGTCCCCCGGGCTCGGACCTGGGCACACGGCTCTGTCCCCCGGGCTCGGACCTGGGCACACGGCTCTGTCCCCGGGGCTCGGACCTGGGCACACGGCTCTGTCCCCGGGCTCGGACCTGGTCCCCACAGGGCTCAGACCCACACACAGCTCCTGCCGCTGGCCAGGCAGGTTAAGGGGTGGTAACAGGACAGGTTTCACCTGTAGTTCAGGAAAGGACTGGAAGAGACTGCGAGTGTTCCTTTCCCGTGGTGAATAAACATTAGCCAAAGCCCAAAGCCTTGGTCAAAGCCACTGACAACTGCAGGCTACCCACAGGGAGCCAGTGTGAAGGATGAGGGACAATGCCTCAAACTGCCAGAGGACAGGGTTAGATGGGATATTGGGAAGGAATTCTTCCCTGTGAGGATGCTGAGGTCTGGTACAGGCTGCCCAGAGAAGCTGTAGCTGTCCCATCCCTGAAAGTGTCCAAGACCAGAGTGGATGGAGCCAAGAAGAATCTGGGATAATGGAAAATGTCCCTGCCCCTTGGAACAAGATAAGCTTCCAACCCAAACCAGTCTGGGATTCTCTGATGTGCTTTCATGGGCTGCTTGTCCCAGCAGCTGCTGCCACAGGAGTGCTGAGCCCACCCCAGCCCCTTTCCCTAGGAGCAGGAGTAGCTTTCCCACCTGTTCCCTCAGAGAGAGGATCTGGCAGGCCAGTGCCAGCATTTTTATTAAAAGCTGCTTACCTAGTACTAACACAGGGCTGTGGAAGTGCGAGCTCCAGAGGTTAATTGTGGCAGTCCATAGCATGAGAGGGTGATTGTGACTCCCTTGTTCCCAGCACAAAAGCTGGGGCCTTTTCCTTTCCTTTCCTGTCCCTTGTTTCTGTCTGTGCTGAATGACCTTACTCTGTTTTGCTTTTCTGCTCCAATAACCCTGCTGGTTTGTTTTTCTTTTTTAAAATTTTTAGACCTCCCTTCACTCCATTTTGATCACATGCCTTACCAACCTGTGTCTGAGTGCAGCAGCCAGAGTGTGAATGTGCTCTTGAATGAGCCTCGTCCCTGCTCCCCGCAAAATCAGCACGGGACCAGGGCAGAAAGCTGGCCTGCCTCCATCCCCAGCCCTTTGCAGCACTTCTAAGCTGTCTAGCAAAGGTAAAAGGCATCCACTGTTAATTTGCTTTCCAATGCTGACACTTGAGCTTCCTCCATTCCAAGGGAAGGCAGCATGCCGTCACCCTTACTGCTTGGAGAATGAGAAGGAAATACTGGACAAAGGCACTTGGTTGAGGCACAGCAAGCTCGAGCCATGAGGAACCCTGAGATGAAACCCTGCAGAGCTGGGAGCAGTGAGCAGGGTGAACAGTCAGCATCTCCGAAGTGGCTGGTCCTGAGCAGCTCCTGAATCCCAGTACTGAGGGGGCCAAAAACCCCAATGAGTCCACGGATGCTTTGGCAAATGTTAGCCTGGACACGTGCTGATCCCAAAAACTGGAGCACCTGCTGGGCAGTGCCAACTGCCAGCCCCAGGCTCTCCCCTCCTTCCTTCTGCACCCAGAGTTTGTGTCGGACTTCTGGCTCTGGGGCAGGCTCCCCCAGAGCTGGGTTTCCCAGTAGTTTGTGACCCTGATCCACAAGGAATTCCCTTTCCCCACCCGCCTCCCAAATCCCCTCCCTCCCCCTTTCCCTGGTTTATCGTGGTGGTGGTGCTGCAGTGGTGGGGGCTGAGAGAACATCTCTTCCCACCACGCCTTCCCAGCACCCTCCCAGTGTTTTGGAGAAAGGGGGCTGGCAGCTCCTCGGTGATCCCCAGTGTGTGTTCAGGGCTTGGCAGGCTGAGTTAAGTCTGCTTCTTTTCCCATTCCTGCAGAGAAAGGATAAAAAAATAAAAGGGATAAGGAGACATTGCTGGAAAAAGCAACACTTCAAGACATCCCACCCTGCTGGGGGACTTTGGACCCAGCATTTTCCAAGCATTTTCAGTGCTGCCCTGAGCATTGTGGGGTGATGCTTTCCCTCTCCCACCCAGCCCTGCATGTCCATGATTTCATGGTTAAACAAGGGGCACAGACTGAGATTTCCCATGGGGCCAGGGAGGAGAGGGAGAGCTCAGCAGGACCTTGGCTTTCCGCAGCACGCTCCCTGTGTTGGCAGGGATGATGGAGGGGCTTCTCTTCCTCAGCTCTGCCGCACAGTTCACAGGGACCAAGTGCTCAGGGGGGGTCCCATTTGGCTTGTTTGTAGTTTCCTGTGGAAAAGGGGGAACAAGAAAAGCTGAAGAAACCCAGGAAACATTGACAACCAGATTAAAAAAAACATGAACTGTAATGAGAAAAAGGTTGAGGTGACCAAATTCAACTCACACACCTCTGTCCACAATGGGGCAAAGCCAGAGAGATGTTCCCTCTCCCCTGTGCTGCTCCCCACAATACCCCAACCACCATTTCTTGCAGAAGCTGGAGCTGTGCGTGAGGAAAAAGGGATACATACCCCATTCTCAGCCTTGCTGGTCACAGCCAGCCCCAGGGCTGGCCCTCCTGCCAGCGACTGCTTCAGCTGCTCCTTCACCTCTGTCAGCTTGAGCTCCAGATCGACCCGAGACTCCTCCTTGTGCCGGCACCGCTCCTCCAGCAGCGCCACACGCTGCTCCAGCTCCTGCAGCCTCGGCCCTGAGTGCACAATTCCCCAGCTCAGCGCTGGCAGAATCCACCCATCCTCCTGCACAGCGACACTAGATGGGGCTGCCAGCCCGGCAGAGCGCTGCAGCCAGCCCAGCTCCTGGCCACACTGTCCCTGTGGCCAGCCCGGTGTCCCTGTGCCAGCCACACTGTCCCTGTCCCAGCCACACTGTTCCTGTGGCCAGTCCTGTGTCCCTGTCCCAGCCACACTGTCCCTGTACCAGCCCATCTCTGAACCCGAGCGTCTCACAGCAGCCCCAGCCTACCCGTGCTGCCCTTCATGGCTTCCCGCAGCTCCCGCTTCTCCTTCCGCAGCAACATCAGCTCGCTGCGGATCGCTGCCTTCTCCTTCTCCAGCTTCTCTTTCTCCGTCAGGAACCGCCTGGCGTCCTCCTCGGCCCGGTTCTTGCCGTACCTGTACTGGTTGGCACCTGCAGGGATGGAGGAGCCCATGAAGGGCTGTACCGATGGCACCCGTGGCTGCACATCCCTCTGGGAGCAGCCTCCTTCCCGCACTGGCCAGGAGCCCTGGGGAGTTTTGTGGCCCGTGGACTCACTGGACGCGTGTCTCTTCACTTTGACTTGCGGGTCCACCCTTCGCGACTTCTCGCTGCAGGACGAGGCGTGGCGCTTCACCTGAGCACCCCCCGGCCGCCCTGGCTCCTCCTCCGCCTGCTGGGAGGAGAGGGAGTGAGCTGAGGCACCTGCAGGGCCATCCCCGCCCGGCCACGGCTCCCTGGGTCACTCTGCTGGGAGATGATGAGCCGTGAGGTCGTGCTCACCTGAACCTTCTCGTAGGGGACATCATCGTACACCACCCGAGAGGAGTCCGCTCGGTGATCCTGGGAGGAGCTGGCCCACCTGCAGAAGGAGGGGCGGGACCTTCCTTTCCAGAACATCCTTGCCAGCCCCTCAGGGAACCCTTCCAGCTCAGGGGGATTCCCGCATCTCATGACCCTACCCTGCCATACCCTTCATCAGCCCCATGAAACCCTTTCAGCTTCCCATCCTGCCCAAGGGAACAACCCCTGGGGCACTGACTGTCCCTGAGACCACAACCACAAACCACAGCCCAGCCAGTGCCCGTTCCAGGGAATCCACAGGGCACAGATCCCCAGTCCCAGCCCAGCACTCAGCCCCTGGCACAGCAGGAGCACAGCCTTACAGGTACGAGTGTCTCACGGCCGTCACGATGTTGGCAATGGTCTCCACATCCACGTAGTCGTAGTGCAAGGCCTCTGGGGCTGTCTGGGAGCCTGTTTCCACCAAGAGGAGACCCAGCCAGCGGCCCAGGTCTTCAGAGCAGCTTGCCTGGAGGACAGAGGAAGAGTTGGGGTGCATGCCCAGCTCCCAGCCCCTCATCCTTGCTGCCTCCCGACGCAAAGCCCTGCTGCGCACACTCCCCCCTCCGTGCACAAAGTTCCAAAAGGTGCCCTGACCTTTCCAGTGGAGTGCAAAACAAGGCACTGCTTGCGTGGGACACTGATCACCCCAAGGATTGCTCCCCCATCCCCACGAGTCTGCCCCACCCCGCTCACCTCCAGCGCCGCCACCTCCTGCCCGTGGCGGAGGATGCGGAAGGCGAAGGGGTGCTTGGGGCCCAGCCCCGGGACCACCTCGCAGCCCCGCAGGACGATGGCGTTCACGTGTGTGCGCAGGTCCGTGCGGTCCTTGTGGAAGTAGAGGGTGTTGCCCTTGAGGCGACACCAGCGCTCCTTCCAGCACTGGTTCACCAGCACGCTGAGGTGGCCTGGGGGTGGCAGGGGGAGGGAAGGGCATCAGTGCCTGCCTGGCTGGGCTTCGGGACAGAGGTTACAGCACGGCTTCCTGCTCACCCCAGCCCTTCTGTGCCTCAGTTTCCCCCCTGACAAGCGGCTGGGCTCAGGACAGTTGCCAGCTTGGTACCACACGGTCTCCCCAAGGCTATTTTTGGGGATATGGATGACCCCTTGCCCAGTTGCCACTGGAATTTGCAGAGCCAGGCCTGGGCAGCATTTTCCAGCCTGTGGCAGTGTCACATCTCCCCAGTGAGCTCATCCCCACCCCTCAGCCCTCCAGCCACGCTGGGGGAAGGATGTCACTCCCCACCAATCCCACTCCACTCCTAGCCCCATCTTTGCCCCCAGCCCGCACGAACCGCAGCAGGGGATGTCCTCCTCGGTGGAGGAGGTCTGGGTGTCCTCAGGGGATGGCTTTTTCTTGGAGAAGCTGATGATCCTGGTGATTTTCTTCCCTGCTGCCCGGCTCATCGAGCCCTTCAGGTCAGCCAGGCCGCTCTTTTTGCCTTTCCCTGGAAGGACAGGGTAGCTGTGTGACCCTGGTGTGTGCCCTGGCACTCCATCTGGCTGCAGAAGCTGCTGCCCAGCTGTGGGCACACAGCTGGCCCTGGTTGGGTGGGCAGTGGGGACGGGGACTGACCGTGCTCGCCGTGCTCTCTGCGGGTGGCCGGGGACCCGGTGTCACCCATGGCCACACTGTCTGAGTCTGAGGTGTGCTTCTCCTGGGACAGGCGCTGTGGGAGAGCAGGATCCCATCAGCATCATCCCCCTGCACAGGGCTGGGATATCCAGCTCCTGTTCCCCTTCCCAGCCCTGCTGAGCTGCTGTGAGAATGGGAAGGGCTCCTCATGCAGCCCCAGGAATTTGGGGTTCTCCAACCCTGTGTTTCCCAGGTTTGCCCACAGCAGCCCCACACAGCCCCTGGACAGGGCCCTTAGAAACCATCACCTTGTCCAGCTCCATCTTGCACGGCATCGCTGGGGAGGTGGGGGCTTCCATCCCGCCCGCTGCTGGACTGCTGGCTTCCTTTATCACCTGCAGAGACAGCCCCAGCTGCCACTTCCAAATGACCCTGGGCTGCCCTCCCTGGCTCAGCTCCTTCACTACCAGAGCCAGGCTGAACCAGGGGGACGAGCCCTGGTCCCCACAGCTCAGGGCAGCAAACCCAGCTTGGTACTGCTCACACCTTAGCCCCTTCAAAACTTCAACCAATTTTGTGGATTTTAGAAATCTCAGAAGGAAGAGACTTAGGTGCCAAGCCAGCATCATCCTGCCAGCACAGGACACCTCGTGACCCCCACTTTAAGGCGTGGTGTGTAAAACAACCCTGTTCTCCCACACTGGGGGTGACAGCTGCATTGGTGGTGTGCTCAAAGGCTCCTTCCCCGCAGCCCCCGCTTCCCAGCCCTGAACAAAGGCAGGAAAGGGCCCTGGGGAAGAGGAAGGGGAGAGCAAACATCCCCCAGCCGGGGCTATCAGCACCGGAGCCACCCAGGCCCTGGGAAGCGGCCGATAAGAGACAGGAGCAAAGCCCCCTTCCCCTTCCAGCAGGGCAAGGCCATTCCCAGGGCAGCCCCCTCCCCAGCTGGAGCAGGGAGGATGCCAAGGGGAGTCTGGGGATGCCCCTGGGAGGAGCAGTGGTACCTTGAGCCACTCCTCAGCCTGCTCCTTGCTCTGCACTGCCAGCACCAGCGCCTCGGCCCCTGGCAGCGAGAACCGCAGCTCGTGCTTCTTGCGCCGCCCGTCCTTGGGCACGTAAATGACATTGCAGGTGCTCAGGGGCACCTCCACGTGTGGCTGCCGGTCCTTGGAGCTTTTGTAGCACTGAGGGAAGCAGAGAGAACTGCTCAGGGCTCAGCCAAACCTGCCTGGCTGGCTGAGGACAGGCCCCAGACCCCTGTGCTGGGGGGGTCTCATAGGTGACATGGGGTCTCAGGTCCCTTGCTGGGGGCACAGATGGAGGTGGCTCAGGCCATGCAACAACCTGAGGGTGCCCTCTCACTCCGTGGTGTCCCAAAAATAGGGGAGCCCTCTGTTCCCTTGCAAGGTAAGCGAGGGCAGCTGCTGCTTGGGTGGCAGCCTTGGGGCAGGGACCTTCTTTGGATGGTGGTTTTTTCCATCAGCTTGGGCTCAGCCACCCTCCCAACCCCTCAGAGGGTTTCTGTGCCCCCCAGGCCAGGCTCACCAGCAGTTTGCCATCCCGGATGATGGTGAGCTGCTTGGCCCACTGCCCAAAGCGCTTCTTGCGCAAGAGGAACGCGCAGATCCGGCAATCCTTCACCAGGTTCATGGAGGCTTCCTCTGATGGCCACTGGTGTGTCAGCTGCTGGCCCTTGCCCTCCTCCTCCTCCTCGTCATAGGACTCGTAAGAGCTGCTCATGGCATCCGAGTCATTGTCTGGAAGGAAGCAGGGGGGTCACCCAACAAGGTGCTGCACACCCTGCCAGGGTTCCCCATGTCCAGCAGGCTCCAGACAGAGCTGGGCTGGGTGCTGGGATAGGTGGATTCCGTGTCCTCCTCTGGAAACAGCAGTGCTTGGCACCAGACCTCTCCATTTCCCTTGGAATCCCAGCAGGATGCTCGTGGGCCGAGCGCCAGCCCCAGGTGCATCGATCCAGAGCCCTGGGCTGCTTTATTTCTTTGCACTCTTTGAAATCCTGCTTCTCCAGCCTCAACCCCAGCAGCCCCAGCCCATTGCTCACCCCCACCTCAGGCTGGACCTTGCCAAACTCTCCCCTCCCTGTCAAGGACACCCAGATACCTACAGGAATTTTTCTGCTCCCCGTTTATCCTGGTGACAGGGTAGTTGCTGTCTGCATCCTCGTAATAGCCGTCCTCGATGGAGTTGGGGGGGCTGGAGCTGTCTGCAGGGGAAGCAGAGGGAGCTGGGGATGGCACACACACTTTTCCCTCACGGATGCTCAGTGGGACACAGCCAAGCACACCCTCCCAGGGCATCCCAGCATTGGTTCTCCCATGGCTCTGATCTCTCCCCCTCATTCCCAGTCTGGCTGGAGCAACAACTCCTTGCAACACCCAGTGGGATGGAAGTGAGTGTGACAGGAGTGATGCTGGTGGGAGCAGCAATAATTCCTTCCCCAGGATGAGCAGCCCAGCCCACTGGGAGCTGCCTGGTTTTTCAGGCAGGTGAGGGATGTGGGGGACAGCTCATGGGGCTCCCCACACCCTCCTGCTGGCCTGGATGGAGCAGGACTCACTGCGGGAGGTGATGTACTCGGGGGCCTTGCCAGGGCCCAGAGGCAGCGCTTCCTCGTAGTAATCCTCAGGAGGGGGAGTGGTGGGCAGTGGAGGAGCAGGATCCACAGGAACCTAGAGCAGAAACACCTCCAGCACGAGCCAGGCAGCAACAGGGGCAGGAGCCCCAGCAGGGCACAGGAAGGGTCCCACCCCTGCCACTGCCACGTCCCCAGGCAGGTGCAGAGCAGAGCTGGCTCGGGGACAGGCAGGCACGTACAGCTTTGCAGGTCTGGCTCCTCGCCAGCTCCAAGCCAGCGCCGTCACTGGTGTCCCCCTCGTCCTCCTGCATGTCCTGCAGGTCCCGCAGGTCACAGTCTGCACGGGGAAACACAGGGTGAAGGGAGCAGGAAAGCAGAGCTGGACACCCCAGCTGTGCCCTCTGGGGATCTCCCTCCATGGCCCTTCCCTGGGAGGGTGCTGGGAGATGGGAATCACTGGGAAATGCAGCTGGAGCGTGGACTCCCTCATGGCCAGTCCCCAGACAGCTACAAGGGAGCAGAACAAGCAGCCAGAGTGATGATGCCCACTCTGGACACGAGGATGTAGCTGTCACCCTTCTTCCAAAGGACCCCAGGACCAGCACACACCCAGTAGGACCCCCAGGACACCCCTCCAGCTGAGCCACACGTACCAAACTCCTCAAAGAGGGACTCCACAAAGCTGGTGCCATTGCCCAGGGACGCTGTGTTGACGTACATGTAGTCCACATCCTTCCCTGGAATTGAGGAGGATGCTCTGAGCCTGGGGCAGGCACTGGCACCCCTTGTCCCCAGGGACACAGAGCAGGCACAGGGCATGGAGGAACCCCCAGGGATGCTGCAGATCCCCCAGGAGAGCAGCAGTGGGGAAGGTTGGGAAGCCCCAGGTGCCTTCCCGTGGAAACCCCTGCGCTCAGCACAAACCCAGGGCAGGAAACGCTCTGGGAAGCGGCGTTTCCGCAGAGAGCAGCCTCCTGGATCCAGGGAGGATCCTCCTGTGCAGGGAGGAGCTGGGAAGGGAAAGCAGGGAGCCCTGAGGGGGCTGAGCAGGTGCTGGGCTCATCCCTGCACTTTGGGAACAGCCACAGCCACCACAGGAGAGGAACACAGACCTGCCGGCGGCTGCAGCTTCTGCAGGATGCTGGAGACAGCCAGCTTCTTCTCCTGCGTGGTGGCACTCAGGTACTCGTGGTCCAGCAGCTTGAGCAGAACGCTGAGCTCTGGCAGGAGCTGGTCCAGCACTGAGGGGAGCAGGGAAAATCCTGTCAGCCAGGAGGATTTTGGGATGCTGGGGTTAAGACAAGGCAAAACGGGCTGGAACTCCAGCAAAGCTGGAGCAGGGCAGAGAGTGGGAGCTGCAGTTCCTGCCAGTGCAGGGCCCCTCCTGCACAGCCAGGGTGGCACACAGCTGCCTTTGGCTCTCCTGGGGCCAAGGGTCATCTTGGCAGAGGCAGCTCGGACGTGCTGATGGATGAGGATGGCTTGAAGGAGGGGACAGCTCCCCAGAGCATGGGGACACCCTGGCTGGGCTGCAGCTGTCCCCACACTGCTCCTTGGCAGAGCAACGCTGGGCAGCACCAAGGGGCTGGCACGGGGTATTTCCCAGAGGAAGGGAAGGATTCCGAGCCACTGATGGGATCCTCCTTCCTCATGTAAGGAAAAGCAGCACAATAAAACCAACTGGTGTTTGAAAGGGTGGAGGGGAGCACAGCAGGAGGGGGATGAGGTGGAGCAGCGCCAGCCAGGATGAGCCCCTGGGCACAGAGACAACGTGCCAGCATGGATCAGCACCATCCCAGGACACGGGGCAGGATGTGGCTCACGAGGCTCTTCCTGCCTCCCTGCATTCTACCCCCACAGCCCTTCTGCTTCCTCCTCCCTCCCCAGAGCCACACTGAACAGCAGCCTCGGCCCTTCAGGCCACGGCACACGGCAGTGCCCATCTCCCCTGGGCAGCCCAAACCAGGACAGGCAGCCCCAGGCAGCAGCAGAAGCCTCAGCAGCGCTCCAGGAGGGACAGACAAACATCCCTCAGACCCTGGGGAAGGAGAAGGAAGCACAGGGAATGGGATTCCTGTTCCTTGAGCTGGAATGACATCCCACAGCCAACACGCAGGCACAGGGCGATGCTCAGCTCGCTGGCTCTCACCAGCACACGCCTCCTGTGCTCTGCCAGCAGCTGTGTGGGGTAAGCACCCGGCTCCCAGGGCAGGGAGGGAGGGAAGAGAGGAAAATCCTCCCTGGGGTGTTACAGAGTGCTGCACAGGCAGCACAGGATCAGGCTCCTGCTGGGGATCTCCAGGCAGGTGACACAAACTCCCTGCAGGGCTTGGCAGGGCAGGGCACTGACTACGAGGAAGCAGCTGGGACAAAAAGTAACATTTCCCCGGTCCAGCCAGCACCTGCAAACATCTGGGGAGTCACCCAACCTCCTGCTGCCCCAGCTCAGCCATGAGCTCCCACAAAGGGGTCAGGGACTGTGCAGACCCAATGGCTTTCCACAACTCACCAAACCCCAGGCTGTGGGGTCAGCAGCATCCCCCACACTCCCAGGACACCCCAAACCCCAGGCTGTGGGGTCAGCAGCATCCCCCACACTCCCAGGACACCCCAAACCCCAGGCTGTGGGGTCAGCAGCATCCCCCACACTCCCAGGACACCCCAAACCCCAGGCTGTGGGGTCAGCAGCATCCCCATCCCCTGCCACGCGTAGGACACGTCCCATCACAGGCACCAGCTCGGTGTCAGGGCTCGGGGCCAGCCAAGGGCAGCCTGGTTTGTGTCAGCAGTGCCAAAGCAGGCAGGGAGGGGGGCGAGGGGACCCTGCCCTGCTGGGCACCAGAGCTGAGGGTGCCTGTGAGCAGCCAGGGCTGCTGCAGGGGCTGAGCTCAGCTGCAGTGCCCCGAGCTGGGCACACTCAGCATGGACACACAGCTCTGAAGGCGCCTTTGTTTCCCCCCAGCTGAGCTGTCCCCTCCGTCTCCCTTGTTCAACATCCTCCAAAATCCAAGGGGGGAGGGAGGGGGCAGTCAAAGAGGCCTGTGATCCCAGGAGGTGCCTGAGCAGAGCCCGGGGGAGCGCAGGGAGGCAAGGAATTCATTTCCTACGCTCGTTAGGCTTCCAGCCTGAAGGAGCTTAACGAGGGGGCACAGGAAGCGAGGGGAGATTGCTCCAGGGGGGCAGCAGGGGATGGCTGGACACCCAAAGTCACCTGGCAAGCAAGGAGCAGCACAGACACTCCTGCCAGAGCTGCTGGGAGCCAGCACAGACCCGCAGAGCTGGCCCAGGGGACAGGGACACATCTGCTGTGTGGGGTGGGCACTGTCACTGCCCCTGGGGGCTCTGAGCCCGGGCACCAAAGGGCTCCTGGGGAGGAGGGCGTGGGATGTCACAGTGACCACCGGTGACGTGGCCAAAAATGGACCCTGTGTCCCCTGCTCTGGGACATCTCCAGCCCTGGTGCTGGCAAGTGGCTCCCACCTGCTGCTTTCTGCTGGGGCTTCTGCTGCACCCAAAATCTGTGGGATCACCCCGCTGCCCTGCGCTCAGGCACCCCAGGACAGAGAGTGACAGCAGAAACTCCCTCCTCGCCACGTCTGCAGCCTGTCCGAGGCAGGATGGGAGATGTCCCTGAGGTCTCTGAGCCTGGGAAGGCCAGGACCCGTGGCAGCAGATGGCTTTAGCATTAACTAACAGGGCTGGGTGGGCTGGGGGGACCCAGGGGACAGCACCAGGACACCGGGGCAGTGCTTCCCCTGCTGCCAAAGCCTGCCCTGGCAGCAGCACCAAGCACGGTGCTGCAAGGAGCTGCATCCCCTCCAGCCCCTCTCGCCACCCTACACCAGGCCAGCTCTATTTTTAGAGCCCACAAGTGCTCCTATCCTCAGGGACCCTTCTCCCAGCACACAGATAAGGTCTGAACACAGCCTGCAGCTGCAGAGCCTCCCTGGCTCTGCTCCAGCACAGCAGCAAAAATCAGGTCCTGCTCCAGTAACCTGCAGAGAGGAGGAAGAGGAGGAGGAGGAAGAGTCTCTGGCCAAGCCAAAGCAGGAGTTTCCTGATGTAGAGACCCAGCTTGTGCAAGAGGAGCGATAAGACAACCCCATAGAGTTCTGACTCCGAGAAAAGCCCAGTCTGCAGCTTGAGAGAGCCCCGGGGAGGGGAGATGCTGAATCACAGCTCTGAAATGCAGTGGGAGGTGCACAGGGACCCCCATCCTGTGGCCACAGCTCTCCTGCCTCCGGCCACGCTTCCTCCTGCGCCAGGTGACGGCTGGGGCCGAGGGGGGCCGGGGGAAATCGGATGCTGGGAGTAACAGCCATTGTTTGTAGCTAAAATAAAACCCAGGCACAAAGAAATCCTTCCTGTTGGCACGGGCAGGGCCCTTGGCCGCTCTGCCTGCAGGCACAGGGCTCCTTACAGCTGCCACCCGCAGCAAAGGAACGCTGAGAGCTCCGGGGATGCCCGAAATAGGTGGGGACAGCACCCAGAGCCACCCCAGCCCCAGGGGGAGCCCTGCAGGGAGGTGTCTGTGGCACAGACAGAGCCAGGGGAGGTCTCTGCAGCACACAAACCACACTCACCTGCCCGCAGGTGGATGTGGAGCCACCTGCGAGAGCCACACGGGGCTGGGACGTGTCCCCACGCCTCGCTGGCTGCTCTGGCACGGGCATCACCACGGGGGTGAGATGCTGGCAGCTCCCTCCAGCCCCAACAGCGCTGCTCTTTGAGGAAGCCCACGGCCTCCTGGGCACCTTGCTGAGCTCCCAGGGCAGTTCCTGTTCCCATTCCCATTCCCATTCCCATTCCCATTCCCATTCCCATTCCCATTCCCATTCCCATGGAGGTTTCTTCCCGCCGGGGAGGAGGAAGTGCCTCTGTGGGGGTGGCCTGGCGCTCCCAGAATTGTTCCTTTGTGCAGGGGACGGGAGGACAGGGCTGCCTGCTCTGCTGTGGCACTGCCCTGGCGAGGGGCAGGAGAGGGGCAGCACTCGGCCCTGGAGGTGGCAGGAGGCAGGCAGGCTCTGCCCCCATCACTCAGCACCTGCTGGCTGTGGGGCAAACTGGGATGGGCTGCTAGGGGCAGGAACAGCAGCCTGGAAAACACTTCCACCTCCTCCTCCTCCTCCTCCCAGCCTGTCCTGCTCCAGGCCGGAGGGGTTTTAGGGAAAAGCCAGCCATTAATGATGGCACTTGAGCCCTGGCAACGTCCCCTAAGAGTGGAAGATCTGCTGAGGGGCCACTCGGTGCACATGAATCATCTCCTCCCTGCAAACAAGGGCCCCTTGAGTGGGGCGGATGGGGGGGAGCCTCTGATTCTGCATCCAACAATTCCAGCGGGAGCTGAGCACTCGGGGCTGGCTCCTGCCTGCCTGGGACCCTGCCACCCTCCCTGGGATAGCTCACAGCATCCTGCTCCCAGTTTGGGTGCTGCAGCATCCCTGGCTGTTGAGGAGCACAAGGCAAGCTCAAACCTCAGCACCTCCCCACGGCCCCTGCAAGCAGGCAGAGCAGCCATGCACAGCTCCTGGGGCCCTCATCATCGTGGCCTTGCAGTCATTAATATCTTTAGCTGATAGCCTTGGAAAATCAATCTCGGGAGAAGAACGTGAAACCTGATTTTCCGAGGGGACACGAGCCCCCCCGTTCTGCCTGCCAGGGCATCGCTCTCTCCCCTTGCACAGGGGGCTTGGGGGGCTCCTCTGTCCCGCTCCAGCCCTGGCAGAGGGGCAGCTGAGCCACCAGGATGGTTAAAAAGCACAAAGGGTGCCCTGGCTGAGTGCCCCCAGCAGCTCTGGGGATCCCATTCCCAGCACTCTCCCCTTGGCACCCCAGGCCTGGGCTATCAGAGGGACAGAGGCTCCCTGAAGTGACATCACTGCTGGGACAGCCCCTGCTGGCCTGCAGGGAACGTCCCTCATCCCAGCAGCTTCATCAGTGCCACAGGTAATTATTAACAGGCTGATTAAATCACCAACAAACACCTCCTGTGTGACCCAGGCCGCCAATGACCCCCCAGTGTCCCTTCTCCAGGGGCTGTTCCCCCCTTTCTCTGCCTCCTGGAGAAGCTTGTGGCTGTTTGCTTTAGCTCACCCACAGCAAACTCTATCCCCCTGACCTGGAGGCTGCAGCCACCCCCACCCCACAGAGGAGCAGGGGGTGGTTTCTGGGTCACCACTCACAACTGAGCACAGCCAGCAAATAAAATCACCCAGGTGAGAGATCCGTGAGTGACCCAGCTGTGTCCCCAGAGAGGCCACGGGCAGCCTCCAAACTCTGCTCCTAACCCCAGGTACGAGGGGTTTCCAGCCCCAGCTCAACACAATCAGCTCTGGAAAATCCCATGGAGCAGGTTTAGTACTCCCAGACTGCATTTCAGGACCTGGTGCCAGGCTCAGCAGGCTCGGGGCAGGATGCTCCAGCATGGGAGCAGGGCTCGGAGGCTGCTGGCTGGAAAACACATTTAAATAATGAATGAAAAGGAGAGGTTTGAGATGCCCTTTAAAGGAATAGTCAGGCAGGGGTGAGACCTGCTGAGTAATGTATAAAAAACAAGCTTCAGGCAGAGGAGAGATGTTAGGATTACTCAGAACCCAGAATAAACTGTGTTTCCTCCAACCAAAATTTTGGTGTCGGCCTTTTCCAAACAAACTCCAGCAACAGGTTGGCCTGGGCTCCTCTCCAGCACTGGGAGAGGCCCTGGGATGGTGCCCCAAGCCTTTGCCCACCCCTGTGCCCACCCTCTGCGGTGGGCAGAGCAGTGAGCAGCCAGCCTGGGTCACACCTTCCTGCCTCTGGGCACCTGGAGCTGGCACCTCTCTGCAGCCCTTGGTCTCCAAACTTCAGCCTCCAGGAGAGTCAGAGGCTAAGTGCAGGAATTCCAGCCAATTGTGGGAATTCCAGCTAATTGTGGGAATTCCAGCTAATTGCAAGCATTCTAGCGGGAAACCCTCATTCCCACCAGTCCACACCAACCACCCAGGGCTGAATCCAGCCCCCACATCCCCAAAATCTCCTCTGCTTGGGGTGGAAAGCTCTCTGCACCCCAAGAGACACTTCTCCATGTCCTACGCATTCCCATTGCCCAAAGCCAAGTTCCAAAACGCCTTGGATGCAATTCCCAACCTGCAGGAGCGAGACATGGGGAGGCCACCAGAGCTGGCACATCTTGGGAGGAAAAGTCACACGGGGAAGTTGTGACAGGATCCTGAGAAGGAGAGGAGGATCCAAACCCTCACCAAGCAGGGGATGGGCAGGGATTTGCAGGAAGGAGCTGGTGGATCAGCTTTCCCAAATCCCACTGCACTTTCCCAAATGCCTTCAACAGCAGAATGTGGATCCTTCTTTGCAGATCTGGTGGGGGGAGAAACCACAGATCCTGGGGGGAAAAATATCCCTGTGGATCTGGGGGAGGGAGATGTGCACCCAGCCCCCAGCCCTGGCATCCCTGCCCCGACCCCCACAATGCCCAGGAGTTCCAGAGCTGTGCCAGACAGGAATCCCAGGGATTGGAACCCTCTCAGTGGCCACCTCAGCCCTGTCCCCATGTCCCCAGGCACAGCAGGGTCCCTGTGTGTGGGGGCTGGGGCCGTGCTGTCCCGGAGGACCCTCGGCGAGCAGGATAAGCGTTATTTTCTCAGCCCTTCCCTTTCCTTCCCTTGCCAAGCTCCGCCGGGAGCATCAGGTGCAGAGGCAAGGCCACCATCCGACAGCATTTCCTACCCGGTTAACCCCTGCAGGGCAGGGCTGGAGGGGCAGGAAAACCGGGATATCCCAGCGGGAAAGGTGACAAGGTGGGACTGGTCACTGCCGGCGGCTCCAGCAGCGCTGGCACTGGTTCACCTGCTTTTAACCTGCTGCTACTTAAGTTCTATTCCTTGTTCTGTCCTTCACAAGCACTGTTTCCCAAAATTTTGGACATCATAGAATGTGCAGCTGTTCCTCCATCAGAAACTTGGGTGGGTTTAATGCTCAAACAAACCCCGGGAGAAAGCCAAAGCCATTCTTCAAAGTGCTCCTTACACATCTCCTGCTAATTGCCAGCAATCAGAGCATGCCAGCATCTCCCCGAGCTCCCTCTTATCACTTCCAGGATCAAATGCACATGAAAACCACTTCAAAAAAAAAGAAAAAAAAATTAGTTTGAGCATGGAAACCCCTTGCAGCAAAGCTGGTTTTGTTCTGAACTGTTGGGAAATGTCAGTGTTCTCCCTTGCCTGCCAAAGAGGCGGCTTTGATGCCACGGGAGGCTTTATCAGGAGCAGGAAAGGAAGGGGCTGCAGCAGCAGTGCCGCGGGGGGAGGCTCAGGGAGGTTATTTTATCCTTCTCCTCTGCAGATTGTCGGCCCAGAATATCAAGAATCAGACCTGAGCTCCCCAAATTAGCACCTCGGGGTGATGACAGGCGGCTGCTGCCTGCCAGGGTGCCCTGGCTGGGGTGCCAACCCCTTGTTTCTGCAGGGCTGGCAGTGAAAAGTTTCCAGCCCCATTGTCTTGTTGCTGCCCTGGGACAGTGACATTTAATAGATATTTTACTGGATGGAGAGTTGTGTCATTCTTTTTTAAAGCTCCTTATATGCAGGAGGAGATGTGTTCCTCAGGAGGGAGTTTGAGCTGTGCCAGGCTAGATAATAGGGAAGGGTTAAGGGGTTAGGACACAAGTCTGGGATGCCAGAAACCACTTCAAGCCTCCACTCTGCTCCACTGTTATCTCCTGTCCCCAGCAAGTGATTTGGCTACTGCACAACAGGCAGAGCTTGGGTCTGGCCCAGTGTTCTCCTCTGAAAGGGCTTCCCACTGCTTGGGATGAGACAACTTCTTCAAAACCTTAAACAAAGTTTTCCTGGGCAGGGATAGGAACCTCCTGCAGGCCCGTGGGAGCTCGGGCGCTGCTCCACAGCAAAGGGCACGGCAGGCTCGCAGCTCAGCACGTTAGCACAGGAAAAGAGCATTTCCAGGTCAAGAGAGGAAAAGAGGCAGGTTTTCCAGGCACTGCAGGCAGATGGGACAGTCCCCAGGGCTCCTGGCTGGGGGGACACTATTCCAGAGTGGCCTTCCCCTGTCCAGCAGCCCCTCTGTGCCCCTGCAGAGCTGCCAGGAGCCTTCACACGGACCCAGGGTTTCCCTGCAAAGGGAAATCTGCACACAGCAGGATATTGGAAAAATCCAGAGGGGCGAACAACTCCAGCACTCCATCAGCATCCCCAGGGCCGCCTCCCACCTTGTTTTACCCAGCCCAGGGGGCTCAGCCCCCTCCCCACCACCCCCGGGCTGGAAACAGGCGGTGGCTGAGTTTCCAGCGGAAGGAATGGCTGCAATGCGAGGAGAGCTCGGCACTTGCCCGGCGCTAACAGCTGGCCCGGGCTGTGCTTCTCAGCACCCCAGAGCCCTTCCACCGGCAGGATTCCTGCTGCCAGCTCGCAGGAATGATCCCGGCTCCCTCCCACCCGTCCTGCAGCCTCCCCATTCCTGTGGGCGAGCTGGAGCCAAGTTTATCCCTGACACATCTCCACCGGCTTTCCTGGATTTAGAGCCCAGATAAGTTTGGGGCAGGACCTAAATTCCGGTGGCTCAAAAGGTCAGGAAAGAGACACTTAATGAGGGGGGAGAGGCCATGTGTGAGCACAGGCGTGTTTGAGCAAGGGATCGGCTCCCAAATCACACATTGGGAGCTGGGCTCTCCATCAGCACAACCCAAAACAACTCTGCCAAGAGCCTACAGCACCATTCCCCCCAGTCAGCACTGGTGGAGAGCTGGGCCATGCACTGGGCACTGAGAATGAGGAAAAACTGGCAGATGATAAAACCAGGATACAACAGGGCCTGAGCAGAGCTCCAGGTGAAGAAAGGAACTGCCAGAGATCAGCCAGAGACTGGGAATGGGCACAGAGCTCCTGCTTAACCCTTTCACTGGGGAAGGGAACATTCCCTCCAGGAGTTACAGCCCCCAGAGGGATCCAGCAGCTCTGGATGATGGGCAGGAGGGGCTGGGGGAGGTTTACATTAGCAAAGAACCATCCAGGTGGCAACAGCAATTCATCACAGGCAGGCGCTGCTGTGGCTGCCATGGCAGGCACCAGCGAGGGGGATTAAACAGCTCTTCCCTGGCAGGAAGAGGCCAAACCATGCTCAGACACAGCTCCCTCAGCTGGACATCCCCTCCTTCCCTGCCATGATGTCCCGGGTTTGATTTTTGGGGTGGGCTGAGGTGCAAAGAGGGAATTTCCCATCAGCTCACACAGCAGGAGCGTGCAGGAGCCGAGGCGCTCTGCTCGCCCCTGTCCCAGCAGTGATGTCCTCTGAAGGACAGCCCTGGCATCAAGTGTCACTTGACAAAGCTCCCCCTCCTGCCACAGCTCCCTCCTTCAGAGCTGGCAAAGCCACCGTGGCTGGACACAGCCCCCGGGGACGGCTGTCCCTGTCACCGTCCCTGTCCCCTCCCGGCCACTGGCACCGCTCCCCAAGCACTGACACCGTGCCTGTGTTTCCAGCAGTCCCAAACTCCTCAGAGCTGTTTCCACTGCGGAAACGCCACCCCATCCTTTTACATCGGCGAGGGGAACTCTTGACCCCTGGGTCTGTGTGGTGCTGACCCAGGGCTGCAGACACAGCACTCCTGAGGACTTCAGCGTGGTCCAGCCCGTGCGGCCAGAGAGGCCCCTGGCCAGTCTCTTATCGTTTTTGGCCAGTGTTTCTGTAGCAGCTCCAAGGACAGGTCAAGGGCCAGGACCCCCGTGCTCCATCATGTCACCACCTGCTCCTCCCGTGCAGCCCCAGGCTGCAATCAGCAGCAGCAGCGAGAAGCAATCCCCCTGCAAACCTCCCTCTGCTCCCTCCAGGGACCTGGCAGCCCCAGCAGAAAGCCAGGACCTTCTCTGCAGAGCTGGCCCAGAGCCCTGGCAGGTTTATACAGATCCCAGATCAAAGCCCAGGAGCTCCGGGAGCCCGGTGCCACAGGCTGCAGGCGGGAATGGCACACGTGTGGGAAGGCAGCTGCTCCCCAGCAGGGTGGGGATCGGCCCCTCCGCGGCTTCACCGGCGTCTCCCCAGCCAGGGAAACCCTCTGAACCCGATCAGCTCCATCAGGAGCGTCACCTCCCTTTCCACCACCACCATTTCCCCTAACAAGTGCTTACACCCCACAGCCTCCCTTGCAGGCTCCCGGTGTTTTACGCATCCGACCAACAAAGAGAAACTGGTTCCAGTTCGTGCCCCGGCCGGCCCTGCTGGAGAACTGGAGCAAAAACACGCTGGGAGCAGGGTCCCGCATGGAGCCGCTGGGATTCACCCGCTGGGCTGGGACGGGATGCGCGACCCGCGATTCCCTGCGCCTGGCACGGGCATCCCGTGTGCCCTCCGCGTTCCGTCACATCCCATCCATCCCATCCCGTCCATCCCATCCATCCCACCCCATCCATCCCATCCATCCCGTCCATCCCGTGCCCTCACCGCTGAGCCTGTCCATGGTCCGGAGCCGCAGCAGCCGCGGCCGCCCCGGGAGCTGCGGGCGGGGAATGTCCCGGGCAGCGGCCGCCCGGCGGGGCCGGCTCTCGCTCGGGGCGGCCAATCCCTTCACCCGCCCCTCCTTCCCTCCCTCGCTCGCTGAGCGGCAGCGCCCAGCACCGGCCCGGCCCGGCACGGCACCAGGGACAGCCCGCGGGGACAGCCCGGCCGCGACTGCGGTCCCCCGGCACCCCGCAAACCCCATCCTGCATCCCCCGGCACCCCGCAAACCCCATCCTGCATCCCCCGGCACCCTGCAAACCCCATCCTGCATCCCCCGGCACCCCGCAAACCCCATCCTGCATCCCCCGGCACCCCGCAAACCCCGTCCTGCATCCCCCGGCACCCCGCAAACCCCGTCCTGCATCCCCCGGCACCCCGCAAACCCCATCCTGCATCCCCCGGCACCCTGCAAACCCCATCCTGCATCCTCCGGCACCCTGCAAACCCCATCCTGCATCCTCCGGCACCCCGCAAACCCCATCCTGCATCCCCCGGCACCCTGCAAACCCCATCCTGCATCCCCCGGCACCCCTGCAACCCCATCCTGAATCCCCACCCCTGCATCCCCCATCCTGCATCCCCTGGCACCCAGAGACCCCCTTGTGACGGGTGAGGGTCTTGAGTGCATCACCTCCACCTGCCTGGGTTGGGCAACTTCGGTTTAGGGAGAAAATCCCGAATTCCCCCACCCAGCAGCAAGGACAGCACCCCCTGACCCCTCTCTCCTTGTTTTCCCCTCCCCAAGATCCCCTCCATGTCGTCTCCCTCCCGGTGTCCCTCCTGTGCCCGGTGTCTCCCTGGTGTTGTCCCTCCTCCAGGGAGACCTGGGCTTGGGACATCTGTGGGACATCTGTGGGACATTTGTGGGACATTTGTGGGACATTTGTGGGACATTTGTGGGACAGTGTCCCAGGTGTGGCAGCAGGGACAGAGGCTCCTGGCACTCCCAGGACAAGGTGGGCTCCAGCTGAGCCCTGTGGGGACAGCAGCTTGGGACAGAAATGTGATGAGGTTTCACGCATACCCAATTATTATCACGTGAAATATCAGATGGGAATTAGCAACTGGCCTGGAGAAATTCCCCCTCTTGGGGCAATTTCAGCCCAGGACCCCCTCATGCCCAGCTCCCGCATGGTTTGGTGTTTGGTTTTTGGTGGTTTTGGCTCTGGATTGAGCCCCAGTTTTCTTCCACAGCTTGGGGTCACCTTTGGGGCTGTGCTTGGGGCAGGAATCTCAGTCCAGGGCTGCCCACACTGCCAGGCTGCTTTGGGAATTGCAGATTCCAGGGCAGGTGGTGATGCCTGGGGTGTCCCTGCAGCCCTCCCCAGGGCAGTGGGACACCAGCAGGGACCCTTGGAGTGTCTGCTGCCTCAGCATGGAGCTGGAGAGGCTGCCCTGGCTCTGAAAAAAAAACAAAAACCAAGCCCTGCCTCAGTTTCCCCACCTTTGCAAGTCCTTGTGGAGAAGAGTTGCTGTCCATAAAATGCTTTGGAAATGATGCTGCTGATGTGTTATTATTAATAACGTCCCCCAGGCTTTATCACTGGAACTGCTGCCGGAGAGAGAAGATTTCTACAGCCACAAACAGTTGAGTTTGATTTAGAGAGCTCCATTTTGTACGAGGAAAGTAATTATAAATCAACTTGGCTCATTTACTGCTGCACTAAAGCAGACGAGCAATTCCCAGGGCGATGTTGCCATCTCCACCTCAATCCCCAGCCCTTTCCTTGCTGGCACAAAGCTCCAGAGCTGCTGCTGGTGGGAGAACTCCTGCCCTGAGCCCCTGGAACTCTGGCAAACCCCTGCAAGGGGAACCTGCTGGTGGATTTTTGGGCAGCAAAGTGAGCAGCTCTGGGTGGCAGGGAGGGCACTGACCCACTCCGTGGGGACAGAGGGACAGGAGGGTTTCAGAGGGGACCAGAATGTGGCCCATGGCACAGTGAAGGTAAAACCTGCTCTGTCCCCTCACAGGAACTCTGCTGACCCAGCTCCTGCTGTACCCCACATTTCCTGGCCTGGTTTTGGGACTGTTCAATCCTGGTTGTGCCTGAAAATCCTGCAGGATGAGCAAATAGGAGAGCAGAGCAGCACAGACACCAGGGAAGATGTTTGTGTGGAAACAACCTTATTTGTTTTATGAAAAAAATAAGCCAAAACCAAGTTATCCCATAGAGTTTGGGATAGAAATACGTAGAGTTTGCAGTGGAGGGAATTGCCTTCATTCCCAGAGGGAATCATCAGGGACTCAGGCAGCTGTGATGGGGAATTCAGGAAAATCCAGGAGACGTCCAGCAGGTCGTGGGACCTGCATTTCCCACCCCTCTCCTCTGGCCTTCCCCCAGCTCCCAGCTGGAATATCCTGGAATACTCAGCCCTGGACAAACCTGAAGAGTGGCAAGAAACTGCACAAGGCAGGAGGTGGCTTTGGCTGTTCCACTTGGGAAGGGCTGGGTTTGGGGATGGAAAGTGGCCATTCTGGCACCTTGGGAGGAGAAACTGGCTCTGGAGCAAGCCAGGCTTTGCAGGGAAAGCCACCAGCCCAGGAGGGACTGGGACTCAGGGGATCAGCTTGGCCCCCTGGGGTCCCCACAGCTCCTATCCCCTGCCCCAAGCTCTGCATCTCAGATCCTGAAGTGCCCCCAGTCCTGGCCGTGTCAAGGCAGGGAAGGATTTAAGGATCCCGGAGTGAGATCCCACTTTCCTGCCCTTGTGCCCAGGGCCTTTTCCACCTCTACTCCACAGCCCAGCTGAGCAGAAGGGGATGGGACACCCCCATCCCAAACCCCTTCTCTCTGCAGCAGGAAAATCCTCCCCTCGTGTCCCTGAGGGGCAGCAGAGTCTGGGAGAAGCCAGGCATGGATACAGAAATCAGGTTGGAAAAGGAAACACAGAGCATCAAACGATCTGCAAGACTCCAATTCACTCTCAGGGGTGCAGAGAGGGCCCCTGTGCCCTGTACAGCCCCGAGAATCATACAGAGCTGCAATATAGAGATCTCTCTATGTATATATTTATATGTATGTATATATTTATAGTGCACTGCATTTAAAACAGCCGGGCCTGCTTCTTCAGCTCGTTCCTCTTCCACAGCGCCAGGCGGTCAAACTCGGCCATGGTCATCCCGAAGATCTGGTAGAATTCCTCCTGGGACAGGTGTCTCTGGGGAGAAATGGGAGGCTGGGCCAGAGCTGGGCACCTTCCATGGCTGAGCAGAGGGGCTGAGGGCATCCCCTGCCCGCTGGGACAATGGGGTGACAGGAGCCCCCTCGGGAAAGGGGAGCACTGCCTCCCTGCTGCCCCTGCCAAAGGCACAGGGGACAGCTCTGCCCGGCCAGGGGGGCAGCAGGAGCACTGGGACAGTGCCCTGACCCTCGTGTGCTCCTGAGCAGATGTGGGGATGCTCCTCACACAGCCACGAGCCCCACACGCTGCATGCCGGGGTCACCCCGTGGCATCGGGTCCCTCTGTGCCCTGATAGTCCTCAGTGAAAAAAGCTCTTCTCACCTCTAACCGAGTCCTGTCCACATCTTTGGGCAGCTGGTTCCTCCCCCTGGTCTTCACCAGGAGCAGCTCGTAGGGGTAGATCTGCACGGGGACAGGGACACGTGGGGCAGCCATGAGACACTCGGGGCACACTTGGGAATGAGGGCAAGGGTTTGGGTGGCACAGCTGACTCTAGGGCTTGGATGGGACAAGGAGAGGTGGGAATTGCTCTCAGGGTGGCTCTGATCCACCCAGAACCTCCACGGTGGCTCTGGAATAACCTGCTCACTCTGCAAAACCAGGAATGACCCAGGCATGAGCATGAGCAGGAAACCAGCAGCACAAACCCCTGCTCTGTCCCTCACCCGGGGACAATTCTGCTCAGCAAGCATTGTCCCAAGCACCTGGGACCTGGCAGGAGGGGAAGGACTCTGCTCTGAGCCCCACAGTCCTGGGATGGGGCTGTCAGGTGGAGGATGGAGGGGAACAAAGTTCTTCCCTCTGGAGAGCCTGGGGACACATGGACACATCCCTGGGACTCCCACCTCTGCCTGGTGGCCGCTCCTTGCAGCAGAAGGGTCTTACCTTGTACTCTGTGGGGAGAGAAAAAAGCCAGCCTGAGCCACCCCGACCCCTCTGCTGTCACCACCCTCCCCCCAGTGCTGCCCATATCCCCCCATTCTCCCTCCAGCCCCCCTGCCTGTCTGCAGGGGGGGTTGGCAGCCCCCCAGCATCTCCCCCAGGGCACCTGCAGGGTCCCCAGCCCCGTGCCCCCCTCACCTCGCATCCCCCAGTTGACGGCGTTGGTGCTGTCGTAGTGGAAAAGCTCCGCGCTGGGAGGCTGCAGGAGGGGTGGACAGAGGGGGCAGTGAGAGGGAGGCTCCCCCAGGCACCCCAGGTGACACCTCTCACGTCCCCAAGGGAGGACACCGAGGTTCCCCACCCAGGATAAGAGTTCACATGGAGACAGGAGCAGAACTCCTGATCCCAAACAATCCTGAGCCCAGGATATAAAGCAAAGCTCTTCTGCTGGAACGCAGCACCAGCATCCCTCTGGAAATCACCCCATGGGAGTTACAGGGCAGGCACTGCCTGGACAGGGCACTTTGGATCCCAACAAGGGTCATTTTGGATTGGCACAGGACAGCAGTGGCAGCAGGGGTGCAGAGAAGGGGAAAAGAGAACATCCCAGAGATGGAAAGGGAGCTCTGGGGGCTTGGAGCAGCCTGGGAGAAATGGGAATGCCTGGGAGAAATGGGAATGCTTGGGAGGATGGGAAATGCCTGGCAGCAGCAGGAGGCACTCACCCTGTGCAGCCCATTCCTCCTGTAGGCAGGAAGGGAGGCCGACTTAGAAATGAGGGGATCTGCAAAGAATCCACCAAGGGGCATCAGGGAAGAAGCAGGAATGAGCCTCACACCCCCCAGGACAGCCCCCACCGGGCCACCCTCTGCCTCTGTGCTCCCAGCTCTGCCTCCTTCCAGCTCCAGCTCATTTCCAGGCTGCCTTCCTCCCGTGCTGATGTTCCTCTCCCCAAAATCCCTTTCCTGTGGCAGCCCAACCACCTCATCCTTCAGAGCAACACATTCTCCTCTCTCAGCTTCCCCGACTTGTCCTCCCTGCCCTGCTTCAGCTCTATCCTAACCCAGGCTTGCCAGGGCTCCCTCTTTGCTTCCCTTGTTCCCTCCCTGGTCCCAGCACCTCCTCCAGCTCGGGCTGGGCAGGGCTCAGGTCAGGCACTCACCGCTGTCGGCCAGGTAGTGGCTTCGGGGAGCTGCAAGGAGAGCAGAGCCGGCTGTCAGGGAGGGCCAAGCACCCCATGCCATGCAGAGCTGCCCATTCCCAGCCCCACAGATCCTCCCTGGGGCTCCCAGGAGCTCCCACGGGGCTGAGGGGCTCCCTGAGCATCCCCAAACAGCTCCGTGAGGGCAGATGTGAGGAAGGAGAGCATGGACTGGACAGGGCCATCTGTGCTGCCAGGCTCTGCAGTGTTCCCCCCTGTGCCCCAAGGGCAGGGCTGGGTGCCCTGGGGGCTCTGTGACAGGAGCAGCACAAACGAGGCAGCCGTGGGGTGCCAGGAACTCCCAGAGGTGCCAGTCCAGGACAGGTCACAGCAACCCTGGCTGTGATCTTGGCTGTGCTGCCACATCCCCAAGGGATCCTTCAGCCGTCCCACGAGGCACTCCCAGGCTGCCCAGACACCACTGGGCAATGCCCCACCCCAGCTGGGGCACAGGGAATGGATGGAGCCTTCCAGAGAGGAAAAGACCCTCCTGAGCCCGGCTCCATGGCCAGCACCTCTCATCATCCCTTTCCTCATCCCTTTCTTCCCTCTCCACCCCTCAGACTTCCCGAGGGGCTGGGACAGAGGGACAGGGGGACAGGGGGACGGGCAGGGACAGCCTTACAGCCATTGAGGGAGCCCTCGTAGCCCGCTGTGTGCAGCGCCTCTCTGCTGCTGGCCGAGCTGCGAGGGGGTGTCCAGGGGTCTGCGTAGGAGTTGGACCGAGCCTTCATCTCCTCCCTCAGGATCAGCCTCCCGATGCCACTCTGGATCTGGCAGCAGGAAAAAGCCACTTTGCACTCTTCCTTTCCCTGCCCAGCCCTCTCTGGCACATCGTGGAAGGGCTCAGCATCCCCTGGAACCTCCTGAGGATGAGGTGCTGGGGCAGGGGTGTCTCGACCCCTCCTTGAGAGCCCATGTGGGGGTGGCCAGGAGGGGACAGATGGCAGGAGCAGGGATGGTGGTGGCACCTCGGGTGGCAGAGCTGGGCTGAGCTGGGGATGGTTTGGTGCTGGCTCTGTGCCCGGCGGGGCTGGCACTCACCTTGTGCATGCCCCGGTCGTACCCGTCCTCCTCACCCCCTGACGAGAACCTCCGGGCCCGGGGAGCTGCAAGGAGACACCAGGGGTCAGGTGGGGACAGAAGTGGGGGCAGGCAGGGAGGAGGATGTCCCCAACCACATGGGGACAGTTGGCTCCCAGAGACTCCTTGGGTTTTGGGGTCACCATGGCAGGTATCTCAGCCCAACCCCACTTTTCTGTCCAGACCCAGCTCAAAACGAGGTTTCCTCCCAGAAAATTTGGAGTCAGGAATGTGTTTCCCTTTCTCCCAGCCCAAGGGGAATTTGTTACCTTTGGGAGAGCCTTGGAAGGACCAGTATTCCGACTCGGAGTGGTAGTAGGGATCGGGGGAGTAGGCAGGGCTGTACTTGGAGGACTGCGCGATGTCCTCGCTGGTTTTGCTTTTCGTGGCTGCAGAGGGGTTGTCTGCAAAAGGAGCGGGCAGAGCCAAGGTGAGGATCTGCAGAGATCCACCCCAAATGAAGGCAAATCCTCTTCCCTCCCCAGGGATTTGTGTCTGGGACAGCACGGAGCAGAGCTGGGAATAATCAGTTTTCCCACTGCTGACACCTCCTCAGGGGTGCTGAGGCAGACGGTGGGGACAGTGACAAGCAGGGGATGTCACTGATGGGGCTGGGAAGGACCCAAATGGCTGAGAGCCCACGGTGCCACAAGTTCTGGCTCCTGCACCGTGCTCATCCCAGTGCCAGCAGTGCCACCGAGCTCCCCGCGCTGCCCTGTCCCCAGGAGGTGAGAGAGGGACGGAGGAAGGCTCAGAGCCAGCAGGGACGGGGCTCTCCGGGTTCTGCCAGGGAAAGGTGGGGGGAGCAGAGGGCTCTGGCAGGGCTTGGTCCTCATGGCAGGGACACACAGAGTGCTCAGGCTGGGGCCAGAGCCTCAACAGCACACGGGGGAGCCCAGGGGGGAGCTCTGCTGCACCAGAGGCCAGGGGAGGCGCAGGGGAAGGAGCAGCAGGGACAGGAGGTGGCAGAGCCATCCCACCACCTCTGGGTACCCAGCAGGTACTTACAGCAGCAGGAGCAGGCAGCAGCAGGCGGTGGGAATTGGGCAGGAGGGAGGGGAGAGCCCGGGGAGAGAGAGGAGACACAGTTACTGCTCAGGGGGAGCTGCTGTCCCTCCGGGAGCAGAAGCAAGAGGGGACAGTGCAAGGCAGTTCCGCTGAGAGCCACCAAACAAACACTGAAAGCCACCAAACAAACACTGACACACCGTCCCCAAGCTGCAACACCCCGAAGTTTCACGCTAGAACCGCCACCCCAGGGTGGGCTGGGATTTTTCTCCAGGGCTGCATGTGAAACTGCAAATTGCTTTTTTCATCCCTTGTCCGAGGCTGCTCTGACTCCCCTGCTCCCGGTTCCACAGCTATCCCTGGTGTCACTGCCAGCCTTTGCTCCTTCTCTCACAACAGGGACAGGGTCCCAAGTCACACTTGTCCCCACTGCACCCACCCTGCTGCCCAGAGCATCCCGCCAAAGCCCAGCACCCAAACCTTGATGCCAGCCCCATCTCCCGGGCAGCCCCTGAACTCCCCGGGGTGACACGGGGACAGGGACACAGCAGCCACACCTACCGTGGCGCTTATAGATGGGAGGCTTCCTGTAGATGTTGCTCTCGCCAGCAGCTGGTGGGAGAAGAGAGAGAGAAAGGGAAGAAGGGGGAAAGGGAGGTCAGTGTGGGCGTGCTGCGAGCGCACAGGACACGGCTCCTGCAGGAGCCCCAGGCCACGTTTCCATCACACAAGCGCCTCCGGGCTCTCGGGTGGCCCGGCAGGGCTCCGGGCCGGCGGCACGGGCACAGGAGCACGGTCCTGGCTGCCCAGGCCGTGACAGGACATGCAGTGAGCGCCCACAGCATGCACGGGGCGACGGGCACAGCCTGCCAGGCGGGCACAGCCTGACCGCCGGGCACAGCCTGACCGCCGGGCACAGCCTGACAGCCTGGCACAGCCTGCCACAGCCGGGCACAGCCTGCCACAGCCGGGCACAGCCTGACCGCCGGGCACAGCCTGACCGCCGGGCACAGCCTGACAGCCTGGCACAGCCTGCCACAGCCGGGCACAGCCTGACAGCCTGGCACAGCCTGCCACAGCCGGGCACAGCCTGACAGCCTGGCACAGCCTGACCGCCGGGCACAGCCTGACCGCCGGGAACAGCCTGACCGCCGGGCACAGCCTGACCGCCGGGCACAGCCTGACAGCCTGGCACAGCCTGCCACAGCCGGGCACAGCCTGCCACAGCCGGGCACAGCCTGACCGCCGGGCACAGCCTGCCACAGCCGGGCACAGCCTGACCGCCGGGCACAGCCTGACAGCCTGGCACAGCCTGACCGCCGGGCACAGCCTGACCGCCGGGCACAGCCTGACCGCCGGGCACAGCCTGACAGCCTGGCACAGCCTGACCGCCGGGAACAGCCTGCCACAGCCGGGCACAGCCTGACCGCCGGGCACAGCCTGACCGCCGGGCACAGCCTGCCACAGCCGGGCACAGCCTGCCACAGCCAGGCACAGCCTGCCACAGCCGGGCACAGCCTGCCAGGCGGGCACCAGGCCCTTCTCGGGCTGCCGGCACCTGCGAGAGCCGCCTGCGAGCTACCTGCGGAGAGCCAAGAGCAGCCAAAGCCTCTTTCCGCAGCAGAGAGAGAAAAGAGCGAGTCGGGAGGGAAAAGCGAGCTGGAGCAGGCGGAGCAGGGAGGGGGCCATCCATAAACCACCGAGCGGCAGCGGGAGGGCAGGGCAGGGCTGGGATGGGATGGGAGAGGAGCTGGGGGAGCCTCCGGGCGTCCTCCGAGCATCAGCGATGCTCCGGGCGAGGGTGCCACGCTTTTGGGGGCACGGGGAGATGCCAAGAGCCGAGTGGACGGTGCGGGGTTGTGACCCCGGCGAGGGGTGATGGGCAGCTCTGCCTGCTTCCCAACCCACTCTCCCGTCCTGCCCGCTCCGTCCCCGTCCCCGTGGGCTCTGCGTGGCCGGGAGCGGGTGGTGGCCCTTACCTGGTGGCCCCTGCAATCCCTGCAGAAGGGGAGCAGGCATCTGGCAAGCCCAGAAGACTCTGGGGGGAGGGAGCGGCGGGCCCTAGGGGGGTATAAAATAGTCATCTGTAGCGGATGGGTGTGGAAACTCCTCTGGCACACCCGCTCCGGCTGCTGATCCTGGGGACAGGCTCTCACCAGGGGACTCATCCTCGTGTGGAGAGTGGAGGGAGGGAAGGGAAGAGGAAGAAGAGGGATGTTGCAAGGATCAAGCAGACTCCGGGCGCCTCTGGGAGCTCCGGGTGGTGACAAGGGGGACAAGGAGGAGGGTTCAAGCCGTAGGTCCTGTTTATGGATGGCCTCTACCAGGGGTAGATCCTGCTGCCAGCTGGCTCTAGGCAGGCGGCGGAGCGAGGCATGCAACACAGCGGGGACGGCACATGCGGGCATGCCACGGACACGGCGCTCCCCGGGCAGCGGGGGGCTCCGGAGCCTACCTGGGATGTGGAAATGCTTGGGCGCTTGGTATGAGGTTGGAGTGGAGGACCTCACATCTAACTGGCTATAGTAGGGGGAGCTGCGCCCGCTCTCGGTGCCTACGCGGGGCCGAGCAGAAGCAGCCGTGAGTGACCGAGAGAGAGAACAAGAGGCAGAAGAAAATGGGTGTTAAATGCAGCGGTGTTAGAACGGCAGGGGCTGTGTGAGGGGCGGGGGGTGACGGGGACGTGCGCAGGGCTGCGCTCCGGGAGAGGCAGTGATGGAGCGGGGGGAGATTTCCAGCATCTCCGGAGCGGCCGGGATGCGGAGGAACCTCCGGGCAGCCCTGCCGGGACAGCCCAGCGTGCTCAGAGCAGGCGGTGATGAGCCCTTGGCGGTGCAGCGGGGCTCTCAGTGAGCTCAGAGCGTTCCAGTCCTTCCTCCACAGCTGCAGAGCACAGGAGACAGCCCAGGCGCTGCTCCCCTGCCATGGCACTGGCCCTGCTCCCCTGCCATGGCACTGGCCCTGCTCCCCTGCCATGGCACTGGCCCTGCTCCCCTGCCATGGCACTGGCCCTGCTCCCCTGCCATGGCACTGGCCCTGCTCCCCTGCCATGCTCCGGGGTGTGCTGCATGCCCGCGTGCGAGGAGCTCCCTGCGCACCCCTGCCACAGCCACCAGCGCAGCTCAGGGGTCTTCACCAGAGCTGGAGGTCACCTGCCTCCCACCCCATCCTCTGGGAGCCTCAGCTCGTGCCTGAGTCCCCCTCGGCCTCTGCTTGCAGCTCGCAAGAGTTTGGAGAGGCAGAGGACGTGCAGAGCTGGGCACTGCGCCCACCGTGGGCCACCCCAGGCCTCCTGCTGCTTGCCAGGTGAGGAACGACAGAAATCCCAGAGATATTTTTGTGATCCTCTCTCCACTTGAGCTCAGCTCAGGCTGGGGTTGCAGCTGAAATCCTCACCTGAGCGGTAGAAATGGTGTGGGGACCTGGGGATGGTGGGGGACATGCCCTGGCGGCTGTAGGTGGGGGAGTCGATGTAGCCAGGGCTGGAGGCTCTTCTCTGCCGCGTGTCAAAGCTCTCGTAGATGTCCTGGGGGCGAGGAAGGCGTGGAGAGAGCGGGGTTAGAGCTGGCAGGAGGTGTCCCTCGGATGGGGGTCCCCTGCCTGGGGCAGCCCGGGAGGTGCTCTGCGTGTGACACTGGCCAGGGGCTGTGTCCCCTGGGGCTGGAGGGGTCCCCGGCCCGCCCTGCCTCCCCCCTGCCAAGGCACAGGTTTGGGACCAGGTGACAGTGTCCGGGCAGAAGTTTTGTGCCTGGAGGTCATCCCCAGTTACTGGTGTCTCCCTCCACGGGGCAGAAGCTGCACCCTGGGGCCATTCCGCTCTCTCTGGGCACTGAAGGACACACATCCCATCTCCCCACACCCTGGGGCAGCCCGGAGGGACCATCAGCAGAGCCCCTGGCAGAGGGACAGCCTGTGGCAGCAGGAGGTGACAGACCCCCAGTGCCCACAGGGACATTACCTGTGAGTATGGGGAGAGGGTCCCCAGGGACTGGAGGCAGCAGGAGGCAAAGTGAGGAGGAAAAAAGAGACAGAGAGAGAGACAGCACAGGGTTAAGAGGAGCAGTGACAGACTGGGGTCCCACAGCAGCTCGTTCTCAGCAGTGAGGGGCACTGGTGGCACAGCCAGAGCTGAACTGGGGCAGGACGCTGGGCAGGAAGCCCCTGGCCAGGAGAGGAACTGGCAGGAGGGATCAGCAGAGCTGTCACCTCTCAGAGACCTCTGTGGAGAGGGGAGGCACAGAGGTCACGCTGCCTGCACCATCCTGGACGGGCTGTGCGACACCAGGCTTGTGCCAAACCCTGGGGATAGGGATGTAAGAGATGCTGCTGCCAAATCCTCTCCCAGCACCGCTTCAGGTGCCCCAGCTGTGTGAGCTGCTCTCCTTCCATGGGCTCCCTGAGCTCAGCCAGCAGCCCCAGCTGGCCAGGCAGGACAGTCCAGTGTCTCAGCATCCCCCCATCACAGCCCTGCAGAAATGCCCTGCCCCAGCCCCTTCCCTGGCTGCAGGGCCAGCACCCAGCAGGGCAGCCCTGCTCCAGAGGTGCTCCAGAGGTGCTCCAGAGGTGCTCCAGAGGTGCTGTGCTGGCTGGGCTGCAGGACTGTCTGCCAGGAGCCAGGCTCAGGGCTGTGAGGGGTGAATTCCCTGCCCATCACTCCTCTCACACAGCGCTGTCTGTCCCTGCACGTGTCCTGGGCTCACTGGTACCTTTCTGACTCTACAGCAGCAGCACTTTACCTCCATCACAGACCTTCCCCACACCTCTGGGAGAGGTCCTGCCCCACTCCTGCCTCCCTGCACTATTCCCACTGGCATGAACAAAGCCCCAGACAGTTCTCCCCCAAACTGGGGCCCACTGCTGCACATCCCAGCAGGGGATTTCTGGATTTCAATACCTCCCCATAGCTATATCTCTCCAGCGTCTCATCCGACGTGTATCTGTGATAGGGCTCGTAGGAAATGAGGTCAGGACGCTGCACTTCATAGATGGCTTTAATCTTGGGAAGAGCTGCCAGGTCTTTGTAATTAAGGATCTCATTATCCACTTTGGCCTAGGGAGAGGGAGAGACAGAGACAGAGAGACGGAAAGGAAGAGGAGGAGAGAAGGGAAGGCAGGCTGGAGCGCACAGTGTGGAGCCAGCACAGGGCAGACGGAGCTCACTGTCACCCCAGCAGCAGGGACAGGTAAGAGGAGAGGCCTGAGAGGCAGCAGAGGGAGGGCAGAGGAGCTGGGAGGGCAGGACTGTGCCCCTCGGAGCGCTCCTGAGCCGTGCCATGGCACTGGTGGCACGGTGCTGCTGGGACAAGGGCACTGGTCCATTCCAGCCCCAAATTCTGGGCTTGTCCCACTGAAGAGCAGCACTGGAAGCTGCTGTCACTGCCCCTGGGGCCCTGGGTGAGGGGCAGGGCTGGACTTACGCAGATGACACGGTTTGGGGAGCCGATGCTGGAGCCAGGGGGGGAGATGGAGGTTTCTGACGTTCTTCTGTGCTGTGGAGGCACAAAGGGGGAGGGCAGGTGAGAGCACGGCAAGGAGGGACCCCTGAGCAGGCAAACTCTTGGTTTGGGGGCTGAATTTCACTTCCACAGCCTCAGCCACGGCCACCCATCATCCTCTGGGCAGCCTCAGGAAGCCACTCCAGGTGTGGGCAGTGCCAAAGCAGTTCAGGGACTCGAGGACAATGGAACGTGGGAGGTGCCACCTCTCAGGACACCCCTCACCCTGCTGCCTACCTTCAGCTTCTTCTCTGCTCTGGCTGCCTGCTTGCAGATGGGATGCCACACTTCAGAGCCTGCAAGGCAGCAAAGGGACAGCATTTCAGCCCCACACACGGGCTGAAACCCCCCTGCCATGTCCCTGCCACCTCCAGCAGTGCCAGGGGAACTGCAGGGCAGTGGGGACTGGGTGACCCTGAGAAGGGATGGAACAGCTCCAGAGCACTGAGGACAGGGGCCAAACCTCAGCTGGGACAGCAAACTCGGGATTTGGGCTGGCCCAACCAGCTCCTGCTGGTTAAACTGGGGTGACACTTGGGGCACCACAACAGCTCCATCCTTTGGGCTGCAGTGAGCAGAGCTTGGCCCAGGTGTGCAGGGAGACAAGAAGTTCCCAGCGGCGTGGCAGGGAAGGTTCCATGGAGACTTTTGCACACAGGACTCGGAGAGCAGCGCAGACAGGGACCTCTGGCACTGCTGCACACACAGAGCCACAAGGACCCAACCCCAAACTCCCCCCAGCTGGTCCCAGCCCTACCTGTCAGGTACATCTCCTCTCCCTCTGTGAACATCTGGTGGCAGCGCACACATCTGGCACAGGTGGGGTGGTAGTGCTTCCCTCCTGCCTGCACGGGCGAGCAGAGAGGAGCCCCTGAGCACGGCAGGACAGGGTCACCTGTCCCCATCCCTGAGGGACCCTGCCAGCCCTCTCTGCTGCAGACAGGTGAACAAACTGACTGGGGTGGCCTTGGGAACCTCCACATCCCATGGAGAAAAGCAGAGAGCGCTTCATCCCTGTTTGCAACCGGCTACGAGTTCTCTCTCCTTCTGCTCTCCTTGAAACGCCCAGCACCAAACAGAGCCAGGAGGTCCCAAAGCCCTGGGAATGGTGTCCCTACAAAGCTGACACTCTGGGAATGGCCAGCACCATCTCCAGGCTCTTTCCCCACAGATTTGAAGAAAAACAGCAAATTTGATGTCACAGCAGGGAAGCAGCAAAGGGAGAAGGACCCCAAAGACCTCCCTGTCCATCACTGCCAGTTCCTCTCCCTAAAGGAACTTTCCTCCTTCTCTGCTCCAATTTCAGTGCTCTGCCCCAGCTGAGAGGAAGCTGGGCTGCTCCTTTGGCTCTTTTGACAGGGCTAACAGCCGAAATTGGGAGCTCCAAGTGTCTGTCAGCAGTTCAGGTGTGGGCTGGGAGCCGGGAGCCAGCTCAGGGCAGGAGGAATCTGAGATGTTACAGCTCAACCCTAAAGAACTTTTTGCTCCTGTAATAAACTGAGAGAAGGAGAATAACTGAAGGTGGCACAGGGAAGATGAGGCTTTTGCTTATGAAGAAGAGGGTTGTGATAGAGGGGGCTGGAAACAGGAGGATAAATGGGAAATTTGCTGCAGGGGTAACAGAACCTGCCCGTGGGCTGCCCGTAAAATCAGCCTGGAACTCAGTGTCTGTGGGGTGCAGATGGCAGTCAGTCCCTCCAGTTTATGCCAAAATGAGTGGAAGGTTTTAGGACAGGCAGGAGGATGAGTTTGGAGGGTTTGGACCATTCTTCCTTTCCTTACAGTGCAGGGAGGGACATCCTGTGCCAACCCAAATTGTTCCATGTGGAGGGAGGCTGGCTGCTCCCCCAGGAATGTCCCAGCCCATTCCCAACTTTCATTTCATCACACACCTTCTCCAAAAGCCACCCAATATCTCAACACCCAGAACTCCTCCAAACCATGCACAAGCCTTGTTCCTTTTATTCTGGTTGTTATTCCAGCTGTTACAAGGCTGGTGGAGCTGGGAGGGAAGGGACCTGCTCCTTATCACTTGGGTCCCTTAAAGACTCATTAATCATCCAAGCCTGGCTGGGCAGCCTGGAGCAGTTGGGAATGCCTGGAGGCTGCCAGGAGAACACCAGGAGGCTCCTGAATGCCTAAAATTATTTAAAGGCGCCCTTTCCATTTCACACTTGGACAGAGAGGACAATTCAAGCCCCTGGATTCACAGATGGTTCAGCACTGGGAGCAGGCACATCCCAGGGAGGGTGAGCAGCTCAGGCTTCCATCCCTGGAGGTGTCCCAGGCCAGGCTGGATGGGGCTTGGAGCAACCTGGGACAGTGGAAGGTGTGGTGGAATGAGATGATCTTTCAGGTTTTTTCCAACCCAACCCATTCCATGATTTCACAGCAGGAATCCCAGGTCCCCTCTGGCTCCTCTCCTGCCCCTCTGACACCGGGTAACAGCACCCTGCCACACCCAGGGGTGCCTGGGGATGTTCTGTCCTGGCACACAGCTCCTGGGGGCTGGCACTGCCCAGGGCAGCAGGGATTTGATGTCAGGGCTTTGTCCTGCTCCGTTCAGATTTGCTGACCCGCTGAGCTCGTGCTGGGCAGCCGGCCTGGGGCAGCTGCTGCAGTGCTGAGCTCATGCTCCCAGCAGGGCTGGGGCTGCTGCTGGAACCTGGAGTCAGCAGAAAGCCTTCCCAGGCACACACAGCCCCCCCAGGCTGGGCAGAGGTGCTGGGAGGCTTCTGGAAATTTGTTCCAGCTTCAGGAGAGGTTCCTTGGGCAGGCTGGAGCTCCCAGGCAGGAACAGGGAGAGTGAGCCCTTCTTGGGGGCTGTGAGTGAAACAGGCTGGAGACATCCTGGGACAACTCTCAGCAGGCTGGAGACTCACACAGCCACTGCCACCCCAGCCCACAGCACCTGCAGAGCCCTGGTACCTCTGGTTTTTCCTGTCACTGCAACCTGGGGCTGGCAGAGGTGTGGGAGCCCTTTCCTCCTGCTCAGCCATGTGGAAAGGGAAATCTCAGGAGTGACAGAGCACAATTCCAGCACTGCTGCCTCTCTGTGCCATCACAGGGTCTAAAAATCACACCAGGCTTCCTTCTCTGTGCCTCCTGAGCCTTTAAATTACCCTTAGACTGGAAAGCATGAGAGGACACATCACTTCCAGATGGGAAGGACCCTTCTGATGGACCCCTCTGTCCTTCCCCAAAGCCATCCCTCCCCAGCTGTGCAGCCCCACCACTGCCCAAAACACGTCCCAAAACCACCTGCATCCGCAGGGGGATCCCTGGGGAATCCCTGCATCCCTCCCTGGCTCTGCCACAGCAGCTCCTGTGCCCAGCAAAGCCTCCCCCAGCGAAGGGGACCCCCTGCTCCGGTGTCAGGGGGTGTTCCAGGGGGAGCAGAGCCCAGGGAAAGCTGCTGCAGCCCCTCGGGATGTGTTTCCAAGGCTACAGGCAGGCTGCCGGCACAGGGATGTGTGTGGGGACACCCAGAGCCCAGCAGCTGCTTGGGGCTGATGTTCCCACACCTCCAGACCGCTGTGACTCTGGTTGGTTCCCGAGCTCCAGTATCCAAGGTCCGGCGGTGTTTCCACCTCTCCCACCCTCTCCAGAAGGCGGTCAGGCTGTGACAGAGCTGCTGCAGGACGAGCCACGGCCCCCAGATTTGGAAGGTGGCACCTCCCCAGGGCACGTCCCTGTCACGGACTCACCTCCAGCACACGGCCACTGATGTAGCGGTCACAGGTCTCGCACTTGATGCCGAACTGGGCGTGGTAGTCGGACTCGCAGTACGGGATGCCATCCCTTGGGAGAGGGACAGAGGGGGTGAGTGGCAGGAGAGCCCCTCGCCACCCGCCCAGCCCCGGGGCCAGCCCGGGAGTGCCGGCACTCACTTGCTGATGTACTCGCCGGTCAGGATGATCCCGCACGTTTGGCACTTGAAGCAGCTGACGTGCCACTGCTTCTCCAGGGCCAGCAGCGACTGGCCCTGCTTGATCTCCTCCTTGCAGCCGGCGCAGTCTGGGGGGACAGGAGGGGACGTGGGGCACGGCAGGGACAGCCACAGCTGCTGTGTCACCCGGCACTCCCCTCACACCCAGAGGAAAACCCTGTCCCGGAGGACTTTTCCAGGGATGATGCTGACACAAACACCCTGCTCCCGAGGCAGCCTCGTGGGGATCGTTTCATGATGGGAATCTGTCACCTCTGCTTGTCCCCAGCACAGGAGGAAAGCTGGGACCCCTGAGGTGGCACCCAGCCGCAGCACAGAGCTGCATCTCCCTTGGGGTGAGCCAGGCCAGTTGGACACCAGGAAAAATTCCTATCTCAAAGAATGATTGGGCACTGGAATCTGCCCAGGGAGGTGGTGGAGTCACCGTCCCTGGATGCGTTTAACGAAGCCTGGACATGGTTTAGTTGACGAGGAGGTGTCGGGTCACGGGTTGGACACGATGATCTCAAAGGTCTTTTCCAGGCTGGTTCATTCCGCGATGCTGTGATGGGCTGTGGGAGGGCCACGCTGCCCTGGCAGGTGCCCAAGGGTGGGAAGTGTCCGGCAGAGGAAGGGCTGTGCTGTCCGGCAGCCGCGTCCGGCCCCGCTGCGCTATTTCCCCTTCCTCCCCTGCTCCCCCGGCTCCAGCACGGCTGCGAGCAGGAAGCACACGGTCCTCGGACCCCTGACCTTGACTCCTCCTTGTCCTCTCCTCCCCTGGGCAGCAGGTCTGCCTGGAGAGGGGCTTCTTTAACCCCCTCCCTGCCGCGGGGGAAGCAGGGGCAGACAGCCCATCCCAAATCCCGCCTAACGGGGGGAGGATTTCTGAGCCCTGCAAAAAAAGCAGGATCCGCTCCCTCCTTCAGGTCCTGCTGGTTTGGGGTTGTTTGCAGGGCTGGGGCTGCAGGGAGAGGCTCGGCATCCTCCTCCTAGGGATGCTTTCCCTATGGAATGCACCAGCAGCGCGCACAGCTCCCCTGTCACCCTGCTGATGGCAGTGCCAGGGCCACCGGGGCGGTGAGGGACGCGTGCGGGTGGGGCAGGCTCATTCTCATTCTCATTCTCATTCTCATTCTCATTCTCATTCTCATTCTCATTCTCATTCTCATTCTCATGCTCATTCTCATTCTGTCTGCAGCTGCCATGAATAAGGCATGGTGTCCTCAGGTAACCCCGCTCCAGGGCCGGAGGAGCGCCGGGAAGGGATGGGGAGGGAGAGGAAGGTGGGAGGGAGGCAGAGCTTGGCTCTGGGCAGCTCCAGGAGCCCATGGAGGAAGATGGGGGAATTCCTGTCCTTGGGCTCAGTCCAACCCTGACACCATTGAGGGCTGAAGGGGGGCTCACAGGGGGTTCATCAGCACCAACCCTGCCACCAGCAGTGTCCCCATGGTGACTGGGTGACAAGGACCATGGCGACACCCAGGACTCTGCGTCAGGCACTGACCTCCATGGCAGGAAGGGAAGGTCCTCCCAACCTGGGCTCAAAAGCAAGGCCAAACCCACCCAAAAGAGCTTGTCCATCGCTCCAGCTGACTTTGAGGGGCTCCCAGGGCACGGGGATTAGCAGAAAACAACCTTTCAGTGCTGTGACTGTCCCAGGAGTATCCCCAGGGCAGCCACTGGACACAAGGCAACTGACTGCGAGCAAAGCCAGCCCCAGAACCTGCCCATGAGCTCAGACAGCACCTGCAAGGGTGGTGGCACCTGCCCAGGTCACAGACAGGCCAGGGGAGTTTCCAGAAGCAGCGGTGAGCTGCAGCCCTGGCTGGAGCCTCAGGACTGCCCCATCCCTCCTCCTAAACCTCCGTGGCTCTGCAGGGCTGCTCAGTGGCCCCAAAGCCTGTCCTGCCACCCTCTCCAAGGTCCCTCTCTTTGTACCCAGCACAGCACGGCGCTCAAACTTACGGCTGGGCCCGTGGATCTTGATGGGCTTGGTGCTGAGGAGGGAGTGGGAGCAGTTTTGGCAGACGCAGTCCTTGCCGCTGAACGTCACCTTGTCTCCGATGGGGAACGGCTTCCTGCGGCCAAGGAGAGGTGGGGAGGGGTCAGCTGCTCATCCCCCTCCACACAGTGCCCTCCTCCTCTCCCGGGGCCAGCAGGGAGCTCCAGGAAAAGGCATCTCCAAGGGGGACACCGACCCTTGGTGACAGCTTCCACTCACCTGCAGGTGCTGCAGACGAAGCACTTGGGGTGGTAGGTCCTGCCCAGGGCAGAGATGACCTCGCCGGTGATGAAGTCCCCACAGCTGTCACAGCGGGTCCCGTAGAGCTGCTGGTAGTCGTGGGTGCAGATGTACTCCTGGTTCTTGAAGAAGAAGCCCGACTGGGCCAGGTCGCAGCCGCACACTGGGGAGAAGGACATGCGGCCATCGCGGCAGGTCCGGGATGCCTGGGCCAGCTCTGCCGCCTCTCCAGCTTCCTGCAGGAATCTCCGAGGGTTTCCCGTGCCAGCCGAGCTCCGGGGCCTCCCCCGGCACCACAAGATGTCAGTGTTGGGCTGTGGGATGGGGCGGCTCCCGCAGGGAATCCCATTGCCGGGAGGGAACCCCTGCACTGCAGCGCTCCTGCAGCACGCACCGACAGCTCGGGCATCCCCTCCTGGAGCTGCTGCACCTGCCCGGGGCTCAGCCCCTCCGCTTGGCACCCCGGTGGTGTCAGGAAGATGGGGACAGGGGTGGCAAAGAGCTGGGAGCGCCCTAGGGACAGCTGGGGTGAGATCTCATCCCTGCCCTGGGACACGGCTGCCTCTGATGGTCTCCACGCCCCGGACACGGAGCCGTGCCCTGACAGGAACAGCTCCCGGGAGCACTGGGCTTGGAGCTCTCCCTGCTTGTTTTTCCAGAGGTGTCCAGCCCAGCCTCGCTCCCTTCCCTGCTGTGGGAAGTGTGGGTGGTGCACAGCCCATCACAGTAATCCAGGCAGACGTGGCCAGCCCTGGCCTCAGCATCATCTCCCTCCCTCCCACGCTTCTCCAGCCAGAGGGACCTGGAGAGCAGCAGATCCCGGCCGTGGATGCTCCTGTGGGATCCCCTGCCCTGCGAGGTGACAGCGTGCAGAGGGGATACAGAGCGACCTGCTGCCACAGCCCACCGTGGTCTCTGCTTTGTCCTTCAGCCCCCTCTGTGCTGTCCCTGCAGCTGTGGGCCAGCCCCAGTGACAGGGGACAGCTGCACCCGCTGCTGCAGGGCCCTTGTGGGCAGAGATGCAGCTCCTGTCCTGTGAGCATCCCTTGGCCGAGCTGGGGGTACCCAGCAGGGGCAATTTGGGTCTCCCAAAAATCCTGTCAGCAACCAGGGCCAGGCCAGCAGCTCGGGGACAGCATCAGGAAGCAAATCCAAGATAAAATGAGTCTGCTGTGTGCCCTGTGCTGTGGGAACAGCACATCCCATGGCTTCACTCCTGTGCCAGCTCCCGGGGACACGTCAGGGACAGGCAGCGGGGCTGGAGCCAGCCAGAGGTGGCAGGAGGTGAGAGCTGCGAGGGAAGGTGAGACAGGAGGATTTCCTCTCATTATTTATTCCCTTTCACTTGGAAATCGGGCAGTGAGCGCTGCCAGGCTCTCCCTGCTGGCTCCCGGGCCCTTTGAAGCTGGCGGCTGTCTGAGCTCTTTGTCTGCACGCTCGGCTCCTGCTGGATCCTCCACGGCTGAGCTGGGAAAGGGCAGGAGGCTCAGCACGGGGCCCTGCAGGTGCAGCTCAGCCCCGAGGGCATCCCGGGACAGATCCCCCTTCCAAAAATCCTGGGGCTGCCCACCCCATAGGGGACAGGGCTGCAGCAGGGTGGGGACAACCCGGGAAGTGTCACCTCCAGCCAAACCCTCTGTTCCCTGGCAAGGAGCAAAGTGTGACCAGGGGCTGGGGATTATGCTTAGCACGGGGAGCTTGGAAGACCAGAGGCCTTTAAAAAGCCCTGGAATGGGGAATTTTACAGCCTGCAGAAGCTGGTTGAGAGCAGCTGCTCCAATAAAGAAGCTGAGGAGCCCTTCAGCAGCAGCTCTGCACCATGAGCTTTACAGCCCTGCAGCCCTCCTCTGGTGCTCCAGGAACATCCAAACAACCTCTCTGCTCCACTCCTGCCAGCCCCGGGGGCCACCAAGTCCCAGCTGCATCCCATGGGCAGGTGGCAGGGATGTGTCACCCAGCCCCAGCTCCAGAAGGAGCTGCTCTGGGCATGTCCCCACCTCTCTGCTCTCAGCCAGGCTGGCAGTGCCTCGTCCTCCTTCTCCTCCCCCTGCTTCGGGAGCAGCTGGAGGGCACAGTGACCCCCCCAGACACAGATGGGCACGTTTGGGACCTGCAGGCTGCTCCAGGGTAGTGACACTGGACACCCCTTCACTGGCTCTGGCATCACTCAGGGGCTCTGCCCTGAGCTCCACCACATCCCCCTGCAGCTGCCACTCCAGCAGTGTGACCACAGCTCACAGGGCCAGCCTTTTGCTTTGCCCCCAGGGCTGTGGGACAGCCAACCATCAGCTTTTTGGGGATCCTTATCCTACCTTGGCAGGTGAAGCAGCGGATGTGGAAGTGGTTGCTCTGCACACGCACGACCTCGCCCTTGCAGGTGTCCCCGCAGCGATAGCACTGGATGGCAGAGGAGCTGCTCCCAGGGGTGTAGGGGTTTTGCTGATAGGGAACTGCTGGCAGAAAGGAGGGAGAGCAAAAGGAGAGAGGGGAAGGGTCTGTTAGGATTTGGTGTCACTGCACCGAGCTCAGTCTGGTGGCTGTGGTGGCCATGGGACATCAGGCCAGCACTAAGGGCAAGGGACAGCACCTGAGGCTCTGAGATGGGAGCCCAGCCCTCTCTGGATCTGGGATTTCCCTGCCCCACAAAAGAGGCTCACGGGTCTGCAGTCCCAAACTCTGCACAGGTCAGCCTGTCCCTGCACGGACAAGCAGGTCACAGCATCATCCCAGAGCTGCCCAGATGCTCTCCTGTCCCAAAAATGGGACACTGCAAGGAGCAGTGCTGTGCTCAGCCCTGGGGGCTGCTCACCCTCTCCCACACAGCCCAGCAAGCTCTGGCTTGGCAGCAGCACGGGAAGGAACTGCTGTTTTTTTGGAGCTTCCACTTGTTTGCTTAGGAGCTTGAGGAAGAAGTCATTTGTCAAGGAGCTTTCAAACATCACAGCAATGGAGCACTCAGCCCTGCTGGGACTGTCACCTCCTCAGCAAGGAGCGGCAGCCCAGTCCCACGGCTCCTTCCGGAGCGTGGAGCCTCTCAAAGGAGCCAGGGGCTGCAGGGGAGGGCAAAAAGAGCTGGATTTCTCCTGCTGGGATTCACCTCCATTCCTCACCCCCTCTGGGAGCATCACCCAGGGTAAAGCCCTCCTGCTCCCTGTGAATCCCTCCACTGTCTCAAGGCAATTCCCAAACACGAGGAGAGAACAGAGCAGCTCCTGCTTTCCCTGGAGCACCTGGGAGTGCCTGGGCTGTGCAGGAGCTCCAGCCAGGCTGACAACACACCACCACTGCAGGATATATTTGCTGTAAGATTTCTGAAAGGGAGTCACAATCTGGGCAGCTCGAGCAGCAAAACGGAGGATTTCAGTGGGCCAGAGCTTTTCTGACCTGGTGCTGAACTGCATTCCCAGGAACAAGAGAAGCAGCTGATTGAAAGGCAGCCTGTGAAGTCCCTCCAGAGCAGGGAAGAAGGGGCACAGGACAGAGGAGATCACTCATCAGAGGCTCCTCGCTCACCGAGGGGCAGATCAAGTGACAGGGAACAGAAACAGCCCATTATCAGCTTCAAAAGCCAAGCAGGAGAAGTCAAAATGACATTGAGACTGTGTCACAGTAAAATCCCATTCCCTGTGCCAAGTGCCCAGAGACACAGAGCTGCTTCCCTCCGGGAAATGGGCTGAACCTCCTGGAGCCGCTGGGAATGGGCTGCGAGGGAAGCTCTGAGTGCAGAGCTCAGACTCCAGCCTTGACTTCCAAGAACTTCCAAGAGCTGCTGGGACTTCCCCTCCCCGCAAGCCAAGAGCTCTCAGAGGTATCTGAGGCACTAAGGGATGCCAAGTGCCAGCAGAGGAGTGACAAAATGGGAGTCAGGCCTGGAGCTAGCCCAGCAGAGACTAATTAGTCTCGACCTAAATTCCTCTGAGGTCCCAAACAAAAGGAAGGGAACCCCCACCCAAGGGACACCTGCCCTGGGAGCAGGAGTCCAGCACCTCCTGTGATGGTTACTGGTGGTGATGGGTGCCCAGGAGCTCTGCAGCTGCCTGAGGGGACCAAGAGGATTTCCTAGGGCTGGAATAAATCAGGGATCTTCTCTGCAGGGGTCTCCAGCAGAGCAAGAGTTACAGAGCTGAAACTTCCTCCCACGCACCCACTGCTCACACCCTGGCCCAGAATGAAGCCAAGCCCTGGGACACAGCCATGGAAATCCACAGAGCTGGGAGAGAAAAGCAGGACAGAGGCAAGGGGGAAAGCCAGGGATTCACCCACACTTAAACATTCACAATAAAGAAAGGGGGAGGATAAAAATAATAATAATCTATGTCGGAACACGCAGGCATCACTTAGTGCGGGCTCCTGGTCTCCAGGGAAAACTTCCTGGTGTCCATAGCAACACATCACCAAGCCCTTGCCTTGGTCTGATGGGAGGAAGGCAGAGGAAAAAGAGCTGATGATGGGAAAGATGCTTTTAGCTGTGCTCCAGCACGGGCAGAGCTGGATCTGAGGCAGTCACTGCTGGCTCAGGGCAGCCTCACCCTCCCTCTGTGTTCAGCGCTACCCAAAGCTCCCTGATTTGTGCTTAACCTCCAGGCCGGGCTGGAATTTTGGCCGGGAACATTGCAGCATTGTGTGCCTGTGTTCCAGGCAGCAGCTGCCCGCCTGGTGGCCCCGTGCAGGAAGTATTACACATCCCACAGCCCCGAGCACAGGGCCAGCTGAGCGGGGCAAAGCTCATTACACCCAAATAATCCACTAATAATGTAAGTAGCATTAGTGGCCTCGCAGGCTGGGCTGCAGCAGGCGTGGAGAGGGGGTGGGAGCTGCCCAAGGAATGCCATAATCTGCCCCCAGCTTGCTCCTGTTTTGCTCAGAGCTGGTTTGGGCCAACAATTCATGCATTTGTGCTCCACTCTCAGTGCAAAACACGCCCAGGGCCAGGCTCCTGTGGGGCTGTGCCCGTGTCCTGGTGGGTCCCTGATGGGCTGTGGGTGCAGGCAGGCAGGGAACTGCCATGGGGCTGCGTGGGCACTCGACAGATTTCCCACTGATCCGGATTAAGGTGGCACCTCCGGTCAGGGATTGCTGCCCCGGGGTCAGGCAGCGGTGGCCGTGCACAGCCAGAGTGTGACCTGGCCAGGGGGACAGTCTCCAAACACCCCCAAACAGCCCCCAGGGCTGTGCAGAGCAGCTCTGTCCCCCAGGAGGGTGCAAGGACCCTGCCCAAGGGCTGCTCCAAGCCCACAATCTGCAATTCCCCCTGTGCATCCCTGGGCAATCCCCCTCCTTCGGTTCGGGAGGGTCAGCGACCTTGTTTGTTTTCCTGTGCTCTTCCTGCACAGCCCTTCACCAGCAGCAGCAGGGTGGGGAAATCCAAACCTCTGGAACACTTTGAGCACTTCAGGAGTGGAAGGATAACAGGGGATGATTTCCATCTGCCTTGGATGGTTTGCTGCTCACCACCAGCACAAATAACAGGCCACAACCCCCACGGGGGCCCAGAACAAGCTCCAGCAGCAGCTTGGCTTCCAGGCAGCCCCAGACCCCACAGCCCCACATACCCGAGCAACAGCAAACCAGGAACAGCTTTCCATAAGCACCCAGAGGCATTTTTAAAGATCCATCCTTCCTTCCTTCCTGGGACCAGAGCAGGTGATGCCCTTTTCCCACCCATTTCCCCCTCCCAGCCCATTGGCCCTCCAGGAAGGTCTGTCAGGGAGAAGCTGCTCCGGGTGGGGTTTGGATCATTATCCACGTTTGTGACACAGCATCTCCACAGGAAGATGGGCATGCCTGGCTTAATTAACTGCCAGTAATTAATATTTACACAATGCTGGGAGAGCCACAGGTGAAGGGGACTGTGGAAAAGCGAAGCCTTCACCCTGAAATGAATAAGGAGAGGCAGTGCCACCGTGGGAAATTGAGTTTGGGGGGTGCCAGGGGTGATGCAGGGACTGACAGCTGGCACCTACAGCAAGGGGGGTGCCAGCATGGGATCCAGCCCCTGGAACATGTAGGGAGATGTGGGTGCCACCATGGGATGGATCCAGCCCCTGGAATGCTGGATGTCAGGTGGATGCTGGGGGAGCAGTGCAGATGATGCTGGCAGGAATCTTCACACCTCCATGGGGCTGAACTCCCCACTGCTTCCCACCACTTCCCACCGCTTCCCACTGCTCCCCACCGCTTCCCACCGCTTCCCACCACTTCCCACCGCTTCCCACTGCTTCCCACCGCTTCCCACCACTTCCCACCGCTTCCCACTGCTCCCCACTGCTTCCCACCACTTCCCACCACTTCCCACTGCTCCCCACTGCTTCCCACCACTTCCCACTGCTTTCCACTGCTCCCCACCGCTTCCCACCACTTCCCACCACTTCCCACCACTTCCCACCGCTTCCCACTGCTTCCCACCGCTTCCCACCACTTCCCACTGCTTCCCACCACTTCCCACCGCTTCCCACTGCTTCCCACCGCTTCCCACCACTTCCCACCACTTCCCACCGCTTCCCACCACTGGCTGGCAGCCAGCAGTTCCCCACCCTATCCCCTGCAGGGTCCCTGAGGCTGGAAATCCTCAGAACCCTGGCTGGGGTGGGATGCAGCTGCAGTGGGGAGGGAGGAGAGCTGGGCATTCCTGGTGGGCATTCCCATTGGGCATTCCTGGTGGGCACGGCTGGCAGAGCCCAGGAAGGGCCGATTCCCAGCTCGGGGGCTCGGGAAGAGGAAGCCCAGGCTTGAGGCTGAAGGCTGAGGCAGTGACTGGCCAGGAAGGAATTCTGCTGGAAGCACTGGAGGCTGAGGGAGAGGCTGGGATGGGATGGGGCCGGGCTGGGGGCACAGAGCGAGGTGAAGGAAACCTCTGCTGGGATATGGGGACAAGGAGGGGGCTCTCCAGGAGCCTGCACCCCAAAGCCCACTGCAGCAGGGATCCAGGGTGACCTGGCTGGCTCCAAGGGGTGGTGAGGGTGAGGGGGAGGATTTCCCCTCCAGGCTGTGTCCCAGGGGTGGCCGGGGAGGAAGGGTGGGAACTCCAGGGCCACGGGATATGGGTTTCTCATCAGCAGCATGGCCAAAGGCTCCTGCCTGCTGTCCTGCAGCGGCCAGGGCTTGGCTGCAGCCGTGAAAACGCCTTGGGAAGGAAGGGGAGGATGGGCTGGGAGCCAGATGATGCTGGTCCTTCAGCAGGCTCTCCTGTGCTCAGCCTGTGGGGCTGCCTTGACCCCGGCATGGGGAATGTGCCTGATCCAGACACGGAGTCAGAACTAACGAGGCTGGAAAAGATCTTGGAGCCCATTGAGCCCACCCCAGGTCCCTGCTGAGGAGGGGACACTGGGGGTGCCAGTGGAGAGGTGGGGATCCACCTAAAGGATCAGCCAAATCACCCCCAAAATAAAGGGCAGGACCAGCAGTTGGGATGCTCAGCTCTGCTGGTGAATCTGGCCCCTGCATGGCCATCTCAGTGCTCAGGCCACTGCTTCCCACGGAGCTCCTGCAGATAAAATCCGTTTCCATCAAGGAGAAAATGCCAGATTTACCTTTGGACAAAAGATTTTCTCTCCTGATCCTTCCCCTCAGTAAAATCCAGAACCATCACGTTGTTCCTTATTTAATATTTACATTTTTAAGCTCGGGCAGGCTGAGGGCTCCTGATGGGCTGGGGACAGGTACCAGGGATCTGCTGTGAGATGTCTGCACTGAATCCATGAGGACTGGGCTGGGGACAGGTACCAGGGATCTGCTGTGAGATGTCTGCACTGAATCCATGAGGACTGGGCTGGGACAGGCACTGGCAGTGTGGGACAGTGGGCACAGTTCACCCAGAGCAGGCACTGGGCTGTTCCCAAAGCTGCCACTCAGCTCAGAGTGTATTCCAGGTGGGATTCTGCACCCCCTCCAGTCCATGCCAGCCTCTCCTGCTTCCCATCTGTGCCTTACAGCTCAAATCCCCCCAGTGCCACAGCTCCTAATCCAGCCCTGGGCATCCCTAATTAGATCAGGACCAATTACTGCCCCCACCTGCCTCACACTGTCCCCTTGCTGCCACTCCCTGCGTGGGACACAGGGCACAGACCAGCCGTGGGTGCCATGGGGATGGCACCAGGGGGCTGCAGTGGCACATGCCACCGTGGCAGAGGGCACGGAGCTGGGGGTGGCACCAGGGAGGGAACACTCTTCAGCAGTGAGTGTGGCTGGATGTCACAGGTGCCCCATGAGGTGCCAAAAGCACCATGAGGGCATGGCAGGACATGGTGCCAGGGTGGCAGCTGGGTCACATAGGGACACACTGCAAAAAGAGAGAGGAGGGAGGTCAAAAACACCCAGAGGAGACAAAGGAGGGAAGGAGATAAGGAGAAAAATCAAGAGGATGGAAGGAAAACAAAACAAAAAAAACCCAAGCCCCAAACCCCCCAAAACAACAACCAAAAAAACAAAAGAAAAATAAGGGAAAAAAAGCCAGAGCCCTGCCTGCACAGCAGAATTTGCTTCTGGCTGCGTTTGTGGAAATTATTCTCCAAAATGAGTGTGGAGGAAGCCGTGATTGTCTTCCCTTGCTGACCTGGCCGGGGGCAGCTGCCCGTGCCTGCCTGCAGGATGTTTACTTCCCACACAGGCAGTGCTGGAATGTGCCAGGGAAACCCAGAAACCCCTCAGGGGCTCAGCAGCTTTCACCCCCAGCCCCATTCCAGCAGCAGCCTTGGGTGTCCTAATGAGGGATCTGGGATCAGCCTGGTTTGCTGGAAACACCGACTGCTGCTGGGATTTTCCCAGGTTCCCAAGAAAAAGAGGAAAAAGTTTTTTCCTAAATCTCTCTGGTGGGAGATCTGATGAGCTGAGTGCAGACAACAGAAAGGCACAACAGAGCTCCTGAGCCTGCCCAGGCTGACAGCTACGCCCTGGGCTGTGCAGAGCCAGGGAACATGCTGTATCCTGAGAATTCCACTGGATCCCACCCTGGCAGCGGCCAGGGAGCACCACAGAACCTCCTGGGCCATCCTCACACACAGGGCTGCAATGGCACCCCCAGGCAAGAGAGGAGGCTGAGCATCCCCTTCAGCATTCCCTGAGCATTCCAAGGCCTGAGCACACTCTCCATGGAGAAATTCCTGCTGTTGTCCAACCTGGAACAGCCTGTCTCATCCTGTCGCTATCTGGGAGAACTGACACCTTCTCTGTCCTGGAAGGACCCTGCCAGGGTGGCTGTGTGGGGACTGGAGGAGGATGAGGAGACAATTCCAGGTGTGGCAATCTGGGGGTCACAGAGCTCGGAAAGGGGCTGGAGCAGGGGAGGAGACCCTGGATCATTGGAAATTCCAGTGCACAATTCCCAAGGGATCTGTGTACCCTGCACAAGCCTTCCTCCCATCCCCAGCTGGATCAGCTTTTTCCTGGTTAACACTTGTACAGCTTGTCATGGCAACAGGATCCCCTGGAACTGCAGCTGCAGCCAGGGCTCCTGCTTTCACACATTTGTCTCTCTGCAGACACCACGGGAGCCCCTCCCAGCAGAGCTCTGGGCTCCACAGCCCCAAACTGGGAGTGACTGGGAACCCCAAACTGGGAGAAACTGAGACCCCAGAAATTGGGAGTGACTGAGACCCCCCAAACTGGGAGTGACTGGGACCCCCGCAAGAGGCTGCTGCCTGTCTGCCCATGCCAGGTCCCTCATCTGGGATAGAACTGGGATTTGGGAAAAAATACTCCTGGCTGCTGCTCAGCTCTGCTCCCGACACCGTGTTTGCACCAGGAACTGCTCTCCACAAGGATTATCCACAGAATTCCAGAGTTATTTCAGTTGGAAAAGCCCTCCCAGCCCATCAAGTCCAGGCTGTGCCCCATCCTCATCCTGACCCCAGCCCAGAGCACTGAGTGCCACCTCCAGCCCTTCCTTGGCCACCTCCCAGGATGGGCACCCCAAACCTCCCTGGGCAGCCCCTTCCAAGGCCTGAGCTCCCTTTCCATGGGGAAATTCCCCCTGCATTCCCAGCAGGCCTGGTATTTCTAGAGTGTGGGGCTGGAGATGCAGAGCCCGACAGGAACAGCGATAAATCTCCAAAAGGCTCCACTCAGATTTCCCAGGAACTGCTAAATTCCCCTCCCTATTATCCCCAACAATATCTTAGCAGTTCTTGGTGTCTTGGGGAGAGGATGAGAAAGGATGGATTGCATTTTAATTAATAATTGCTGAAATGCATGGCTGCCCAGCGCAGGAGCCGTGTTGAGCCTGGAGCAGGAGCTGTGCCCAACAGAGGGGACAGCACAGCTGTCCCCAGGTGCCACAGGGCTGGTGGCAGCTCCTGTGCTAGGGTGGGACCCCAGAAGAGCTCTGAGCAGCCCCCTCTGCCCCTTTCCCAGGCAGGAGCCTGGACCCCGCAGCTCTGCAAACCCCTCTTTTGAAATCTCTGTGAGGACTTGAGCTGAAGCCCTGCTCTGACACAGGTCAGGCTCAGGGAGCGGGGCAGTGATGGTGGAGCTGCCCTGGTGGGGACAGGTGACACCAGGTGTGGCACAAACCCAAGCCTTTCACACACAAAGCGTGGCAGGAGCCACGAATGCCTTCCTGCCCTCACCTCCCGCACGTTCCCTGCCTGCTGCAGTTGTTTGCAGTGGCTCCAGCAGCTCCTGCAGCCCCAGCAGATGTGCAGCACGCCCTGAGATCGGCATTTTGGGCTGCAGGGAGGTTCACTGGAGGCAGCTGAGGAGGGAGCCCCGCTGAGAGGCTGGAGATGGGATTTCCTCCTCACATCTGGTACAGCTTAAAAACCCTGGCCTGAGCTGTTGTGGATGCAGACAGACAGGGCAGGAGTGAGGGGGTGTCAGGGGAATGATGTGCCCAGGCACTAAAGTGCGGTTGGGCTGGGAAGAGGGACACAGCACCCCAGGACAGGGATCTGGGTGAGCACAGATCCCACAGTTACACATGGCTGTGCTTGGTGGCCCTCCGTGGGTCCCAGGGGCAGCAGGACCAGATGAGGCCACAGGCTGGAGGACACCACACCACAGCCAGTGTCTGGCCAAGGATTGGGAGCAGCTTCCCTGTGCCCTGCTGGACCTACCACACACAGGAGACATGGTCCCAGCCCCAAATCTCCTGTGCTGCAGAGCAACAACATCTGAAAGGCATCCCCACATCCCCTCCTGCACTGTGCTCAGCCCACGGCCAGGCTGGGACTTGGAGCAGCCTGGGATAGGGGAAGGTGTCCCTGTGCATGGCAGGGGGTGGAACAAGATGGTTTCTAATGTCCCTTCCTACCCAACCCATTCAGGGATTCTGTGACATCCCTACTGCATCCCACCATAAAAATGTGGGGCCAAACCTGAGCTGCCACTGCCTGCAGGAGCTCTGGGCCACACCAGCCTCCCTCCTGCTGCCCTGGCAGGGTGGGCTCGAGGGGCACAGCCCCCTTGGCAGACAGACACTGGACAAAATCCATCTCCTCCCCTGGATTTGGTTCCCGAGGCCTGACAAGTGTGAGGAGCCCCAGCCAGCTCACCCAGCCAGAGCAGGAGGGGTGGCCTTGAGTGAGGCTTGGAGCCAGCCCCAGCCCACAGGATGCTATTTGCAGCTCCAGCTGGGCTGGACAGGCTTTGGGGGCTCCATGCAAGGGGCTACGCTCGGGTCCTAAAGTTGAGGGACGTGTGGAGTAGAAGAATCTAAACTCGAGGTTCTGGCCAAAAGCTGAAAAGCCTGAGCTCATCATTTTGCTGAGGCCAGATTTCCTGCTGAACAGAGGCTGTGTTTAGTGCTGGGAGACAGTCCTGGCTGTGTGGGAGTGCAGGGAGCCCGGGGGGACTGTCCCCTGCTTGCCAAAACCCACCCACCTGCACCCCCAGCCAGGCTGGGGCAGCCTGGGTGAGCTGGAGCACAAGGGACCCATCCCAGCTGAAAAAACCCCTAAAAACCCCAAAGAAAAAGCAGCAAAGGGGTTCTCTGAGGAAGAGAAAGGGCAAAGGAGCTGTCAGATGGTGGCATCTCCTGCTGGGTGCCGTGGAGGCAGTGCCAGGGTGGCCGGGACAGGAGGTGACACAATGGAAACATTCAGGCTCGCTGCTCACATGAACAGCCGGAGACAGGCAGGACAGAAAGGAGCTTATTCCTGGCTGCTGCAGGAGGGATTTGCTGTTTGCTGCTGCTGTGTTTTGTGTTTGCAGCTTCCCGTATGGAAATGCTTTTTCCCTTTAACCTCCACCCACCAGCCCGGTAGATTTCGGTGCCGTTTCCCAAACATATGGTGCATCCATCAGAGACATAAAGGCTGCTATATTTAAAATATTACAAAAGAAAAGCCAGGAGCTGACATTTTTAAACTAGGGCAGCGTCTGAGAGGGAGAAACGTGGGGATTTAGGATTTTCTCTGCCAGATCAGGGAAGCAGCCCCGTCGGATGAGGCAGAGCCAGGTTGGCACCTCGCCACCTTGCAGCAGACTGTTGCTTCCAGAGTCTGGGAGCGCTTTTAGGAGAGGATCCTCCTGCTCTGTCCCTGCCTGCTTCCAAGGAGCCTGGATCCAGCACATCCCTGCCCTGCTGGCCGGGTTTGGTGTCCAGCTGAGCCTTGGACGAGGCAGAGTGCACTGAGCTCAATTCCTGCCTGCTTTCTCCTGTTGATTCCCTGGGGGGCTGAGAACCTCCTGAATTCCCCCACGAATCACTCTGAGCCTGCAGCATCATTTATCTGGCCACAAGCACTGTGAGGGAGACAAACTCTTGCCTGTTTTATAAACCCTGAGGCTCCTCCACGTCTTTTCTCCAGGCTGGAGCCGCTTTCTCCCATTCTGCAGAGCGCAGAGCACTCCCTTGTTTTATTTTAAACCCTATTCCTGTCGGTATTGTAAGTCCAACCTGGGAGACTGCGTCACAGCCAGGGAATGAGGGGTGTTGGATTTGCTATTTTTAACTCTTTCTACTCCAGGGAGCCAGCTGAAATCGAATCCCCATCCAGAGGCACTGTATGGATATTAATGCAACAAAATGGGAATTTGGGCTGGGGGTGACAGCTGGCAAAGCAAGCCCTGGCGTCACCGAGGGGACAGTGTCCCCAGAAATAGGCTGCAGGGCAGGGATATTTGTTACAGAGCCCTCTCAATGCCACCAGCACGAGAGCAGCAGCCCCCAGCCAGGCCCATTCCAGGGGATGAATTACAGCTCAGGGCTGGGGGCAAAACTCCAGCAGGAACTTCTCTGGCTGGCTCCAAATTCCTCCAAGCGCTCTTACAGCCTGGGAAGGTGCTTTCTGAAACAACTGGGAGCTCTTTCAGATCTGTGGCTGCAGCAAGGAGGGCACTGCCACATCCCCCTGGAGCCCTCCTGAACCCAACTCTCTGCAAATGATAGGGTTGGGAGAGATGAAATCCACTCCTGCAGTCCCCTAACACAGAGCATCCCCCAAAAACGGTGCAAAGCCCTCAGAGGGGAGCTGAGCAGAGCCTCCAGGGGCCCTGCACAGAGGGTGTTTACTGCTTCTTAATCTACTGTGATCCCCTCTCTAATGCTGTTAAAGGCGGCAAATGGAGCCTTTAAGTGGCCCTGAAAAGATTGTTCCCCACGGAGTTCATTTGAGACAGCTGGCCTTGCATGTGGGTGGCAGAGGTGGATGCAGCAGGTGGGGGGACAGGGACATGCCAGGGACAGCCCCATGGCCACACAGTTTGGGTTGGAAAAGATCTCTGAGGCCATCGAGCCCAGCCTGTCCCCAGCCCAGAGCACCGAGTGTCACCTCCAGCCCAGGGCACCGAGTTTCACCTCCAGCCCTTCCTGGGACACCTCCAGGGATGGGCACTCCTCCTGTGGTGTTCCAGGCACCACGAGCAGTGCAGGACAGCACAAGGCCTCAGGACAGGCTCTCTGACCCACAGGATCCTTGGGGTAGTGCTGGAAAACTCCACATTCCCGGCCCTGATTCCATCTTTCTGACCCCATCCTTCATGCTGGGCTAAAACTCCACAGGACAGAGCTCTGGGGAGCCCACACAGCCCCTGGGCACTGCCAGGGCCAGCAGAAGGGGACCGTGGGCAAGGTGGTGCCAGGCTGGTGACAAACAGCACCCAAGGCCTCTCTGAGGCACCGCCTCACCTGGCACAGCTGGAAGCTGGGTTCAGAGGCAGGGAAAGGCAGGGAAAGGCAGGGAAAGGCAGGGAAAGGCAGGGAAAGGCAGGGATTGGCAGGGATTGGCAGGAAATGTGCCAGAGCAGGCTGGAGTGGTCACAGGCCAGCCCTGGGAGCCAGCCTGGGGCTGGTGGCACCTGCCAGGCCTGCCTGTCACCAGCACACACGGCTGGGCCTGGCATCCTCCACAGGCTCCATCCTGCTGCCCCAGCAGAGGCTGATCCACCCCGGGCTGGGCCCTGACAGCTCCTGGTCTCCTCCCAAAGCCACCAATGTCCAGCTGCTGCCTGGTGTGGCTGCAGCTGGCCGGGGACGAAGCTGTCCCCATGAAAAGGCCGCGGTTTTGGCTCTCCCTGCCATCTGTGTTTGTGTATTTCCCACACCAGCAGCAGCAGGCTGGGCTCCAGGCAGGCTCAGGACGAGCTCTCAGACATCTTCCCAGCACTTTGAACAGCTTCATCATTTCTTTTATGGCTCCCCCAGTGCAGTCCCAGCACCCGGATCATCACAGCCCAAACTGACACTCCTGAGACAGCAGGGATGGGGCCTACGTTCCAGAAATATCCAAAAGCTCCCTCACCTGTGGGGTCCAGCAGCCCAGGTGAGGCTAAAACCCCACACCCTGAAAGGCAGCAGGAGGTTTGGCATGGTCCCAGCATGGAATGTGTCCCCAGAGCTCTGCCACAACCACCCAGCTCTCCCTGCCCTCCCTGAGGTGTGCCTGGTGCAAAAACAAGGAGATAAAATAAATCAGTGTGGCCCTAACAGTGAACAGAGCCCAGTTCATGGCTGGAATCCCCTTCCACCTTGTCCTGCTGGTCACCTCCTCCCTGCAGGATGTCCCCACCCTCTGAGCCCTCCGCCTGCACTAAGGCTGCAAAAGTCACCACAGTGGCCCAAGGGTGGCCAGGACTCCACCAAACCCAAGCCAATCTCAGTTTCCACCCCAGGCAAGTGCTGCTGAAAGTCCCCACATGGATTTTGGCAGTTTTGTCTGCCCTGCCTGGGATGCTCCAGGGGCACAGTCTCCTCCTGTGCTCTCACTCCAAGCTGGGCAGAGCCAGGCCCAGGAATGTGGGAGCAGCAGAGGGAAGCTGGGATGTGCTGGGTTCGCCATGTGAGACCCCAGGAGAGGAGCAGAGCTGCTCCTGAGGCTGCCCTGCCTTGGCAAGCTTCTCTCTGAAACACAGACTTGAGCTTGCACATGCCCAGACATCTGCCCCAGGCAGGCAGCAGGACACACATGCACAAGCAAATTTGGCAACTTGATGTGAGTTAAATGTGCATTTAATTGAGATTTATAGGGGAACTTGCAATAGCAATTGATTATCAAAATCAGATTATTTATGGAGGTTTAGCAGCTATACAAGAGATTAATGCTGGTTGCAGAATAAATCCTCAGTAAATGTATGTTTCCCCAGTAATCAGCTAATAACACGTCATCCTAATTATCTCCTGATAGGGGCCCAGCGATTCTGACACACACTGCAAGGAGATCTTGTCATCTGCAAATCGCCACCAGAAGGCCACAAGCAGCTCTGTCTCCACACCCACAGGGACTCCTGGTGCTGCAGCAGCTCCTCAGCTCTCCTCAACCAGTGTTTGCTCATTAAAAAAATATTTATTGAAGGTTCTATTTGCATGTTTCTGGCAGCAATAAAGCCGTGCCATGCATCCAGCTCTGCACCCCAGCCCTATCCTGAGCTGCTGAGGGCTCAGCGCTGTCCCCTCCTCTCCCCAGACGTCAGTATGTGCCACAGGGATGTCCCCACGGAATTCCATCCCTGGGAGGAGGTGGCAGATGCCCCCTGGGAGGGGCAGGAGGGTGCCCTGCCTCTCGCCATGGCCAGGGCAGGCACAGGACCACTGCTGTGGGATGCAGAGATGCTCTGGCAGTCACCATGGCAACCCCAGTACACAGCCAGGAGAACAAAGCTGCCAGGAGAGAAACAGGAGAAGGGAAGAGAAAAGGAAGGTGGGGTGGAAGGAAAAGAAAAAGCAGGAAAGGCAAAGAAAAAAGAGCAAAGGCTGGGGCAGGAGGGAGCCATGGGGAGGGAAAACAGCTGAGGTGGAAGATGGACCTGCCTTGAGGCTGCTCCCCTTGGGATGACCTTCAGCAGAGGCAGCCTCTGAGTACACCACTGAGACATTTTCTGTCTCCTTCCACTGTCCCAGCAGAGGATCCCTCCAGGACATGGCCTGTCCCCCTGCCAGTGTAAATGTCTCACTGTGGTGCAGGAGGGGACACTGCCAGAGACCCCAGAGGAGCCCTGAGGCAGCTCAGACCTCAGAGACCCTCAGGGGATGGATGGATGATGGATGATGGATGGATGGATGGATGGATGGATGGATGGATGGATGGATGGACGGACGGATCCACACCTGGCTGGGGCTGGCACAATGAACTCCCTTGGGCACAGATGGAATTCCTTCCCCTCCTCCTTCCCACACTCGTGCTCTCCTTGGCTCCAGCGTGCAGAATCCAAAGGAGGGGGAGCTCCGGGCAGGCAGACAGGGCTGGCTCCTGCTAAAAGCCTTTGGTGCCTTTCATCAGGGCTGGGGAACAAACAGCCTTGGACTGGCGGGCTGGCAGAGAGTCCTGCTGCTCATGGGCCACAGGGATTGAGTCCTACAGAGGCCTGGAGAGGCTCCTGGAGCAGGGACTGGGCAGGGTTAAAGGAATAAAGCAGGGATTTATTAAAAGCCCTTCCAAGGATGCACCTTGGGCACTGCAAGAGGCTGGCCCTGGCTGCACCCAGGATGGGCCCTGGCTCAGGAGTTTCACTCTTGGATCAGTTCTGGTCCATTTCCACCTTGGGGTGAATTGTGCAATTCCAGCTGCAGGTGATGCAGTCCCATCCTCCCAGGCTGCTCTCCTCAATTCCCTGCTGGTTGCACTTTTTGGGCCTGGAGCTGCAGCGGTGTCCTTGGCTGTGGGGCTGGAGAAGGATTGTTGTGTGTGCCTGAGCTGTGAGGAGACCCTGCTGACACTTTGTGTGGAGTTCAGAGTTCTGCACCAACACAGAGGCTGGAAAATAACACAGCTCAAAGTGAAGGCATCAGCACACCTGGGCAGGGTGGGTTTAGCCCTGTCCATCCCACCTCTCCCTGTGTAAATAAATCCATCAGTGTAGAGGAAAGCACCAGAGGTCCTCTTAACCCTCGGCGCTGCCCTCAGTGCTGCGGGCACAGCAATTGGAGCATTCCTCGTTAACAAACCCATTCATGCAGCTCAGCTCACCCACGCCGAGGTCACGGCTGCCTTCCCCGCTGAGATGTCCCTCCCAAGCCGAAGCGACAGTCTGTCCCCAAGAGCCTCTGGATGCCACTTCGCCCAGCTCCTCATTAGCGACAATTAACAGGCAATCAATGGGCCCCGCGGGGCTGGCACTTTCCAGGGAACAAGTCCCCTTTCAGCGGGGGGAAAAATGAGCATGGCTTTATTGTGCTTTTGGTTAAGTGAGCCAAAACCCGCCTGCCAGGGAACACAACTGTGTCCCAAACTGGACCCTTGCTGCCACCCGGCCAGCCAAGCAGGCAGAGAGGGCTGGGGCTGCTGTGGGTGTCCCCTCCTGGCCAGCCGCAGTGTCCCCTCCTGGCCAGCCGCAGTGTCCCCTCCTGGCCAGCCCTCCCTCTGGACACCCGTGGGATGCTCCCAGCCAAGGGCAGGCAAGGTGGGAGCAGGGACCAGGGGTAGAGTCATGGAATGGTTTGAGTTGGAAGGGGGACCTTAAAACTCATCTCCTTCAACCCCCAGCCATGGCAGGGACAACAATCCCAGGCTGTTCCAAGCCCTGTCCAACCTGGCCTTGGCCATTTTCAGGGATCCAGGGGCATCCACAGCTTCTCTGGGCACCTGTGCCAGGGCCTGCCCACCCTCCCAGGGAACAATTTCATCCTAATATCCCATCTAACCTCACTCTCTGTCAGTGGGAAGCCACTCCTGTCACTCCATCCCCTGTAAATTGTCTCTCTCCACGTTTCTTGCAGGCTCCCTTCAGGCACTGGAAGGCCACAACTGGGTGATCCCAAAGCTTCTCTTCTCCAGGCTGGACAATCCCAAGTCTGCCAGCCATTCCAGTGCTGGGAGCCCAGAGCAGGATGCAGCACTCCAGGTGGGGAGGGGGATGGACTCTCTCCAGCCAGGCTGGTGCTGCTGGCTCAGAACCACCCACAAGGACCAGGCAGGATCTCTCCAGCTTCACTATTCCCTGGAGCTGGGCACTGCTAACCCTCCACAGCCTCTGCTTCCCTGGGTTCCTGTCTAGCTGAGGGAGGGAAAAAAAGCTAAAAAAGACAAGAAAGCAAGAGGGAGATGGTCTGGATGTGACAGGCTGGCAGGTGTGACAGAGGAGCCTTGATAGCAGCATTTTTTTCCTGCAGTTGGAGCAGGGGCAAAGCCAAGCAGCGTTTCCCAGCTGCCTGCACCAAACAGAGCCACCTGCACAGGGCTTTTCCTGCCAGGGGCAGAGCTGGGGTGGGCAGCGGCACTCCAGGGATTTGGGAGGACAGACAGAGCAGAGCTGATGGCTCCTGCCACATTCCCAGGATGGGAAACTCTTGTCATCCCTCCAGCCACCCTTCCTGCTGCACAAGGGGAGCAGCTGACTCCACGCTGTGCCTGCCAGGGGCTGGGGTTGGGGGGCTTCACACCCCAAAGAGAGGTCACAGGGCCTTGTGCCACTGGATATTGGGACCACAGGTCCAGGCCAGCCTGAGGACAAGACAGGACCCGTGGGGATCAGCAGTGGCCACAGCAGACTGCACCAGCTCTCCAGGGGATCCAGAGGAAGGATCTGGCAGATCTCTCAGCTGACGAGGAGCACTTTGTGCCCAGTGGCTGTGCTGCACCAAGGGAAGCCAAAGCAATTAGCATTTCTTGGAGACACTCTGGAAAATTTCCCCTGAGAGATGGGGAGAGCTGCCACAAGCACAGCAAAAGGCCTGGAGCCACCACCCAGGTCCTGTGCTGGCAGTGCCACATGGCAGAGCAGCACTGTCCCCCTGCAGGGCCCTCCAGCCAGGCCCTTCCCGAGCCCCATCCCAGCTCCAGGACCCCCAGATCCGAGCCCTGGCCATTCCAAACCGCCAGGCAGCTCCCAGCGCCTTTCCCAGAGCACAGCCCAGGTGGGAAAGGCCACCTCAGGGAAATCCACCTCGTCCCTCAGCTCCAGCCTGGAGGCAGGGAAGGAGCGGGGATGAGCTGTTTGGGAATCCCGCAGGAGCAGCAGCTGCAGCTGGCCGAGTCACGGATTATTTTTAACAGCTACTTGTAGAATGCAGCGAGCGCCTGCGGGAGACACGGCCAGAGCTGCTGCTCACCCCAGCCCTGTCCCCAGCACGTGCAAGGCACAGATCTCCCAGGCAGGCTTTTTATAGGGTTTCCTGCTCCTGCTGGGCACGCAGCTCAGCGGCTCGGCACGGCCACACCACCTCCTCCCTCAGCAACCACTCACATGCCGCTCACCAAAGTCTTTCCATTCCCCCTCGAGCTGTTTCCTCTTCTCTCCTTATTAGGGATCCACCTACCTATCCATCTTCTCATTCTCTCCCCCTCTGTGGCTATTTTTAAGATGCCATAAAAGCTTTCAACGGGGAGCATCCTCAGGGAGGCAAGGGATTTTATATGTAGCCCATCAGAAGGAGTCATCACCACATAACTCACCACACAGGCAGTGACTTTCCTTTTATTTTTTTTTTTTTTTCAAAAGCAGGGGAGGGGAGAACATCCACACTCAATCCCTCAGCTCTCCTTGGCCAGCTCATCCAGGCTGGGGAGGATCAGATGCAGCCCACTCCTCTCCTGGTGGGGCAGCTGGACCAGATGGTGGGACACCAGTGCAAGTGCTCTCAAGTCACACCTGGAGGTGGATGAAGGGATGGTTTTGCTCCCTGATCAAAGGCTCCAAGCTGGGATCATCCAGCTTCATGCCTCAGCAGCTGCCAGCAGATGAAGGATGGCCTCCTTGCTGAGAGGAGGGCCGTGGTTGTCCCTGTGTGCCCACACACCTCAGAGCTGCTCTGCTTCTTGGTTCATGGTCAAAAGGTGGGGGAAATTCCACCAAAACTGCCTCCAAAGGCACAGCCTGGACAGACAGATGGGACCAGAGTCTTCCTGATCCTCACAGGCACTGCACAACCCCACAAGTCTCTTTTCCCTCCCAGGGTGAGGAACCTCCTTCTTTTGGGGGATGCAGAGCCATGAAGGTGCTCCAGGAGTGGTTTTCACACACAGCTTTCCTCCCTCCTCTTCTCAAGCTTTAAGGGCTTTGGCCAGGGGTGAAGCAAAGCCACCCTGGCCCATCCACCCTGCTGGGACCCTCTGTGCCTGCACTGGGAATCCAGGCTGGAGCAGCTGGGACTGGGAGATCCCCACCACATGTCCCAGCAAGTGACTCTGAGCCACCAGACCCACCCAGTCCCCAAGAGGATTTAAAAATAGCTCCCATTCTCCAGCAAGAGCAATCCCTGGAAGTGTCCAAGGCTAGGTTGGGCAGGGCTTGGAGCACCCTGCCCTGTGGAAGGTGTCCCTGCCCATGGCAGGGGACGATACAAGAACTTCAAGGTCCCTTCCAGCCCTGGCCATCCTGTAATTCCATGAAAATTCCATGATCCCCAGGGCTGGCAGCACAGCTGGGATGTTGGGAAGGACAGGCAGGGCCTTTCACAAGCGAGCTGTTTCTGAGGGGGGCTGTTCCACAAGGCACATGGATTTGGGAGCTCCCACCGAGCCCTGCTCTACATTTGGCTTTTCTGATCTTGCAGCCTGGCTGCATTTCTGGGAAACAGTCACGTAACTCACTGCTCTGAGGACAGGTCAAAGCCTGGAACTCAAACTCAGGCTGCAGCAGGCTCAGGCTGGGTTGAGGAAGGGTTTTTGAGGCTGGCAGTGGCACCAGCAAAGCTTTTCCTGCCCCACAGCTCTCCAGAATGTGCCACTTGTTGCCAAGAACAACCAGAAGCCATCGGGATGGCTTCAAAGCTCAAACACCTGCTCCCCTCTTCCACTGCTGTGCTCCTCAGAGAAACCTTCCCACAAGGACTTTCCCAGTTCTGAGCCGTTTCCAAGACTCAGAAAGAAGCTGATTCAAAATGGAAGTGGAGTAAAATGTCCATGAACAGAAAAACAAATGATCCTCAGGGCTCTGCAGACCTTGCCAGGCCAGCAAGGGTAAGAAGAAAGGAAGGTCAGACAGGCTGGCTGAGGAAACCACATCAGCAGCTCCTTTTTCTTTCTGCTCTCAGCCCCAGGCAGTGGAGAAAGCTCATCAATTCCCAGGCCAGGGCTTATGGCTGATACTGATAAAGCATTCAGAAAACTCCACCTGAGCTGAAAAATGCACACAGAAATGGAGGCCTATCAAATACCTGAGCCACCAGCAAATAAATGGGACCTGTGCAGCCAAGTTTGCTCCTGGGAGAGCTGGCTTTGGGCCTCTAAAACCTCAGTCAGCCTTTCCTGAAAGCCAGGAGTGCCCCTGGGGGCTGTGGGGAAGTGCATTCCAGCTGTTCTGCTCCTCCAGGGATGCACTGAGCCCCCTGGCTCCAGAGGGGCTGGCCACAAGGGGACTTGGCACCACCACCTTCCCTGCTCCAGGCTTCCAGTCCCCCTGCCAGCCTTGCCCACAGCCAAAATCCCTGAGCCTCCCCTCCATTCCTGCATCCTTTTCATCCATCATTCCTCAGCCCAGCTCTTGCCATGACCACTCCACCCCCAGATGCTTTCTGGAGGTGCTGCAGCGCTCACAACTCAGGCACTGATGGATTTAAGAACTAAAAATATTGGATGAGGTGTTCCGAGCGCTTCGTGATGGCCCCATCACGACAGGACCGCAGGGTCTGGGTGGGTTTTTCTTCCCTCCCTGCCAGCAAAGGCAGCAGCACATGGACTCCTGTCATCAGCCTGCTGGCATCCCAAACGCTGTTATCCTGCTAAACCAGTCATCACTTGACGATTAGAAAATGTGCTCTTTATTTCAGAAGAGCACGCTAGGCCCTTGAAAGAATTCAATCACTTCAATTGACCTTACAGAGCTCACTCCAAGGCCTGCAGGGCCACTTGCCGTGGCTCCTGCTCTTCTCCAAGGGCCAGCTGCCAGGAATGAGGGTTTGAAAGAGCATGGATGAAGCCTGGAAAGAGGACAGAGCCCATCCACCAGCCCAGGGACAGAGCTGCTGCCCGGGATTGGAATTTTCTGGCAGCGAAGTGAATGCAATGGGTGATTGTTCCTCTGCTAGGCTGCCCAGGAAAACAGGGAATGATTTGTTGTGTGTCAGTCAGGGTATTGAGAGGACTAAAATGTAGGCAGGGAGTCTGGGAGCTCCCCATGGTGCCCAAATTCTGGAAAACACCCTGCTCCTAACATGGACAGGCTGATTCCTCCGGCTTCCCTGCATTTCTGAAGGCTGGAAAGAACTCCCTGCAGGACCCTCCTAGCTCCTGCTCCACAGGGTGGGGACACCTGGTGAATCACCTGCCTGAGGAGCAGAGCTGGAGCTCCCAGCGATGGGCAGCACCACGGGATTCCTCTTTAATTACACAGGGCCTTAATGGAGTTTGCTGGTAAACACCTTGTAACCACATGTGCCTGGAGATTAGGGGGTAATTACGCTTAGAGGATCACGATCTAAGAGCAAGCATGATTTAGGGAAGACAAAAATAACCAGGCAAACATGTTGCATTCATCAGGATCTGTCAGGAAGCCTCCCTTCCCAAATGCTTCGCTGTCCAGCCTCTCCTCACAGCTCTTACTCAGAGTAGGGGGTGCCTCTCAGCAGGAATTTGAGAGGTGGCAGGGGTAGGGATGAAACTTTCCACTTGGCATACCAAACCTTCTTCGGGAGCTCTCCGTGCTCCAACAGGCTCCCAGCTGCTCCAGGGATGGGGAGAAACGGCTCAGCCCACCCTGAGCTGACTTGCCATCAGATTCTGGCCTCCTTTTTCCCAGGTGTGTGTTGGGGACAGAAGGGAATCTGGGAGATCCCTGGTTTGTGAACCAGCGCCGATCACCCAGTGCCACAGTGATCCAGATCCTGCCAAACCCGGCTGGAGCAGGGAGCTCACCAGCGTTTCACCTCCCCAGGAGCTGGGATGTCCCTTGTGGGACCCAGCACAGCCAGGGGCACCTTGCTCCTGCCAAAAGCGGTGCCTGGGCTGGCAGCAGCCCCTCTCCCACCCCAGAGGAGCTGGGCCAAAAGGGATGATGTGCAAATCCCACGGGGTGACTCAGCCAGCACTCCGTGCACCTGCAGCACCCAGAGCTGCTGGCTCCCTCCGAAGCAGCAGAAGGGATTCTTCCCACTCATTTCAGAGGCTGAAATCCTCGGGGCAGTGACAGCTTTAACCCTTTCAGCACGAGCACAGCGCCAGTCACCTCAAACTCCCCGGCCAGATTCCGAGGGAGATGCTTGGAGGGGATTTTAAGGGTTTGTCCTACGAGCTCCAGCTCCCATGGAAATACCAAGCAGCACCACAGACCTGTTTGCTGAGGTAGAGATTCATTTGTAAGCAATTAGTGAGAGGCAGTGATAGCCTAACGAATGTAAACACCAACACTGTGCCCTCCAAACCCTCACTGCACACCTGGAACCCCTGGAGCAGAGGCCACCTTCCCACCCTTCCACCCTCAGGGCCACCTGAGCTGCTCTGCAGCCTCAGGATAGGAGTTTATGCCCAACGTGGAGTGGTTTTATCTCTTCACCTCAAATACAAAATTTTCATCTGGCTTTGCCTTCATTGCGGGACAGATGAGGACATGGGGTCTTCAAATCCAGAGGGAAAAGCATCCCCCTGTCCCCTCAGCAGTGCTGGTGAGGCTCCAGGGCGCTGTGCACGGAGCATCTCCAGAGATAAACCCAGCAAATCCTGCCCAAAGCTCCTGGAGGCCTCGCAGATTTGCTCAGCAGCGTGGCTTGGGGCCAGCTGTGGCCCACAGCCACAGGTTTCCTGCCTCACATCAACTTCAGGCAGGAGAGGAGCGTTAACAAAACACACAGAGAAATGGGGAGCAGTGGTGGGAATTCACAGATCAGATGGTGGCATTTTATCCTCAGCTGTGCATCTCCTTGCTTTGCCAGCCCCAAAATTTTAGCCCTGCAGGCACAAGCACACCTGGACATCATAATTTTGTGCACAATCTGGCTTCTTCAGCCCTTGTCCTGGGGGGAAAAGCAGCCAAAAAAATCAAATCAACAGATCTGCCCATGCTGGGAGGCCTCTGACAAGTGGCACCAAACTCCACCGAGCCGCTGGCCATCGTTAAGGGGTAAAAAAGCCACGCTAGGTCAGTGCCAGGCGGCATCACAGGGGGTGAAACAGAGATGGCACTGACACAAGGCTCCCAGGATTTGGGGTTTTGTGCCTTGTGGGCAGCTGGAATTGAGGCTGGGGAGGGATGCCCAGAACCTTTGGCAGCGTTCACACCAGTCCCAGAACGTGCTGACGGCAGAGATGGCCCCGCAGCCCGGCCTGGCTCACACAGCCATTGCTGGGAACACAAGTGAAGCTGCATTTGGGCATCCAAGCCCTGCTCGGAGCGCTCCAGCTGCTGGGAAAACAACTGGGAGCCCAACAGGGCAGAGCCAGCACCCAGCAGGGTTTGCACATCCAAAGGGACCCGGAGTGACCCATAAATCACCGACCCCCAGCACCGTGAGTGACCGGGAAATGTCACAGAGCTGCCAAGCCTTGAGTAAAACACGGGGCTACTTAAAATGGAGTAATGGCAATTTAAGCAAAGACTGCAAAGCCCCCCAGAGGGCCCAACAAGAGCCCTGGCAGCTGCTAAGTGATGTGACCAGGGCCACCAAGGCAGAAGGAGGAGCAGCTCCCAGGGGAGCCCTGGCTGTGCCCAGCAGACTCCCCACGAGGCAGGGCACAGGCAGCACAGCTTGGCTCCCTGGCACCTCGCCGTGCTGAAGGAGTTTTGCAGCACAATCAGATCTTTGGAACACACCAGGGCCACGAACAGCCCTTATCTCCAGCAGCAGCCAAGCCGGCTATTAAGAGCTGGGAAGGAATCCCAAAAGGAACCAACAGGCATTTGGCAAAATTGGCTTAGAGGAAGCTTAGCAGTCCCACCTGACCACAGTGGCCACTGATCCCAGCAGTTCTCTGCATCAGCCCTGAGCTGCTCCCCCAGAGGAGCAGAGGGAGGACCCTTTGTTATCAGGCATCCTGCAGGCTCGGAAAGAATCAGTCCCTATTGTTTCCCACCTAGGCAGAGCCAGCCCTGTTCCCCCGGGACGGGGCCCTGATCCTGTCCCAGGTGTGGCTTGGGCACAGGGCACCTGGAAAGTTTCCTCGCCTCTGACACAGCCCAACAGAGCTGGAATCACCTGTTCTGTTGCCTCGCAGCGTGCCAAGGCATTTTTCACGGTGTTTTGCTCGGGAACCACCCCAAGCCCTCGGATTGAGAAACCTCAGCACGCCAATGCAATGGAGAAGTTGCTGCTCTGCTGTTTTGTGCCTGGGGGAGGGCTCCGCTCCTCACACAGCTCCAGGACCCACAGGAGGGGCAGGGGGCCTTCCCTGGAGAGGTTATCCCAGGAGGAAGCCCCTCAGGTGGCCATCAGCATCAACTCCTTTGCCAGGGACTTGCTGCTTTTACAGGAAGGGATCAAAGCCGTGCCAGCAAGGTGGGCACAGCTGTCACACGGCACGTCAAGTAGGAAAAATAAATTGATTGTGGCTTCCTCAACCCCGATCAATCTTCCCAGACTTTCCAGCAAGGGCACAGAATCCAAAGTGAGCAGCCTGGTGCCAGTTCTCATCTTAGGCAGCACATTTCCGAGCTCTGCTTCTTTAGAAATTCATCCTCAGCGCATGAGTGCCTCCGTCCCTGTCTCACACGCACAATAGGAACACCCACATCCCCAGCTGCAGAAGGTTTGGGGTTTTTTTTCAGGATTGCACCTGTGCTTTGCTCAGCTTTCTGGGTCTCTCCTCACCCTTCTCCTCCATTTCTTCCCAGGCAGAGGCAGCAGCAAGTGAGGCTGTGCCTGTCAGAGCGCTCCTGGCTGCCTCTCACCATGTTGCGTATCGACATTTCAGTCGATGCTCTGCCCTCCAAAACCCCAGAAATCCAAGCCAAGAAAAGTACTCCGTGGAGATAAGCACCACGGCTCAGCCCACATCACACACAGCCGAGCCAGAGCCTGTCAGAAAGCAGGCAGGCAAAAGGCAGGCAGGAAAATAACCCAAAATTCCATCCCACCAGGCTTGTCAGCGCTGTTATGACATTTTCTTTCCAATTCCTCCCAGCCAGCTCCGTGCGGTATCAGCCCCATTCCCACAGCCCAGGCGAGAGGACGCCGTACTCACTGCTAGTGCTCATCCTGCCGCTCCTTCCCCGTCCTTCTCATCCAACAAAGGGGCAAAGATGCTCTTTAAATCCGCTTTTCCTGCCGCGGGAGGAGGCTGCCGCTGTCCTTCTGCCGGGAGGAATATTCCCGTGCGATCCGCCGCCTAACGCATCCCACGGCGGCTGTCCCCAGGGCCGGCGGATGCCAAGGTCACGGCTGGCAGGGAGGGGGCGCGGGGGGCGGCCGGGACCGGCCCGGGGGAGGGTCCCGGCCCGGGGGAGGGTCCCGGCGGAGCGGCGGGGGCCGGTCTGGGTTCGGCCATGCACTGCGGAGCGCGGCCGCGGCCGCCCGCTTATAGCGGCTGGGAGCGGCGGCGGGGCCGCGCAGCACCGGCACCGCCCCGGCACCGGCACCGCCCCGGCACTGCCCCGGTACCGCCCCGGCCCCGCCCCGGCACTGTCCCGGGACCGCCCCGGTACCGCCCCGGCACTGTCCCGGCACTGTCCCGGTACCGGTACCGCCCTGACACCGCCCCGGCACCGGCACCGCCCCGGCACTGCCCCGGCACCGGCACCGCCCCGGCACTGCCCCGGCACCGGCACCGCCCCGACACCGCCCCGGCACCGGCACTGTCCCGACACTGGCACCGGCACCGGCACCGGTACCATCTGCGGGCAGCGAGCGGCCCGGGAGACACGGGCGGGGCCGGGCGGGGCCGGGCGGGGCCGCACGGATCTGGATCCCTGCACGGATCCGAAGGATGCTCAGCCTTGGCGGTGCCCTGCCCTGCCCTGCCCACTGTCCAGTCCTGCCCGCTGCCCTGCCCTGCCCTTCCAGCTGTCCTCTTCTCAGCCCCCTGCCCTGCTCCCTGCCCTGCCTGCAGCCCCTGAGCCCCCTGGCTGCTCCCTCCTTGCCGCAGGGCTCCTGTCCAGCTCTGGGTGCCTGCCCCACACTGTTTGCCCCCCCAGCCTGGCCCCGCCGTGGCTGAACATCCCAGAAATGCTGTCCCGGGACAGAGGGATGTGTTTATGCAGGAAACTGCATTTCCTCCAGTGCCAAGATTCCCTCCCGCAGCTGTCCAGGCTGGCACCCCCAGCTCTCCCGGCAGCCTGGGCGTGGAGGGATCAGGAGGGGAGCTGAGGGTGCCTGCACGGCTGCAGGACGGAGAGGGGCTCTTCCCTCGGGATCAGAGCAGCCTTCCCTGCTGGCAGCACCTCAGGATCCCTGGAAGGGCTGCAGAGCCCTGAGCTCCTTGTTCTGTGGGTGGACAGAGCCGTGCCCAGGTGCCCACAGAGCCGGGGCTGTGCCCGCCTGCCTGCGGAGGCTGTGCTGGGATTCCGAGCTGCGATTCTTGCTGCGATTCCAGGAGCTGTGCTCCAGCCCTGCCGCTAATGAAAGAGGTTTTTCATGCAGCGTGACAGGCGCCGCGTCTCTGCCGCTGCCGGGGCTGGAGAGCTGCTCAGAGAGGCCCTTTGGCTTCGCCTTTCTCTCGCTGTTTGATTTGCAGCAGATGTCGGTGGTGACGTGACAAGACAGGTAGCAGGTCGCGTGAGCTGTGCCGGTGCTGCCAGCTCTCTGCAAGCCCTGCTGCCTGTCCCCTCTGGCTGTCCCCTCCCCTGAGGCATCAGGGGAGAGCAGGACGAGCAGTGGGAGTGGGAGCCTGGAGGTTCCTGCGGGGCTGGGGGGAACAGAGCTGCTGATACGAGAAAGATTGAGAGATGCTGTTTACAAGAGCATGTAGTGACAGGACGAGAGGGAGTGGCTCTAGAGGAGGTTTAGATTAGATATTGGGAAGAAATTCCTCCCTGTGAGGGTGGGGAGGCCCTGGCACAGGGTACCCAGAGCAGCTGTGGTTGCCCCATCCCTGGAAGTGGCCAAGGCCAGGCTGGATGGAGCTCTGAGGCAATGGAAGGTGTCCCTGCCCATGGGGTTGGATCTGGATGATCTTTAAGATCCCTTCCGACCCAGGCCATTCTGTGGTGATTCCATGACACAGCACGGTGGGATGGCTCAGGCTGCACTGGGTTTGGCCTTTTGTAAAGTTTCCTGTGCCTGATGAGTGTCCAGGTGTCCCCTCCTCAGGGAAGGTCCCTGTCCCAGCCAGGCTGACGTGTGTGGTGTCAATGACATCCCTCTGAGGAGTCAATAAAGCAGCCACGACATGAGCTGGTCCCCACGGTTCAGCAGCTAATTGAGCTTCTTCCGCTGACCTGGTTTCCAAATCTTGTTAACTTGCTGCCTTTAGAACAACTTGAAATTTCCAGCACGGGCAGGCTGGGGTTGCAGAGCGCTGCACAGGAGGATGGGGTGCTCTGGTGGAGCTCGGGGGGCACCAGTGCAGAACCTCTGCCCTTCCATGCCCTGCCCAGCTGGATGGTCCCAGAGGTGCTCAGTGGGGAAGGGGGTGGGCAGGGTGCCGGGTGCTCCCTGCAGTGGCATCTGTGAGTTTTGGTGCTGGGGAGGTGGCACAAGGAGCTCTGACCCTCGGCACCTCCCCAGCTCTGCCGGCAGCTCATGGGCGCTGCTCAGAGCCCCTCGCCATCAGCGCCGTCCCAGGGTGTTTTGGAAATCCCATTTCCTTCCCTTTGTCTGAGGGAACTGCCTGCAAAAGCTGCCCTAAGAGGATGTTCGGGATGCCTGAGACAAGAAGTGAGAAAGGAGGAAATGTCAGGATGTTAAGGCAGCCTCCTTTCATCCCTTTGTGTCTGTGCGCTGCAACACGAATTTTCACAGCAATTACTGGATATGTTTTTCCCACAAGGCTCCTGCTCCACTCAGCACCTGCAGGTCCCACAGAGCTCAGGCTGTGCAGAGGAAGGGGAGCAGGAGTGATGGAGATAAGAGGACAGAGGTGAAAAAGGTGCTGATTTCATTTCATTTTCTTTCCCTGGACACTTGTAAGGGTTCCCCTGCCCTTTTAAGATGCTGAGAGTCACCTGAACCGAACTTCTCCCAGCTCCCGAATCCCTGTGTTCCTTCTCTCCCTGACGCCTGATACCAGCGGGAGAGCTGGAAGCTGCTGTTTGCACATGGAATCACCGGGAGCTGGGCTCAAACACCTCTTGTGCCACACCTGCACAGGAATTCTGAGGAATCAGGCTCAGCGCCTCTCCATGTGTCTCTGCCGTGTGTTTTCATGCCGGGCTGTGCTCAGCTGCTGTCCCTGGGAGGGGATTTGGTCCCCAGGGCTGGAGGAGCAGCTCCATCCTGCTCCCACAGCCCGCAGGGAAGGGGATCCCTCCTGGCTCCCGTGGGACAGATGAGGAACGGTGAGGCTGCAAGGGGAACATCGATAGCAGGTCCCAGAGCTGGGCCAGGCAGAGTTAGGAGAGTTAAAATAGCACATAAACACCCTTGTCCTCGAGGCACAGCGGGCAGGGTCCACCAGCAGCCTCAGCTCTGGCATTTCGGGTTGATTTGGAGCCGGAGCATCCCTTCCATCACACCTGGCCGCCGCACACAGAGCCGCGTGTGCAGGACCGGCTTCCAGCGCTCTCCCTGCGCTTTCCCACCCCCTTCCCTCCCACTGGGAGTCATTTGGGTGCACAGCCTTTGCTGCCGGGCTCTGAGGATCCCCGGAGGGCTGGAAATGCCTGGGCCGGGGATGGCAGCTGCGGTCCCTGCCCGTGGCTGCTGCGGCACGGCCGTGTCCGTCTGTCCCCGAGGCTCCAGCTGGCCAAACGCGGCGCTGGCAGCCCCAGCCCCCGGCTCAGCTCCTGCCCCTGAGCTGCCAGCAAAGGCTCTCCTCTCTCGGCAGCGAGATCTGAGCTCAAAGAGCAGCGGGGAGATGCCCGTGGGGACAGCCCCACGCCAGGCTGTGGGCAGGCTGCACAGAGGCACGACTGACTCATCACAAGCTGGTGACATTTTCCAAAAAAAGCCTCTAAGTCCGGGGCTGTGATGTTCCCAAAAGGCAGCAGAGGAGCCTAAGGGGGCTGCAGACCCCATTCTACCACGGCACATGGGCTGTGTCATGGGGTGGAGGAAATCCTGCCTCGCTGGGCAGCTCCCATTCGTTTTTCTCTTGTCCCTGGCTCCCCTGGGAGGTGGGACCTGGCAGGGGTGAGGACAGTGGTGGTCAGCTGCTGCTGCCCCCTGCCCCAGCACGAAGCCAGGAGCTCCTAGTGATGACAGAATTATTCTCCATGCGATGGAGACGAACATTTTAATTTGTGAGTCCCTGGACCACAGAGCACCTGAGACCAGAGGCACTGAACTGGGGCCCTGGTGCCTCATCCAGCAAAGGTCCCCTCTCATCCTCCTCCTCCTCACAGCCACCACCAAGGCATTTGCCAGTGGTTTGGCTTCCTTCCAGTTTCCCCAGCAATTTTCCCAGCAATTCCCCACATCAGCAGGAGGAGACACAGCCTGGCAGAGGCAGATGTTCCCTGGGCTGCCTGCATTAAAGTGATAATCAAATGATAGATTATTTTCAAGCAAACTCTCATTTGCAGGCATTAATTTTAGTGCTGTGCAGAGAGAGGCAGTGAAAAAAGCACCCAGGCAGTGGAGGATGGGTGGGATCTGGATGTGCTCCAGGGAAAGCTGATGCACCACAGCCCATCTGTACCTGTAGCCATCCTGCAAAGCCACGAAGGGATGGCTCCATCCTTTGGCTCCTGCATCCTCCTCCCTTCTTATCCTCACCAAGGCTGTCTCTGGGTCAACAAAATGCAGCAAATATTCCCAAACCAACAGCAGTTGAGTCAAAACAAGTCCTGCAGAAGCTCTGCACATCAGGAATGTTCACATTCCCTCCTGAAAGACCCAGACACCAGGAGAGGAGAGGTGCTGCATGACCCGGACTGATGGAGGAGTGATGGCAAAGGTTTAAGGGCATTGAAAGTCAGGTTTTTTTCCCTAAAACCTGCAAATCATTCATCCTGGACCCCTCTGGAAAAGTCCAGCCGAGCTCAGGGCTGCTTCATTTCTGGCTCACACCCTGCAGGTGACAGAGGGACCCTTTTTGGGGACAGCCATCCTGCCGAGCCCAGCTGGCAGCTCCTGCCTGGCACAGCGAGCTCAGTTCCAGCCTGAGGTTCCTTCCTGCTTTCCCACTGGGTTCACCCCAATGAAGGGCAGGGGAGGTCAAGGTTAATTTTAATTTTCTCTTGGAAGTTGCCCTGGAGCAGCGAGGACTGCTGGAAGAAGGAATTCCTCCCCTTGGGTTGGGACCATGAGATGCTCATGGCCAGCCTTGCCCAGCATGAAGCACCTGTGGGAATCCCAGCTCTGGGATCTCTGCACTCCTGGAATTTGCCTGGAGTTCCTCCTGCCTTCCCAGAGCTCCTCAGGGAGCACCCCCTGCTCAGAAGGAGTGATTCACCTTAGGAAACGCTGCTGCTTTCTTATTGCTGCAGTTTATTATTATTATTATCACAATCATTCGGTTTTCCTTTCCTTCCTCGAATTATTCCATGGGAAAGCTGGGAATTAGGGTGATTCTGAGGGAATTTAGGGCACCTCCAGGGGCTGGAGCTCAGGCCAGGTCTCCAGATCCTCAGGAGGAGGTCAAATGCTGTAATTAATGAGAGCTAATTTCTTTTTCCACTGCTAAGCTGCAGAATGGCTCGCCCCAGGTAAGCAGCAGGTTATCTCTTTTCTAGGAAATCTCACTCTTTTTTTTTTTGTTCCTCAGTCTAAAAATGGAATGCAGACCCTGAAAATAAATTCCCAGAGAACACCACTGTGCAAACATCCCAGGCTTTGATTCAAAGTGTTTGGATTAATTAGCTTAAACTGAAAGCTTTCATTCTGATTTCAGCCTTGGCTTTATGGACAAAAAAATTAAAGCAGAAAAGCTTTGGAAGTTGAAAAATCAAAATGTTCCACCCTGGAAATATCAAAACAAGATGCTGAGCCTCGCTGAGCTGCTTTGTTGCTTTCTAAAAGGAAATGGCATCAAGACCAACACCTTTACAAGAAGCTTGGATCATTAAGCACTTCAAAAAAACCACAAAAAACCCTAGTTCAGCATAAGCAATTAATTTCTTAATTAGATTTTCTCTTTTTCTTCCAGAGGGAAGTCTAAAAATATTGATTTTTTTTTCCATTTTATCCAAAGATTTCTTTAAATATGATCCCCTCACTGGATGCTTAAGCTGGAGCTTGAGCTGTGGGAATTATATGGGGTGGTTCATATAAATTCACTTTGTCATCTTTCCTTCTCCTTGTCCTGTTTATTTCTGTTCCAGTGGCAAAACAGGACCAGGGTAAAAGCAGAGGATAATACAGAAAATGAGAGACTGGAAGGGAAATTGAACATGAAATATTTTGGAAGTCTCATTTTCTAGAGGTGAAGCTCATTTCCTTCAGAAACCTCTCACAGCAGAACAACTTGGATGCTTGGAGCAGTTTTTCCTCCCAATTTTCAGTCAGCTCCATCCAAACAGCACCTGGATGAACCTGAGCTGGACATTCCCATCAGGATTTGATGGGATCTGGGCTGTCTTTAACTCAGGAATGGTAAAATCCCTGCTGGAATTGTGTGTGGCCTCGCTGACCGCTCACTACTGAGTCACACCCGGCTGTGAGCTCCCAAAACCCCTCGGGGAAGGGCTCCAGAGGGTTCTTGTCTTTCCAGAGGGTTATTTCCAGAGGGTTCTTTTCTCTGGAGATGCCCTCCAGACCTGGCTCTTGTGTCCCTGTTGCTGCTCGGGATGCTGATCCCCTATTTTGGAGCTTTGCCTCTTTTTTCCTGGCGATCCCAATTCTGCAGCCCCACGGGGTTTGGGGTTTTTTGGCAGCCTGTGGAGCTGCTGGTGCTCGGGGACAGCAGGGCTGGCCACAGCAGGGCTGCAATCCCGTTTTTTCCGAAGTCGGGATGCTGTGGAGCGGTTCCTGCTGCCATCTAATGGCTCTGACAATTAATATCCTGCAGGGAGGGCCCGGCTGCAGCCAGCAGAGCCCAGGAGCTCTCCCGAGGGTGCAGGAGGCCACACCGAGCCCAAAAACCACGACGCGATGTCCCTGAGGTGACACTGGGCACAAGGGAAGGGAATGTCTGCACATTCCTATTGCAAAGTTTAGGACAAACTCCTTAGGGATGATGCTGCTGGTGCCAGCAAGCTCTGCCCTTCCTGGGGCAGGGTGAATGAACCTCACAGCCTGAAATGCATGGATAAGGGAATATCCTGAGCTGGAAGGACCTGTAGGATCATCAGTGCAGCTCCTCACCCCAAAACCTCAGCTTGGACATCCCTGGAGCGCTGTCCAGGCTCTCCTGGAGCTCTTGGATCCTCAGGGCTGGGACCATTCCCTGGGGAGCCTGGGCAGTGCCAGCACCCTGCTTCTGGTCCTCCCTTCCTCCTTCCCACGCCTCATCCATGGCCTCACTTCCCTGGCTCTGTCTCGGGGCAGTCTGGAGGCTGTCCCTGGAGCTATGGTGACAGGAGCAGCGAGGATTCCTGGGATTCCCACCCCAGTGCCAGGGAGGAGAGCTCAAATCGCAGCTCCTGGTGTGGCAAAGGCTGGTGCCAGCCTCCAAATCCACGTGGATCCATCCAAAACACACACAGAGACACACACAGACACACAGACACACACACAGCCAGTTTTCCAGTTGTTTTCCAGTTGTTTTCCCTTTGTTTTCCAGTTTTCCAAGAGGGTTCATTTCCCCCTCTGGCTGAAAACAATGCAAGAGGAGCAGGACTCAGCAGTTCTGAACACGAAGCGCTGAGTTCAGCTCAGTTCAGCCCCAGAGCCCTCTTAACCCTTCAGCTGTGGGATGGAGCAGAATTCCCAGTGCAGCAGCAGCAGATTTGGGTTGCCTTGTGTTGAGAAAAGCTGGGAAAGGCTTGGAGATGGAAGAAAATTCCTGAGTGAGGAGGAAAATTCCATCAATGAGGAGAAAGATGTTAAAGCCAGGCCAGTGTGGCTGCATTCAGGGACTGGCCACACCAGTTTGGTGTGAAAGCCTCGAGATTTCCATGTGTCCTCAGCCGTGCATGAACCCCCCTTCCCCAGTGCCCCAGCTGCCAAAATAAACCTGGGGAAATGCTGTCCCCAGCCAGTCCTGGGGATGGAGGTACCCGAGGCAGGTTCCTGCAGCCCCAGGGGTCCTGGATTCCTGGAGGGTGGAAAACCTGGAGGGGGCAGGTGCTTATCGCTGCTCTGTGCCCGTGTGCTCGGGGTGACAGCGAAAGCAGAGCTCTGGAATGAGGAAATGTCCCCGAGGAAATGTCCCCTGCGCTCCTGCCACATCCCAGCCCGCCCCCACAGGGATTTCAGAGGGAGGGGAGGAAAGCTCTGCTCCATCTCACACCAAAGTGGGTGCCCCCCACCCATAGCAGAGGATCAAACCGTGAACCAAGAGTTTCTTTGGCCTCAAACGAAAGTTTTCATCTTTTTTGTTTGCTTTTTCCTCCAGCGAAGCCGGGTCTGGGCTGACTTCCTTTGCTTTCAGGTTCACTTTGAAATAACAAGCTGAAAAGCCGTGAGGCTTCGTTTTTGAGCCTGCCAGGGAATGGCAGACTTCAGAAGGAAACAGAAATATCGGGAAAGCTTGATGTTAACTGTTTCATTGTTTCCAAGAGGAAAAAAAAGCCCCTGTAATTCCCTCTGCGGCGGACTTTAGCCGGGATGCACAAATACTGCTGGGTCCACAGATCTCTTGTTCTGTGCCTGTATTTGCGTTTCGGCAGGGAGGAAGGGAGGCTCGGAGCTGGAATTCCCGGAGGGAATGCCTCCCCCGGGATTTTGCTGTCGCACGGTGAGGACGGAAGGTCCCCAGCCCCGAGGAGCAGGACACAGGTGAGGCCGGGAGAGGCTGCTCCTGCCTGGAATGGGAGAGCTTTGAGGCGCACGGTGCCCATGGAGAGCCTCCCTGGAATTAATTGTTCCCTGCGAAGGAGGCGCCTGGGAATTCCGGGAGCCGGCGGTCTCCTGTTGATAGCACAGCCCCGGGTAACTCATTGACCTCTGCTGGGAAGCGGAGGTTCCCAGGATGATAAGGAGCTCCTGGAAGGAATTCCTCCCCTGGTGTGAGGGAGTGGCAGCGCTGGGCACGCTCGCAAACACGTCCGCAGCCCCGAGAGCTCCATCCCGGCAGCGCAGCGCTCCCTCGGGGCTTGGAGAGGCTGGAATTTCATCCAGGAGTTCTCCGGGAGGGAAGCGGAGCTGGGAGCAGGTCAGTAGAGCCGCTGTCTGTCCCCGGGGCTGTCCCTCTGTCCCAGCTGAGCCTCCCAGCGCTGGTGGCTGGAGAGATCCAGCGCCTCTGGAATTGCAGCTGGGCTGCGGAGCTGGGGCTTTGGAGCTGGCTGGGTTTGAGGATCCGCGATGAGCACGGCCGGGAGGGACACGCTGCGTTTGGCTCCTTTGGGAACTGGCAGGAGGAACGGGAGCTGCGTTTGGGAAAGGGGGTTTGGTGGCAGGGCTGGGTGGCAGCTCTGTCCCCCAGGGTGCCCGGCCGGCTGCTCCCATCCCGCTCCGTGCCCAGGGCAGGGAAGCGTGGCCGGCTGGCACTGGAGCTGCAAAGCGAGCAGAGCCCCTGGAGGGCTGGCACAGGCAGAGAACCCCCTCTGGAACAGGCTGAGACCCCAGGAAATATTCCAAACTTACCAAAACAGGGCTTTTCCAGGGAGGCCAGGCTGCAGCAGCAGCAATGGGGGCTCTCCTGGGGAGATCCAGGATTTGTTGGGAAGCAGAAAGGAAGGAATTGGAGTGAGAGGTTTTCAGCTTGCTGGTCAAAAGGCAAATTCCAGTTCAGGTCAAACAGGAGGTGACACCTTTGCTTGTACAGGGATGGGTTTGGTTGCTAAGTTGTCAAGGTAGGCTTAAAAACAAAAAGACATTTCACAACCACAAAGGAAGATATTTGTGTTTAAAACATTTTTAAAACCCATTTTTTTATTTAAAAAGAATATTTCCCTGTGTAGAAGGAATTGATGCTAATTGGTGAGCAGGAACTGCTAAAACCAAGAATCTTCTGAAGACAGCAAAAAATTTTGTTTAAAAACTGACAACTTGGACAGCATGGGACCAAAGCAGCAACACCTCCTGTGTAAAGACGTGCCTGAATCCATCACAAAATTCCATCTGTGTGCCCAGAGCACATGCAGGCTGCATTCCCCCTCTGATTCCTGCACCTTCAGAGCACCCCTAGGTCAGCCGGGGGCGTTTTTTAAATGTGGAGTTTCCCAGGGTTGGTGAGTGATGGCTGCAATGGGAGCAGCGCTGCTCTGTCCTCCCTTTCCTGCAGCCCCACAGCTCTGAGTGCAAACCCCAGCCTGGAGAGAGCCCAGGGCTCTGTGGGAGGATGGAGAGGATGCTCCCTTCTCCAGGCAATCCCAGCATTTGGAGATCTGGATTAGGAACCCCCGCTCCTCCAGTCTGCAACCCTCCCTGCAGAGGCTTTTGGTTTGGCTTCATTTTTGTGTGGAAATTCCCAGGCAGGTTCCATCCTGCTCTTCCCACAGCCTCACACTCCTCACGCTTTGCTTCAGGGGCATTGCACTTGTGCCAGGCGTGGGAATCCCTCTGGTGAGGAATTCCCTCTCTGGGTCATGGAATCATAGAGACCACTGAGTCTGGGTTAAAAAGCACCTTAAAATTTACCTCTGTTGGTGGGCAGGACTGCCTTCCACTGCACCAGTGTGCTCAGAGCCTCACCCAGCCTGGCCTAGATCACTGTCTGGATTTATGATTCCCTACTCTGGAGAAGTTCAAGGCACTGCCATGGCTTGGGATGCAGCCTGGGAGAGGCATCAATGCCCCTGGAGCACCCCAGCACAGAAATCCCTGCAGAGGTGGCACTGGCTGGAGTAAAAATCCATCCCTCAAACCCCTCCCAACCTGAAAGTTCTCTCCCTAAACCTTTTGGGTTTTATTTTGCAGGGGCTGCGTTGCTGTTGCCCAAAGATGCTCTGCAGACCACGCACAGCGCAGTGAGCCCGCCCAGCCATCCCAAATCCTCACCCTGAGGGCTGGGGATGGTCTGAGGATGTGAGTGAGGAGGGAATGGGGCTCATCCTCATCCTGGGATGCCCAAGGGATCCCACACAGCGGCCAAAACAGTCCCTGCTGGTGTTGGGGTTTGGCCAGCGCTGAGCCCGGGGGTGCCCGCAGTGCCAGGGCTGCAGGAGCTCGCCTGGATGCAGCTGGCAGAGATGCCCGTGGTGCTGCCAGCTGCCCCCGCGGGGACACGGGAAAAGCACGGGGCAGGAAGGAGGCTCAGGAGCAGAGCCAGCCCCGGATGGAGGATGCTGGACACCCCCAGAGGTGAGGGAGGTGCTTGCAGCGGTGTCAGGAACAGCCCTGCCTTTGGAACTGGGGGAGATCGGCTTGGAGGGAGCAGCTGGGAGCTGGGGCAGGCTGGGCAGAGCGAGGCAGTCCCGAGGAGGAATGGCAGGAATGTGCCATGTGGGATGGGCACTGCCCTCCTGGAGGCAGAGTGGGGCAAAGGAGGCTCAGGGGGCCCTTGTGGCTCTGCACAAGTCCCTGACAGGAGGGGACAGCCGGGGGATTGGGCTCTGATCCCAGGAAAAAAGGCACAGGATGAGAGGAAATGGTCCCCAGTTGCACCAGGGAGGGTTTGGGTTGGATATCAGAAAAAATTTCTCCATGTAAAGGCTTGCCAAGCACTGGCACAGCCCATCCAGGACGTGGTGGAGCCCCCATCTCCAGGGGCATTTATAAGACATATATATGGCACTTAGGGACACGATTCACTGGTGGCTTTGGCAGTAATAGGTCTGTGGTCTTGATGACCTTAAAGGCCTTTCCAAACCCAACTGATGCTGTGAGTCCAACCCAAACCCTTCCCTGAGCCCGTGGCCGCCACCCCCGCCGTGCCAGTGCCCGCTCAAAGGGGACATTGTGCATTGTGGCCGTGGCCAGGCGCGGTGCCGGGCGGGCAGCGAGCAGCCCTGCCCCTGCCAGCCCTCTGCCAGCCCACTGCTGCTGTCACTGCACGCATGGGCTGCTGCCTGGGGACCCCCTGGCACCAGGAGCTGGCACTGGGATGCACAGGTAAGGGGTCTGTGGGGCTCTGCTGTGGCACTGGGGCTGTGGGAGCTGTGTCCCTCCATGGGATTGGACCCCTGGGGATGCTCTGGTGCTGAGCACTGGCCCCTCTGGCTACTTGGCGTTTCTGGGATGGCTCCTGCTGCTCTCTCCTCTTGGATCAGGGTGTGTGGGGAGTGAGGCAGGGCATTTGGCCAGGAAAAGGACAGGATGACTCAGGGCTTGTTTTATTCCCATGCTGTTGGCTTTTCCCCTCTCCACCCTCCCTGCCCAGGAGCCCTCCAAGCAGAGCCCGTGGGGTGCTGGCATCCCCCAAGGCACCATCCCTGTTCCAGCGTGTCCCAGTGAGCTGGAGAAGGGCCATGGCTCAGGGCCAGCCGCTGTGGCCACGTGTTCCCCGGCAGAGCCAGGGCCAGAAGGTGCCCTGAACACCCAGCCCTGGAGCCAGGAGGGCAGCCCTGAGTGCAGGGACCTGCGCCTGGCTCGGGGCTGGAGCTGTTTCCTGCCCACTGTTACAAAATATTTTGGCACTGAGGAGGTCAGTGAGTCACTGGCACGACTGGGAACAACTCCCCAGCTGCAGTTTCAATTGGTGCCTTGAAAAAAAAAAGCTCCCAGTTCCCTTTCTGAAATGAAAATAAACACTGAACCCGTGAGAGCAGCCAGAGCGAGCCCTGACCCCTTCCAGGCTCTGGGGACCCATGGACAGGCTCGGTCCTGCTGCAGGCACAGGTGGCACGGGCAGTGTCCCACCTGGCACCTCCTGTGGCACATCCCACGGGCACCTCTCCGGCAGGGGGAATCCTGCCGGGGATCCGGACGCCTCTGCCCACCCTCCGTGTTCCCCAGGTGAGGAGTGTGAGTCCTGCTGGCCCCGCTCCCCCGAGCTCCTGCCCCGCTGGGACCGCCTGCACCGCCGGGGACAATGGTGGTGGGACACGACCACGGCACCAGGGACCCATCCCCAGGGAATGGCAGCAGGTACCCAACCCCAGGGAATGGCAGCAGGGACACAACCCCAGGGAATGGCAGCAGGGACACAACCCCAGGGAATGGCAGCAGGTACCCATCCCCAGGGAATGGCAGCAGGGACACAACCCCAAACCCAGGGAATGGCACCCAATACCTACCCCCATCCCCAGGGAATGACACCCAGTCCCCAGGGAATGACACCCAGTCCCCATCCCCAGGGAATGACACCCAGTCCCCAGGGAATGACACCCAGTCCCCATCCCCAGGGAATGACACCCAGTCCCCATCCCCAGGGAATGACACCCAGTCCCCATCCCCAGCCCCTACCAGGGTCTGCTGGGGCACAGAGGGGAGGAGGACAGTGAGGAGTGGAGCAATGGCAGGAGCCAGCTCACATTTAGTTCTGCCTCTGTCTCCTTTCACTTCCCCTTCTCCATTTCCCTCACTGAGGGAAGGGACTGAGCTGCCACACAAAATGTTAAGACTTTGTTAAATGCAGACCCTTTTCTTTCAAAGAAAAACTTATTCATGACCTGTCCAGGCTTGGCTATTCTTTTCTACTTGCTAGCTCTACGTAAGAATTCTATTTCTCTAAATAAGAATTCTATTTCTGCATGAAAATACCAGTTTATTTGAGTGACTTAGCAAATGCCTATTTATTTGAGTGACTGGCAGAGCTGGCTCAATAAAAAGAACTGTAAAGCAGGGTTCTGGTCAAAGAAATGACTTTAAAAAGCTGCTGCACATTCCAGCTCCACATCTCCAGGTACATGTTTATCTTAGAAATCCAGTCTGATTACTGACAAAAATTGGGGTTTAATCTGGTTATCCTTCCACTGCCAATGCAGGGCTGGAGTTTTGTGTGCCTCAGCTTTCATTAACATAATTAGCAGCTCAAGTTGCAGACCCTGAATCCTTTATGGCAATTGTTGATGATGTGTGGAGCAGGGAGAATGCTGCTTGGATTTTGGATACCCACCAGAGCAGGCAGGGGACAAAATCTCATTTTGATTTTCAGATGTGTGAAGGGAGTTTTGCAAGGCCTTGGCTCTCCTGTGCTGGGGAGTTGAGGCCTCATCCAAAAAAAAAATCTCTGTTGGGGATTCACCCTTTTAACAGATCTGCTCATTTGAGGGTCTGGCCAGGAGACAGGAGGGAAAATCCCCTCACTCCAGAGCCACTCCAGCACTGGAAAACAAGCCCAAAATCAAGGGAATGATGGAGTTAGACCCCACCAATCCCATGGATCTCTCTGGCCTTGAGCACAGCTTTCGGGTGGTTCCAGACCCACACAATCCCCAGGCAGATCTGCAGGGCTGTGCTCCCGGGGGCTCTCAGCTGAGGCAGGACACCCACGAGCTCTTCCACAGCATTTTCCAGCAGCTCTGCTGTGTCTCCTCCTCTCCAGGGAAGGCTGGGGTGACAGAGCAGAGCAGCCCTGAGGCAGGACACGGCTCCCCGGACCCCTCTGTGGTGCTGCTGCCTCTCAGGCACAGCTTTCTGCCAGGTGAGGCTCTGCCTGTGCAATCTCATGGATTTCCTGGGGTTCCCTGCAGTGCCTCAGGTCTTGTCTGGAGGATGAGGATGGGCTGGGGTTGTGTTGTTTGAGCATCACAGCCGGGCTGGAGGCTCTGCTGGGCCTGGCAGGGTGGCAGGGGTGGCTCTGGGTGTCTCCATGTGGCTCTGGGTGGCTCTGGGTGACTCTGGGTGGCTCTGGGTGGCTCTGGGTGACTCTGGGTGGCAGAGGTGGCTCTGGGTGGCTCCGTGCGGCTCTGGGTTGCTCTGGGTGGCAGAGGTGACTCTGGGTGGCTCTGGGTGGCTCTGGGTGGCAGGGGTGTCTCTCCCTCCTCTTCCTCCTCCCCTTTAATCTCCTCCTCTTCCCTTCCAAGAGCTCTCACTCTCCTTCTCCGTGGAGAGCCGCTCCTCCCGGTGCCGCAATTCCCAGCTCCAGGAAGCTGCCAGGAAGAAGCTGTGGGCTCTGGAGAGCGATGACAGGGACGTCTGTGCCCTGTTCAAGGTAGAGACCCCATGGCAGCATGCTGGGATGTGTCTGGAATGGTGAGAGGTGTGCTGGGGTACCAGCTGAGTTCCCCCAAGGCCACTGCAGGGGACTCTGGAGGGGACTGGAGTGATGGGGAAGATGAACTGAGGGCAAGTGAGAGGCAGAGCTGAGCCTGGTGTTGTTTTGGGGGATCTGAGCTTAAACAGCCAGGAATTCACAGGGCTGGCATCACCAAATCCATGTCTCTGCTGGAGGTGACAGCTCTGGACAGGCACAGAGTTGTTTTATATAAACAAATCCCAGCTCCAGAGAGGATGCCTGGACTGAGCTCTCCTTCCCTGCTGGATTTCAAGGAGTGTCCCTTGATGCTGCTTTGTCTCCCACGTGCAGGAGCTGTCAGCCAGGCTGGTCTGCATGCAGGCACACGAGGATCGCTTCCTCCTCACCTTCAAAACCCTGGAGGAAGTCTGGAAGTTTTCCACTTATCTGACTTTAGGTAACGTTTCCAAGGTCTAAACAGACAGTGTGAGAAGGGTTTTTGGAGAAGGCATTTCCTGACACTACAGAACTGTAATGTTCAGGGTGGACAGTGAGAATATGAATTAGGAAACTTTGCATAAACGTTGTTTATGAAATCTCTGTTTGCATCAGTGAGAATTGGGAAGAATTTGGAGACAAAATTTTCAGACATTTGGAAATCTCCAAGACCCTTTCTGCTGCCCAGGGAAGGAGATGCTGATCCTGATCCCCCTCTTGGCTTCTCAGGGTACGTGGGCACCTGCCTGGAGCAGCTGCTCTTTGCTCAGGAGTTCTGGCTGGACTGTGCCCTGGTGGAGGACACAGAGCTCAGGGTCAGCGTGGATGAAGAGCACCTGGCCACCATCTACATGGATCTGCTCCTCCAGGAAGGTGTGAGAGGAATGCACAGTGGGGGATTCCTGAAAATCCCCCCTGAAAATCCAGCAGCCATGGATGCACTGATCCAATCTCTGACTCCTTCTCTCTGCAGGGAACTTTTTCTGCAGGGCAGTGCCTGGAGCCTGGAAGTCAGAGCAGGAGGGAGAGGAGAGCCTGCAGCTCTGCAGGAATGAGCTGATCCATGTGAAGAGTGTTGGACAGGATTCCAAGTGGGAAGGGATGTCCCTGCTGACAGGACAGCGAGGCGTGGTGCCCGTGACAGCTCTGGAGCCAATACCTCACCCCTTTTACCAGTAAGTGGTGAATTAAAGGGCTCAAACCAGGAATCTTTCCTGATTTGATTTCCTGTGAGGCAAGAGCCTCACAATTCCAGGAGGATTTTTCCAGGAGGATCCACATTAGGCATAAAACTGGAATCAATGCAGGTGCTGTCAATGGGACACAGCAAGGACATGCTCCTACTTCAGTTGTGCTTTTTGTAAGATATTGATTTAGGTCAGACATGAGGTTATCTCTGATTAACAGATGAAGAAGTAGCAGAAAGAATTAAGGCAATGCCAGCCAAGGTGGGGCTTCACATTGGTCACCTGAGCCTTTTACCTGGAGAAATCTCCTTTAAAGATGGCACATTTATCCTGCTCATCCCCAGTGGTGTGACACCATCCCTGGGGCTGGCCTGAGCTCAGGAGTGCTCACCGAGGACCAGGGTCCCTTTTGCCTTGCAGGTGGTTCCTGAAGAATTATGCTGTGAGTTTTGGCCTCTCCCAGGAGATCAGTGGGACGAGCTCTCAGGCCATTGGTGAGTGACACCTGTGCAAGGCACTGTCCCAGGGCTGGGCACAGCTCAAAGCCTGGGCTTGGCCAGAAATGACCACAAATCCATTTGCTGCTCTGGGCCTGACCCCACTAGAGAGGCTCTAAGGGAATGCTGCATCTCTGCACTCTCTGGGATGCAGATCAGAACTTGCAAACCCCGTTCTGAGGATCACAGAGAGCTGCTGGTGACACCTTCCTACAGCTGGGGTTTTCCTGAACTACTTCAATTTTATGTTTCTTTTAGTTCTTTCAGGAGGGAGGTTTCAAATCATGAGGTTCCCACCTTGTGTTCCCATGAAACCTGTGCCCACCATCCAGCCCTTAACCCAACCCAGTCCAGCTCAGAGCAAGCTGGACACAGGAGGTCCCTGCAGGTGTGACTTTGTCATGTAGGGATGGACATTTGCACTGCCTGAGATTTCATTCCTGGCAGAGTTGAGATAGGGCAGAGTCTGTGAAAATCCGTATTTCCATTCACCTTCCAGGCTGCTTGCAGGGGTGTGGAGCTTATCCCTCTCTTATTTTGTATTCTCATCCACTTCTCAAGGAGAAATGGCAGAGAGCTGGATCCAAGCTCACAATAAATCTTAGGGGAGGGAGAGGCAGTCCTCTCCAGCTGGAATCACGGCCTCTCCTTGCCCAGGTTCTTTCCAGTGAGGAGTTTTTAGCAGGGATCCCACTGAGATTCCCTTTTTTGCCTTGGTTTCTCAGTCAAAGGCAGGTGCATCGCCACCGAGGACCACAGAGGAGCAGCGTGGGATGAGCTGAGCTTCTCCAAAGGAGACCCCATAGAAATCATCGGTTTCTTCATCCCTGGGCTGCCCTGGTTTGTGGGCAAATCCCTCAGCACCAGGAGCATTGGCTTCGTTCCCACCCGACACGTAAATCCTGAGCCTTGCCAACCTCTGTGAGTTTATTTAGATTAAATTCTGGAGGAAAGGGAGGGGAGGCTCCAAATCCCACCTCAAGGCTGTGTGAGAGCCTAGGGCAGGTGGTTTCCTTTGCAGGACCTTCCCAGAGGGTGGGTTTGAGGCGTGAGCAGAAGCCTTGGCCAGGCTCTGCTGCAGCTCAGACACAGAAATTGTATTTCACCTGCCTCAGGTGATTCTTGGAGAGGAACAGATCCAGCCCTGGGCTAATCTGGTTTCCTGCAAGCTGGCTTCCCACTTTGTCCTAGAAATGTCTTCAGTTTGTACCTCTGAGGGGCTGGGGGCCTGGCAGGGGTGGGGAGAGCATTCCCTGCCAAGGAAACCAAATCCTGCTTTCCTTCCTCCTGCCCCTGGATGTGGAGGCAGAATGGCCACTGGCACAGAGCAGAATTCCACACCCTCCCAAGGACACAGCAGGAGCTGTCCAGGGAGGGAGGGTGATAAATCCCACCCTGACTCAGGCAGTTGTCTCTGTTGGTGGCTTCCACTTGATGCCCATCCCAAAAGTCTTCTCCAAGAGTGTGTGTAGGAGGACAAGGCTTTAACCAAGGTCTGCTGAACTTTCCTCTCTCAGAGTCACCCAAGGTGAGTTGTAGCACTTTTCTCTGACGCTCCAGAAGGGACAGAGCAGATCAAGTGGTATCTTGTGGCTTCTGGATTCCAAAAAAGACCAATAGATCCTTTTCTCTGGTACCTTTCTCTTCCTTCACGGAGAACTTGGATGGGGAAGGTGTCCAAAATCCTGTGTTCATCTGCAGCAGAACCTCTGTGGTGGGAGGAAGAGAAGGGATGAGAAAACCCATCCCATCCCATCCCATCCCATCCCATCCATCCCATCCCATCCCATCCCATCCCATCCCATCCCATCCCATCCCATCCCATCCCATCCCATCCCATCCCACCCCACCCCACCCCACCCCACAGGCCAGCTGCAGTGTCAGGGGCTGGGGACACACTGATTCTTTTCTCCTGCCCCACCCCAGGGGAAAGGGCTTTGTGTTTCTGAGTGAAGAGGAGAAGTCCCCAGTGCTGCACATCCCCTGCAATGGTGACGAGCAGCACTTTGCCACCCTCCTGGGGGACCTGGCACACACTGACATCACCTCTGTCTACAGGTTGGGTGAGTGTCCCCTCTCCTTTTGTCCCACTCCCTGGATCCCCACGGAGAGCTGGGCAGTGCCTGGGGAGCCCCAGGATCATGGGAGTGCAGTGGAGGAAACTTCTGGGGTGGAGACAGCACCAAACTGTGCTCAGGCTGGTGATGGGGGCTGGAGGTGCCCTCAGGAGGTGACCCCAGGGGTTTGTAGGGACCTTCTCTGCTCCCAGGGCAGCTCCTGAGCTGCTCACCCTGGCAGATGCTGCTCTCCACTGAGCCTGGCCTGCAGGACCCGGGTCAGGGTTTCTGGGGGTTCTCAGTTTCTCTGTTCTGGATTTGGGACTGATCTCTGTGCATTGACACTGACCAAGGATTTGGGGTTCTGTTTTCTGTTTGTCTCTCTGTACAGCTGGTTTTGAACCCACAGCTGTGTTCCCACAAGTGCCACCGGGTGAGTACGAGGAGGGGACGGAGGGTGAGGCTTGGGTGATGGCTTCTGAGGGTGAATTTGGACATGAGGAAACATCAGAGAATGGTTTGGGCTGGGAGGAACCTTAAAGCTCATCCAGTGCCGCCCACTGCCATGGACAGGGACACCTTCCACTAGCCCAGGTTTCTCCAAGCCCCGTCCAATCTGGCCTTGGACTCTTCCAGGGATCCAGGGGCAGCCACAGGGAAGAATTTCTCTGTGATCCCACTATGGTTTCCCTTCCAGAGGCTGCTCTCCACGGCAGTAAAGAAATCCAAGTGCTCCAGTCTTGGGAGGAAATCAATGACTGGGCTACCAGCAGCACCTCAGAGCTGTCCAGCCCAGGCAGTGAAACAGCCCCTGCCACACTGGAAGATGTTCTCCTGGAGAAGCTGGATGACTTGGATTACCCCAAATTCTTCATCGACCTCAACACTGGACACATGGAGGATGCTGATGTCTTTGATCCCATATTGACCTTCCTCAACCAAGACAGTTTCGTGCCCAGTTTCCAAAGCTTTTATGATCTCAGCTTTTCCTTTCTTCAGTCCACTTTTTATGGCTTCTCTGATGAGGATGAACTAGTTCTGTACCTGGAGACTTCCCGGAACTGGGCTAAGAGGACTCGTTCGGTTTGGGCTCACACCAGGCTCTGTTTCCTCCTGGGCAAGCTCTGCATCAAAAAGCTCAAGTTGTCCCAGGCTCGGGTGTACTTTGAGGAGGCCATGAGTGTCCTGGACAGGGGCTTTGGGGACCTGCCCCTGCTGGCAGCGCTGCACGTGAGCCTCGCCTCCGTCTACCTGAAGCAGAACATGAAGCACAAGTTCTCCTCCCTGCTGGGGAAGACGCTGACCTTGCTCGTGTGCCTGCCTGGCCGCTCCTTCAGCTCGGAGAGCGAGCTGGAGCTCCTGACGTACATCCTGAGGGAATCCATCGCTGTGGGCAACGCTCCGCTGGAGGCCCGCGTCTGCTTCCTCATTGTCAAGCTCTTCCTGCAGCTGGGCAGAACCGAGGAGGTGCTGCCCTTTTTGGAGCATCTCCAGTGTCTCAGCACCACCTGGCTCAGCCCAGGCTCCCGTGGGCCACTGGATGCCGCTGCCACCTTGGGCTACCTCTATGACAAGAAGTGCCTGCCAAACCTCGCGCTGGCCTCTGTCAGGTCCTTTGCTCCCAGCAGCACCAAGGGGACACCGACCCCCGTCTGGAGAGCTGGCTTCATCCTCCAAAACGCTCCCAAAGTCCTGGGGAAGCAGCTGGACAGGAGCAGCATCCCGGCGCTGGCTTGTCTGTACCTCAAGCAAGCGCTGCAGTTCTGCTGCGAGAGCAGGGCCGTGCCCATGCAGAGGACGCTCTGCGCCGTGCTGTGCAGGACGTACCTGCAGCACGGGCTGCTGGACGGGGCTGTTTGCTATTCAGCCAGAGCTGCAGCCCTGGGCAGGCTGCTGGGGGAGGAGGAGGCTTTTGAGTCCTCGCTGTCCTTGGGGTGGATGCACCTCCTGCAGCAGCGGCCGGGTCCGGCTGGGGACATCCTGCGGCAGCTGCTGCGCTCCCTGCGCGGCACCGCCAGCGAGACCCAGCCTGGGGCCGTGCACAACCTCCTGGCCATGGCCCTCGGGGCCCAGGGACACGTTCAGGAGGCTGCAGAGAACTTCCTGAGGGCCCTGCACAAGGCCAAGGAGACGGGGAACAGGAGGAACCAGGCCGTGGCCCTGGCTAACCTGGGCCAGCTGAGCCTCTCGTGTGGGGCCGCCCAGCTGGCCGAGCTCTACCTGCTGTGGTCGGTCCGGCTCTACGCCGAGCTCCAGGGACACCAAGAGCCGGACCTGGAGCTGGCACAGGTGCTGCTGTGGCTGGCACAGGCCATGGTAGACAGGCAGAGGATGGAAGATGCCAAACTCTGCTATGAACTGGCACTGGGGTTTGCCCTGAAGTGGCAGAACCTGAGGAGTGAGTACAGGGGGGAGCAGGGCAGCGTTCGGCCCTGCCAGCTCCCCAGCACCGTCCCCTGACCTGTCCTTCTCCCTTTCCCCGTGCCACGCAGGTCAGCTGCACGTCACGGAGCGTCTGTGCCATTTCTGCAGCAGAGTGTGCCCCGACCTGCAGGCCTGCATCGCCTACCACGAGCACTGGGCGTCCCTGGCACGGCAGCTGCAGGACAGGGAGCTGGAGGGCAATGCCAGGCAGGCCCTCAGCCTGCTCTACCAGGCTTTGGGCACACCTGAGTGAGTGGCTGGGGCTGCTGGATGCTGCCAGAGTGCAGTGGCTTTCCTGGGGTGTCCCTTGAGCAGGGTGGGAAGGGGTGCGGTGTCTCCATCTGCCCCACAGTTCTGGTTCTGAGATTTAGGAGCTCTCACTGTGCTCTGAGAGGGAACAGCTCAGTGTCAGCCAGAGCTGGGCAAACGTTGTCCCAGACAGAACTGGAGTCTGGCCAAGCACCATTTTCCAGGACACATCCAGCCTTCAGCAGAGCGGACCCAGTGACAGGGGATTCATTGCTTCCTTTGGAAGCTTATCCCAATGATTAATCACCACTCCCCAGGAAGAACAGGCTCCTTATCTGCTCTTTGAGTAAGTCTGGTTTCAGCTTCCAGCTGCCAAAGCTGCTCTTCCTATATGTGCTGTGATATTGTCCCCAGGGAGGGACTCGAGGTGCTTAAAACCCAGCTCACCTTTAATCTCCAGCCTGACACCTGCGTGGGACTGATCAGATTGGGCAGGAGAGGGGAGAAGGAGTCTGGGGCAGGCCACAGACCTCCAAGGCAATCAGACCAAAGAGTGGAGAGCCAGTTCCTGTGTCCCCAGGGCTGTCCCCAGCTGGGATGTTCACCTCCTCAGCCAGGTCACAGCGAGTGCAGGGACAAGGTATTTAGGGAGAAGATACCTGTCATGTGAACAGAGTGTTTGGATCACAGAGCACCCCATTCCCTGCGCTCCCAGGTCAGCTGGGGCCTGGCTGCCAGCACGAGAGACACCAAGCAAACAAACTTTGTCCTTTTGTCTTTGGACACTGCTGGCTCCCCCTTCCCCACAGCTGGACCCGTGTCCAACCCTCTGGCTCATCCCACTGCCTGTCCCTGTGTGCTCCAGTGACCAGGACTGGACAAGGGGCTTGTTCAGAGACCCAGAGATCTCTCCATGACTGCACAAGGGACAAGCACCAGGCAAAGGTGTGGGTTTGGGTGCCAGGTGCTGTCTGGGAGATGGAAGTACAGGCATTCCCTGCATGTGCTCCATGCAGAGCTGGGACTGACTTTGGGACTCGGTTTAGGGAGGCAGATTGGGTTTGGAGGTGACCTGGACAAGCCCCTCTTTATCACACAGGGGTGAGGAGCAGCTTGAGTGGCACCACTGGTGTCCTGAATTGTCCTGAGGTGGCCAAATGACCATTAAAGCCTGAGCATTAAAGCATGGAGACTTCCAGGACACATTGCTCAGAGCTGGGAATGTCCTTTTGTCCCCAGTCTTTGATAACAACAGGAGGAGAGGGAAGGGGGTCAGTGCCGTGGGGAGGTGGCATGGGGACAGCTGAGAATGTCCTGGGACTCCTCTGAAGTAACTTTTTGCCTGTTGCCATCACAGGGCTTTGAGACAATCCCTGGACTGCACCAAGCAGAGCCTGAGGATCTTCATCGACCTCGAGGAGGCTGTGAAGGCGGCAGAGGCCTGGCTGCAGGCAGGAAAACTCTATTATCTTCTACAGGAGGATGAGCTGGTGGAAATGTACTTCCAGGTATGGAGGAGGTGGCTGGAGCTGTCCCACACATTCCCATCACAGCCTTCTGGGGCTGGAAAACCTGGAAGGGAAAGTTCTGAGCTCTGTAAACAGCCTGGAAGGAGGAGCTCTTGCCTTACCCTCAGGCACTGAATTTCCTCTCTTTCTTTCCATCCACTGAGTTTAGAGGATTTGGGGGTGAAAATAAGTGAATTAAATGAGTCAGAAAGTGATGTAGGAGTGCCAAAGGAAGCTGGAGGTGCAAAGTGACCAGTTCCCATTGAAATATCCATAAATAAGGGATAAGTGCCAGGGAAGTCCTTGGAGTTGAAGACTTCTGGCATTTCTCCATGTCCAGCATTATTTTATCAGCTGAGCTGCAAAGTGGAAGAGCAGCTCCTAAAATATGGGGTTTATTTAATCACACCAATGTCTGTGCCTTTCCAAGTGTCACTCCAGCCCCTTTTCCTTCCAGGCAGCCATCCAGACTGCTCTGAAAGGGGACAACTTCTCCTTGGCCATGGATCTTTATGAGAAAGCAGGTGACACCTTCTTTAATGGCAGCTGGAACAGGGCCCGAGCAGTGGAGTTTTACAGGGTATGGAGCCCCTCAGAGCATTTCTGTCCCTGTGTCCCCACACAGGCTGGGAGGGCTTTGCCCCAGGGCAGACCAGAAGGATGGAGGGTGGAGAGGGATGGGGTGATCCTGAGGGTGCCAGAGTGGGAGGCCCAGAACACAGGTGTGTGAAAAAACCCCAGAGATAATTTAGGATTGGGAATGGGATCTTTCCACTACAAATCCTGGTGGTGTTGAGTGTGAGCTGGTCACTCCTGGGTACACCCAGTCAGAATTCCAGGCACCCAAAGAAGGGCAGAGATGTGAGGCTCAGGCTTCGAGAGCCGCGGGGTTTAAAACTCATTTTCAATGGAAAGAAGGGACTAAAACCTAAACCTGCAGTGCCCATCCCCTGCCTTGGTTCTTGTCCTGCTGCTCTGTCACCCCCCTCAGGCAGTGCTGATCCCTCCAGGAACATCCTGAACTCTCCATTCTCTCTCCTTAGGGAGGTGCTGTGCCCTTGGCCAGGAAACTCAAGGCCACCCAGACAGAGCTGCGGCTGTTCAATAAACTGGCAGAGCTGCAGATCAGCCTGCAGGGCTACGAGAAGGCTCTGGAGTTTGCCACGCTGGCAGCCAGGCTCAGCCTCAGGGTCGGTGAGTGATTCACAGCCCAAAGTTACTGGGAGTTACTGGTCAGTGGGTCATTTTCACCCACAGGGCATTGGGAGCCACTGAATCTTGTGGATGAGAACAATATCCATGTGAAAAGGGGATCTCCTGCTTTCCTAACACTGCTGGACCTATTACCCAAATTCATGGCATCTTTCTAAGGCCACTTCCCTTTTTTCAGCTATTTGACAGCAGAGACTTTTTGTTACCCCAGAGCACAGGAAATCTGGTGAAAGCACAGGACTGAGCAGTTCCTCTCTGCCCTGCTGAAAACCTCACCTCTTCCCATTACAGAAATAGTTTGGATGGGCAAAATGCCAGCTTAAATGTCTGGGATTGGACCAGTCTTGTAACAGCCCCTTCCAGCACCCAAAAAATCCCCTGGCTGAATGATACTGCTGGGCCAGACTGTCCAGCTGTGGCATCAACAACCCTGCCCATGGCTCTGTTTTCTCCTGGAGGTATCTGTGCTCCCCAGGCTGCTGAGGAGATGCATCCAACGTGGCTCAGCAGGGCTGGGCATGGATTAAGCTGGATCAGCAACGTTTCCAGGAGATCCATGGCAGGAGATGGTTGATTCTGCCCACCATTTTTCCAGGACATCCATGGCATGAGCTGGTTGATTCCACCCCTCTCTTTTCCAGGAGAATCCATTATAGGAGCTGGTTGATTCCACCTCTCTCTTTTCTAGAAGGTCATCTGCTGGAGCTGGTTGATTCCACCCTTCTCTTTTCCAGGAGATCAGCTGCAGGAACTGGATGATTCTGCCCACCTATTTTCCAGATCCATGGCAGGAAGTGGTTGATTCCACCCCTCTCTTTTCCAGGGGATCAGCTGCAGGAGCTGGTTGCCTTCCACCGCCTGGCCACAGCCTATGACTTGCTGCACATGTACGAGATGGCCGAGGATTGCTACCTGAAGACCCTGGCCATGCATCCCCCCGTGCTGCAGAGCTCAGCAGAAGCTCTGTACTACTGCAAGGTCTACTGGCACCTGGGAAACCTGGCTCTGCACAAGCTGCAGGTAAGAGAGGAGCCTTCCCATGGGGCTGTGGCTTGGATGGAGAGCTGAGGCTGGAGGTCACATCTGCTTTTGAAGTGGGGGAGGTAATTTGGGAAGAAGTGCTGGCACTTAGCACCATTCCAGTGAAAGCAGGTATCCCCAGCTCTGCTCCAGCTCCCTCCTGCCCCATGACCTCCAGTGAAGCCCCTTCCTGACACCTGCCCCATGCTTTCTGCTCAGGATGAACAGGACGCAGCCTCCTACTTCCTGCTGGCCCTCGCCGCAGCCGCCGAGCTGGGAGACTTGGAGCTGCAATCCCTGCTCCGTGCCAAGCTGGGTGCCATCCCCAGAGCCCCAGGGGGACCTGAGGGCACGCCAGGCTGTGCCACAGAGAGGCCCCGGTGGCTGAGCGAAGGTGGCCACGTGGTGTGACCCATCTGCCACCCTGGGGACACCAGTGGGAGCCATCAGCAGCAGCGTGCAAGGTCCATGTGCTCTCCAGAACCGGCCCAGGAGAGGTCCTTCACTGCATCCTGAAGAGCTGGAAGGGTTTGGGCTCCTCATCCCAAACACTTGGGATTCTGCCCTCGTTTTTCAGGAGCAGGGCCGTGCCCTGCAGAGGAGGTGGCACAGCCAGGGCAGGATGAGGGCCCAGCAGCGGTGCTGGAGCTGGTGGTGCAGCAGGGCTGAGCTCCTGGGAGGTTTCACAAGCAGGATGGGGACTGGGGAGTGCTGCCATGTGCCTGCCTGTCCCCACACCTTGGAGCAGCTCAGCCCAACCCAAACGTGTTTGAGACAGCAGCTCCTTTATTTATGCCTGGTTTTTATCCTCGCCTGCCCCGCAAAGTCTGTGATGGAATCTGTCTCCTGTAAAAAGCACCACCAAAGCTTTTGGCAGTGAGTCTCAGAATTGGGGAAGTGAGGAGGAATAAAGGGGCTGCTCCAGCCTCATCTGGGGGCAAAAAAACCCCCAGCAGAGCCCACCCTCACCCAGCCCTGCCCTCAAGCTCCGGGTCCAGAGCAGGAGCACAGGAGCAGAGCGCCGGAACGGGGAGCTGCTGGAGTCCCCATCCCTGTCATGTGGCATTTGGGGACACGGTTTAGCGGCGGGGAATGGTCGGGCTCGATGATCTCAGAGGGATTTTCCAGCCCGATGTTCTCCCGGGCACACGGCAGGAATGTGCAGCTCTGCCACCAGAGAGCAATAAATGCCCATTTTTACAGCGAGAGCGGCTTCCCTGCGAGCCCCGGGCTCGGCTCTCACTCCGGGCTGGAGGACAGGGAAGAAGGAGAGGTTTTCCCGGCTGATCTCTTTGCTTTGACAACCTGTGGCCATCTGGGGCTTCACAGGCAGAGCCTGCTCCCAGTTCCTCCACCTCCCTGCCCGTGCTGCCCTGCCTGGGATTGTTAAATGCAGAATATTTATTTCCTCCCTGCTCTCTGCAAACGCCGGCTTCGGCTTCCTCTTCCAATCCCTCCGAGGGCGTTTGTCACCGGGGCAATGATTATTTACCTCTTGTTTACCGAGTTCCTGCCGGGCAGCCTCAGAGCCCAGTCCAGAGGAGGGAAATCTTCATCCTGGGTGAAACCCAGCGAGCTCAGGGCTCCCCAAAACCTCCCTGCCCACCCCACCGCGCTGCCTGAGCTCGCTGCAGGTGCTTGCTGCTCACCACACCAGGGCAGGGTATTTTCTGCAGCTTTTCAGTCAGTTCCCATTTTTCTTTTGGTCTAGATGGTTTTTAAGGACCATTCCAACCCCTTACAATCCTCTGGGTCTTTTCACACACCATCCCACATCTTTGTGCCAGGAGGAAGATGGACAGCTGGAAATCAGGCTGTGGAGAGGAGCTGGGATGGATCTGGAAGCCCTGAGGGCTTTGTTCAAACACCCAGGCTCACCCTGACCTAACTCAGCCGAGCTCCAGGAGTCCATCAGAGATGTTCTGATTTGCAGGGACTCTGGAACTGCTTTGAAACCAGATGTGTCCTCCTTAAATCACAGCCAAACAAATTTGTGGTGCTGGCAGGGGGAAAAGATCTTCTTCCTTGGGAGCATCCTATAAAATATCATTTTCCCTCTCCCTCATCTGCCTGCTCAGGGTGGCCAGGATGAGCTCAGGGTGGCCAGGGCTAATTAAAATTCACAATACAGTGAATTTTAAAGCTGTTGTTTGTGTCTGCCAAGTCCTGGGTCGGTGCTCAAGGAAAGATGAGGATATTCCATCCCTCCAGCCACCAGTTTTGTGGGCAGAGAAATTTGGGGACTTTGTGCCAGAGGAGGTCACCAGGTGGTGGCTCAGCTCCTGGAGCTCCTGTCATCCTCCCCCTGCCCAGGATGGGGATGTTGTCCCTCACTCCTGGGGCATTTTTTGGGACACAGCAGGAGGGGCACAGGCTGTGCTGCTGCTCCAGGAGAAGGCTCCAGGGAGAGAAGGAATGTGGGAACACAGGAATTATCCTGGAGAAGCTGAATAATTATCCTGGAGGAATTATCCTGGAGAAGGCTGCAGGAAGAGAAGGAAGGGAACACAAGAATTATCCTGGAGAAGGCATCGATCACCAGTGTCCTCCTTTGTCACAACCAGAGGCAGAACTGGGGGAAAGGGAAGGCATGGATCAGACATGGATGATATCTCCTCTGACACCGGCTGTGCTGTGGCTCGTGACTCCTTCCTGAACCACTTGTGATGCCCAGGCCAGGAGTTTTCCTTCCTCCCTGCAGCCTGCCAGGCTGGAAATGGAGCTGCTGTGCAGCAGCTCAGAGCAGCACCTTCCTTCCCAGCGCTCCCAGAGAGTGCCAGGAGCTGCAGGAACATCCCTGCTTTGGCTTTGGTGCTCCAGTCCTTCCCCAGTTTGACCTGGCAGTCCCCCAGTCCCAGTGGGCCCCTGTTTGTTTAATGCCTCAGGGAGCACTTTAAGGCCTGGGATAACCAGGGGCTGGGTTTCTCTCACATATGTTCATTCTTGGACAGTGGAAATGCCACGACAGGAATAATTCTTGCATCATCTGAGCTCCGCTGTGAGCCTCCCGTGGAATCAGGAGAAGGGAAATGCTGATGAATGGAAATACAGATAGCTGGGTTTATTAGGATTTTCATCCAAATAATGACTCTTTTCTGCAGAAATACAGCACCCAACAATAACACTTGTTATCAGCAGACATTTTTTCATCATTCCTTCGTGGCACAGTGGTGCAAGCTGGGCTGGATGAGAGACCTGATGTGGAGGATGAGGCAGGGAAAAGCTGGAGCTCAGCCTATCTCAGAGGTGGCTGCTCCTCTCTGGGCAGCGTCTCCTGGTGTTGCCTGGATCGATAATGAGGAGCTGGTAAACACCAGCTGTTCTGCTAAGCAGAGCTGGGGGGAGTGTGTAAACTGGGTAATTTAGATTAAAAATCATTTATTTGCACAGCAACCTGCTTGTTCAGTGATAATTTGGCTCATAAATATGTATGGAGGAGGAAGAGGAGCAGGGGCCGAGGCTGAGCCAGAGCCAGGAGTCACCAACCGTGGCTGCAGGGCCTTAAATAAATTCTCCATCTCTGCACTGGGGTGTGTTGGGATGGAAACATCTGGAACAGGCCTGGAATTCCTGCAGTGCTGCTGGCCCTGCCCCGAGAGCTCACCTTGTCCCTGCGGGAAGGGAGAAGCAGCAGGGAAGTGACTCTGGATGGGGAATAGTGAGGCCAAATGTAAAAAAAAAATTAAAAAGTTTTTTTTAAAAAAATATATATTAAATTTATCTCTATATATAATTTTTATATTATTATATTTAATATATATTAATATATTAATAGATTAATATCTATAAATTAGTATATATCTATATAAACTTATATATTTAATTTATTATATTATTATATTTAATATATAAAATATATAGTTATATATTTATAAAGTTGTATAGGAATATATAAATATATACATTTTAATTTATTATTTATATTTAATATATCTTTAAATTTAATATATTTTTATATATTATATTTTATATTTTTATATATAAAATATAAATAAATATATAAATATTTATATATGAATGTAAAAATAATTCCCAGTAGGGATTTGAAACTTCTTGTGCTGAGGTGGGAATGAGGCAGGGGACAGTCCTGGAGCTGTCACCTCTGCTGGCACTGCCCACAGTCACCTGAGTGTCACCTGGGATGGGAGCCCGGACTGTGCTGGGCATTTCCATGGAAAACATCTCCATGGAGAGAGCAGGGAGAGTGAAGTGGTGAAGATGGGGCACAAAACACAACCCCTGGCGAGCATCCAGAGGGTGAAAGCCCAGGTGCCAGTGCCAGGGACACCGCTGGGTGCCAGGGGATGGGTGACAGATCCCTGTTCCTGTCCTGGGTTAGGGGGTGCCAGCGTGGCCTGGGGGTCCCAGTGAAGCTGCTCAGAGCTCCCGTGGGCTCTTCCCTCCTCACAGAGGGAAATGGGCAGGAAAAGGCAGGAAACCTGGTAGGAAACAGTCAGGAAAAGTGGTAGGAAACTTGGAGGAAACTGGAAGAAAAAGTGGCATAAGAGTTCACAGCACTGGGGACAAGTGTAGGAGGCAGCACGAGTGCCAGCAATTCCTGTCACACTGCAGGAGAGGGGAGGGAAATTAAAAAGACTCCACATTTGGCCGTGGAGACTCTTGGAATGCAGGCCAGGAATCAGGATGAATACACAGAAATGAGCTCCTGAGCAGCAGATGGGTTTTTAGGAAGAAAGAATGAATCCTTACATAACCAAACTCCCTCTGTGCTCTGGTTATGGGGTGGTTGTTTTCTTTTGCTGTTTTGTTTGGGTTTTTTTTCTTTCTTTTGCACCTGCTCTGACTGTGGCACTGGAGCCACACAAAAGCATAAACCCACATTGGTTATAAATATTACATCTGCAGGATTTATGGGCTGATTGTTGGGTTTCATCCTCCCTGGGACAGCTGATTATTTAATGGCAGCACAATTTTTTCTTACCCCATCTGAGATTTAAGCCAGGCTTGATCCCAAAGTATTCCTACAATATTAATCAGGTTAAAAACTCCCTTCCTCCAGCACTTTGGGAAGGATTTCATTAATTCCTATATGACTCTAGAGCATCAGGAGTCTCTCCCAGATTTCCCTGACCCACTTTTTGATCCCATGATGTGGCAGAGGGATGAGCTGTGTGCTCTGGTGTGCTGGGGCAGGGATGCATCCAAACCTGGCACCTTCAGAGCCATCTCTGTCTTCTGTGCCTGCACCACTCCTGTTTTGGGAGTTCTTTGGTACCCCAGAAGATTTGGGGATTACAGGACCTGCTTTGTCCCTGTCCTGCCTTCTCTCAGTCCTTTCTTTCTGCGTCAGCTGAACTCCTCCTTAAAGATCCTTTGCTGGGCTTGGCAGATTTTCTTCTGAAACCTTCTTGCTGCTGTTTGGATAAACTCCAAGGCACGAGCTGCTTTGTTCTCATATTCTTTCCAAATCTGCCCTAAAAACTGGCACAAACTGCTTTTGTGATGTGTCCCTCTTCTCTCTCTGAATTCATCTCCAACTGGAAATCCCTTGATCTTCTTCTATTTCCACCTGGAAAGACACAACAGCCTAAGGGACACTTAGGAGAGTCTCTGTTGGACACTCAGCAGATCCTACTGGACCTCTGGTGATTTATTTTTTGGCAGGAAGGCTCTTGCCTGTGGAATTCAGGAGGTGATGCCACAGCAGCTAAAAATTCCAAATTTTGTCCTGCTCACACTTTGTTTTTGGGGGGGTGGCCGAGATGCTGCCAACACCCTCTGTTCAACCTGTGCGAGTGTGCAGGGTGTGGGTGTGAGAGAAACTCTGGGTTGATTAACAGCTCGTTAATATTTCTTGCTCTCCGGGGTAAAGGTGGGCACCATGAGCAGCCTCGCAGCCACCGCTGGGCTCTCGCAGGCATTCCCAGCCCATGCCTGCCAAACCGCAGCTGCCATTCCTGTGGGATTTAGGGAAACGAGCCCTTTCCTTTTCCTTGTCCTCAAAACCGGGGCTGATATTAAAAATAAACACGAGCCACGGTGGGAAAAAGGGGTGTCCCCGGGCCAGCTGCTGCTGTGGGAGTGCCTGTCCTCCCCTCCCCAGAAGCTCCTGAAAATCCTCTTCATCCCTGGCAGACTGGGATTCCTCCCAACATCTGGATTTCTGCCTTGGTTTGGGTTCACTTCCCAAAATCTGACACGGGAGAGGGAAGCAGCAGCAAAGGGGGGCTGGAGTCATTCCTGGAGTCTGTGGGGATGTGAAATTGCTCTGGAATCTGCTAATCCAGCCCTTCCTGAGCATCCCAGAGCAAAGCCAAAACCGGGCTGCTCAGCTCCCTGGGATCCCATTTCCCTCCTGCTCCTGCTCTTCCCATCTCGCCCTGAAGCAGCAGGAAAGGAGGAGGGGATGGCACCTGGGATCAAACACGAGCAGGATGGAAAAATCCCTTGGAAAACCAGTCCCCAGTGATGCTTTTGTGGGGAAAAGCTGCAGCAGCAGGAGCTGGGAGCTGCCCTTGGTGTCAGCCTGGGATGTTGGTGGCTCTGGGACAGAGCTGGGGGTGAGCACTCATCACCCTGAGCTTCTCTGGGGAGATGAGTCTGGTCTGAGCCCCCCAGGGCCGGGATGATCCAAGACTCATTTCCCTTGGGAATGGGCTCCAAGGAGCGTTCATTAAGCTGGGTTTACTCAGCTCAAGACAAAGCCTGCCCTGGGTGCCCTGGCACAGTCAGACTCCAGTGATTGATAACCACTATCAGCTCTGACACTGAGGTTGTGCAAACACCCCAATCACCCTCCTGCACCTCCCAAAGCTCCTCCAGCGAGGCTCAGGGGGCTCCTCTGCTCCCACCCAGCCCAGACTTTGTGTTCTCACTCCTGCAGAGTTCAGCCCCCGCTCAGGAGCAGGGAGGAGCAGCCTTGATGGGTGCTGGGATCTGTGCTGGGATTTCTGCACATTTGTGGGCCAATATCCCCGAATCCCAGACTGGTTTGGGTTGGAAGGACCTTAAAATCATCCCACTCCACCCCTGCCATGGCAGGGACACTTCAACTGTCCCAGGCTGCTCCAAGCCCCATCCAGCCCGGCCTTGGGCACTTCCAGGGATCCAGGGGCAGCCACAGCTTCTCTGGGCACCTGTGCCAGGCCCTCAATTTCTTCCTTAAATATTTAATTTAATTCATTCCGTTCCACCAACTCAGTGCCAAAAGCTTCACTCTGAAAAGGCAATGCTGCATTTTCTCCACGTTCTCCAGGTACAGGCAGCATTTTTTGGGAAGGTTGGGGCTGCACTCCATGGGCTGGCCTGGGGGATGAATTTTTGAGGGACAGCATCTCAAACTCAGAGCCTGCCTGAGAAAAACACAGCCAGGGCTGGCAGGTGGGAAGGGGTTACCATGGCAAGGAGCTGGTCCCAATCCCTGGATCTCATCCAGCCCAAGCTGGATCCTGTAGAAATCACCCCCAGCAGCCAGAGCTGCTTCACATCCAGGCACACATCAGCTGAACCTGTTAATTCAGCTTTAGTTAGTTTTTTATATAAAAAACACGGATTTAAAATAAAATTATTGCTATTCAGTGACTGCCCAGGAGACAGGGATTGATTTCCTGCTCATTAGACAATCTATTATTATTATTATTATTATTCTGCATCATTGGATTGAGTTTCACAAATAAAAAGTGATGAAACACAAAGGGATGAACATGAGATACCTCTAACTTAATTTATGTGGAAGAGCTTTATTAGCTCCAAGCCTGGAACATTCCAGGAGAGTTTTAGCCACATCCCCCCACAAAAAAATGTTTGAAAAAGACTGTGTCTCATTGCCTTGAGGAGGGACAGACTCCCAGAAAATCAGGATCTTCTCCCACCCCTCCTTCCAGCAGTGCCTTCCACTCGGGAATGCAGGAGAATCCACAGGGTTAAAGAATTTTGGGCGTTTCTGAGCAGTTCTCGCTTTCCAAGTGCTCCCATTTCAGAGTTTATCACCACATCCCCTCGGAAATCCTGTCAGGGAAATGCCACACTCGGTGGCCCTGCCTCTCCTTGTGCCTCATCACGTCTCATTAGTTAATTAGAGGACAGAGGAGCGCTGCAAGCAGCCCCACGAAGGTGTGAAGATGCTGGGGGAGAGGGGCTGCCCTGGGTAAGAGCCAGGCCTGGGACAGCTTGTCCCTGTCACTGAGGATCAGCTGGGACCAGGGGTGGCTGCTGGTGACATTCTGGGACAGCTCTGCTGGGAAAAGCCACTTAGGAGAGCACCTCAGAGCAATGGGAAAACGAGCTGGTATTAATTAAACTAAAATAAAGGAGAGAGTATCTCCAGGGAAGGAGAGAAAAGAGGAAAAATTTACATTTTTACTTCCAGCAGGTGGAAGGGAACATCCCCAGAGCCCCCCTGTGCCACACCCCGCCTGTCCAGGGCAGCATTCCCGGCTGATTCCCAGCAGGACATGGCTTTTCCAGCCCTGGGTGATGCTCCCCGAGGTGCCAGGGATTCCTGCAGGGGTGGCTGCTGCCTGCTCTGCTCCCGTTCTGCCCAGGGCTCGAGCTCTTCCTTTCATTTATTTGCCAAAAACCCAGCATTTCCCAATCTCTGTGGGAAACCATAACCAGAGAGGCGAGCCCCAGCTCTTGGCCCCACCAGCACTGGAGGAGGACACGAGGAAATCTGAATTTTTCTGTGCCCAAAACAACTGGAAAAGTGGAAGATTTGAAATTTCCAGCAGCGTTCTCCTCCTGCAGCCCCCACCACAAGAAAGGCAGGAGCGACTCCTCCACGGCAAAACTCTCAGGGCTTCCCAGAATTTGCTTTTCCGTGTTGATTTTTAAAACCCTTCTGCTGGTTATTTACTGCTGAGCTCTACATTTTAGGGAGTATATTGTACCTGACTCATTTTATGGCCTGCCTTGCCTTTTATCTTGCCTCGCTATTAATTTAACCCAGCAAATCTCTGTGTTTGTCAGCTCTGATTCCTGGGGTAGCGCAGGACTTCGTTTGGAAATTGATTTGTGCTTCCTGATGCTCCAATAAAGCCATTTGGAATAAACACAGCTCTTCATTTCCCTGGCAGTACGTGGGGAGCAGGCAGGAGCTGAGCACAAAAATAGACATTTATTTCACAAGTGGAGCAAGGGGAGGGCAACAGGGATGGGGTTGCCTCTAAATAAGGTGAAGATTGCAGGGCAAATGAACCTGGTTTTATCCAGCAGGACCTGTTGGATGAAATATTCTGATTTTTTTGGTGTCTAAGGAAGGAGTTCTGGGCTCTGCTGAGCTCCCCCAGCCTGGCACTGCCTTGTCCTGGTGCTTCCCAGCCCTGGGTGTGCAACACATTGGGGAGGAGGAGAGGGAGGGTCAGGATCAGGAATCCAGGGAAAACAAGACAAAACTGGGAATGGGATTGATCCCTCACCTTTGGAGAGGTCACAGACTCCCTGCTGCTCCTCCCCACTGCACGAATCCAAATTTTCCATCCTTTCCCTTCTCACACCTGATTTCTCACCCATCAGGAGCCCTCGGTGCGAAAGGAGAGGACAGGAGGGGTTAATTTGAATTATTTTTGTTTTGGCCAGCAGCTTTTCCTCTGTGTTCCCCTGCAGGATGGCAAGGCTGCAGCTTGGAGAGCTCCTCATTCCCACCCTGCCCTCATTTTCCAGGGAGATGGGCAGCAGGCTGAGGTTTGGCCAGGCTGGAAGGGACCTTAACCATCCTCAACTTCCACCACCCTTCAAATGAGACGGGGAAATTTTATTGTGAAGCCAAAGAGAACTGAACAGAGAAAGGAGCTCAAGTGGCTGCTTTACCAAAATGCTCCATTTTTCTCTGAAATTAATGAGCTGAACCCTGACAAAACCCGTTATTAAAAGAGCACCCTTGTCTTTTTAATCATCTGAGCTGGTTATAAAGCGCTCCCGGAGGCTGGAAATCAAACCCTCTCCTCTGGCTCTTTTGTTCATCTCTGTCTGGGGGAAATTCATTAAAAAATTACTGGCACCCCCGAGCCAACGGCAACAGGCAACTCAAAAAGTGCTGTAATGAACAAGCGCTGTCAAATGGCCAAATGAAAGGGAAAATAGGGCAGCAAACAACAACTTGGGCAGTCGGCTGCCAAGCGGGGGCTGCAATTAGGAGCTGAGTGATTCACACCCCAGCACTCGCCCACCACTGCTCTTTACAGGATGATTCAAGGATTGCATCACTCCAATTCCCTGGGACTTTCCTTCTGGCGGTGGGAAAAAAATCAAAGGATGAAGGCAGTTCTAAGGGTTGCTCTAAACCTGTAAACGCAACTGAGAATGTAAAAGTGAAGTTGTCTTGTCACAGGTGCAGGGCAGGTCAGAGTGTGCCTGGAGTTCTCTCCCTGCCACTGTGGGGTGGGCAGAGTCCAGGGGAGGACTGAGAGCCTGACCCTGGGAATGGAGAGTGCAGAGGGATGGGGAGAGCATCCTTTGATGCATGAGGAGGCACCAGGGGGTCAGAGGGATGGAGCAGCTCTGCTGGGAGGAAAGGCTGGCAGGGCTGGGATTGTTCAGCCTGGAGAGGAGAAGCTTTGAGGTGACACAATTGTGGCCTCACAGGGCCTGAAGGAGCTGCAGGAAGGGTGGAGAGAGAGGATTGACAAGGGATGGAGGGACAGGACACCGGGAATGGCCTCCTACTGCCAGAGGGCAGGGATAGATGGGATATTAGGAAGAATTCCTCCCTGTGAGGGTGGGGAGGGATTGGAACAGAATTCCCAGAGAAGCTGTGGCTGCTTCATCCCTGGAAGTGTCCAAGGATGGGGCTTGGAGCCACCTGGGCTAGCGGGAGGTGTCCCTGCCCGTGGCAGGGGTGACACTGGATGATTTTAAGGTCCCTCCCAGCCCATCCCACTGGTGTTGTGGTTTCTGTTATCAGCACCCTGGAAAACCTGTGGGTTGTGCTCTTTGCCACCACAGGGCTCCACAGCTGCCCCAGAACAGCCTCCTTCTTATTTCCAGGGCATTTCCCCACAGCTGCCATGCCATGGGGATCCTTCCCTGGTGGCCCATGTGCTGTGCCACCCCCGTGTGGGGAGAGTGGCAGGAGTGGCCACCACAGCATCCTTCTGCACCAATATTCATCTCTCTGCAAACACAAACTGCTGCTGGGAGTCACTTCAGATGATTCTCATCGATCCTGCACCACAAATGACTCAATCCAATGTTCTCCAAACCTGTGCTTAACAGGAAAGCTTGATTGGATTTGCTGTTGGAGATTGGGTTGGTTTCAGTTGTGTTGCTGGGGATTTTTAAAATTTTTTTATTATACCCTGTGGAACACGGTGTGGTTTTACAAATGAGGAATTCCCCTGTGGCCTTTGAATGGAGCCCTACAGCTCTGAAGGATTCACAACCTGTGTGATCACACAGCTGATGCTGACATGGTGTCACCTCCAGGGTCCCCACAGCCACCACGGGCAGAGCAGCTCCTGCATCTCCTGCACCGCCTGCATCTCCTGCAGCTCCTGCAGCTCCTGCTTCTCCTGCAGCTTCTGCACCGCCTGCAGCTCCTGCAGCTCCTGCAGCCAAAGTTGGCCCTGTCCAGGAATCCCAGGCTGGAGGAGAGGGGACAGGACAGGTCCAGTGAAGGCAGAGGATCACAGAATCCCTCTCTGCCTGTGGATGGCATCCCTAAGGACAGTAACAATTGGACAGCCTGGATTTTGTCCTGGAGAGAGCTTCCTGACTTTACAGAAGAATTCAGAAGACAAAATGCAGGAGGTGATGGAGTTGATGTTTCAAAATTCCTCTTGGCATTGCTGGGAACAAATCCCAAAAACCCCAGCGCAATGCAGGGCTTTAACTTCCAGATTCCCATTGGGAATCCATCCATCCAAACACTGCCCATCCCTCTGGACCTCACATTTACTGTTAAATAAAAATCTCTGCTACTGACTTTGGCGTTGTTTGCCCTTTAATTAGGGCAGAGAAATCTCTCTAATAATTTTAATGATCAGATTTGAACAGTGGGGACCCAGAGCTTGCCCCAGCCCCGAGCTCTGTGCCTGGGCAGGCAGGTGGGAGCTGTGGACATGGAGATGTTCCTGCCCTCCAATCCCTGTGCCTGACAGAAGTTGGACAAATAAAAGTGACCTGGAGCTCCAGGGTTACATCTGGTTGGGCTCAAAGAGATGAAATCCATTTTGGGATCTCTCTCGGTCATGTCACTCTGCTGCCAGGATTTTAAGGGCACCTGTCAGGGATATTCTGGGAAACAGAGGCCCCTGTGCACAGAATTCCATGTCAAATGAGGTCTGCTGGAGCAGGGCTCAGGGGAAGTTGTGGTTCTGAGCCCCTGTCACACCCAGGGCCGGCCTGGTCTCTGTGGGTTGGGGTTTGGCCTCTTCTCTGCAACTTCCCCCTGCAGATTTTGGCTCTGGTGGGGTCATCTCGAGCTCTGCCTGCTCCCAGGGACAGGGAGAGGCCTTTTCCCAGGGATCTGCCAGGGTGGGAAGGGAATTGAGTTCAACATCTGCACATGGAGCTTCCCCTCACGCACTGGAGCAGCTCCTGGGATCCTGAGGGGTTTGAGGGCTGGGCCCAGCAGGACATTCCCAGAAATGACCTGACCTGACCTGACCTGATCTGACCTGACCTGATCTGACCTGACCTTTGCAGGTGTGGGTTTTGATGTCAAACCCAAAGAGAGTTTGAAGAGTTTGAAGGCCCTAAACCTGCAAGGCCTGTGAGGGCCTGGCTCTGCCCCACTACTCCAGGACAATCTGCCCACCCACAGGAGCTGGTTTTGGAATGATCTCATTATTTATCTCCTTAATTAATGTCACAATTCCCCTGATTTTTCAGTGGCAGGCCCTAAACTGACCACAGGCCCCTTTCCATGGGCAGCTGAGCTTTGGCTCCACACAGAGCAGATTTGCCTGGATCGTGCTCTGCTTGATCCAGGAAAACACAAGAAAAAAAAGCACCTAACAGAGGGACAGAGAAACAGAGTTTTTGTTTTAAACCAGAAACTGCAGCAGAAAATGCAGAGACAGGAGGAATCCTCGCAGCTGAAAAAGGAACCTGCTGTGATTTACGTGTGGAATGAACTCCTGGGGAAGGGATGTGGGTGTGCAGTTGCTCATGGAACGAGCAAATCTGGAAGCCAGGAGCACATTTGCAAGATTATGTTGCAATTAATGTGATTTAATGCCAGAGCCTCTTTATTGTTCTTATCCCACTCTCTCCCTACAAGACTTAATCAGACTAAAACTTTCACTTTAGGGATTATGGGATGGTTTGGGTTGGAAGGGACTTTAAAAATCATCTCATTCCATGGCCAGGGACACTTTTGACAATCCCAGGTTGTTCCAAGTCTTGTCCAACCCGGCCTTGGGCACTCAGGGATTCCCTGGCATGGGGGAGGGAATGACCACTGACATTAATTTAATTTATTTGCAGGAGGAAGTAACTCCATCAAAAACTTGAAAGAACTGTTATTCAGTCCCAAATGCATGAAATGATTCTCTTGCTTCTAAATTCTCTGCACCAGCAGAAGTATTTGATGTTGCTGAAGGCTGCATTAATCACTAAAAGACAGGAATCCATCTCCCAGTGGGATTTATCCCTGTGCCTGGGCAGGGAATGCAGACACAGCTCTCTGGAAGGACACTTCCCATGCAGAACTCCTGGTGATTTTCCATGTTTGTTTTGGTTCAAAACCACCGAGGATGGAGAGAAATGTGGGAAAACAGGGATGTCTGTGTGGGTGAAACTGCCAGAGGGACCAGAAGGTCACGGGCCAGGTGTGAGGGACACTTCTGCCATCACAGAGACACCTGCCCAGGGCAGGACGGAGTCAGGGCACTGCCCTGGGGGGATTAATCCTCAAAAGCAGATGGAAAATCAACCCTGCCACGAGTCTGGAGGGAATTCCAGCCACAGGTTCAGGGCACGAGGAGTCTGGCTCTTTTTTCTGCCCTCTAATAATCCCCTGAGAAGGGAAGCTGTGAGGTCTTGGGAGAGGTTCCCAGGAAAAAGCAGAGCTTTAGGATCTCTGGATCTCTGGCTGTGTGTGAGTCCTGCAGGGGCTGGAGCGAATTTACAACAATTTAAATGAGATTCAGTTTGGATTCAAGAAACACCCCCCCAAAAAACAGGCAGAAGGGACATTTTCCAGGCACAGAAATCCCCACCTCAGAGTCTTTCTACTCCAGGAGAAAAGCCAGGCAATAAATACGAGGAAAAGCCATGAAGGATAAATGGCTGCAGCAAAAAGAAATCCCTCCTGCCTGGCAGGAGCTTTATTTATCTCCCAAAGCCTTCAGTCCCTCCCAGGGGAACATGACCGGAGCTCCCATGACAAACAAACCACAGGCCAAGAGGAAAGACAAGTCTGCAGCTCCCAGATCCCCCTGGGGACAGGAGGGGACACTTCACGCTGGAAATGGCACCCAGGGGACAGTGTGGCAGTGGCCTGAGAGCTCTGCAGGGTGACAGTGACGATGCCATGAGTTTGTCACCCCCCTCCTTGTCCTGGCAAGAGGGCAGGAGTTGGCAGCCAGGCTCCCGAGGCTTCAGGTGAGCTCTGCATCCACAGGATCTGGGTCTGTGCCTCTCCCTGCTGAGAGGAATGATGGGTTTGTCTTTACAAATGAGCTGCTGGTAAATAAAATCAGCACTGAGAGAAAAGAAATAATGGGAAGGATTCCACTGACTGATGAATGGAAGAAAATATATTTGCCTTTCCAAACAAACTGCAGGTTTGCTGGTAAATGAAATTGGATATTGAAAGATGAAAGTGACAATAGGGAAACACCATAAATTCCATAAGAATTAAAAATTAAGAGGGAGGGTTCTACATTAGAGGGGAATCTTAGGTGTCAGGCATTCTGGGGAGCCTGTGCCTCTCAAGTACCTCAGGCAGTGGGGAAAGAGAGAGGGACACGGCCGGGAAATTGGGATAAAAAGGAGATAAAAATTGGAGAGACCCCAGGGGAATGGTCCATGGCCTCTCCCTTTATTGGAATAAAGTTACAGGACTCCTCTGTCTCCTTTTTGGACATAAACCCCTGGTGTTTGTGGATTCATTTTCCTGATACTGGGGACATCCACCCCATGGAGTCACCTTGGATGGAGCAGCAGCTGTCACTTGTGCCATCAGGTGCTGCTCCCTGGCACTGCTGGAACGTCCTCCTGGGCAGGGCTCCAGCAGGGCAAGTCACTCAGAAATCCAGAATTCATGCCTCAGGTATCGACACAGAGAGTGAGAAGGACTCTGCAGTCACTCAGGCTCTTCAAGGGAATTGCTCCCCCTTTGCTTCTCCCCAAAAAGCCGAATATTCCAAAGGTCACGAGGATGGCTCAGCCAGGGGACGCTGATCTGAGATCCAAGGGGGTGTCAATCCAATCCAGGCTTGATTCCTGCAGCAGCAGGTATTTTATGGGTAAAATTCACCCCTTCCATGTTTCATCCTCAGGAAGTCTTTCTCCTCCAGCCTTTTCCCAGTGGCCCACACATCCCTCATCTGGCAGAGATGTCCTGGAAGGAAAAGTGGAAGTTTTCTCTTTTCTCTCCCTCCCAAGAGATCCTCTCTGAGTTTTTGGGTTTGTTTTGGTTTGATTTGGGTTTTTTTTTTGTATCTTTTATGGGTTTTTTTGTTTGTTTTGTTTTGGGTTTTTTGTTTGTTTTGTTTTTTAAATTAAAACAACCTCATTTTCTCACTGCAGCTCCTGCCCAGCTCAGGGGGAGGAATCTCCACATGCCAGGCAGGAGGAGAGATCCAGATCCTGGGATTTACACCATGCACAGGGAATGAGCTGAGCAGCCAGGGGGGAACCTCCCTTCCTCTGCCTGGGGAGGAGGGAGAGCAGAGTTTGGCCTCCCTGCCCTGTTGGATGGCAGAAGGGGACACGGAATATCCTGGAAGAGGTGTCCATGGACAAATGGAGATTCTGGTTCTTCCCCCCAGCTGTGCACAAGGATCAGTGCTGAGCTGAAAGGTTCCTCCTGCAAAGAGATAAAGGTGAGGGAGGCTTTGAGGAAATTTATCCCCCACTGGAAGGAGAAAATCAAGGGGGAAAAAAAATCTCAGAAAAGGAGGGAGCCCTCAGGGAACTGCTTCATCAGGCAGCTGATGCTGAGTGCTGAGCTAAGCAAAGAAAAATCCCAGTTTTTAAAAACAAAAACCTTCCTTCCTTCAAAGTTACCCAGCCAGGGGTCCCCTCTGAAGAGCAGCCCTGGAGATGCTGCTGCTGACACAGCTCCACAATTCCCAGCTGTGCCGTGGGGTCCAGTGATGCCTGGAGAAGGCTGACCCAGAACAGAGGCTGGGCAGAGCTCAGAATAAAGTAGGGATTTATTGAAAGGATAATAAATTAAAAAATAAAAGAAATAAAATATAATAAAAATTAGAATATATAATTATTTATATAATTATAATGTATAGTAAAATAAAAGCAATTAAAAAAAAATTGGATTTATTTAAAGGACACACCTTGGGCAGTGCAAGAGCCTGGCCAGGGCTACACCCAAGATGTAAAATGGTCACAAAATGTATGAGTGCTCATGAGGTCTCACATTTTTATAAGTTTTGGTCCATCTGCATATCAGGGTTCATTGTCCAGTCCCAGTTTCAGGTTATGAAGTTCCACCCTTCTTGTTTTCTCTCTCCAGCCCAGCGTTGTTTCTGCTTTTGGGCCTGAAACTTGTGACAACTGCCCTCAGTACCAAGCAGGAAAAGGAATTTTGTCTGCCTGCTCTGTGCAGAGAGCTCACTGACACTGGACATGAAGCTCAAAACTCCACACCTGGGCAGTGCAGAATATGAAAAATATGAAAGCTAAAACTTGAGGCATCACCAGCACATCCTGGAATTGCCAATCAGCTCTTCCCAGTGCAGCCATGCCGGGAATCGATGCCTGGAGAAACACAGGGGAGTCTCAGCTCATGATCTGGGAGCTCATTTCTGTTCTGGCCTTGTTCCCTTCTCCCTGGGAAATCCTGGATGGCTGGAGCTGGAGCACTTGTGACTCCCCAGCTCTGGATCCTCTGGAATCTTCACGGCTGAACCTGGCTGTGTCCATAGCCCAGCACTGCCCTGGGCCAGGGTTTGGGATATGGGGAATGCTGGTCCCTGGGTTGGGATTTTGGGGGTGTTCCCATGGCACAAGGGTGTTTAATGGATGAGTGACAAAGAGGAAGGAAATGGGGATAGGACCATGGGCTTCTCCTGAAGTTTTCAGGGAATTTTCCTCTGGAGAGCTGCTCTGATTCCAGGCTCCCTGTGCTGCTGTGTCCCCTCTGCCTGACCCCACTCACCTTCCTCTTTTATTCCTCCCTTTTTGAGGAATCCTCTACACAGAATCCCAGGGTCAGACAGGTTGGAAAAGACCTCCAAGATTTGAGTTCAGCCTGTGACCAATCCTCCCCTCGTCACCCAGCACCACACCACGTCCTTGGACACCTCCAGGGATGTCCCTCCTGGGCAGGAGAAGTGGTGGAGTCACCACCTCTTTTTAAAACTGCTTTAACTGGGAGAAACCCCCTCAGCTGCTGGGATGGAAAGGAGCCCTGAGGAAGCTTCAGGACTTGGCAAGAGGATCCTGTGGGCTAAAGGTCCCCTGTCCCTGCAGCACCCAGAGGAGAGGGGGAGCTTCAGGCAGAGGCAGGGCAGGAGAAGGGCCAGGTTTGTCTGCAGGAGGATGAAAACAACTCCTCTGAAAGCTTTCCAGGGACTTGCCCTCCTGTGTATCTTTATTGGGGACGTCAGCTCTGGAATTCCTCTGGCACCCATGGGTGCCACCACATGCCCTGGCTCCTCTCAGCAACAAAATCCTGCCCGGTGAAGCCCCTCTGTGGCTTTTTCTGCTCTTTGCATTGCCTGGCTCTTGTCATTATTGTCCCCAGTGCTGGCAGCATCTTGCTCTGGACCTGCTCCATCCCATCCAACCTGGCCTGGGACACTTCCAGGGATCCAGGAGCAGCCACAGCTTCTCTGTGCACCCAGAGGATTTCTTCCCTAATATTTAAGCTAAATTTCCTAAGGATTCCAGCTTGACCCTTGTCCTGGTTTAGGGCAAATTTGGGAGAAAATTCATTTCCCCAGCTGGGGCGGAGTTTGTGGCTGAGCAAATCCGAGCATTCTCCTGTGCATTTGGGGCTCGTTAATCCTCCCTGCCCTCAAGGAGCTCCCAAAATAGCTCTGAGCTCCCCCCAAGGGCAGCCTCAACAACAGGTGATGCCCTGGATGAGGCTGCTTGGAGCCCACTGGAATTTCTCCTGCTATTATCCCAGCAGGAGCACCTGGGATGCATCAGAGCTTGGGGTGGAGGTGGCAGGATGGAGGACCAAGGAGGAATTCCCCCTCTCCCACCTGTCCTGACAAAATCCTGACAAAATCCTGACAAAATGTGCCCTGTTCCCAGTTTTCCATGAGATGTGGGATGGCTGTGGCTCGATGCTAACTGGGATTCTCCAACTGCAGCCACAGGATGGACAGCTGGAAGTGCCACTCCACCCTGCTTTGCCACAATTTGGGGGTCAAAGAGTCCAATTCCATCAATTCCAATTTTTTTTCTCCAAAAAAAAATAAAAATAAAACAAAAATTCTGATTACACTTTCTTAAGGGAGGCTTCTGAAACACAGAAAATTTAATTTTGGATTGACGCATTCGTTTCGCTTTGGTTTGGATGATAAAAGAAAAGTGGAAAATTTAATTTCCTCTTTGTTTGCTCTGTCCTGGAATGCACTTGTCGAGATGATGCCGAGGGTGTTCTCATTTCTCCTCCACCCCCCTCCTTTGCTGTTTTAAACCCATCAAAATCACAGAACTCCTCCAGCTGAAGGAGGGTGGAAGGAAGTGGAACAATCCCTGGGTCAGTGCACTCCCCTCACCTCTGGAAAGGGGAACAAAGCAACCATGGACTTGTGACTTCTTTGTTTTCTAGAATGAAACATCTGAAACGATTTTTTCAAAGCTGACAAACAAAACACAGAACCTTCCCCCTGCTTGGTGTGGAATTCCTTTCTGGCTCTACAGTTTTCCTGATGTTTCATGCAAGGCTCCCAGCCCCAATGTCCAGCCTGGCCTTGGGCACTTCCAGGGATCCAGGGGCAGCCACAGCTTCTCTGGGCACCTGTGCCAGGGAAGAATTCCTTCCCAATATCCCAATATCCAGCCTAATTTCCCCTCTTTCTTGAACCCATCCCTCTTTGTCCTTGGTGAAGAATCATCCTTTCCTTTGGTCCTCATTTCCTGATGTTTCCCTGACCTCTGCTGAAACAGGGATCCCTTTGGATGCTGTTGCTGCCTCTGGGATGACCCCTCTGCCTGGTTTTATTCTCCTGCTTAGACTTTCTTGACCATTTAGATTTGAGCTTCCATGGCCAGCCTCTTTCCCATGTGGCTTCTGTGACACCTGGAGCCACCTGGAGCTCCCTGCTCGGTTGCCTGGTTGCCACTGCAAACACAGCTCTTTGTCACCTGCATCCCTGGACACTCATCCAGCCTTTCCATTGGCTTGGGTAGCCTTGGAAGGAAGATTAACTCCTAAAAACAGCGGCTCTGCCTGCAGGCTGCAGCCAGAACCTGCAGTAAGTAGTTAATGGTTAACAGCACTGGATAATTCCCTGCTTTCCCAGTTTCCAGCCACAACAAGCTGTGGATGCAGCATGGATGAACCAGCTGGGTGTTTATAATGTCCAGATTTAATTTGATGGGATTTTTTTGTGCTTTAATGACCATAATTTCCATTTCTGTAACGCCCCTTCTTCCTGTTTTTTGTTTCCTGCTGTCAGGTGACAGCCTGGGCTGGGCACATTCCTATTTTCATTAGGAATTTCACTGACACAAAATGCAAAACAGAGCAGCCCCCATCACATCCTCAAATGAGGAGACAAAACCTCAGCCTCAGGACTGTGCAATCCACAGGTTCCCACCAATCTCCATGGAGACCAATCCAGAGCATCTGGGAATTCAACATTCTCCTATAGCAATGAGAATGATGGTAAATCACCAGCTTGGAATGGTTTAATCCAACATTTGCTGGGATTTGTGACTTTTGAATTGAAATAAATGTGGCTGTGAGACCCAGAATTCAGCTTGTGGCCTAGGAAGGAAAATCTCAGGAATGATATTGGGGTCAAGGCAGCAGGGAAAAGGATAAAATGTTTAAAAGGGAAATAAGGAAAGCAGGGAAGGCACAACTTCCAGAAGGGAAATTAGGAAGGCAAGGAAAGTACCTGCTGCTAATTTTAAAGCAGGATTTAGAAAGGATGCTGAGAGATGAAGCATCATCCCAAAGGGATGTGGCTGTGCCTGAGGTGACCACGGCTCTTGGAGGGCACAGCCCCTCAATCCTCCTCCATCCTCCAGCAAAATCCATGCCCAGAAGCCACATCCCACAGGGATTGCTTGGGGCTGGCAGCCCTGCTGGCAAAATGACCTAAAAAATTGCAGCAGTCACAAGAGAATCCCCTGATTTCTCTGCAGCCTCTGCTGTTTGCCAGGCAGCCCCAAACCCAGCCAGATGTGGGGGTTTTAGGAACCTGTAAACATCTGGAAGTGATGGGGTGAGGTGACTGGCATCACAGCCTCGGGGGACAAACAGGACAGAAAACAAGGAGCAAGGAGTGGATTTGTGGGTGGAAAAGTGGTCCTTGGATTCCTGGAAGGATTAAAGTGCCTCGTAAAACAGCCTCATTCAGCCAGCAAGTGCTGACATCTCGGCTTAACAATGCTCTTTACCAGCCGTTTAAGAAAGCTGTTCTCAGGAGGTTTAAAGTTGTCATAATTCATGTTCATACCTCAGACCATGAAAGGATGAAGAAAGGGTTTATTGCAGCGATGTGCTGCAATCATCTCCTCACAGCCCTTTGCTCTCAAGCTTTAGGAACTCCAGGAAGATGTTTGGACACTTCCAGGACTGTCTGGAGTTGTGTGGGCTCTTGGCAAACAAGGCTCACCCAGTCCTGAAACCTAGGGCTGACCCCAGAGCTCTGTAAATCCAGATACAAAGGCTGGGAGCTGGAGAAAATCCATCCTGGAGGAAAATTCATCCTGGAGGAAAATCCATCCTGGAGGAAAATCCATCCTGCAAAGGTTGGACAAGGCTCTGATGTGGGTGGGTGGCACAGAAGGTGATTTTGGGAATGTCCCACAGGTTTGGGATCAGCTGCTGACTTTGGGGGCTCTCAGTGGCACTGAAAAGGGACCTGTGAAGTTTTTCAGGCTGTCCTGTGATAAAATTCCCAAATCCTCCTGGCAGTGCTGCCTGCAGCTCCTGCCAGAGGAGTGAAACCCCAGGGTACTGCTGCCTGGAGCATCTTTATGGATTAGGGCTCTCCAGGATCTCCACTGCTTTTAATTGGGATGATAAACTGTCTCGTCATTAATTCAGCTGGAAATGTGTCATTTTGATTCTTTCCTTGCTTGGGGACCGATTTTTTCCCCTGTCAAACGCTCCTGAGGAGCTGCAGCGCTGTCACTGCCACCCTGTGCTGGCTCACCCAGGAGAAGAGCGGGGATGGGGAGGAGCAATTAAGGAGCTGATGTGAGATTTGGGTGAAGAACCAGCCCAGTGCCACACAGCAGAGCCCAGATTCCTCTGCTGTCATCCTGTGGAACCCTTGGGATGCTCAGCACCTTCTTCACCCTCTTTTTTCCTCCTCCTTGGTTTGTTTGACGCCTCCTCCTCCCGCAGCCCCACACCACTGCCCTGCTGTTGCCCAGCTCCACTCCGGCCTTCTCCCACAGCCCATTCCCACCTGGATTTATTGCCCATCACCCAGCAGCACCAGGAATCCCTGGGGAGGCTCTGCCACCGGTGTTTGTTCAGATCCCCCAGGTTATCCCGACTGCATCCAACTCCTCCCTCTGGCAGCCACCGCCCCTCCCAAACCGCCCTGGTGTTTTTGTGTTCCCCCCCAGCCATCCCCTCCCTCTGGTGCCACCCGGGGAAAAGAAGAGTGGGAAGAGCAGGACTTTCCATTCTTTATTTGTCAGAACAGTTTGTTCGGTGAGGAGAACAGAGCCGTGACCCTCCCCGTGGTGCTGCAGCTGCACCCCGAGCTCCCCACGCCTGCTCCCAGCTCCCTGCAGCTCTCCTCCCGTGCAGAGCTGCAGCTCCAGCCCATGGATGAGGCTTCCAGGCAGGACAGACCACGGTTCCCCATTCCCCACAGCTTCCACAGGGAATACCGGAGCATCCCCACTGCTGGAGCTCAGGCTGGGCTTTGGCCATGCACTTGTTCCTGCCAGGGATTTCTCCCTGCGGGATCACAGAATCACATAATGGTTTGGCTTGGCAGGGACATTAAAGATGATTTAATTCCCACCCCTGCCATGGGCAGGGACACCTTGCACTAGCCCAGGTGGCTCCAAGCCCCATCCAACCTGGTCTTGGACACTTCCAGGGATGGGACAGCCACAGCTTTTCTGGGAAATCCATTCCAGAACCTCAGCACCCTCACAGGGAAGGATTTCTTCCTGGTATTTTGGGATATGAGCACTCAGTGCCAACACTGATCCATTTTGGCTCTGTTTGCCCCTTCCCTGCACCCCAGATGAGGGAGGGAGCAGCTGCTGGGCACTGCCAGAGGCTGCTCCAGGGATGGGTTTGGATCCCTGACAGACTCATTAATGACCAGGCTCATCCTGTGCTGACCCACGGGAAGGACAGGGAGCAGCAGCAGCCAGGGGGCCAGGGAGGTTCTTGGGAGGGGAAGAGGAGCACTGGTCAAGTGGCAGGACAACATGAACAGCAGGTGCTTGAGGAGCAGCACAAGGAAATATGGAATGAAGTTTCCAGGAGAAAATGCAGGTGGAAAAACTCCCAGCAGCTCCTGGTGTGGAGCACGGAGCCACCTCCCAGGGGACAGCACAATAACCCCGGGGTCAGGGCGCTTAAAAATAGATCCACATTGAATGGAATCCATGGAACAAGGCTGAAGGGTTGCAGGCAGATGGGTTTGGACAGCTCTGCAGGCAGGTCCCTGCTTTTGGGCTGGCAAATGATTGGAGCAAATTCATCCCTTCCTGTCCCTGTACCTGCTCTTGCACATCAGGGGCTGGGGAGAAGGAGAACTGCCACAACCCCATGCACATCCCAAACCTGCAAACGATCCCAAGGACAGTGTTTCCAGTACAGAATAAGGGACTGGAGCCAGCCAGGAATCTTCTGAGGAACAGGTTTTTGTTGGGAATCTCCCTTCAGCAGGTTTGGACAAAGCCTTGGCAGGGCTCTTCAGAGGGAAGGGAGAAATCAGGTTCTTCTAGGGAAGCTGGAGCTGTGCCAAGGGATTTTGGGGTGTTCTGAAAGCTGTGGGAGAGCAGCAGGGTACCTGAGAGCCCTCCAGGCGAGGCTCTCATAGCCCTGCACAAAGAAAATCAGGATACAGGGGCACTGCTGAGCTCCTGCAGCCTCTGTCCTTCCCAATAAAGCTCTGCTCTTAGTCCTTGAATGATCCACATTGCATCCTCACCCCAGGGACAGCAGTTCTGGTCTCAGCTTTTCCCTCGTGTGCCCACTCCCTGTCCATAGAATCCTAGAATGGAAGGACCTTAAAGCTCATCCTGTTCCACCCCCTGCCATGGGCAGGGACACTTTCCACCAGCTCCGGTTGCTCAGAGCTCCATCCAACCATCCTTGGACACTCCCAGGGATGGGAATGGTCCCTCTCAGATCTTACAGAACCACAATATGGTTTTGGTTGGAAGGAACCTTAAAGACCACCGAGATCACCAATGCCCCCACCAGAGCAGGACCCCTTCTCCAGGAGCACACTCCTGGTGTTCTGGGAGCTGTCCCTGTGTCCTGCCCCTCTCTCAGTGCCCTCACACACACGTGGCTGTTGTGGGGAGGGGGCTCCTTTAGCAGCTTCACATCAAGCAGCGAGACAATAAATAAATAAATAGGATTGCACTTGAGGGGAAGGTTCTGCAGCTGGAAGCCCGAGAGGGAAGGTCTGAGATGGGGCTCCCACAGTTCAGTACCAGCATGTCCTGCCCAGGTCTGGGAGCAGCTCAGTGACCACAGAGCAGCAGCTGGGCCACCACCACCACCTGCCAGTCCAAGGTGCACATTTTTTATGGTTTTCAGTCAGGTTTTCCTGCTGTTTTCTGCCTGACACCCTAAGTCCCTCCATCTCTTTCTCCACTTAATGAGTTTTCATCAATCCAAAATCAGGAGCTCAGCATGCTCCTTGCCACAGCTGCAGGAGAGGGATGGATGTTCTGTCATGTTTTGAGCCTCAGGTGGGAAATCTTGGCTCCCAAGGGTGGCTGGCCCTGCTAAAATGTGACTTCCTGCAAGGAAAAGGATTGCCAGGTCCCAGCCTTTCCAATGGCTCTGGTCCAGGCAGGACAGTTGGAGATTTTTTGGAGTAAGGAGCGAACAAAGGCCACATTCCTGCCCAGTGCCAATCCTTCTGCTGTGACAGTCAGGGCCCCCCGTGCTCTCTAGAGAAGAAGAGGTAGACAGAGAAGACACCAGAAGGAGAAACAAGCACAGAATAAATCAAAGGATTCTTCCATGCTCCTCTCTCTTGGTCTTGGACAGATTCCTGTTCCACCTGGATCCCCACCCAGCCCATGGACAGGCTGCCATGAGCACATCCTGCTGGGCTCCTGAGCTGGCTGTGAGATCTGCCTCTTCCAAACCAGCTGGAGACCATACGTGGGCCTGGTGCTCCCTCTTGGAAAGGGTTTCCCAAGAGGAAAAAAAAAAACCCTCGGCACCTTTTGTCATGGTTTGGACTGAATTCCTTCAGTTCCTGCAGCTTCTCTCCCGGTGTCCTCCAAGGCTCTCAGAGCCTCTCCTGGTCCCTTGGTTGTCCTTCCCCAGCTTCTCCTGGAGGTGCTGCACGATGGGTGATGGGTTGGGATGAGGACCTTTGCCAAGGCAATCACTTCCCACAGCATCCCCTGGCTCGGGGAAGCGAGGCCATGCTCCCACTCCATCTCTCCAGAGCCCTCGTGAGCTCAGGGTGGTGAGGAACAGAGGTTGGATCATTCAGCTCTCCACCATTCCTGGACATCCAGGGATCTCTGTGGGGAAAAAAGAGGAAGGAAAACAGAATTAATTTAGCACAGAGATGTTGGGATAGAGGAGGGATTCAGTTGCCAAAACCAGGAGAGGGATTAAACCTCTTTCCTTGATTGTGGAGATAGCAAATGACTGACAAGTCAGATGAAAAAAAGGGAAATTAATTCAGAGATAGAGAAAGGAACAAGTACAGAATATGACAGTGTTTTTATTTTCTGGAAGTGATATTTTTTAATAAGGACATGTAGAAGATTATCATCTGTGCGTGTAGGAGAAGAAAACAGCTTTAAAGCCAAAATGGATCTGCAGAGAGGAAAAAAAACCCCATATCTGTTCTTTGGGAACACAATGCCTCTCTCAGAAGAATTCTGGGTATCCAAACTGGAGTGGTATTTCTTGTGCAAATCAAGGATGTAGTTCCAACGTGATAGGGATGATTTGCACCACTGTCCCTTGCCAGCATCTCTTTAAAAAGACGATTTGCACTCCATCTGCCCTGTAAAGCGTGTTTATCCCTTCTTCCTTCCTTCCTTGCTCCCGTCTTCCCTTCCTGCTTCCCTCCCCAACCTGTGCCAGGGCCTCCCCATCCTTTCAGGGAAGAATTTCTTCCCAATATCCCACCTCTCTCTCTATTTGAAGCCATTCCCCCTTGTCCTGGCCCTACAATTCTTGAGGAAAACTGGAAACCTTGCAGATTATGAGCTCTTAAGAAAATCCCTGTGTGAAACAATCCCTGCTCTGCAATTCCAGCAATTTCCACAGGTGACATTCCCCTGTTTATCCCGGGTGGACAATGCACCCAGACACGAAGGATGGATGATGAAAGCTGTGACTTTGTGCACTGTGGAATGCTGAGCACGCTGGAGTTTTTCCAGGGCAAATCTGGAAACTCAGAGTGAAGCTCCTCTGCCCTTTTTCATCATCTGGGAGCCCGAGGCCTCTTCTGCAGCAATCCTATAGATGGTGCTTGTCAGCTTCCAAGGAAACCTGAACCTTTCCCAGAGCTCCCAGGGCAAAGCCACTTGCAGAGTTCAAGTGGGAAGAAAAGGGGATATTCCAAAATAATTCAATTTCTGTGTTCAGGAAATGGAGCCACAGAGCTCTGCAAGGTTATGCTTCCAGCTCTGCATCCCTCAGCACTGGGGTTTAATTGCTGCTGTTGTAATTAGAGAGCTTTGCTCGTTATAGTGGTGCTGCTCATCACCCCCATCCCTCTTGGGTCAGGGGCTGAGATCCTGGTTTGGCTTTTCCCAGGAAAACAAAGGAAGTGGATGTTTCTGGATAATGACTGTGTGGTGTTCCAAGCCACTCAGCCTGACAGGAGACAGAAGTCCAAATCCCTCTTCCCGCTGCCCCACGGGATGAGTTTCCCACCCAATCTCCAATTTCCATGGCAATAACCCCGGTTTGGTTTCCCTCCTGGCAAACCATGAGCAGAGTCATGCAGTGAGGACAAAAAGGGTGGGAAAACTGGGACAATGTTCTGTTACCTCTCACTGCACCTCCATAGGCACCTTCCAGCCCAGGGAGGCACCTCCAGGTCACTCTCAGTAGGTCCCAGGTCCAGCCTGAGCTGCTGACCCCATGTCCTGCTCGGTGGCACCTCCAGGGCTTCTCCTGGACCTTGAAAGCAGCCATGCCACACCAGCAGAGGGGTATAAATCACCCTGGGTCCTGTGGTATTTATGGGGCAAGGCCCTGAAGTGACCACTGGGCTCTCCAGCTTCCCTAAAAGCAGCCACCAGAATTCCAGGCACTCCTTTGGAAAGTCTCTTTAGAGTTGTTGGGGAAGCCCTACAGCTTCAAGAGGAAATATCCACTTCATAACCATAATTATTAATATTCATTTTTAAGAGGAAACATCCCCCAGACTGCTTAAACCCACAGGCTGCAGGCTGGATCCACAGCAGAGAGGGGACAGCACCTCTTTTACATTCTCCTGCTTCCAATCCTTTTAAAAAAAAGAGGGAAAACCTAGAGGAGCAAGTGAGTAAGGATTAACACCCTGATCACTGCCTTCAACAACTTCTTGGGTCCTCTTGGAGGAGAAAAGTGCAGCCAAGAGCAACATTCCCACCCCTCCAGACCAGCTCTTGGCACCACTGCCAGGGGAAGTTCCTCCACCTGCTGGGACCAGCTGGGATTTCCATGGGATATCTGCCTGGTGCCCACCAAGGCACGAGGGCACCGCTGCCCTGCTCTCCATCATCATCCCAACACAGGCCACAGGGTGGGATCCACCCCTGTGGGGCTCTCCTGGAATAGTGTCAGGCAATGGGAATAATCACTTCACACAGGATTAATAGGATTAATCCTTTCATTCATTAATGACCTGGAGCTCTTTGAGGCCCAAACTGTGCCCAAGCTACAGCTCATTTCCATCAACTTAATTCCAGCAGAATCCATGGAATTGCCCTGCTGTCAGCACTGCATCCCAGAGCAAACCCCACCTTGCTCTTCAGTCCCAGGGCAAGCTGAGCCCAAGCTCTTTTGGAATAAATCAGCTGCACCGCTCTGAAATCAAGGAATCAAACTCCCCTTCTCAATTCCATCACGGCGCCGACGTCAGCGCGGCCATCTCGGATTTATCCTCGTGTCACTGGGAGAGGATTTAGCCCTCACTGATTTATTCCCCTGTAAAACTGAGGTGCAGGGGGAGCGGGGTTTGCAGCTTGTCCAGGCCCTGATGGAAGACAGGGCTGCCCAAACGGCGGCATAATCCCAAGAATCTTTATTTATGGGCTCCGGGTGCGAGCGCACATAGAGGGAGGAGCTGGGAGATGGCAGCTCGAATAAACAGCACATCCCTTCTCCCAAACATCTGCCTCGTAAAAAGCACAAAATCAGATGTTGTCCTGGAATGCTGCTGGCTGCTCCCAGTGACACAGACAGAGCACAGCTCGCCTGACCCCTTCCAACATTTCCTCTGCCCTGGGAGCTGAATTCCTCAAGGTTCACAAGGCATGGCTTAATATTTAAAACAGAAGTTGGCCCAGGAAACCTTGCAGCCTCTGGTCCTGGCCAGTGCCTGTTCACCTGTGGGAATCTTGGATTCAGCAGGATGAATCAGCCACATCCCACAAAGCAAGGGATGCACAGCCTTGCTAACAACTTCCCAGCTGGAATTCACTCCTTTAATTCCCTTCTTCTGGTTCAGGACAGGCCTAGGAGAGCTGGAAGCCTGATGATGAAGTTTTTGGTCATTAGTCCTAATTAATCCCAGGCTCAAGGACAGCCATTCCACAGGGTGATGAGCTGATCAGAAAGTCAAATTTCCCTTTCCAGTCAATGAGAATGGATTGCTGCACACAGAGTCGCTGCACGGCTCCCATGGGACATTCCCCAAGGGGTCAAGGAGAGGATCAAGAGGGAAAAAAAATTCCCTGTGGGTTGTCTCAGTGCTTTGCACTACCAGGTTTTGCAAATCAGCAGGAACAGCAGTGACAGGACACAGGGAATGGCTTCAAACTGACAGGGAGCAGGGTTAGGTGGGATATTGGAAGAACTCCTTCCCTGGGAGGGTGGGGAGGCACAGGGTGCCCAGAGAAGCTGTGGCTGCCCCCGGGTCCCTGGAAGTGTCCAAGGCCAGGATGAGACTTGGAGCAACCTGGGACAGTGGAAGGTGTCCCTGCCCATGGCACGGGATGGCACTGGATGACCTTTAAGGTTCCTTCCAACCCAGACTGTGCTGGGATTCTGTGATTCTGTAAATTTCGTATTTGCTTCACTCCATTTGAACCCAGTACCCTGTGTAAATCTCCGGGGGAGCTGGATGTCCATGGAAATGGAGCTCTCTGCAGCTTCTCCCCAAACAATCCAAGGATTCAAGGTAGAATGAGGGCAGAGCAAGACGGAATTTCCTGCTCCAGCCCTCCAGGAACCAGGAAAATCTGCCAGCCTTGCCCTGCACAGTCTGCACCTCCACGGGGTTCTCACAATCCAGTCAAGCCTGGCACAGCTCATCTCCAGACTGTCCCCCCTTTCCTTTCCTGCCTCTCCAACCTCTCCTTGGAAACTCCTGCTATTTTATCCTGTTTTTGCAACCTGTCATCCCCCATTTGCCAACAGTTCCTCCCGGAACATTTAAACAGCATCTGCTCCGAGTGCGGGGTGTGAGAGGAACCCCGGGGCACAGCAACAGGAGAGGAACCATCAGGTGCTCCTGCACAGCTCAAGGGAAAAGAAAAACCTGTGAATGCCTGATAAGAAGCCAAGGTGCAGTGTTAAAAAAACCCACCCAGACTGTCCCCATCCCAGATTTAGTCTTGTTTATGATCATTTTTATCTAGGAAAGGAAAAATTCCATTTTATCCCTTCTAGTTTGCTATGCCAAGCCAGGGCTTTTGATCCAGCAGCCAGTGCCACAAAGCCAAACTGGGACACAAATTTCCAGTTAGTTCTTAGCACATGTCCAGCTTTCCCCACGAGCCAGGCACCAAAAGAACTCCACATCTCCCCTTGCTGGCTGTGGGATCAAATTGGGGTATCACTCAAATCTACCTGAGTGAAGGTCTCCGGTTCCTGCATTGCTGCAGTTCCATTCCTTCAACCCCAAACCTGGATTTTCATTTCCTTTGCTGAGGAATAATGTGCCCATCAAATGATGGGTTAGAAGAACTTTTTTTCCAGGCAGAGGATCATCCAAGTACCTCTGGAAAGCAGCCACGACAGGGATAGCTGCAAAGCAACAGGCTTTTAAAAGCTCTGTTATCCCATTTCCCTCTCCTCCCCTTCTCCCAGCTTTTCTAAGGGGTTTTATCTTTTGTTCCACTTTGGGGAAGCGGAAGGACACTGTTTGTTTTGGGTTTTTTAATCATTAAACAGATTGAGTGTTGCTCCCAACAGAGGGAGCAGGGACCAGGGATAGAATCATGGAATGACAGGAGCTGGAAGGGACCTTAAAATCCTCCAGTTCCACCCCTGCCGTGGCAGGGACACATTCCATTATCCCAGGTTGCTCCAAACCCTGTCCAACCTGGCCTTGGGAACTTCCAGGGATGGGGCAGCCCTCAGAGGGAAGGATTTAATCCTGATATCCCATCTAAACCTATGCAGGCAACGCTTTCCCCTTGGTTTGTGGCACTGTAATTTCCTTTTCTTGGTGTGATGCCAGCAGAGCGTAGACTTGTCCCTAAGCCTGGCTTACACCCAATTTCCTCTGCAGATATTCCAGCTAACACAGACTTAAAGCCAAGCCAAACAAGTTAACAATGAGCAGAACAAACTTCCCCCTGTAGGAACTACGGATTCTCTCCTCCACCTGCCTTTGGGCTCCTCACAAGGGAAGATGTGGGATGGAATTCTGAATTCTCCACCTGCCTTTGGGCTCCACACAAAGCTCTGAGCTGGAATTTCAGCTCCCTCCTTCCACAATCCAAGCACAAAGCTCTGAGCAAGCTGCTCTCCCTGACCCTGCTGCGAGCAGGGGGTTCTGGTGGGATGTTGGGATGATCTCCAGAGTTCCCTCCTGGTTCCTGCAACCCTGGGAAAGGCAGAGGTGGGAGCACTGCTGTGTGCCAAGCTCAGGAGTTTGTGGAACGTGAAAAACATGGAGACACCACCAAATCCTCACAGGAAAATAGCAAAGAATTTCCCTAGATGGGAAAGTGCCAGGGATCTGACAGAAGTGGGATTATCAGCACGTGCCTGGGAACGCCTGGAGGGGATCCACACCAAAAACATCCCACATTTTAAGAGAGTAGCATTTGTGGACATTTGGATTCCAGCAGTGAAAATTCTTCCCCAAACTTGGCTTCATTACTTGTGGAGTTCAGCTCTGAACTCTGATTCCCTCCGATTGCTCCGAAGATTTCTTGGAAGACTTGTAAATGGAGTTGGGGTGGTCAGTTTGTTTTATGCAAAATATCTCAGTGTCAGGGGAAAATGCAGGAGGATTTTTATTTTAGGAAGTCCAACAGTGCCTGGCAAATGAGTGCTCAGCCAGGGGTTTGCTTTCTACCACAAAAACCAGGGATATCCTCTCCATCTGCTCACACTGCTGTCTCCCACCTGAGGACAAGAAGAAAATCTTCTTTTGAGGACTGAGCAGTGTGTTCTGCCCCTCAGAAATTCTCTGCCCAGTGTGGAGCATTTATCAGCTCCCCATCCCCTCCTCCCAGAACCTCATGGATTAAAACTGACCCTGTTTCTCACTTCCCACAGAAGTAACCCCATAGCAAACACATTTATTTCAGCCTGGAGGAGCAGAAGTGGCAATTCCTGCACTTGTGGTTAAATCACGGCATTTTGGAGCATGCTGCTCCTGAGGAGTCTTACAGATCTTCCATCCCATTAAATCAGTGACAGCCAGATCAGAAATGCACAATTACAGGGGGCAGGGAGAGGGACAGAGCCCCAGCTGGCCTCTTGTGCAACACATCCCCACTAACTGTTTCCAAAGCCAGAGCTTATGTCTCATTCCCAAAATCGCCTCGGGCAATTGCTCACTCAGCAGTAGCTGCTACTCCTTGAGAGTAAATCCCGGTTTTATTTTTTCCCCTGATCCTCACCCACATCAAAGGGTGGAGCACAGGAGTTGTGCCAAGGCCTGGTAAACACTCCCAGGGCTAAAGCTGTGCGGAAAAGGCTCCAGCACGGTTGGGTTCACACCAAGCTTCGCATCCCTCATCAAAGCGGAGCGGGGCTGGCAGCGGGGTGCTGATGCTATCACGGGCAGACACAACACGGCCCTGCAGCTCAGACAGCAGCCAGGCAGGGCCAGGTACCCATGGGTGCAGCAGGCATCACACCTGGGTAAACACCAGCCGTGTTCCCAGCTCCCAGCGGTGCGGGCACCGCGGTTCAGGGCGCTCGCTGCGCTCCCTGGCAAGCCCCTTCTGCAGGGAGCCAGCAAACGCCAGGCACCTGCCAGGGAGATATAAAAAGATTTCCCTGCGGGGTGGAACTCGGCCTGCTGGTGATCTCATGGTTTCAGTCACGGTGACCTGCTGCACTCGATGGATGCAGCCCTTGCCCCGTGCCCCTGTCAGCAGCAGCACTTCTGGAGGCTGGTGTTGCCTTAGCCACCCTTTCCAGGGCAAATCCCAATGCAACAATCCCAATCCGAGCCCAGCCTGTCCTCCTGACTCCCAGAGACGGGGCTGGAAACTGGACAGACACTCCTGGCAGAAGGAAAAGTCCAGAAGTGGCAGGGGCAGGATGCTAAGAGGACACAAGGTTTTCATTTTGGTCACTAATTTACTGTCATCTCCCTCCTGCTGAAGACTGAGGAGCCCAGCTGTGACCTGAAACCTCATTTGAAAACGAGTGATCCCAAAACTTGTGCAGGAATGAGAGGAGTGTTCAAGAAACACATCTACAGCCCTCTGAGGATCTGATATGGAAGAATTTCAGGTGTATTTTATTTTAGATAAGCTTCATAGTTATGACAGCACTGGAATCTGAAGGATCCCAGCTTCTTACAGAGCTGGGCATCGTTGTCTGGTTCCTCCACATGTGGCCCTGTGATTCCAGAGCTCTCTGCAAGGGCAGGAGGACAGAGCAGGGCTCTGTGGCCAATAAAAACCTGTGCTGTGCAGTGGAAGAGTGGTTTCTGTGCGGAAATCCGTAAGAAGGGAATGGTAACTGAGCTTTCCATAAATTACTGAAAGCCAAACTTGAACGAATTCCATGTAAGGAAGATGAAAGGAGGAGCGGATGGGATTTATTCAGCTCCACACATTTATTCAGCTCCATTATTCTCACCTCCAAAACCAGTCCAGCAGCTCTTTAATCCCTCAGCAGCTCATCTCGAAATTGTCTCTATTGTTAACAACAAAGTGCTCGTTATTCCCATCCCCATCCTTTGAAGGAGCCGTGGACAGGGGTGAGGATTCCTGTGGAGAGAAGCAGGGCAGGGCAGGGACAGGAGACACAGATTTAGGAGGTGATGTCCCTCTGGCTTGTCCCAGACTTTTATCCAGGGAAGAAGTGCAAAGCCACAGCCTGAAAAACTTCCAGGCAACTTCTGAGCAGGATAAACCATCCCTGTGTCTGCACTAGAACAGAGAAACCCTTCAGAAATGCACCGAGTTTCTCTTATTAATTGTAACAAAAATCTGGAATTCCTGGCTAAGCCCAGGGCAGATTTCCTCGTGCCCCAGCACGGACCTGTCTGTTCCTCTCAGCAGAATTTGTACAGAAATTGCCATTATCAGCCTTCGACTCCTCGGGCCTCATTTGCATTGGTGTCATCGCCTTCTCCACTCACCCGAGAAATGAGGCATCCTCGAGAAACAAGAATCGAGGCACCCTTGGAATGAATCACACTGAGGGGAGGGGGAAGGATGAAAGCTCATTGCAAACACGACCTGCTTCATCAGTGGCTGAGAAAAAAGAATTTACCAGGTACTTAAGGTTCATGGAACAAGCTTGCAGGGGCTGCAGTCTCGCTTTTTGGTTAGGATTACTCAAGATTAAAAGAAAAATACACCATAAAATGACTTTCTACAGCTGCCAGGCAAGGATTGCACGTTTGGAGTGAAGGATTGTGTCTTATCCTTTGCGGGTCCAGCTCTGAGTCTCACCCTCGGTGTGATCTGAAAGATCTCGTGGTGGTTTTCAAAAGCGTTTCATCCTTAGGTGCAGCTGCACCGGGCTGGGGCTCAGATTGCTGCTGAGGAAGCTGAGGGTGGACAGTGTGTGGTGATGGGAAGCATCTTCTCCCCCAGCTGCTGGGCACGGGGAGCAGGGACAGTGCCCGTGCAGGCAGCAGGGTCCTGGCAGGCGGCAGTGGCAGGTCCTGGCAGTGGCAGCTGGGTCAGGCTGTGAGTCACCAGGACACACACTCGTTTCTAATCTGGGCCCTGCTGTTTGTCACCACAGAGCAGGGTGACACCTTCACGCCGCCTTTCTGTCTTCCTGCCACTCAACAAGCCCTCGAACCCAAGCCTCAGACAGCGCTGAGGTCTTTAGGAATTACACACAAAGCCTGGGGGAACATTTTGGCCTTTCCAAGTCCTGTGTGTGTCAGTGACAGCACAAGCTCAGCTGCTTTTCAGGGGTGGATAGGGACACTGGACAGACATCTCCATGCTCCAAGGGCTCCTTGCACAGCAGCTCCTGTCCCCATTTGGACCATGAGTTACATCCCTGATACAGACACGCTCCTGCCCAGCTCCCCATCCCATGGATTGCCACCTTCCCATGGGAAGTCTGGAATTCCCTGGGGCACAGTGAGCTGTGGGTCCCTCCACTCATTCTCTGGGGCTGCCCATGGATCAACCACCTCAGCAAAGTGACAATGACAATGGTGCTCATGGGCACTGGAAATAGGATGGCCACAGTCCTGCTCACCACGGGGAAAACGGCATGGGGGACACACCAGCAGAGTGACAACCCTGACCTGCCCCTTCCAAACAAACCACAGTTCCTGGCTGCCATTGGGACGACCTCAGGATGACAAATAAAGAGCAAATTAAGATCAGCAAAACCTCTGGGAGCAACGCAAAGCCCAGCAGCATCCCAGGTACCCAACCCGTTCCCACAGCCCTTCAACAGGGAAAACCCCAATTCCCCTTCAACTCTTCTGGCTGGCAAAGTGGTCAAAGGTTGAGCTCGATTCTCTGAGAGGTCTTTCGCAGCCTCAGTGGTTCTGTGATTCCCCATTCCCACCTCCTTATCACCGAGGCCATCCCCAGGGGCAGGCAGGGGACAGGACGGCTGTCCTGGTTTGTCTCCATACCTGTCACACACTCACCCCAAAGGCATCCCTGGCTCCAGAATGACAGGAACGCCTGCTCCACGCCCTCCCAGCCATGCCTTGGCAGGCAGCAGAGCAGCTCCGAGAAGGAAGCAAAGCTACTGCTCATTCCAGAGGCAACCATCATCTCCACAAAGCTCCGGGAGCAGACAGGGGAATGGGCAACGTGGGAGGGCAGAGGCACCAGCCAGGCTGCCTGCCCTGGAACACAGATCCTGCCCTGGAACACAGATCCTGCCCTGGAACACAGATCCTGCCCTGGAACACAGATCCTGCCCTGGAACACAGATCCTGCACAATCACAGATCCTGCACTGAAACAGATCCTGCACAATCACAGATCCTGCACTGAAACAGAGATCCTGCCCTGGAATACAGATCCTGCACAAACATAGATCCTGCACAATCACAGATCCTGCACTGAAACAGAGATCCTGCACAAACACAGATCCTGCACTGAAACAGAGATCCTGCCCTGGAATACAGATCCTGCACAAACACAGATCCTGCAGTGAAATGCAGATGTTGCTTTCACTGCATTTCCCAGCCCTGCTTCCTCTTCTGCAATCCATTCCTTCCTTCTCCCTCCCTTTCCAGGAGAACCAGCCTCTTGAGTTTCCTGCTGGTCCTTGAGTAATTTTCCCTCCTAAGACTGATTTCTCATCTTTAATTGTTTCTCCATTTCTTACACTCTCCTAGGGCTATATTTAGCTTTGCCTCTCTTATTTGGTTGCCTCCATCTTTCCATTTAACAATTTTCCATAGATCCTTTCTCTTTCCATCACCAGTCTGTGCTAGATTTATGACTTTCATGGCAGAGCTGATGGGAGCCTCCTTAGACATCTTCACTTGTCCAAACCTGTCCTAAAAAAGTTGTCCACTTTTATAATTATCTTTCCCCTCCAAAGATCTGAGTGCTAAAGGGAATTCTTGGGCAGTGAAAGAAAACATCCCTGAATAATCCACTCTGAGTTTATTGATTTGTAAATCATATAGCAAGGAAAATTCCCAAAGCTGGGCCATGTAACTGTGGCAACCTGAAATCCCACCCTGCACAGCTTTGGAAACCAGAGGGTTGGAGCCAGCCCAGTCTGAGACCAAACCTGAGCAGCTGCAATGCCAGCACCCCGTCCTGGGTCCCTCTGAGGTCCAGGGGGGCATTCCAGGTCCTGGAATTCCATCCTGCACTCCTGCAGAGCCCCGTGCTTCCCTTCAAGCCAACAATCCTTTCCCTCCATCCTCAATTAATTCTGTCTCTCCTGGCCACAATTTCTGTCTCTCCTGGCCAACATCCGCAAGTCCTGCTTCGAAATCCCTGTCCTGGCTCTGTCCTGGAGGCTCCTCACCCCCAGCTCTGCATGGTGACTTTTCATTTTGGGTACAGCTCCCACCATGGGAGGGGCTGGAGCAGCCTGTCCCTGTCCCTGTCCCTGTCCCTGTCCCTGTCCCTGTCCCTGTCCCTGTCCCTGTCCCTGTCCCTGCTTCCTCCAGGCTGTGCCATCACCTCCTGTGCCACCACGTCCTGTATCACCACTTGTGGCACCAGGGAGACTCTGCTGTCCCTCCCAGGCTGGCAAACGTCAGCAGGAGGGGCTGGGGCTGCAGGGGAACAGCCTGTCCATCCATGCCCCTGCTCCCAGGGATGTTCATTCAGGGCTGGGTGACTCTCCTGGAGCGCTTTCCCCGCTATAAATAGGAATCCCGAGGATCCCCTTTTAAGCAGGGAGGGACAGGGAGGCAGAGTCAGCTCTAAATGAGCCGTGCAAGTGTCACTGAGGAATGGCCTCCTTGTTGTGAGTCACAAACCTTCTCTCAGTGGCTGTGCTTTCCCTCTGCCCTGCCCTCTGCAGCTCCCCTTTGCCTCGCTGCTGTGCCAAAGGGATTTTTTGTCTGTGGAGCTGTTGGTGCATCTCTGAACCCAGCTCATGAGAGGCTTGGCTCTCTAAAGGAGGCCACGAGCCCCTCTCACATCAAGGCAGAGCCTCAGAGCAGGATTTGGGTTGTGCTGAGGCCTCAGAGCAGGATTTGGGTTGTGCTGAGGCCTCAGAGCAGGATTTGGGTTGTGCTGAGGCCTCAGAGCAGGATTTGGGTTGTGCTGAGGCCTCAGCACCGGGCCAGGCTGACACAGCTTTATCTCAGCATCACTCTCTCACACAAGGCTGGCCATGGTGCTGACACTTCTCCTCCCAAAAACCACCACCAGCAACGACTTCTGATTCTCATGAGGCAGAGCTGGAGAGGGCTGGGGCAGAGGCGTGCCAGCCTGATCCCAGCCTTTCCCAGGCAGGGGAGAGGGATGGAGAGGGAGGAAACCTCTGAGCAGTGAGAACAGATTCCCCAGTGCCCTGACCCACTTCCCCCACCCTGCTCCCCTACAGATATTTTGGGGCTGCCAGCAGCTCTGCTGGGTACAGACACACTTCCTCTCACTACCAGCTATCGGAAAATACACACAGCTCCCACAGAGACACTCGACTTCGAGGCCAGACAGCAAGAAACTTATTTAGGGCTCCAGTTTTTCTCAGAAAAATAAATGCCACACATTTCCACTCACGTGTTCGGTGTAACAGGGTGGGACTTTCATGCTCTGGAGCCCTGTAACCCCAGGGATATTTTGCACTGCTTCTCAAGTCTGCTTCAAGGCTGCCTCACAATTTTCTGTCCCATGGGACCTCCATCCCACAGCCACTGCCAGTCCTGACAGGCACCATTTAATCTGATTCCAGCATGGCTTTGGGGGCGATAAGGAAAGATTTCAGCAGTGTGGCTCTTGCTTCAGCTGCAAAATATCAAGATGAAGCTGCTCCCACCCAGGGATGAACAAGCATTTCCTTCAGCCAGGGAGGAAAAAAAAGAAAAGATTAAGGAGAGGTTTTTCACACTCGCATACACTTAAGAGGAAAAAATATTTACATGAGGGAAAAAGGACTTGGCAGGGCCTCCCCAGGGGCCATTTGCTGTTTACGCATTTCTCAGGCCTGGGCTGAGGCTGCAGAGCCTGAACCTCCCTGAACCACCCAGGGATTGTTTTTAGGGCTGGGACATCCCCGTGCTGAGGCTTCTGTGCTGTGGAATTGTGTCCCTGAGCCCTCAGGCTCTGCCAGAGCCCACTGGGATCCTCTGGCTCTGAGCAGCTCTTTAGAGCAACCACCTTTGCAGGGAAAATATTCCCTGTTAGGAATGTCCTGTTTTACAGGGATAGGGAAAGGTGGGAGCTGCTGCTCCCCCACAGATGCTGAAGGTCTGACTGATTTTTTTCTTCCTGCATTCAGCGATGGTTGGGGCTCTCTATCCCTTGAGGCACAAATTAAAATGATTTATATATATATTATATAGATTATTATAATTTTATAAATATAATATAAATTATAATATTATATATATGCTATTTATAATATATAAATATTATATATTATATATATTATATGTATATTATATGTATTATATACAATATATTATATATTTTAAATATCTAAAATTATACATTATATAGAATCATATATAACAATCATATAGAATTATAATTTATAATGATATAATAATAGATAATGTGTAATATATAATGTGTAATATATAATGTATAATATATAATATATAACATATAATATAAAATATATAATATATAATGATTATATACTATATGCTATATGCTATATAATAATTATCTTTTATATATTATATTGTTTCTATAATATAATACGTAATACCTAATATATATTTTATATATATATATATATATTTGCATCTGATGTGTTTTGGAGGTGCCTGGTGCAATCTCTCCCTGTCCAAGCTCCACAACAATTCCCAGCTGTTGTTTCTGGAAAGGAGAAGCCAGGCCCTGCATCCTGTGCTGCCAAGGCTCCTTGGTGGGCTGAAGTGGCACCAAGGACACAAAATCCTTGCCATTGGCACCTGCTGGGCTGGCACCCTGCTCTGCAGCACTCGTGTTCTCTCCTCAGCCCCACCTGAAGTGAGAGGGACAGCAGGACACCAGCACAGGCCAGGAGGTCGGACACCTCTCCAAAGAAACATCTCCATGAGCTTTTCCAGGAGGAAACACCCTGGGGAGGGCAGGAGTGTCCCACACCGTGCTGCTGCCACCCCGATCCTGCAGGACCTCATCACCTTCCATCCCAAACTCCAAAGCCCCAGGGCTGGGGAGGCTGCAGCTCCCTCCCAGCCCCAGGGGAAGCTGGCACTGCTGAGCACCAACAGAAGATTAAACCCTCCCAGCTGCTGGAAGCCAGGGCAGCACAGGAGCCATCCACTGTTGCCAGTCCAAACAGAGAAGCAGGTGGGTTTTCAATCCCCTGCAGATCCTGATGGGAGAGGGGAAAACCCATCTCACACCTCTCTGCCCACTGCCAGGGCTCAAAGCACTGAAAAATGAAGGAAATTTTTGTCCACATTATGTTTCCTCTCTGCTCCTTGAGGTGTTGGTTTTCTTTAATGAGGCCTGAAGGATTCACTGGGAAAATGTTGGGAAATAAGTTTAAGCAAGGACACTTGACTACAGCATAAATACCATAAATCCTCTTTATTTAAAACACGTCAGTCAATAGGACCTGCAATAAATACTCTGAGATTTGAACATACAGATCTTCATCTCTGGATTTATTTGGCACAGCAAACCTTTTACATTTCCTTGTTTATGTACAGCTCCACGTATTGCTATATATAGATAATGGATATACACACACATATATCTGTATATGCACTTGTGCAAAAACAACTTTACCAAGGACAGGAAAGAAGTGAATATTTCCCAATCTACTCTCCCTGGCACTGCCAATATTGCACAGAAATTCAGCTGTGGATTCTCCTGCCACAGGGAAAATGGGAAAACTGAAATTACATGCATGAAGAAGCAGCAAATCCACTTATTTTTTCAGGATGGAGAAAGTTTAAAAAAATCTCTCTTAAATACTGTGCACCTTTACACACAGCAATTCCAACTGCCAGATCCAAGGGGATGGGGGTTGTGTCCTGCTCTTACAACACTCCAGGAAAGAGAATTTCCTTCCAAGCTGTGGAAACTCCAGTTTCCAGCTCTGTCTGGAGCTGGGCTGCGTCCTAAAACCCCAGCGGAGCTGGCTGGGCTTTGTTTGTGCCAGGCAAACACGAGAGGAGAACAGGGAGAGGTTGTTCCACTGTAGGAACAGCATCTCCCAGGAGCCAGTGCTGGTGGGATATTCCTGCTCTGGAATATGACAAAAAGCACCTCCAGGTTGCTGTGGGTGCAGCTGGTGCCCCACAGAAATATTTTGGTGAGGGGGTGTAGCCAAGCATCAGCATCCTCAAAGCCCAGGCTCATTGCAAAATGCTCTCTCTGCCCCCAGCAAGAGACATCAGTGCTGGAGTTTGCTTTCAGCAGAGCTCCAATAAATTCAGAACAAGGGGGAGAAATGCTGGGGCTGCTGGGTTGAAGTCTCAGAGAGAGCCAAGCTTTCACACTGGAAGAGGTTTTTGGGAGGGAGGAGATGCCGAGGTGGCCACGGAGCAGAGAAACCAAGCAAAGTGTTGAAACAGCGAGGAAAGGAACCCTCATCTTGCAAAACACCAATCTCAGGGAGCCTGGAGTGGCTCTGCCTGTCTGCTGAGAAAACAGGACAGCTTTTCACAAGAGCCTGCCCTGAACCTGCAGAACCGCTCTGGCTCCTGTTCCCATTGCAGACTCCGGGAATCACCAAACAGTGGGGTCAGGCAGGGGCTGGCACCTCTGCACAGGCAGCTGGGGAGGGGAACACGGGGGCAGCGCTGTGACAAGAGCAGCAGCACCTTCCCCAAATCCCCCTTCCATCCCCAGAGCCCAGGGACAGCGCCAGGCACAGCAAGCTCAGTTTTCCTGCTGCTTTTAGGGTGGCACTTTGACAGAGAGCAGGGAAGGGAACAGGGGAGGCAGCCCCTCCTCCCTCCTGCCACAGGAATGAACTTGCTCATAAAACCCATCTCCTTGGGAAATGGATTCATCACCCAGGGAAAATAAACACCGAGAGGCAGAGGGCTGGCAAAGGGAGGGACAAAACCCTTGCCTCGGTCTGTGGGGTTTGAGACTCCTGGCAGCAGGAGATGGAATTAAAGGTGCAGGAGCAGCCTGTGCCCATGTGCTGGATGAGCCAGCAGGGCAGAAAACAAGGCTGGAAAGACAGAGAGTTTTGTCTGGAATTCAGGGAAAAAGGAGAGTCTAGGACCCTTGGAAAAGGGGCAGGAAATTTAGGATAAAGTTGCAGGGAGATGCAGGGAGAAAAGTTAGAGGGAACAAATCCCAGCTGTAATTTAATCTGTCTTCTGCCAGAAAAGAGAATTAAAAATGCTCCTAGAAATACATCAGCAAGAGAAGGATGGCTGAGGAGAACCTTCATCCTTTACAGGGGAAACACAAAGGGAGAGACTGAAGTACTCAATGCCTTCTTGGTCTCAACCTTTAACAGTAAAACCAGTTGTACCCCCTGAACTGGAAAACAGGACCTGATCTCCTGTGACAGGTTGACCACTCCATGGATGAGGAAAAGGCTGTGAAGGATGCCTACCTGGACTTTAATTAAGATTTGACACCTTTTCCCACAACATTCTCCTGGAGAAACTGAATTCCTTTAACTTGGATGGGTCCATTCTTCACTGGGATAAACCTGACAGGGTTAAAAGCCCAGAGAGTGGGGATGGAATAAATCCCAGGGCTCACTTTTGGGCCCAGTCTCATTTAATATCTTTATCAATGATCTGGATGAGGAGGTTGAGTACATCCTCACTAAATTCCTAGACCACATTAAACTGGAGGGGAATGATGACTTGCTGGAGGGCAGGATAGCTCTGCAGAGGGATCTGCATCAATGGGAATGCTGGGTTCAAGTTGAACTCGACCTCCAAGGCCCTTACCAGCCTAAAAGGGTCTGTGATTCTACACCAGAAAGATGCTGGGAGGTTAAGTGGGGGCACAAACACACCCTTATAGTAAATAAACCCTGAAATAAGCTCTGCAAAGCCCAGCAGCTGTGAGGGGGCAGAGCTCACACATCCGCTCCCTCTGTGGGCTCTCCTTCCCACACTCCTAATCCCTGACCCTTTTCAAACATTGCGGGGCATTTAGGGACTGAAATCTCTGCTGTGCTGGGGCCTCACCTTCACCTGAACCCCATGGTGGGGTTCCAGGGCTAAGCCCTGACACCCCAGGACAGTGCAAGATGCACCTGTGGGCAGTGCTGGGCTGCAGGAATTGCTGATCAGTTTGGGGTATCAGGCACTTTGGGAACAGCCAGGCCTAAAAAGGCATTTGAGCCACACTTCCAGGTGTGATCTGCACCCAGAGCCTTTTCCCTCTGCTCATTTCCACATCTCCCAGTGCCACAGCGAGCAGCATTTCCAGCCCTGGCTACCCAGATGTGCTCCCAAGAGGAAAAGGATTGGAGTAACCCAGGAGCTTTCTGTTCTGGGGATGAAGCAAAGACAGCCCTGATGTGGAAAGTGTAGCTGCCCCAGCCCCAGGCAGTAGCCACAGCCAGGGCAGTATTTTGTAACAACACCCAAGCTGTGTTTGTGATGTTCACTCCGCCAAGACTTTAAAAACAAAAACAATCTGCTTGGCTAAAGTGGATAAAAGCAGTGGATGTAGGGCCGAGCTCCAGCTGGCTGCACACCAACCCCTGGGGGCTGTGTCCCCTCTGTGTCCCCACCTCTGTGGCAGGGGCATGAGGTACAAGCCAGCAGCACAGCATTTGCTTTAGCCTGCTCTGTTTGCAGGGAGAATTTAATATTTGTCACTGATTTCCCTCAAATGAAGTCACCACTGTGTATTTTATCACTGTGGCTTTAACCTGAGCCGACTCTGCCTGTGTAAAATCCTAAAATCCAATTTAAACAGTGACTCCTGACTTCAAGGCTCCATTTTTAAATGCTTCTATAAAACTATCTTTTTAATATAAAATATTTTAACAGGACAAAGCTTTTTCTTTCCAGCCATGGAAAGGTTTGGCTTTGGTGGTGCCATAATATTTTTTCCTCCAATATTTCTCTCTTTTGATTCCAGCTGCCCCCAGAACTGCACAGTTAATATTTCACCAGTTTTACTAATGTTGCCTTAGAGGAAAGAAATCAGTTCTTCAACACCCAGACTCCACTGCGAGCTTGAGGTTTCCTCACACTGCAGCTGAACTTTGCAGTACCGAGGTCATTTGTCCAGTGCAAACAACCCAAAATTCCCTTTCCCTTTCACACCCACATGCTCTGGATGCTGGAGTGGGTTCTGCAAATAATCACTTGCTCATCTCTCAGCTTTGGCTTCCCACAGCCACAATATCTGAAGTAAGAAGAGGAAACCAAAAGAAGAGAACAATTATTTGGACAACAAACCCCTCTCCACAAGTGCTACCGAAATGCAAATAATTCATCATAGTGAAAATACAAACCACAACAGGGATGTGGGCGTGGGAATTCTCTGTGCCAGAGGGTCCTGCCTCAAACTGGTGAGGATTTGAACCTGCTGGGGGCTGTCCTGACCCCCCATCACTGCGGGAAACCTCGTCCCTGTGTGCCCTGAGCATTGCAGAATAGAAAGTGATTGCCAAGAGTCAGAATGCAGGAGGATGGAAAACAGCAGATATGGATCTCTGCAATCGAGAGGTTAATTCTCATTTCCCCTGAATGCTATTTGAGAATGCCAGCCTGTGCTGAGCTCAATTGCACCTGCAGCCCTGGAGTGAGTACCTACATGGAGTGAGTACCTACAAGGAGTGTGCTCCTACACCGAGTGTGCCCCTACACCGAGGATGCTCCTGCCCCAGCTCCACACCTCTCTCACCTCTCGGTGCTTGTGCAACACGAAGCAAACAGCACCAGCTGCCAGCCCTGCGTGTCCCCTGCCCAGCAGCCTGGAGCTGTTTATGTGGCAGTGTCACCATGTCACCTCTGGCATCCCTGCCAAGGCAGCAGGTGAGGGCACAGGCAGGCAGAGGGTGAGGGAAGGGCTCTCAGCCACATTCTCTGTCCCTGCTGCAGGGCTGAGCTGCAAAGGTGACGAGAGGAGCCGAGCCAGTAGCAGGATTAGAGGAGGAGAGAGGTCTTAGAGCTGCTCCTCCTTCCCAGCGCCCTTCTAAAGCAGGATCAGGACCACTTTGGGAAAGAAAAAAAGGAGCAGAAGGAGTTCCCAGAGTCTTGGTTTTACCCTGAGGGGTGTGAGAGCTCCAGGAGTTTGTCCCCACACCTTGCAGCAGCAGTGACACCCTCTGTGCTCCCTGCCCATCCGGGGGGATTCCCTCCAGCCCTGGCGGCATCAGCGCTCGGGGAGGGTCCCGAGAGCGGCCAAAGCCACACGGAGCCTGCCGGGGGGTGTCGGTATCCAGAAACCCCCTCCACCCCATCCCAGCTCCGGCTCCTCCTGCCCCAAAGCCCCTCTGCCTCCTCCTGCCGTGGGGGACTCAGCCCCGGGCTGCTCACTCGCCACCCACCCAGGTCTCCCGGGGCACAGCGACCCCCACACCCCCAAACTGACCCGACAATGCCACCAACACCCCCGTGGTGCGGGGCAAGCGCCTGGAAATGCGGGGGCTCCGCACGGCTCAGCACCCCCGAGCACCCCCCCGAGCATCCCCCGAGCATCCCCCGGGACTCCACGGTCCTTGGAGCGCCGAGACGTCCCGGGAGAAGCTTTTCCTGCACTTTTCCTGAGTATTCCTGGAAGGACCCGGCACTTGCACACACTCCAGCTTGTCTCTCCGGCCCCAAATCGCTGCTCCCCTCCAGCCAGGGACTGTCCTGTCCTGTCCTGCCCTGTCCGGGGACACCTGGCAGAGCCAGGACAAAACCCCCTCCGCACCCAGCCCAAGTGACCTGCAGCCGTTCTGCGGTCGGAGCGGCGCTTCCAAGGTGCCATGGAAAATCAAAATCCTCCTCCCCTCCCACCTCGCTGTCATCCGAGCCTTGTAGTTCAACAAACCGGGCGCTTTACAAGCTTTTGGTTGGACGCAAAGCGCTGGGCTGTGATTGTAGCCGCGTGTCACCCGACTTCCCAGTGCCACATTCCTGAGTCCCACAGTCACAGCCTCACATTCCAGGCAAACGCTACGCTTATTTCTAGTATTTATTTTTTGGTTTTTTTCCCCCTGCAGAAAGTCCTGGCAAAGCCAAAGCCCAGAGAGCACTGGCAGTTTCTGGGCTGTGATCAAACTGTCCCGGCAGCGCCGAGCCGCGCTCGGCCCCGCTCCCTGCATCCCTTCCCCGCCGGCTTGTCGCAGATCAGATCCGGGGGTTTTGCCATCTCCGCACACTGCCGGGGCTGGACAATCCTGCCCCCCTAGCCCCTGGTGCCCTCCTGGCCCGGAGGGCTCCCACAGCCACCAGTGGGGTTGTGAGAAGGGGACCGGGAGCGGTCCCAGCGGTGCAGGGGGGTCCAGCCCCGCTCCCAGCAAGGTCATGAGGTAGTTCAGTCCCAGGCCAGTTCAGTCCCGGCCACGGCCAGAAAGTCCCGTCTGGGACGAGCATTCTGCAGAGCCTCGCATCCCCCACCCCCTAAGGGACCCCCGGCTGGCCCCCCAAACCGGGGGGGCGCTGCCCGCAGCCCCTCCGCCCTGCCAGGGGCCAGCCCCGCTTTGCACACTTTGAGTTTGGGCTTCCCGTTCGGTTTTAGGCGCTCTCTATTAAAGAATCACTGCTGTTATTTATCAAAGGAGGTTGATTTTCCTCGGAAAGGCTCCTCTGTGCGACCCCCAGAGCTCCCAGCACCCTCCCCGCCGGGCACAGTACCTTTGCCGTGCAAAAAGTCCTCGGGGCGAGGGAAGGAGCCCTCCTGGCAGAGCAAGTGGCAGGTTTTATCCGTGGCCAGGGGGTAGCCGTTCTCCTCCTCGTTGTAGTCGCTCCTGCCGTTGCTGTTGGAGTAGCCGTTCGCGTACATCTTCAGGGCGGACCTGCGCAGGCACAGCAGCTCCTGGAAGGCGTACCTGAAGTCGGGGCTCCGGCAGTAGATCAGGGGGTTGAAGGCAGAGTTGATGTAGCCCAGCCAGTTCAAGAGGATGTACACGTACTTGGGAATGATGTTGTCCTGGATGACGTGCACGATGTTGACGATGAAGAAGGGCAGCCAGCACAGCGTGAAGGTGCCCATGATGATGCCCAGGGTTTTGAGGGCCTTGTGCTCCTTCAAGAAGAACTTGGAGGAGCGGCGGTTCCCGGCTCCCCCTTTCTGCTCCTGCTCCTTGTTCTGGGTGTGAAACCTCCCCTCGCTCCTGTCTATCTTCTGCAGCTGCTTCTTGGCCACCTGGAAGACCCTGGCATACACGAAGACCATGATGACGAGGGGTACGTAGAAGGAGATGATGGAGGAGGCGATGGCGTAGGCTTGGTTGGTGAAGAAGTCGCAGCACATCTCGTTCTCGTAGCAGCGGATGGCGTCCTCGTGCTCCGCCCGGTACCAGTGCATCTGGATGGGCAGGAAGGAGGTCAGGCCCGACACCACCCACACCACCAGGATGACCACGCGCGCCTTGCCCTTGGTCAGCAGGCTCTGGTACTTGAACGGGGAGGTGATGGCGAAGTACCGGTCCACGGCGATGACGCACAGGGTCTCGATGCTGGCCGTGACGCACAGCACGTCCAAAGAGGTCCAGAACTCGCACCAGAAGTTCCCAAACTTCCACATCTCCATGATGATGTGGCAGGCGCCGAAGGGCACCACGGCCAGCCCCATGACCAGGTCGGCGCAGGCCAGCGAGGTGATGAAGTAGTTGGTGACGGTCTGCAGGCGCTGGAAGCGGGCGATGGCCGTGATCACCAGCACGTTGCCGAAGACGATGGCCAGCACGATCACCGACATCAGGATTCCCATGCCCACCATCCACACGTCCCGGGACACCGTGGGGTCGGCGGCGCTCTGGTTGGCGCTGGCGTTGCCGCCGGGCAGCTCCGTCCCCGCCGCGGCCATGGCCCGGCCCCCGCCCCGGCCGGGGCTCGGCTCAGCTCAAGGCTCGGCAGCCGCGGCGCCGCTCCGGGAGCCGCGCATACGGGACAGGTGCGGGGCGGGTGCGGGGCCGCTCCGCTGGGGCAGCTGGCACCGCTCCGCTCCCGTCCCGTCCCGTCCCGGCAGTGTCCCGGCAGTGCCCCAGCCCGTGTCCCAGCCCGTGTCCCAGCCCGTGTCCCAGCCCGTGTCCCAGCCCGTTAGGCGCCGCGGAGCTTTTAAGTGACAGCAGCCCGTGACATCAGCCGGCCGCAGCCAATGGCAGCCGGCCCCGCACCCGGAGCCCCCCCGCACCCCGCGGCCACCCCCGCCTGCCCCAGGCGCGTCCCCGCCCCGTGCGCTGCATCCCTGCACCGTGTCCTGCATCCCCGCTGTGTTCCCGCACCGTGCGCTGCATCCCTGCACCGTGTCCTGCATCCCCGTCGTGTTCCCGCACCGTGCGCTGCATCCCTGCACCGTGTCCTGCATCCCCGCCGTGTTCCCGCACCGTGCGCTGCATCCCTGCGCCGTGTCCTGCATCCCCGTCGTGTTCCCGCACCGTGTGCTGCATCCCTGCACCGTGTCCTGCATCCCCGCCGTGTGCTGCATCCCTGCACCGTGTCCTGCATCCCCGCCGTGTGCTGCATCCCTGCGCCGTGTCCTGCATCCCCGCCGTGTGCTGCATCCCTGCACCGTGTCCTGCATCCCCGCCGTGTGCTGCATCCCTGCACCGTGTCCTGCATCCCCGCCGTGTGCTGCATCCCTGCACCGTGTCCTGCATCCCCGCCGTGTGCTGCATCCCTGCACCGTGTCCTGCATCCCCGCCGTGTGCTGCATCCCTGCGCCGTGTCCTGCATCCTCGCCGTGTGCTGCATCCCTGCACCGTGTCCTGCATCCCCTCCGTGTGCTGCATCCCTGCACCGTGTCCTGCATCCCCGCCGTGTGCTGCATCCCTGCGCCGTGTCCTGCATCCCCGCCGTGTGCTGCATCCCTGCACCGTGTCTCGCATCCCCGCCGTGTGCTGCATCCCTGCGCCGTGTCCTGCATCCCCGCCGTGTGCTGCATCCCTGCACCGTGTCCTGCATCCCCCTACTCGCGGTGTTCTCTTGTCCCACGCCCCACTTGTCCCTGCGCCTCCTGCCCGCGGTGCCACACGTGCTCTCCTTGTGCCATCAATGTCCCTGCCCGGAGGTGTCCCCACCCCACCCATGCCCCCGCCGTGTGCTCCCTGCGTGTCATCAGAGCCAGGAAAATCCCGAGGGCTCTGGGGCTCCTGGTGGTGGAGAACCCCTGGCACCCCGTGGTCGTTGGTGACACCTCGTGACAGGATGTCATCCAGCTCCCTCGGTCCCCAGCTCAGTTTTGTGGGGTGAATCCAAGGGAAGCAGCCACAGAAATCCCAGAGCTGGTCAAGGGGAGACACCCCTTAAGTGTCCTGGGAGCACTGACCAGGCAGGGAGTGACCACTGGACACTGTGGCTGGCCACGCTGCAGGCAGGCATGTGGTCAGAGCCAGACACTGTCACGAGCATTTCCCTCCAAAACAAACAAATTCGCTAAGTAAGGGCTAAGGAATCCCGAAAACTTCCTTTTAGCCTGACAGGAGATAACGCTGCCTCTGGAGTTTCATTTCTGCCATCCCTCTGAATCAACGCTGCTCTCCAAGAGACACATCTCACTCTGCTGGCCCTGGGTGCTTTCAGAGCTGAAAGCTGTGGTTCTTAAACTGCCCTGTAGCACAGAAAAGGAGAAAAGAAAGAATTGTTTTGGCCAAATTACCCCAATGGCACCAGCAGCAGCTGCAGGTCAGTCCCTGGATGATGGATCCCTGATGGATGCAGCTCTGTGGTCCTCCCATGGCACAGGCAGTGCCAGACTCTGCCTTTTTCAGCAATTAAACACTTAGCAAATCTTATTTGTAACTCATCAGCTCTTGGGCTCTGATGAGTTTTCATGATTCTGCCTCATTTTTCCAGCAGTACTGGGGTGCCAGGACAGGCTCCCCACTGTCCCCTCTGTCCCCACACCACAGCTGGCTGTCCATGTCATGCCTCGGCTGTGCTGGGGGTATTTATAGAGAAGGGAGGAAGTTCTGTGGTTTAAACCAGAGGGGCAGATGAGGTACTGGAATCAGGAAATGAGATTAAAGGCAGTTTCAGGGCTATGAAGTGTCCATCTCAGCAGGGACCCCCCTGCTCGCTCTTCCCACACTTCAGAGTTTGGAAAAGTGAACAGACAAGGAACAGGAGCTCCAGAAGTCACCCCACTGCAGACATCTGGGAATGCAGGGGCGCTGGGAGGAGCTAATGACCTCAGCTAATGACCTGGAGCTTCCCCTGCCCCTAAGATAAAGAAGATAAACGGGGCCATCACTCCCTCCACACACACCCGGGCAGAGCTGGGACCTGCAGGGTTCGGTTTGTGCCACCGAGGCTCTCACAGACCTCAGCCTGGCAGGGCTGTGGCTCACCGGGGCTCAGGGAACACAGGCTGGGTGCAATATCCATTCCCACCCTCTGCCCCAGGCCAGCAGCGCTCACCTGGCAGGGAAAACACAGCCAAAACCCCCTGGAAAAGCAGGGATGCAGGGGAGATGCAGCACTGAGAGTGAGGAGCACAAGCAGAAGGAAAAGCAGAAATCTGGGGAGCTACACCTCATCCTCAGCTCCCCGTTCCCCCTTTTTTTGTAAGAGCTGATGTGACTGGGAAGCACTCGAGGTGTCAGGCAGTGACCAGGTGAGTTTGCTGGGCTGTTTCTGAGTATTCTGACACCAAACCAAACAAATTTAGTCCCCTATCCTAATAAATATATGGATATTGATCCTCCAGATGTTCAGCCCTGCAGGCAGCACGGGGCCCTGGCGGGAGCAGAAGCAGAAGCAGATTTGGGGATGTGAGAGAGACAAAAGCCAGTTCTCTGCTTTGCAACAAGTGTTTTATCCAAGGCATCCCTGTCTCTGGCAACCCCTCTCCAGAGGACTCTGTAAATCTGTGGCTCAGGGTGCAGGGATCAGCCAGCCCAGTTTTTACAGCTCGATATTTTGCCTTTGTTGTCCTCTGTTCAAAGAAATCTCAGCCTGGGCTTTGGTTACGAGGCTGAGCCGGAGGAAGCAGGGCAAGGCTGATTTTTGTTCCTTGATTTTCTCCCTCGATTTCCTCTTTGGCAATCTTTGCTCATATTTTAGGTGTGGCAGGGTGGGCCCAGGGCTTGAGATGATTTTTGTCTTTGACTACACAGCCGTGGCCCTCAGTGAGTTGGACAAGTGACCACAGGTTCAAAAATAACAGGCAGGAATTTGCCTCACATAAAAATAAATTCCATTACCCCAAGTCTCACTGGCTTTTGAGATCTGCACGACTTTACCTGTGCTTTTGAGTAATTATTAGATTTCCATCAGGTTTGAGGCTTCATATTGGAGCAAATACAACATCAAACCTCTGAGATGTTATGAACACAGTTCAGTTTGAATTTTTTTGGAGGGGGGAGAGCCCCAAAATGGCTCTTTCTGGGCTCCTTGGACTTGCAGGGTATCAAAACCAGACAGATCTCATTTGTTTCATGGCCCTGGTGCTTTGTCATCACGCTGATCTTTTCCCTTTTCATAATTGGATGTGTGCTCCCTCCTCACTGAGTGACATTTGAAGAGCAGACTGTGGGATCAATGAGAAAGCAGGGCTGGGAGAGAGAAATAATCACTTTTATCAGCCCAGCTGACATAATTGGAATAAACAGCCGGGCTTTTGGGCATGGAAGACTTTCCTGAGGACTGTGAGGAGCGGGATGCTGGCCTGCCCAGATGTTTATCACACTCTGGAATTAGGCAGCCTGGCCAGATCAGGCTCTTGGTGAGAGCTTGGAAGTGACAATCCTCAACAAAAACAGCGTTTGGAGGCAGAGGAATTTGTGCAATTGCTCTGAATGTGGGGAAGCTGCAGGGAGGGTGTGAGGAGACAGCAGCAGGATGCAGAGAGCAGGGAGGGATCGCTCCTTGCAGGCTGGGAGGCTGCAGAAGGGGAATTTGTCACACATGGCAGGATTTTGAGTGGCTTCTGCCCCATCACCCCCACCCAGCAGCTCGGAGGGGACACAGCCAGGTGCAGTGGGGTCACCTTAACGCAGCCACAAATTCCCAGGAGCCTGGGCTGGAGCTGAACACTCATGGTGCGAGGCCAAGGCTGATTCCAAAACAAATGCACCAAATCTTGCCTGAATTTTAGGTTCCTTCTTGTTTAAAACCTTTTCCCTGCCTTTCTCCCAGGATCTCGAGCTGCTCAGACAATTCTTAGTATCATTAAGCAGGAGGTAAATTATGTGGCACCTGCACTGGTGTAAAGCTCTGGCTCCCATAAATAGCGGCCATGGATACAGAAGATATTCCATGGGAACAACACAGGGAGCTCTGCCCTCTCCACCTCTCCCTCCAGGAGGGTCTGCTGTGCCCCCAGGGTGAGTCCTGGAGCCGAGGACACACGTCCCAGTGTGCAGGGAGGACAGACCTCCACCTCACTCCTAATTTTAGAAGGCTCCTCCATGAGCTGATAGGAAAAGGAACTCCGGGTGCTGGAATATGTGCGGAGTCCAAGAGGAAATTTGGTTTTTCCTGAGAGCTTTCTTATCAAATCTGCCTTTGTATCAAACCCAAAATAGCTGAGTGGCTGCTGAGCTTAGCCTCAGCTCCAGGGGGGTGGATTGAGGAGGAATTGCTGTAGGGATATTCTTCATCTGGGACAAACCCAAGAGGGTTTAATTTGGTTTAATCACTTTTTCCTCCTGGATCCCATGGACCTTTGCAGTCATTGTGCCCACGATTTTCTGTTTTCCCTCAATGAAACACAATCAACAATTCCTTATTTCTCCAGGCATACTAAGAGGATGTTCACTGGTGTCTGTCTGTTCTTTTGGAGCAACTTCACAAGATAAAAACTTTGGGTTTCTCTGTGGCTGCAGGATAAAGGGTCCCTAAAAACCTTGCTGGAAAAAGAAAATAACTGTTCCAAAGTGGCTTAGGTTAATTGCTGGAATTCTTTGTAAAGCCCCAGCCTGGCTGTACCGTGGGTTTTACACAGACACTGGACAGTTCCAGTGGGAATCATCCCGGGAATTTTGCTCTGAGTGTGGAAGTGAATGGATGCCCTAAAAAAAAGTCACCAGCTGAGTTCTGCAAGATTTGGGGACCAGAGGATCCTTAAAAAGTGACTGAGTTTGAGAAAAACCATCAGACTGAGAATCCTGGACACAGCCACCCCCAGACCATGCAAAGACAGTTGTTTAATTGGCTGCCATCAACTAATTTGCTTAACTGGGGGCTGAGTCTGGTGACAAGAAGGGTGGGAAGCACAAATTCCCTCTTCTCTTTCCCACCTCAGCCTGGCCCTGATCCTTGCTCTGGGGGAATTCTCCAGCCCATTCCCACTTTTTATGTGTTTTATATGTTTTTTATATGTTTTTTATATGTTTTTATATGTTTTTATATGTTTTTTATATGTTTTTATATGTTTTTTATATGTTTTTATATGTTTTTTATATTTTTTATTTGTTTTTATTTGTTTTATATATGTTTTATGTATGTTTTATATATGTTTTATATATGTTTTATATATGTTTTATATATGTTTTATATATGTTTTATATATGTTTTATATATGTTTTATATACGTTTTATGTGTTTCTGTAGGATCTCGGTCTCCTCAGGGCTCAGCCCCTCTGGGACGCCCCTTCAAAGGGGAGTTTCCTTTATCTCAATTTTATTTCAGGAAGGATATTCTAAAAGGTTCATTAGCTTTTTGTTTCTCGTGTTTATTAATATATAATTATAAGACTTGGCAGGTCTTCCCCAGACTTTCTGCACAAGTTCACCCACCACAGCTTTGGCTCAAGTTGGCTTGAATAGCACAAAATGGCCCTGAACTACGCAGTCTCTTTATCTTTATACTTATTTTCACTATTAACAATAGACACATAAATTATTTTTCTTAGTGACCTAATGACCCATCACTTGTGTGCTGCACTGCGGCATTTTCTGTCTAATTACCTGCTATTACTCGAAAAGCTCTAGAAGAAGAAGATGAAGAAGAAAAAGAGACAACAGTCTTAATCTTCCATCATGTCTTCTGCTCTCTAAACTAGTTTAAACTCCAAACTAACTTTTTCACCCAGTGCCTTAAGAAAACTCTAATCTACACACACTTTCAGCTTTTCTATTTAAGAGTTATTTTCAAGGTGTTTTCTTGGATGTCAGAGCTTGGTATCAGAGATAAGGGCACACTCAGACTCTAACATTATGTTCCAATCTCATTTTCTCAGTCATGAACTCACTCTGAAGGCAGAGCAGCCCCTGGAAGCCAAAGGCACCACTCGGGCTCTTTCCCCACCTCAGCCTCTTTGGAATGTCAGGCAAACCCTGCTTAATTCCTTCAACAAACCCTGCTTAACTCCTCCAACAAACCCTGCTTAACTCCTCCAACAAACCCTGCTTAACTCCTCCAACAAACCCTGCTTAACTCCTCCAACAAACCCTGCTTAACTCCTCCAACAAACCCTGCTTAACTCCTCCAACAAACCCTGCTTAACTCCTCCAACAAACCCTGCTTAACTCCTCCAACAAACCCTGCTTAACTCCTCCAACAAACCCTGTTTAACTCCTCCAACAAACCCTGCTTAACTCCTCCAACAAACCCTCTTTAACTCTTTAAACAAACCAAATTTAACTCCTTAAACAATACCAGTAATTGCTTTTGGGCTGTTGGGTGCAGCACCCACCTCGGAGATGGTATCTGGGACCGGGGCTTTGTGTGGTACCGGGATTTAATTGCACGCTCAGATTACATCTCTGACGAGTGTTTTTATTTGCTGCACGATGGTAATCGGGTGATTTTAATCAAGGGTTGATTTTATTTTCATTTTTTCTGGATGTTGCCAGCCCTGAGGGAAATGGTGTAAAGCTGTCTCGTGCTAAAATTAGCCCTGGCAAGCTCAAATTCGCCCCTTCCGCCAGCTCCCGGCACAATATTTGGGATGAGAAATTGCTCCAAGTCTGACCTGAGAACCTGCAATTCCTACCTCTCCTGCTCCCACTATTAACCTTTTCCATGGAGACACAGATTTTTAGAACCTTGTATCCTCCAGAATTCCTCCCTAATCCCCAAAGAACAGGAATTTTCTCCCTCAGTTCACCAGAAAGTATCAAAGGCTCAGTTTTTGCCTTAAAAAAATCTATCTTTGTGCCTGTCTGAGGGCTTTCTGATTGCATGCCTGGAGATGCTGCTGCAGAAGAGAAATTCTCCAGGAACCAACCCTTGTGCCTGCAGCTTTCTCTCAGAGTCACCTGTGTCCATCCCTGAAATCCCTGAGAGAAGTTTTCTCCACTTATATGTCCAGTGCTAGGGATATTTCTCCCCCCCAAAAAAATCTCTTGGCTTTCCTCCTGCAGCTGAGCTGCTCCCCAGGGCAGGACAGAAGGCCAGGCCAGGTAAAACAGGATAATAATGAAGATTTGAATGCTTGAGGTGAGCACAACACCGTGCTGGCTCCCTGCTTTCTCCCCAGAATGAAAGAAATCCTGCTGTGCCCGTAAATATTCCTGCAGGGAATCCAGCCCTGCCAGGCCATTGATTCCCCACTTCAAAGGTCAAAGCCTTTTGGTTTCATAATCGCTTGTGTAACCCTCTGGTAGAACTGGAAGTTGGGAAAGGTGTCCTAGAGGAGCAGTTGGAGCAAGGAGGGAGATGCTGCATTGCCCAAATGCAGGGCTGGATGTAAATGTGGACCTGGGGTGGGATTTTAGGAGGGGAAAAGGCAGAAATGAACTCAAACGGGGTGGAATTCCTCCCTCCAGGCCGCTGAGGATTCATCTGTGGGGTTTCTGGCTTCTCTCCTGAGATTCCCATTATCCTGGAAATGGCTCTGAGCTCTCTCCCCACCCACCACTGCCAGGTCCCTCGGGGCCAGGGCCTCTCAAAAGCTCACCCCTGTGCCTGGCAGCCCTGCAGCCCAGCCAGAGAGCAGCAGACATGAATTTCATGGAATTGCACAGTATTTGGGGGGATTTTACAAATGCAGGTGCAAACAAAGTGACTTCATGCTTCAAATCTCCCAGCCCTGGGCAGGGGCCTGTGTGATTTTTGCAGTGAGAGCAGAGCTGCTGTGCTGGGCTGGCCTTGTCCCACCTCCTTTGCTGCATCTGCTTCCCAGCAGGAGCACTTTTATCCCAGTTTTTAACCTCCTGAGCTTCCCTCTGTGCCTGTTTTTGGTGAATTCTGGGTCACCCCAGTCCCATTTGGGATGGGTGAGCTCTGTGGGTGCAGCACTCCCGGCAGGGCTGTGTGCATCCCTGCGCATCCCAGCCGCTCCATTCCTGCAGGATTAGCCAGGAGAACGTGGCAACAGGAGCCTGGGGACTTCCCAGGGCACTCAGGGCAGGTTTGTGTCTCTTTAGCAGCTGCTGCTTTGGTTCTCAAGGCTCAGGTGTGGTCCAGCAGCAGCACCTCCACCCCAGAGCTGCCAACACAGGGACAGGAGATGGGAATTTTTGCCTGTCACCCCTCATTTCTCACCAGATATTTGCACAGATCCCTGGTTTTGTCTCCTAAGCTGCTCTTGAGCTGCTGAAAGAAAGAGACCGAGGAGGTCACAGCAACACCGTGTCCCCTCTGGGGTTGGGGACACGTCTTGTGGTGGCTTGGACATTGAGCTTGGCCCAGGGCAGGAGCTGTCACCACCAAGAACTGATGGGAGCACCAGGCTTTGTCCCACAAAAACAAGAGGTGAAGGTGGAAAATGAACTCCTGTCCCTGTCATTTGAGAGCAACTCACTCCTTGAATTTCCACAACATCTTAAATATCTTCCTGAGGGCCTGGCTGAGGTGAAAAGGCCGGGATTTTATGGGCACGGGGAGGAGTGGGACAGATCCAGTGTCTGATGTCAGGCAGTGCATCCCAGACTTTTCAGCTGGAAAAGATCCTTGTCCCTGTCCAGCTGGAGAGTTCCAGGGAGGCTGTAGCTGATGGATACTGGTAAGAAACATTTCTTAGGAAGGTTTGCATTCCCTTTCCCTGGAAATCTCAGCTCATTCCTATTGCATGAGTTAAGGCAGCTGCAGAGTTCAAGTGGGTGCAGTTTTAAAAGGGAAAATCCTGCTCAAAGCCCAAAATAAATAATTATGGATACAGCCATATGAAAAATAATTATAAGGCTTCAAATAAGCTAAACTAAAATAAACAGCAGCCCTCTCCTTCACCTGCTGGCAGCTGGAGTCCAGCATTCCCAGCCATGGATGTGGAAGGGTTCCTGGAGCAGGTGAAGGAGCTCGGAGTGGCTGCACCTCTCTGGAATCTGGTGCCAAGAGTAACAACCTCCTCCTTCAGAGCAGCACTGGGGACAGGAGGTCGTGGGTCTGGCCCCAGCGCTGTCACCACCAGCCAAGTCACCCGTGCTCTCCTTTCCCCCAAAGATTTAAAGCTCATTAATTATCCAATCCTCACAGTCTGGGTTATCGTTGCCATTATAAATGAAGTCAGCAGCTTTGTGGGAGATGTGGGAGACCCCAGTTCACAGGGATTTCACTGTGGGGGGAGGAATTCCAGCGTCTGGCCCAGCCTTGACAGACCCAGCCCTGACAGACCCAGCCCTCAGCTCTTTGGTGTTTCTCTGGAGATAAAATCTTTCCAAATTTGTGCAGGTCCTGGAGCTGGGGGATTCCAATCCTGTCACAGGGGAGGGCAAGATACAAAATATTCCTGCCTGAAGCCCTCTGTGGGACACCATCAAAATGGGGCAGGAACTCGGTTCTGAGCCCTCCAACAAGTGCAGGGAGCAGCTCTGGAGTGCAGGAGGGATCTGGGATCCATGCTGTGTGTACCTGGGTGTCCCTTTCACAGGAAATGTTCCTTTAATCCCCGGATTCCTGCTCCTGAGCCACCTGCAGTGACATCAGAGATGTTATGGATGCACAGCCAGGGATCTGGGAGAGCCACAGGGCAGGGAAAAGCCTGGAAGGCACCGCTACCATTCTGCAGCAGAGGAACAGGAAAATCCTGGGGCTGTCTCCTCTAGGCAGGGGATTCCCTGAATGCTCTGGACTTTCCTGGTTCATTCATCCACTTTGGCACATTTTAATTCCTCAATGTCAGCAAATCTGTGCCTGCCTGCACCCAAATTCACAAACCACACCTCTGCAGCCGGTCCCTGCAGCTGTCTTTGCTCCAGGCTCAGAACAGTTGGGAGATATTGATTAAAACCCCTTTTGTTCCTGTAGTTCAGGAGAGTGGAGGATAAAAGGGCAGCTTAAAGGGCCTTTCCTGGAAGAAGACACAAAATTGAAGAAATTCAGGGATCTACCTAAGGGTGAACATTTGTTTTATTATTGTAGGGCTGCAGGGACTGGATTGAAGGGACAAATGGGATGATTGAGGGTGTTGAGCAGCACAGGCTGGAGGAGCTGCTGTGGTGCTAATGAACCTCCTTCTGTTCCCCAGGGAAAACCTCTGTGCCTGGACATGACTCAGAAATGCTGGTGGGAAGGAAAATTTGAATGCAATATAGAAGATTTTTTTATATCCCTGCAGTGCTTCAGGAGAGAAGAGAAAATTTGCCTTAGAATGGACCAGAGACTGCACTGAGTCCCTGTCAGGGCTTTGCTGACAACAGCCTTTGGAATATTGTAATTAACTTTAACCCATGTTAATGAAGTAGAAAAAACAAAGGGGAAAGAAATGAAATGTTTTCACCTGCTTCCAAGAGAGGAGCAGCTCTTTCCTTATTGTTTTGGAAGGAATTTCTCCCTCTCTGATTAAAGGTTCATTTTCCAGCACACCGGGATGGGATGTGTGAGCTCACAGAGAGGGAATTGTGAGGATAACTGTTCCCATGGATGCAGGCAGAGGAAAAGGTGGAATGAGAGGGAAGAAGCATTGTGCAATTAGAGGGAATTTTTGCAATATTGACAAGCCAGGGCTGTCTAATAATTAATTTGTCTGTGCCCAGGCAGCACCTAGAACTACAGGACATTCAAACTGCTGTTTGCCTGCTCCAGAGCTGCTGTTCTTGGTATTCCATGGGGATGAACCTCGTGTTCCCCTGCCTGGGAAAGGTGATTCCTCTCAGCTCCTGTTCCAGCTTCCTGTCAGGCAGCAGCAGTCTCCAGGGGATCCCCAAAATCCCAAATCCCAGAGGGGCTGGGCTTGGCTCTGTGCTCAGGACAATTCCGAGGGGTAGAAAAACAACTCATCCTCCTGGATTTCCATCCTGCACTCCATCCTCAAGGCATGGAATAATTCCCTGAGGAATGATTGGGCCATCAGCTGGCAGGGCTCCGAGCAGGGAGTTGTCTTCATATCTGACCATGTAGGGAGTGAAGGTTGAGAGTCCTAAAATGTTTTAATAGGAAAACAACTCAAAATCCATATCCTGCATCCAGGGAAGGGAAATCCTCATCCTGCATCCAGGGAAAGTTTGCATTTGTGAGCACTGGGAAGAGTTCAGGGCTGCTCAGTGCACTGAGAAACTGCTCCTTATATTTTAAATCCTACAACATTTCGGAGTTATAGCTCAGAGAACTCCTGGAAACCCTAACTGGGATCTGAACTTGCAGGTAATGAGGAAAACCATGCATTAAAAAATGTATGGAAAGGACCTTTGGGATGTGTCTCTGCTTTTCCTAAGGAGACAAAGCGCTTAATGGAAAAGAAAAACAAAACTCAGTTATGATAGGGGTGATATCTCCTCCTGTTTGCCAAAAGAAAAGCAAAATCAATGGGTCTGAAAGGGCCAGGAGGAATATTTCATCATCTGAAAGGGAAATCCATAAAAAATGGGGAATTCTGACTTTACACACAACATTTACACTGTAACACTAAGATAAATCTATATGGAAAGAAGAGCTTTGTTTTCTATAGTAAAGCAAGATTTAGAAGGCATTTGCTGATTCCTGGTTATGGTAAGACAAATACATAAACACATAATACAAATACATAGATTTTTAGTGCTGATCTCCTCTGTCCAAAACTTAATTTAAAGGAGATGGAAACTCTGTGGGGAAAAAAAAAAAAACACACACAGAAAAAAGGACTTTTCCTCCTGTTCCAGGTGTGCAGAACAACCTGGGGAAAGTTTCCATACTGTCCATGGAGGTAAAAGTTTGGTCAGCCATATAAAATCCTCCCTGACATCTTTCTTTATGCCCCTTCTTTCTGCTGGGAGATGTTTTCTGGAATTCTCCTTTTTCTTTTCAACTGAAAGCTGATCAGAAGAAGAGAAGACAAGACTTAGAAACGTTTCAGATGACAAAAAAAATGAAATTAAAATGTCAGTCCAGTGTCAAGGACTTTTACACATCATATTCCTGCTTTTCCAGACCAAGGAAGGTGGGAATGGCGATCAGGGTTATTAGAGCTGAAACCACAAGGAGCTCCTGGAAGTTTTCTGCTCTCTCATTTGGTGGTGCCACCTGGGAATATGAATGGAATTAGGAACTCCTCGTGCAGGATGGATGTTCCACTGATGTTACAGGACATCATCCATGGTTTGTTCCCTTTTTCCACGTCTCCTCCATCCTGAACATCTTAAATTCATCTGGAGACGCTTGGAACGTGCGGGAAACTCCGGGATTTGTACAGCACATTTGGCCGAGACCCTGGACAGCATCAGCCTCATCCCAGGATTTTTTGAGCTTCCCAGCCTGGTGCAGAAAGGCTGAAGATTCTTTCTGACGTAAACAGGGCCTCTCACCACTTCTTGGTTTGGAAAGAAAACCAAAGGGAATTTCTGGCACAATCCAGAGTGAGACATAATTTTGTGATGACCTCTCCCAGCTCCATCCCTTTGCTTGGCACCAGGTTCAGTATCTGACACAGGAATTTAAATTTCTATCCATCTACAGGACTTGGAAGACCAAAAAACTCTCCAGGTCCTGGTCCTCGCTGCTCCCTGCAGAAGCAGAGGAACAGAATCAATAAAATTTTTTTAATCCAGGAGAAGAGGAAATATGGGAAGATTATGCCCAGGGACACACAGGAAATCAGCAGCAATTCCCATTTCCCAGATTCTCTCTGTGTGCTCTGAAAGGTTTTCTCCCACAGGAGCTGGAGCAGTGAGGAAGTTCCATCCCACTCCAGCCTCTTCCAGCTGCAGCTCTGCCCTGTTGGTTCACTTGGTTTCCCAGGAAATAAAACTCTGGAACTGAGCAGCAGCCTGGCAGCAATTGCCCTTTAATGACAAGCAGAGCTCCCTCAGCAGCACACGAGAGCTTTGCTGGGGTTTCCATTTATTTTCTCCAACTTCATCCAGAGGGAAGCCAAGTGGATGGGGCAGGAAGGATCTCCTGGCACCTTGGAGTCCTCTGGAAGGAAGCAGCAGAAGGAGAGTCATGGGGAACAGTTGCTGCAAACAGATTCAGGGAATTTGTCTCCCCTAAAGAATCCTGGTGTCAGAGGGAGGATTGGGAAAACCTCGGCAAAGAGGGGTTTGTTTGTCATGGAAGGACCTCAGGGAATCACAGGGGAAGTTGGAAGTGAGTGGTGGAGATGACCCCATCCAGCTTTTTGCGTGATCCCTGTGGAAGCTGTCACTCCTCCAGAGTTTCCCCAGATCTCTCTGGACAAACCCTGACATGCAAAGGCCTGGCTGCACCCCTGTTCCATTAATCAGAGAACCCAAAGTGTTTCCTGCTGAAAAACAATGGAATTCCACCAAAGCCAGGGCACAGCCAGGTACAGGGATGCAACTCTAATGTTTATCTGTGTGTTTTGTACACTCACTTTGACTTGTTCAGACAGGGACAACTAAATTGTCCTAGAAAGTCCTTTAAGTGCTCCCAAACCTTCAGAGGGTCAGAAATGTGCATCAGAGCTGGCCTGGAATTAGGAAACATCACAGAGGGACTTGAGAAAATTTGCAGAACTTTGGGATATGGGGTTTGGAACATCCTAACCTTCATCCACAGTGTGAAATCTGTTCTTCAAGGGGTTCCCATTGGCTTGACCTTTCCGAGGGAGCTTTTCCTGCCAGGAGCCATCCCAGTTATACCCAGGAGAGCCCAAATCCAGCCCTGGAATGTCCCCGGAGGGCTCTGCAGCTCCAGGCAGGCACAGAGAGGCTCTGACACCTCCCTGAGCCTCAGCCCAGCCTCATCAGCCTCTTCACCCAGATGACTCAAAGGAAATACCAGCAGCCTTGGAAGCGCTGCCAGCTCGGCACGGCTCCAATCCTGGCAGGAAAAGAGCAGGAGCACAGCTCCGTGCCCAGGGTAAAGCTTTTCCAGGCATTATCCCGGGAATTTGGGTTTGTTTGATGCTCTCAGAGCAGGCCAGCAGGATCTGGCCGTGTTTTCTGGGATTCCAGGTTTTTCCACAGCCTGCTGACGTCAGGAATCCGTCATGGCATGGTCTGATCCTGCAGGGAAACCTCCACCAATCCATCATCCCGGCCTCCTGCCTTCTCAACACCCCGTCCAGGTGGGAAAACTGGATCGGGGGAATGGCTGGGAGTGGATTGTTTAAGAGTGGGGTCACTGCTGGAACGGCACCAGAGCACTTCACTGCCACGTTCCCACTTGTGCTCCTCTGGATAAAGTGCTTTGGACAAGTCAGGGAGAAATTCCTTCACCTCTTTAAAGCAGAAACTTCTGTAGATCCTGGAGACCAAGCAATGTGGCGGTGAAGCAGATTTTTTGTCATGTTTTTTGATTTCAGATGGGTTTGGGCAAAATCCAGTGGGTTTTGGCATTAAAAGGAGGATGAACAGAAAGTCCATGCAAATAAAATTCATCCTGGCAGAGTTTTTTGGATTAGATCTGAGTTAGAACTGTTTAATTCGAATTGGAATATGACATTTGTGCGTGTTGGCATGAAATGATGCCAAGGCCATGTCACCATGTGTGCGCTGCCAGCCGCAGGTGACACACTCGAGCTGATATTTGTGACCAGACCTGGACACCCACACCACAAACATCTGGATTCACAGCCCACACCTGCAAATTCCCATCATTTCCTGGGTGTTTTCCAACTATCCACAAGCTCAGCATCACCAGCACTGCAGCCTCCCTGGAGCTGGGGGCCCGGAATGGTCCCACTGCTCTCTTCCCCCCTCCTGAGCCTTCGGCTTCTCTCTCCATCCCCAACTCAATCCGTATTTCCTGCAGCTCCTTCAGGCCCTGGAAGCCACAATTGTGTCACCCCAAAGCTTCTCCTGTCCTGGCTGAACAATCCCAGCTCTGCCAGCCTTTCCTCCCAGCAGAGCTGCTCCATCCCTCTGAGCATCCTCAACTTGCTCCAGTCCTGGAAGCCACGGCAGAGGATTTCATCAGGCCATGAGCAGCTCACAAGTGATGTTTTCACCATCAGCTGTGATGTTCTGGGCAGACAATATTTAATTAATATAAATTAATATAAATTAATATATTATGAATTAATATAAATGAATATAATATGCTATAACATAATATAACACATATAATATAATATAATATAATATAATATAATATAATATAATATAATATAATATAATATAATATAATATAATATAATATAATATAATATAACATAACATAACATAACATAATATAACATAACATAACATAATATAATATAATATAATATAAAATAATATAATATAATATAATATAAAAATTAATATTATATTATATAAATTAATATTATAATATTATATAGAATTATAATATATAAGAACTAGACCTCTCTCAACCCAGAGAATAAAATAGAATATAATAAAATAAAATAAAATAAAATAAAATAAAATAAAATAAAATAAGAATAAATGGTGTTGCCAACACTGAACCAAGATAGAAATTGCAGAGATTTTATTATTGCTGTGCCCTGAGTGTGAGTGCAGACAATAAATCCACATTTCCTCACTCTCCACTGACATCCATCCCTTGCTGAGTGTTCCATGAGGTATTTACCAAGCCCACCGGTACTGAAGTTCATCTCCAAGCAAAACCTCCACCCCTAAAGGATCGGGAACCTCCTGGAGCTGCAGTGTGGAGGGTGTGAACAACTCCATGGCAGCAGCACCCCCTTGTTTGCAGCTCCTCAGGGCTGAATGAGCTGGGAAAAAACCTCTCACGAGGCTCTTTGTTCCCAGGGCAGACTCTTGTTTTTATTAGAACATCTTGGACAGAATCTCCTCTTGCTTGCATTGATAAAAATCTGGTTCTGCTACCCCAGACAGCTGAAGGATTTCAGGCACATCCTGGTGTGGCCCAGCAGAGACTGTCCCTGTGCTCCAGGGGACTCCTGGGGAAGAGGATAAACAGCAGCTGGAATCCTCAGTTTGGATAAAATATTGTGGGCAGACATCACATGTCAGGCCATTCCCATCAGCAGATGATGACAAGATTAGGCAGAGCTGTTCCACTTCGTGTTTGTGTTTCTCTTGCTCCCAAAGCTCTGTTTTGGACAGAAAAGGAGAGGGGATTCCAAGCCCAAAATAACTGAGCAGCCACATCTTCAGGTTCTGGCCAGAACTGGTAAAGTAGGTTCACCACTGTGGCTTCAATTCATTTTCAGAGAAGGGACGGAGGTTATCCCAAATTCCTTCTTCCCTCCTTTCTCCCCCTTTACTCCTTCCTGGTGTTGGAGCAGTGCTGGAAGCTCTGTTCCTGGAAAGGCCTGGCTGGAGCCATGGAGGGGCTGATTCCCAGCTCTCCTGTGGGCACTCTGTGTCCAGCTGCTCTGCTCCCATCATGGTGTGGATCTGTGCCCCACCTGCTGCCACTCTGTCCTGAGAAGAAAAATGATCTCAGTGTTGGGAAAGCTCTCCAGGATCATCCAGTCCAATCTGTGACCTTGTCACCAGCCCAGAGTGCCACCTCCAGTTTTCCTTGGACACAAAGGTGTGTGACACAGCGAGGAAAGCAAGGAGAACCAGGATGGGATGAATTTGCAGGGAATTTTCCTGCCAGTGTGGTCTGAGACAGTGGGAACTCTCAGCAAACTTCAGGAACCAGCCCAGATTTGCAGAGCAGCCCTGTGTTCATCAGGGATGGAAGCAAAGATCTGGAAGTGCTGCTTATCTCTTGATATCAAACTCCAGATCAACACAAACTCCCTGTGCTGGGAGTTTATGACCAATTCTGTGATTCCCAGAATTCCAAATTTGTTGGGACTTCACCTCTTTTCCTTTTCCAGTGGGACTGGGGAATTTGAGAAAGGAATGGCAAGTGGAAATCAGCTCCATCCAAGCTGGAAAACACCAGAGCACCCATCCCAGGCAGGCAGCAGCTTTCTAGACAGCCAGTTCCAGGGATCAAGCTGGCATTGGCCACAGGAGTAAATGAATTGGAAAATGACTGCACCTTCCAGGGTGGACAATAAAGATAAAATCAGGATTTGAGGTTGTTTGGCTTTTTGTGAACTTCAGGAGAAGGAAGGGTTCGAGGCAAACTCGCTCAATCAGTGTTGGAGATCTTTCCATGGCTGTTTTATGGAATCAAAGGTCTGTGCCTGATCAGGAGTTTCAAGGAATGAAGGATTCTTGTGGTGAAGGCTGAGTGGAAATTTAGCTGTGTTTTATGGACTTTAACATCATTTTTGTTTTAAAAACAACTCTGACAAGAGCAGAAGCTCAGATGGAAGTGGCTCAGGCCTGGGCTCTTGCCAGGTCAGTGGTGGATCCTGAGTGTTTGACTCAGGGTTGAACAGCTCAGGAAATCTCATTTCCAGCTTGTTCCACAGCCCTGAGCTGCTCCCACTTAGGAATTATTTCCTGACATTCAGCTGACACTTTCCTTCAATTAGTCATTCCATTTCTCTTAACAATCCCCCTAATTGCTTTCCTTTCTTTGTTGGTGTGTGACCCTCCTTCTGTTTGCAGTGTCCTATTAGTCACTGCCTAATTTGTGCCACTTCCATTTCCCTTCATGTGTCAGCAGCTTGAGCCTTCCCATTTATTTCCATTTACTTCCAATTATTCTGTTTCTGTGGCCTTCTTCTCACTGGTGTCTCTAAAGCCTTGCAGAAGCTTCCAGTGCCTGCTCTGCCTCTTATCCCACTGTCAGCACAGGCTCAGTGACACCCAAAAGTGGCAATTCCCAGAATTCTGGAATCATTTAGGTTGTGAGGAGATCCAAGAACATCAAGTCCAAGCTGTGCCCCATCCCCAGCCCAGAGCTCTGAGTGCCACCTCCAGGGATGGGGATCCAACCTTCCCTGGGCAGTTCCAGTGCCTGAGCTCCCTTTCCATGGGGAAATTCCTGCTGCTGTCCACCCTGAGCCTCCCCTGGCCCAGCCTGAGGCCGTTCCCTCTCCTCCTGTCCCTGTTCCCAGGGTTATGCAGAGCCAGAATCCTGATCCCCCTTTTCTCCAGGCTGTTGTCCTCTCCCACAGCCTTGGATAAAGAGATGGCAGGTGCTCCCAAGACCTTTCCCGTGCTCTATTTTGGGTAAAAAATGAGAGCTGTTGTTCTGGTTGATGCCAGCCAGGGATGTTCCAGGTGCCTGGGACAGTTTTGCTGTCAGCCTTTAGCAGAGCATTGCAGGGAACTGAAGTGTGATGGTTTCCAAAGGGATCCTGCCTGCCTGAGCCACTCCCAGCTGGTTCTCACAGGTCCCAGCCACAGAATCAGCTCCTGCTGCCCTGGAGTCACTCACTGGAGCTGATCTCAGCTAATCCCCAAACCCAGCTCCACCCAGATACCAATGCACAGCCATTTCCTCTGTGCTCACACCAGGACTGGTTTCTGCCAGGCTGGATTTAGCTTGGAGTGTCCTTGCTCTTGCTCTTGATGTTGCACAGGTGAGGACTTCAGAACACAGGGATTTCACCCTGGCAGCTGCTGGAGATGTGATTTGTCGCTGCTGGGGGGATTTGCATAAATACAAATCCAGTGCCAGCCTGGGCACCAGACACACCCAAACCTCTCTGGGGGACATCAGGATCCCAAACTCCCTTTTGGAGCTGGTTTTTAACCAGGCTGAGGCAGTGTTTTTCCAGGGACATCCTTTTCCAGGCTCTCTCCACCACCCCCCTCCTGTTTTGCTGTGTTCTCCCTCAATCCCATAATAATTTCCCTCTAAAGTCCAGTTCCATTTACAGACACGTCCAGGAATATTTAGCTAAGATCTCTACAACCTTTTCCTTTGAGCAAATTCAGAAACATTCTCCTGCTTTTCTTTATCCTTGCCACTTCCCCCCGAGCTCTGCCTTCCTCCCTCACTGAGCAAAGTCTGCAAGTGCAGCCACCCCATGTGAAAAACCATAAATTCCCATGAAGAAAAGTAACTTTATTCCCTCCACTCCACCCAGATCTGCACCACGGGCAAAGCTGCAGGAGAACAGAGGTGTGAGAGAGAGGTAGGAAGCACATGGGCAAATAAATTCTTTGGCTGTTGCTCATATTCTGCTCCTTTAGATTTTATTTTTTTTTAAAAAAATCACCTCCGAAGCGTGTGAAAGAGGGAGTGTTCCCATCAGAGGAGCTGTGCTGCAGAGTGTTCTCACATTTACTCACACCTCTGAGTCACAAGCAATCCAAGCATGAGCTGGGCTGATTTCAGGGCTGATTCCAGGGCTGCTTTCAGGGGTTGCCAGCTCCCCTGGAGAAGCTCAGACTGGCAGGACCCAGGGTCAGAGCCCCGACCCCAATTCCTCCTCCTGCTGCTGCGGGGGATAAATTGGCCAGGGGTGGGCAGAGGAGGCTGCACTCGAGGCTGGCCTTTCACCACCTGCACAGCCCTTTTCTTGGACAGAAATACCTTGAAAACATTTATTTTGTGATGCCCAAAGCTGCACAGAGCAGGGGGCAGAGCCAGCCCCACCCTGCCCACGCTGTCACAGCCCTTGGGGTGACACAACCCCGGCTGCAGGTGACGAATTACAGCACAAGAAGAGGCTCCATCAACCTCACAGCCCCACAAACCACACAAAGGTGGGCATGGAGCTGGGAACAGCCACATCTTCCACTGCTCCCACAGCCCAAAGTGATGATTTTGGAGCCCCAGGGCATAAGGACAAGTCACAGCATCCCAACAAGTCGCTGCTCATCAGTTGGGTGTTGATATCCCACGTGTGGTAAACTTCAGGGCCATGGCTTCATCTCTGCTTGCCTCCTCTGCTGCCTGGAGTCCCAGAATCCTGGGATGCTCTGGCTTGGAAGGGTCCCTAAAAATCAGCTCCTTCCAGCCCCCCATCACAGGAATCTTCCACTGGAAGAGCTTGCTCCAAGCCCTGCCTGAAAACCCCGCAGCAGTTCCTGAGCACACATTTTAATAAAATTAATAATTGATGCCACCATTTATAAACTCTTCATAGCAGTTTTCCATGTGAATCCCCTTGAGACTCCTGGGAATAATGTCAGCAGTTTAATTTTACTCATTTGTGAGCATGAGTCAGACTTTTATTATGAATATTTTTTAATATTTACCAAACTCTGGACTCCCAATTTCTCTATCAACAAACTCCTTCTTCAATAGCAGCTTTCCAACTCGATTCTTCCCTAAGTTCAGCTCCAGCCACGCCACAGGTTGCTGTGAGGTGGGGTTTTCTGGGATGCAAACTCTTTCTTGGATAGAGGGAATACAGCTTGTACCAGGATACAAGAAACTGAGAGATTTAAAGAGCTACTCTTTAAAAAGTGATTTAATTTAAAAAGAGCTACATGAACTGCTCTGGTTCTGGTAGAGAAGGGAATTTCAGTCCATGAGCTTGGAATTCTCATGAGTCTGGGTGCTAAATGCTGACACGAAGGTGATGTAGAGGACAAATGTCACCTGGGTCAGCTTTTAACGTGGTCTGATGTCCCTAAGGTGTATCTGGAGACGGAGCTCTGAGTCTTTCCCCTCTGTCCCCGTCTCTCAGGTGCCCAGTTCACAGGGCTGACCCAGGTTTGGAGCAGAACAAGATAAAGCAGCTTTTCCCCTCTTCATTCCAGCCCTGGCTCCCAGCCCGAGCAGCAACAACCGGCCCGGGCGTGGCGCGGAGCTTTGAAGTCCCGTCCCAATCCCGATGCCTTTGTTTTCTTTCCTTTCTGCTCTCGGTGGGTTGCCTGGCGTCTTCCTGGAGCGAGAGCAGTGCCCTTCACCCCGCGGGGCTGGAGAGCTGCCCGCATTCCCTGGGAATGGGATGGATCCCTGGGAATGGGATGGATCCCTGGGAATGGGATGGATCCCTGGGAATGGGATGGATCCCTGGGATGCTCTCCGGCCAGCTCCCTGCACTCTGCTGCATTCACAGCCTGGGGATGCTGCCCTTCCCAAATCCCTGCTGCTGTGTCCAAGGGGGTTCAGGGTCAGGTGCCTCATTTCTCCCTCTGTTTCTCCATTCTTATCTTCCACTGAGCACCTTGTTCATCTGATCCTGGTTTTGCTCTTTCTTTCCTACAGTTCCTTATAGTCCTTTTCCTGGATAATTCTCCTTCCTCCAATCCTTCCAATCTTCCTTTCCAATCCTTCCCCAGCAGCTTCCCTTGTGGATTGTCCTCCCACCAGCCACTGCCAATTTGTGTGGTCTGGAAAAACCTCTCACAAATCCAAACTGGGAATTCCTCTGCATTGTTGGGAGGATTTCTGGAGCCCTCCTTTCCCTCCGTCCAAAGGGATCCGGCCTCTCCCAGGAGGTGGGATGCTCAACTGGGGTCATCTGTTCTGGTGCCAGGAGCCAAAATTCTCCTCTTTGCCTCTCCTGATTATTTGATAGCCAGGCAGCTGGATATCCTCTGGGATACTGGGCTCCAGGGAGAGGTTTGTGTCACCCCAAGGCACTTCACAAATTATCAGGATATATTTATCCTGCTTCACCTCCCTGCATTTTTTTGGGGATATTTGTGGGATAGAGGCCTTAAAAAGAAGCTTTCCTCCTTGGTAGCCTCTGGAATCTGAAGGAAGCAGAGTCTCCCAAATATTTTTGCTTGTCCCTGCCTATTTTCCTTTAAAACAAGCCCTCTCCTTTCCCTGGGCATGGGCTATAAATATCCCTGAATTCCTGGAGGAATGTCCACATCCCAGGGAAGGTGTCCACAGCTCCTGCTCTCCACTTGACCTCTGGAATGAGTTCAGCCACGAGAAGACACAAAAGAGCAGGAGTTCTGTGCTGCTTCTTCCTGGGGAAATGGGAATGTTTCATAAGCTCTCTAACACGGCTGGAAGTGATGCTCTGACATCAGCAAGTGGCAAAGGACTGAATCATAATTCCAAGGGCACAAACCAGGCACGCACAGCCCTTTTCCAGTGTCTCCAGTGTTGTTATTCCATGCGGCCCTGGCACTGGACCTGCAGCTCTTCATGGGGAGCCACCGACACTACCCGGTTCCAAATCCAGCCTGGCATGAAAAGACCTTGACTTTTCCCTTGCACAGCTAATGAATTTCATCCAAATGAAGCAGCAGGGCTAATTGGGAAGACATCTCCCGCCTGTTTTCCAGAATTTCTCCCCCTGTGTGGCGTCACCTCCTCACCAGAGCAGCCCCATCCCAGTCCCTCCGCAGCCTTTTCCCAGCAGAGCCTCTCTGCTCTCCCTCTGGAGAAGGGAAGCAGGAAAGAAAGGCCCCCAAAGGCCACCTGGATCACTCCCATACCCAATCATTCTTCAGAAAGGCTCGTTCTGCCGGACAAGAGCTCCCTGCTGTGCCGCAGAGCATTTCCCAAAGCCCATTAGAGTCGATGGAAAAGCTCCTGCTGCTCTGGAGACACTTGGCAGGAGGGCAAATTAGAAGGGATTTCAAGTGAATCCTTGACATTTTGCTGTGTGTTTGACTCTCCAGGCAAGCTCCTTTCAAGCCCAGAGTCTCACAGTCCTAAATCCTGAACCTTTGTATTTCTGGGAAAGGAAAAAAAATGGAATCCTGAGGATTAGACTGTAATATGTGTCTAAAGCAAGCCCGGGAAGGGGAACAGGAAGGGAATTATCCTGCTGAAACAGCTCTGACTCTGAGCCTCCAAGCACCTGCACAGTGTTTCCAGTCCTAAATCCTTCCTTGTTCTTCCAGGAGCTGCACAAACCACAAGCTCCAGCTGAATGCTCAAGCTTTTTAGGAAAGCCTCAGGAGTCTTTTCTGACAGTTTTACCTCCTGCAATGAGTTACCTTCCTTCAAAGCTGTCAAGGATTCAGCAAAAGCCTTGGAAGTGCACTGGTGGTTCCAGAAACTTCCTGAAGAGCCAAGCCCTTGCTGACTCCTCTGAATCCATCACGGATGTCCTAGAAATGCCTTCAGACCATAATCTCATTTCTGATCACCCAAGGCATGAGTTATTTCATTCCTGAGCCAGGGTGTGTGGATTTGGTGTAAATGCGTTTTCCCCCCACAGCAATCCTGGGCTGCAATCCTATTTAAAGCTGGCACTGGGCTCTTCCCAGAGCTTCCCAAGGAGAGAAAATTCAGAATGCCAGGAAGGGAAGAAAAAGCCCCATGAAAAGTGCAAGGTCTGTGCCAGGGGCTGTGCCAGGAGCACACAAAGAGTCTCAGTTTCTCCACAGGGATGTTCCTTTCCAGGCAGCTCCCCTTGGTGCCAGGACACCTCTGTTCCCTATTCAGGAAGTGCTGGTTGGAATCCCAGAACTTGGAGCCATCTGAACTTGCCCAAAAGTTACAAATGAGGGCATGTGCCTGAATAAAGAGCCCTTTTCCAGGGGTTTCTCCTGCAACTGGATGTTATCCCTATGGCTGGTGCTCCAGGACATCCTCCAAAAGCTTGGGGTTGCTCCAGGCAGGAGGGGAAACATCGAAACAGCCCAATATCCCTACAGGAAATCTGTTTTCATCCATCTGTTGTCACCCAGTGTGGCCACAACCCAAAGTGGGGCATGTGACAGAGCCAAAATGTGAGAGATTTTCCTGATTTCAGGTCTCCACCTTCATCCCTCTGCTGAGTGCAGACACTGGGAATGTGAACTCTGCCCCTGCAGGATCTCAAAGCACCTGAGCTGGGGCTATTGAACAACTTTAAATGTTTTTTTCCTGCAGAATTTATGTAGCCAGACCCACAATTTTCCCTGCCAACAATTCCCAGTGGCTCTGGCAATCAGAGGAGGGAGACGGCGCCCGGATCCTTTGGGATCTGCCTCTCCTAGGCTCTGATTCCATTTACAAACCTGGGCTGTGGCACAGCATCCTCTGCTCCTGCCCTGCCTCGTCACTGGGTGGGATTCAGGTCCCTGGGACACCTCGGGAGCAATTCCTGTTTGGCAGGGGCTGCAGGGCAGAGCTGCTCCCGGGACATCCCGGACGTCACCGCTCCGCCGGCGGCTGGCACTGCCAGCAGAGGAACGGACACTGAATCACTGCAAAAAAGGGACAAAACAGCACTTCTGGCAAGCAGGACAGAACGGAAATTTGACTTTTTGAATATTTGCTGAAGGCTTAGGCCGTGTAGTTACAGTTTTAACGAGGGGATTCAGGCACAAATTGGGTGAAAGTCAATTAACGCTCACTAAAAGACGACGTTATCCTAAAGACCCTTGGGAAATGGCTTTGTTTATCTAATATTAAATAATAAAACTTGGGTTATCCAGCCACTGCCAGCTCAGGCTCCTGCAGCCAGCTCATTATCCCCTCAAGGAGAACTTCATATTCCTCTTTCCCCTTTTCCTGATGGGAATAAAGCAAAGTGAAGGGAAATGACTTGCTTGGTGTTATCCAATTACCCTGCCCTAGTTCCCCCTGGTCCACCTGGGATAAATGACTTGAAAAGCTGACTCAAAACTTTCAACTTCACCTTTTGCTTTTGCACACAAGTTATCCAGAGCTCATATTTGATACCTGTATTTCCACTAGGAATTGTTGGCTGGGAAAATCCTGGGTCAGGTTATATAAATTCTGCAGGGGAAAAAAAAAAAAAATTAAATAATGAGGCTATTAATTAAATAGCCCAAACTCAGGTGCTTTGAGAGCCTGCAGGGGCAGAGTTCACATTCCCAGTGTCTGCATCGTGCTGCACTCAGCAGAGGGATGAAGGTGGAGACCTGAAATCAGGAAAATCTGTCACATTTTTTACCATAAAAGCCATTTTTCTTCTGAAAGAAATGCTCGATGTTTAACTGCCACATCCAAATCTGAGGAGAAACTCTGGGTTTCAGATTTAACCTGAGCAATGAAGAGTTTCCTCCCCAGAGATCCCTTTCCATGGGATCCCCATCAGTCTGTAATGATGGAGCTGAGCAGGGCGCAGAGCTCTGGGCCTAACTCAGACTCCTGCCCATGAAAACTCAAATTTAGGGGAGGGGAGAGAGTGTTTGGTGTTGGGAAAATCCTGGAGAACTTCCAAAGAGCAGCTGAGGTGCCTCCACCCTTCTTTCCACTCAGCAGAGATTGCTCCTGGTGCCTTTGGTTGTTCCCTGTTTTGATAGGGGGTGGATGGTGCCTTTGCTTTGTTGTTCCCTATTTTCATTTCTTCCTTATGCTGCTTTTCCCACTGAAATCCCATTTTCCAGCTCCTTGAAATCCTCCCGCCACTTTCACAGAGAATGGCGGGAAAGGTTGAGTTTTCCTGTTTACCAGCAAAGAAAATTCCTTCCTGGCCAGCCCCTGTTCCACCTCCTGGGCAGTGCAATTAATATTCCTAATTGTTTTTCCAGGCAGAAGTGTAAAGACAACATTTTTCCTACTGCTGAAAGCATGAAAGGCAGGATGCAGAATATGAAAACATGTTTGGAATTCTTCCACTGCTTTATGCATAAATCCTCCATCTCTGTGCTCATCACCATGTGCAGGGGCACTTTGTCCCACTGATTCCAGGCTTTTTCCCTAATCCTATTCATGGAGCAGACACAAATAAATAAATTAACAGCTGCCACTTCTTCCAGGGAAAATGGAGCTGCTGATGGATGCAGCTTGTTCTGGCAGCCCCGTCCCACAAAGCTTCTCCCAATTTCCACTCCCAGCCAAGACAAAAGATCCTCATGATGGAATTTTGTGGCTGGTTGCTTTTCCTTGGCTCTCTCTGAGTATCCAAAGGAGTCATCATGAGTTTGGCATCTATTTCTTTGCTCTGCAAAGGGCAAGAGGTGTTGGAGAGGGCTGAACGTGCCAAACTCTGAGGAGAATGTGCAGCTTCTGTGCAAAATCCTCCTGCAGAGCTCTGCCAAACCATCCCAAGCCTGGCCTGCCATCCCAGACTCATCCCTGCCCGTGCTCAGACCCCTCTGTGGAAGGGATGATGATGATGAACAGGCACAAAAGTCAATTTGGCACCAATTTCCTGAAATTCCAGTGGTCCCTAAGAGCAGCAGAGTCTCCTGATGTCACCTGGGTCTGGTGAGGGTGAATTCAATGTCAGAGGTTCTCCATGTGCATACCTGGGCTGCTCCAGACTCCCTGAAGCCAAACAAACTCCCCAGAGGTGCAGAGGCTGTGCATGTTTCTGAAAGAAACGCTCAAGGTTTAAAAACCATGTCAAAATCTGAGGAGAAACCTTGGAAATTGGACCAAAGAGCTGTCCATGGATGGAGATCTGGGGCTGGATTCCTTCCCTTCAGCACTTGTGCTCGAAAAGGTGCCCCTGGATCCTTTGGGATTTTGTTATCCTGAGCTACAACCAGCTGGGAGATGAGAGCAGGCAGGGATGTGATGGGAGTGAGGGTCAGTTATTCTCTGACACACACAGAGCCCTCATCTCTCAGCTTATCCCACAAAATGCTTCCAAGGGAAAGCAGCTCCCAGTGGGAAAGGGAGCTCGGTACCTTCATTTACAGCTCCTCTCTGTTTTTTGGAGCACCCACCCAGAGACTCCTCATTTATTCAGAGAACTGAGCAGAATCTGAATTCCATCCCCCTCTGGTCACATCTGCCCTGGGGTATTTTCCTTCCAGTGCAACCCCTGAATTATTTCCAAAGATTTTGCACCTGGCTCAGCCACCCATTTTCCTTTGCTAACCAGCTCTCTGCTGATTAAACAATCTGTTGTGGCTCACAGGGATTTTTAGTTATTTTTTAAATAAATTGAATGCTGATGAAGGCATAGAAAGAGTTTCAACACCACCACACCCTCCCACACTGCAAAAATCCAACTTCCAGCACAAGCAGGGCTGGATATCAGCTGCCCAAATTGCGGGATGGTCAGGATTGGGGAATTTTTTTTCCTAAAAAATGGGGAAAAGGGAATGGACAGAGCTCAGCAGGGATTTGGAGGAAGTGGGCTGGCTGTTCCCACTGGGATGGGAGAGAGAAGGAAGATCTGTTGCTGTGCTCTGTCCCTAAATCGCTGCTGGGAGCAGTTTGGTTTCCCAAACTCATCCAAGGCTCCTTCCCCCTCGTAGGAAGCAGCTGAGCAAGGTCCCTGTCTCCTCTCTTGTGGAGGATCTCATCCAAAATGATGCAACTCAAGAGGAAAAAAACATCACTTATGGAGGCAAATTAAGGACTAATTCTCCTAAATTGGGATGTGAAGAGCAGAGTGTTCTGAGTCCCACAGATCCCAGAGATGAGCAGCAGCCCATTAAGGTGTCAGCACAATATCCCCACAAACACAGCTCTTCACATTGGCAACTGCAACAGCTTTAAAATCGCTTTTTTTGGCTGGTAATGAATCTCTTGGGGAGAATAACTGACTTTGAAAAGATTTGCTTTGGTTCTCATGAAAGGGAAGGAGTTTTAGGCCTGGTTTGGGATGCTCCTGGTGATGTTCAGGCTCTCCAGCTCCTCTCTGTGAGGTGGCTCAGGAGCAGTGAGGTGCCCTGGGCAGGGCTGGGGACGTGCCCTTCCACACTGGGGGTGTCCCCTGCAAAAAAGGCCTGGATTTACTCCCCAGAACTGAGCCAAAACCCCATTTCACCTGTGAGCCAAAGCAACTTCCACATTTGGAATCATCAAAGATGCCCCTGGCTCAAGACGAGTTCCCCAGTCTTTGCTGTTTGTACATTTTTAAATACAATGCTGCATGATTGCCACTAATTAAAGAAATCAGCCAGGCTGTCTTCATCAAAATCCTTTTTGGGGAAGAAAATTTGATTCTCAATTAGTCAGGAAAATACTGGGTGTATGGAAATTTAAATGCTGCTGGGGAAAATTTAAGCTCCTGGCTGATTGCAGGCATCAAATTAGAACCTACTTATTCTTTTTTGTCGTGGTATCCAAAATTTTCAGGGGTAAAAAGGCAGATAAATTTACAGATGGAAAACTTCTCCCAGGAAAAGGCTGGCAAACTGGTTTGAAAGACTGGAATTGTGCTCTGGTCACTGGTGATGCCATTTTCCAGCAGGTTTTCCACTGGCAACCAGCAGCACTGCAATGCCAGGAGGAATTAAAAATGTGATTTTCTCCCAGATCATCCTCACTGGGATGTGTCCCCTGCCATGGGAATGTGTCACCAGGTTGAATTAAAACCAGAATGAGATTTGCAGCTTCCATAAGTGCTTATGGTAAATTTTTATATTAATATTAAAGTTTTAAATGTCTAAAGGCTGCTGTAATACCTCGGATTTGACCAGGGAGGGGTCTGGGGTTTGTTTGGGAATCAGTTTGTTGGCTTATATGGTTTTTTTTAGTGAGTTTCTTGCTTCATCTTCTCTATTTTTGATTGATGCTGAACACAGTGATCCCAGCTGTGGCCTCCCAGACCTTTCAACTCACATCCAGTGTGTTTGCAGCATTAAACCTGACTTAATACTCCTGTTTCCTCCTGAAATCCCCTCCAAAGATCAGGGAATTCCTGAAACAGCAGCAGCACTGCCAAGAAAAGCAGCTGGATGTCAGGAATGCTGGACAAGTGCTCCAAAGGCTCCCCCGTGCTGCAGAATTCCCGGCTGTGGCATCGGAGGGAATGTGATTGATGTTTGCTCGGGGCCAAGTCCCAGGCACAGATTTTTTAATGGTTTTGGAGGCTCGGTGATGAGGAATAGATGGGGGAATCCCTCTCCGGGGAGCTGGAGATCTCCAAGCAGCACAAATGAGCTTGGATGGAGGAGTTAATTGGTGATTTACACCCCGTTCCTCCTGGGACAGCCTGGGAATCTCAGGGACAGGATGGGGGTAAAGCCAGAGGTGACAACCCCGTGTGAACCTGCAGGGAGGGCTCAGGTCCAGCTTCCAACTTCCTCTCTTGGAAAAACCCTGGAGCCATTTGCCACCTTCAGCCTCTGGAAACCTCTGCAAAGTGACCTCGGCACATCTCGGAGAGTTTCCCCTTCGAGGCAATAATGACATCACAAATATTTGGCTGCTTGACTTATTTTGATGCAACCGAGGTTTGTTGGAGAGCACTCAGTGATGCCCCAAAATAGCCATCATCAAAGGCTTCACCAGCGGCTTTCCCAAGCGTTTTCCAGCAGTCAGGCATCCAAAATCCAGGTGTGGAACATTTTATTGCTGCCTGAAACAGGCCATAAAAGTTCCCTGCTCCTCCTGGGGTGGGAGGTGCTGCCAGGGCTGCCGAGGTCATTCCAGGCAGAGGCAGGAGGAACAAGGTGTGGATGCTCCCCACCCTCCGTGGCAGTCAGGGACTTCAAAAAGTATTAAAAATTCTTTTAAATTACAATTTTATGGATGAAGAAGGAAGATAGTCTGGGTGAGAAACTGCTGTTGAGAGCACACTGTGAACTGATGTGACTCACAGGATTCCCACAGGGAAGAGCCCTCTGGTTGCCCAGTTTGACATTGTTTTTTCCCTTGTTCTGCTTACCTTGGGAATGCCACCAGGGTTTTGTCCTGCTTCTGTTGTGTTTTCTACTTAACTTAACAGTAATTTTTCTCTCGTTGTTAATGGCAATGCTGTCACAGCTTCAGCCTCTTTTAAGCCCTGAGGAAGCTGCACTGGCAGCCTTGGTGGGCTCCACAAACAATTCTCCTCCTCAAAGCAGAGGTACATCAATATTTTCCCTCTCCAAATGTTGAGATCACCAGGACTGACCAAATCTGAGTTCCCCGCTCCTGCCTGTTTGAATCACATCCCACACTTTGTGTGTCTCCATCATTGCCTCATGTCCTTTTTGGGGACAGGCACAGCTTCCCCCCAGCCCTGGAGCAGGGGAGTGGCCCATGGCACCACTGCTGGACAGATGGAGGTGCCAGCTGGCTCCTTCCTGCCCCCAAACATTGACTTTTTTGCTGCTCCCCTTCCCAGTTTCCTCCTCAGCCACAGTTTCCACAGCCAGGCAAACAGACCTTGCTCTGGGATGTCCTCCAACACAAAGATGAGGCATTGCTTTCCTTTGACTGGTTTGTTTAAGATACAGAAACCAGTTCCACAGTGGGACTGGGCCCAGCTTGGCTCGGTTCCCATCTCCTCATAAATCATGGGCTGACTTGGGAGAGTGATTGTGAAGCCCTGCTGCAAAAATCCATTGGCCTGGGGACGTTTCTCTCTCCCACCACCTTCACCCTCCTCTTTGAAGCCATGGCTACTCCAGGAACCTACAGATGGTTTTTTGGGATCCCCTGTTGCACCCAGGCAGGAAAGCACCCACTCTGTCTTGAATGAAGGAACCTTTAGCTCAGACAGAAGCTGGAGGTGCTTCCAAGTCTCCAAAATTCTCCCAAAGGTTTTCTTCCAGCCTCACTGCAGCATCCTGGGACACCTCCCCTGTGTGACTTCTCCTGGAAGGAAGAGGGTTGGATAAACTCGTGCAGAACCCAGAGTAAAGGAAATGCAAGATTATTCCATAAGGACAGCAGGAATATGATCCTGACACTGTGAGATGAAACCCAGGGAGGAGATGAGCTGGGAAGAAGCACTGGAAGTATTCCAAGAATTATTTGAAAGGTCCTGGCCTCTCCCTATTTTTGAATCCCTTCCCCTTCCTCTCCCAGGTGAAGGTCCCCAAGCTGCCAGCACCCATGTCCACTGCACAGGTCTCTGGCTGTGCAGCACTCGAGGGAAAGTTATTTTTAGGATCGATTTTTCAACAGATGATGGAAACTCTTCTGTCACTTACACAAACAGAAAATTATTCTGGCCAATGCCCAGACGTTTCTGGCTGCTTTTGAACTCTGTGCTCAGCAGCAGCCCCTGTAGCTTCGGTGTCTCTTTGAGCTGGTGACTCCTTCAAAAGAGGCAGCAGGAAAGGAGGGAATTTCACTGGAAATGGAAGTGCAGGAGAATTTCACTGAAAATGAAAGGCTCTGCTGGGAAGTGCAAGACAGAAAGTGGGAAGACAGGTCAAGAACCAAGAAGGATAAGCATTCCCTGCATGCTCCTTCTTCAAGGAGGGTGAAGATGATGAGGGCAGAGGAGAAGCTCTGCCACATTCCAGGGAATCTGGGGGGGTATTTCTGGGCCACAGACACCCTGAGCCCTGCACCAAATGCGTCAGATCTGCTGGATGTGATGCAAGAACACGGTGACGTTTGTTCTTTTCACTTTCCCCAGAGTTTATTTGCAAAGGTTTGGCCTTAGAAGTCCATTTAAGACAGGCTCATTGAGAAATTATGCTCAAGTATTTATTCACACTGATAACTCGGAGCATTTGGCTCCAAGCCTAACAACACACTTGTTGGGAATTAATTCCGTGATAATCTTTATCAGTTTGTGGTAGACACAGCAATAAACCTCCTCTGTGAATAGATTAATAACTGGAGAGCTGGTGAGGCATTAAATCAACCTCAAAAAGATGTTTATTGTGTGTATCCTCCCCTGCAGCGAGGCTTACCCAGCCTGGGCAAAAAAACTTCTGGAAAAGGAGAGTTGGGAACTGGGAATTTGAGGCTTCTGGTGCAAAAGAAGCTCAGGCAAGGGTGGGGGGCTGAGTGTGCAGAATTCAGGGGCTCATCCATGGAAATTAATTGGAGCAGATCCTTGTGGCAGCACATTGGGAGATATCCTTCCCTCTTCACACATCGTGGGCTTCCAATGGGGATCCCAAAGCTGGAATAAATGCCCAGGAACAGCCCCTGCAAACAGGCACCGACTCCTGCCACAATCCAGGCAGCATCTGCTGGGATTCCAGGAGAGCTGCCAGAGCCATGGATTTGCAGAAGGAAGGGGCTGCCCAGGGAGGTTTGGGTCCCCATCCCTGCAGATGCCCAAGGAATTCGTGGAGGTGGCACTCAGTGCTCTGGGCTGGGGACAAGGTGGGGATCAGGCACAGCTTGGATTTGATGATCCTGGAGGTCTTTTCCAGCCTGAATAATTCTGTGATTCCATGAAAAGAGTGCCAGTTGTTCATGTCTTGTAGCTCTCTAAGTTCTGGAGGTTTCTATCCTTAATTTTCCTCCTTTCCTTTAATTTTCCTGATTGTTGACTGTTTCTGAACTGTAGAAAACAACTCCTGCCTGGAGAAAAAAAAACCCCAAACATTCCAACCTCATCATGTTGGTTTGAGAGCACCCAATCTTTGCAGAGCCAATCCCACCCTGAGGGACCAGCAACTCCTGCTGCCAAAAACCCACGGGAAGAGCACCTGCTTTAGTTCCCTCTCACTCCCATGAGGCCAAGAGGCTTTTCCATGAGTGTTCTCCATGAATGTCGACTTTATCCATAGGTTCCTCAAGCCTTGGAGTTGGTTCTGGGCAAATACCAGCACCTTTAGGGTGGGATGGGAGTCAAACTGAGCCCGTCCTGCTGCTCTGGAGCTCCCACTGGAGCAGGACAAGGAGCATTTCCTCCTTTTCTAAAGCAGGACACGTTGTCCTAGGGAATCAAATCCATGCTGCTGCATCTGATCAAGCAAATTAGGGAGCCAATTGTTTTAATGACTTTCTCTCCCCCTCCTTTATATATTTAATTAATTTGTTTTTCAGCACACCAAGAGCTTATATAACAATTATGTGGGGCCAGGATGGGTTGGTTTCCTACGGAGATTTTTCATCCTAATGGTTCCCAACTTGTCAACAGGAATCAAATTCCCATGGTGAATAAAGGGGGAATCCTGGAATCTTGGAATATTTCACCCAGCTCAAATCAAGCACCTCTGGCAATAATACCACGAGGGAAAAGTGAATTGAATAAAACTGTTGGAAAAAACAGTATTTATTCCCTGTCTCCTTTCCTTTCCAGCAACCCTTGGATCAGTTATTTCAGGAAGAGGCTCATCCTTCCACAGGGCTTTGAGTTCAGTTCAGATGCACCAGGATCAGCCTTTTTTTATGTCATATATTTATGATGGGACTCTTGGGATTTCTTTAAGGCTTGGGAACATTTACAGTGGAAGAAGAGGTATTGGTCCCTGATGCTTTTTGAAATCTGTTTTTATCTTTTAGAACAAAATATGATATTATTAAATGTATAATTAACATGATAACATTTTAAAAAACAACATGAACAATACCAGCAATGCAATAATGAAGTCACCAAGAGAATAATGTGAGTTTTGGCAGCTTCTCCCCAGAGAATTTTTCCCTGAAAGGTCCGTTCAGCTTGTAGCCAAAGGAATTTGTCAGGGATCTGTGGTCAGGTGGAAGCTGCACACGTTGTATCTGAGAATGTCAGCAGAAATCTTTCATTATTCCATCTATTTTTGTTGATGTTGACAACAGTTGCCATCAGTTGGGCAACATTTGCTGACCACTGAATGCAGGTGCTCTTTATAGAGGCACTTAAAAGGATCTGGGTTTTTCCAGAGACAATTTTTGGGCTCTCTTGGCAGATGCTGAGGGTTTTTTTAATGCCAGGTGCTATAGATAAAGTATAAAATAATTCATGTATAATCTAAGACCTTAAATAACTCAGGCCATACATATCTATATTATAACATATTTATATATATATATATATATTCATTCTACTTACTTCTCACATCTAAAAACCACCAATTTCATGTTATTCAACCATTTTTCAAATCCCTGAAAATTTTTGCCCTTCTGCCAGACCTGTTGGGGTGGAGTTGGCTTTGAAAATCTTTTTCTTTCCAACCTTTATCTTTAATAAACATCCAGAGCTACGAGGACAAATATCCACAACTGCATTCTCCCTCTTGGAATCACAGAATCCCAGACTGGGTTGGGTTGGAAAGGATCTTAAAGCTCTTCCTGTTCCTTTTGCCATGGGCAGGGACATCTTCCACTAGACCAGGGTGTTCCAAGCCTATCCAACCTTGCCTTAAATATTTACAACCCAAATCATTGTATGATTCCATGATTCTATAAAAAAAAATAAAAAAATCCCTTGGAACCAGCTCATTTTTCCTTTTCTTCCCATATAAAAGCACTGGATGGATCTGCATTGCAAGTGAGTATCCCCACCTGTTAGAAATGTTTACATTTTTAATTAAAACGATTGTTTTTTATTAATGATGAGAAATGTCACATTCAGAATATTTTTGTCATAAGAGGGATAAATTCCTGCTCCTGGCAATCCTGTTGCTGCCCACTACCTGTGTCCAGGGTAAATTCAGTCCCTAATTTTCATTCCAACAACAATACATAACTCTGAGAGCAGTCCCTGATGGAGGTCATTCATATTCCTGAAATATCTTCCCACAGTAGAGCTGTCCCATGAATTAATGTCCCTTCTCCAGTTCCCCTCTGTTGTAATTCCTAGGGACAAAAATTCCCTGGGACCAGGGAGTTTCCTCACCCCAGAGTCCAGAGGGGAATTTCTGGCAAATCAGTGCCCTGGGAAAGAGATAATGGATGGCAAAGGGATTGGATCCTGTGGGATGGGCTATGCCAGGGGGGTCCCTTTTCCCTCGGAGACAATGATGTGCTGTAATTAGCTCATACTCTGTGAGTTAATTACAACAATTGGAGGTGCAGCTCTGAGCAGAGGCCAGCACTGGAGCAAGAGAGGATGCTCAGACCTACAGGTCTAGAGGAAACCAAGGAATTATCCTCTTGCCCTAAAGCCTAAAATTCCTGGAAGCTTATCTCCTTTGCTTATGCCAGCTGGACTTACTACCAACTGCAGCCTGGGTTGTAGTTTATTTTTCATTCCCGAGTTTATTTTTCATTCCTGAGCTCCTCACCCACAGCCCCAAACTCTCCTGGATCCAGGAATCTGAGCAGCCCCAACTCTCTGAGCAATCCCTGTTTAGGGCTGGGAAGCTGAAAACCCATGGGAGCTGAGTCCTTCTCACAAAGGGACTTCCTCAGCCAAAGGATGAACAGGGAGAAGCAAAATGAGCTTTGGAGGGATGTGCTTGAGAGAGCAGTCCTGATTATTAAAAATAGATTATTTCCCTTATGTCCATTAATAGCAATGCTCATGGCATGGATTGATCTTCCTGGGTTTCCTTTCTCTTTTAGTTCTGTGGCCTGCACAGGGAGATTGGGCAGGTTCACCCTCATTTCTGCTCCATCCCCCTTTTTGGCTCAAGCTTTGTGAGGACAACAGATCTAACAGTGAAAAGGCTGATTAAATAACCCTATGAGATAATGTTTTTAAAAAATTCAAAATGCTTATACAACCACCCTGCTGAGATCAGTTTGAAGCATGGGGCTGAAGCCAAGACTTCTCCTCTCTTCCCTGGGTGAGGAGTCGATGTCTCACGCAGGCAGGTGAGATCCCATCTCCTGCTGCCACACCTGGAAAGACACTGGGCTGTGCCATGAGAGCAGGCTGCTGGCACTGCCAGGCAGTGATATCATGGTGCTGTCACCCACCACGCCCTGGAATTACACAGGGCTTCCATTTAACTCTTTTTGGCACGAGGAAGAGAAAAGCTGCTTCCTACCATCATCAGCTGTGTAGGTATGGACTCCTGGGAACATCCCAGAATCCCAGGTTGGAGGGACCACAGTGGGTCACTGGTGCCACCTCCCTGCTCCAGCAGGGCCATCCCAGCCTGTGCTGGTGCCTGGGATTTCCTCCCAAGCGCAGGGGCTTTGTTCCCCAAAAGTCACCTTATTTTCAGAAGGTCTGACCTTTCTTGGCTCATTCCACTTTCTCCTTCCCTTGTGCTCTAAAACATTTCATCAACAAGGAAGATTTTTTTTTCCCCTCCTTATTTACAGCCCAGGAATAGAGTTCTCCATGGCCTTTCCAACAGGGAGAGATACAATCCATCCTGGAGAGACATCAAAAGGATGCCAGGCTGATTTAGGCTAATAAAGAGCATCATTGAGATAATAAGATTAAAGCTGACTTGTTCATGGTGTCCCTGCTGGAAACTGCTCCAGGATAGGGCTTCCATGTTCCTGGAGCCTTGGGAATTAGAGAGGAATTTTGCTGTAGCGCAAAAAGCATTGACCTGATTGTGCAGCCCTCCCACACCCAGCACTTCAGAGGTTCCTTGGGAAAGATCAGGATGCTGAAGTGTTCCTTGCTCATTTTCCCATCCCTGGACAGAAACAGGCAGCAATCCCCAGGCCAGTGGGAACATTGTGTTCATCTTGTCCCTGGAGAGATCCACAGGACACATTCCCAAGGGAGGGAGCTGGAACTGAGCTGGTGGGGAGGAAGAGAAGGGCACCACGTGGGTGAGTGTGACCAGCTCTCCCCCTTTGTTGGTCTGGTTTAGAATCTTGGAATGGTTTGGGTTGGAAGGAACCTTAAGGATCATCTCATTCCACCCCTGCCATGGCAGGGACACCTTCCACTGTCCCAGGCTGCTCCAAGCCCTGTCCAGCCTGGCCTTGGACACTTCCAGGGATCCAGGAGCAGCCACAGCTTCTCTGGGCACCTGTGCCAGGGCCTGCCCACCCTCACAGGGAACAATTCCTTCCTGATAGCCAATCTAAATCAACTCATTTTCAGTGTTTTAATTTCCCCTCATCCTGTCCCTCCAATTCCTGATGAAATCTCCTCTCCAGCCTCCCCTTCAGACTCTGGAAGGTGCTGTGAGGTGTCCACACAACCTTCTCCTCTCCAGGCTGAACATTCCCAGCTCTCCCAGCCCCTCCATAAGGTGCTCCAGTCCCTTTATCAATTTTCTGTCCTGCTCTGGAATTACTCCAGCAGTTCCATGTCCTTCTTCTGCTGGAAGCACCGCACCTGTGCCCAGTATTCCAGATCCACTTGCAGCATCCAGCTGCACGTTATCCCCAGGAAAAGCAGGACTTGCTGAGCCACCTCCATTCTTCTCCTCCTGCAGCACCATTTCCAAACAACTAAAACCTCCCACGAGTTCAGCGTCCCAAGAGTTAAATGTAGTCGTGGACTGTTGGAACAACAGAGGAAAAGATTCATTTATTCCAGGCTTTCTGTGGAATGGCTCTGGAATACACTCAGCAATTGAGGAAAAAGCAAAGTGCTCCCTTGGGAAGGTCTGGGAATGTGGATGTCCCCTGGGAGGATGCAGACAGGCTCTGCTGTGTTTTTGGGGAGGCTGCTGGAGCCCTGGGCAGGACAGGGAGTCTGGGAAGGAGCCTCGGGGCTGTGGGGCTGGCACTGCCCCATGAGGGACGTGTGGGGACTGTCCCCTGCCCAGCCCAGGGACACTGGCACGGGGAGCGTGGTGGGCCCTGTGCTGGGGCCCTGCAGCTCCCCCAGGCCTGGCAGGTGAGCACAGGAAGCACTGAGCTCCTGAGCTCATTTCCACCAGCACAGGGCTTCATTAGGAGCAAAAATAACTCGGGAAAACGGAGCCAAAGGCCTGTCATGGAGTGCCTCAGTCACTCCGGCCCTGGTGCCTCCCTTCCTGCACGGCCCTCAGCTCCTCCTGCACCACAGGAGCCACCTCTGGCACCTGGGATGGTTTCTATCACCCTGCTCCTGAAAAATCAGCCATCCCCCTCGCTAATTCCCATCAATGCTGTTTGCCTTTTGTAAAAGGAGGGGTTTTACACCAGAGAACGGGAGGAATGCTCCTAACCCAAGTGCTGTCCCCTGGTGTTATTCCTCCTGAGATCCCCGGGGCATTTCCTACCGTAGGACTGTTTGAATAAGGAGCTTTCCCAGCCCATTTCCAAATAAAGCCGTAGGAACAGCCAATTTTTCAGCTTGGTGGGTGAACAAAGAAAGCAGAGGAAAATTAATTAGCTCAGCCCAAGCAGAGCTGCATTTTCCCCTCTGTTGTTTTGTGAAACAGCGGTGACAAAGAGGATGAACTAGACCCAAACCAAGAGATTTATTTTGTCTGGGGATCATTGGGTCTTCTTTTTAACTTCTTTTCTAAAACATAGGTCACATTTCAAAAGGGAAAACCCGAGCAGTGATTCTGAAAGATGAGGCTGAAAGGCTTCTTTCAAGCTGTCAAAATGAAAAACTTCAGCACATTTGGGGGAAGGGAAATCCTTGTGGGACACAAACACACACAAAACCTGACCCAAAAATGTGTAAATCATTTCCTTCTTCCATAAACAGCATTTCCTCCTAAATTTTCAATCTACTGAGGACAAAATTCCACAGATCTCCTCAGCAGCGTTCCCCTGGATAAGGGCTAAATCTGAACAGAGGATTGATAGAAAGACAAGGAGATCCAGGGATAAAGATTCCATCCGAGAATTAAAGAACTCATGGCAGGAAATGAGTTTTGCTTCCAAGTCAGGTACTACTGAACTCCATGGCACAGCAAAGATCTTTTGATGTGGCTCCAGGAGTCACTGATAAGCAGGGAGGGTTATTTCTCACTCTACATTTCTGATAAGGAATGTCCACATGCTCCCCCCAGAGGAATTAAAACACAAGAAACCCAAATCTGGCAGGGCTTAGTTCCACTCTGTTGTGCTTGGGGAAAAATGGAGCAATTGAGCTCAGTCTGTATCCAGCAATTGATTAAGCTGTGCATAATTAATGAGCAGTGACAGGTTCCATGTGTTTTCTGAAGCGATCCCATTTCCTGGGGATGAACTCACAACTGGCTGTGCATTGCTCCTTCTTCTGGCTCACATTAAATATGAAATATTCATGGAAATATCAACTTTGCAAGGTTCTTCACACTGAAATGAGGGTTTAGAGCAGAAGGACCCCACCACCATCCAAGAAACCTTAAAAAAAGGTGGCTCAGCTCATGTTCCTCACTCAGGCTGAGGAAAGAACCTCAGAAGTCCTCATTTCCTTCACACCAAACATTCCCCAAAAACCTTCCTGTTTTCACAGTAACCATCCTGATTATCTGCTGGAAGGCTACTCAAAGTCTCAGATTTTATCAGAAATCCACCCAAGCTGGGGACAGCATTCCCAGCTGACAAATTCCCTTTTCACAACCTCGCAATTCTTGCAAACACAGCGGCTCCCTGGGAGAAGTGCCTCGAATATGATGCAGAATTTAAGGGTTAGAAAATAATAAATATTAGTGTGCAATGCACTAAGAAAAAAGCCGTGGTCTGACCACTTCCTCCCCTCAGGATGTGAAAACACATCCACCCAAGATGTGGGTGTGAAGGAGCTGTGCCCCTTTCAAGTCAGCCCTGGTGTTCCAGAAGCCCTGCAGTGACAGCAGGGGACAGCTGAGTCCTCAGTGCCACCTTCTCCCAGATGGATCCTCAGATGGGCCAGGCAGATTTGGGGGTGTAGAGAACACCTTGAAGGTGAGGTGTTGAGGCCTGAACAGTCACGCATGGGGGACATTTGCTGTCAGGTCCAAGCAAACTGGGAACTCAGCACTGCAGTGGGTTTGGAGCATTCCCTCCCACAGCTTTACTCCAAACCTCTTGGTCCCAATTCCTGCAGAGATTCCTGTTGGATCAGCAGCACCAGTTTTCCCCCTGTCACACCTTCCATATCCACGTCACTCTGCCAGTTTTTCCCACTGGGCTGGTCAGGGCTCAGCCATTGGGACCTCTCATTTCTGAGATATTCTTTATCCATCCAGGCTTTATCCTCCACCAACCAGCAGAGAGTGGATGGAGTGCAGGGATGCACAGGAAGGGGAGAAGCAAACCTTGAGGGACACTAGTCCAGCAAGAACCTGCAGTGATGCTGTGGGTGCTTAGACTGGGCTGAGGCTCTTCCAGCAGTGGAACCAGTCCAAAACTGCATCAGCCTGGAAGGGCAGGGCAGGGGGAACACTCTGAAACGGGAGCAGGGACTGGCAGCACATCCCTTTGTGGGGACAGAAACTCCCTTCCCCTCCCACAGCAGCCCAGGGCTATTGGGGAGGGTGTTGGGAAAGGATGTGACCTTTGGGAGAGCACATCCCAGCAGGGAAACTTTATTATTCCACAGCAGCTACAGCCTGAAGGAAGATTAAGTTGTCCCAGGGACAAAGCTGAGCTCTGCAGTCTCGCTGCCAGTGCTTTGTCAGGGCAGGGTTGGATTTAATGAGGGCTGACGAATAGTGATGGAATAAAGGGGCCAAAATGATCTTTGAGTACATCTGCATCAACCAAACGTGTCCCATCAGATACATCTGGCACATCAGGTGCTCCTGTGTCCCCCAGGTGGGATTCCTCCTTGGAATGGAGTGCAGAAGCAAAGAGTGGAGAGCTGGCCCAGAGATTGAAGTGGGGATCACTGGGCTGTGCAGGACACGGATCCAGCTCATGGAGCTCCGTGGCCGAGTGCCTGGTGTGACTCAGGCATGGTCACACATCCCCTGAGCTGCATCCTGAGAGCCTTTCCACACAAACTGGCACTGGAAAGCTGCTCCTTCCCCAGCAGCTGTTCTGGAGATGCCATCTGCCACCTCCCCACCTCTGCAGTGCCACCGCGTGTCCCTCGCCAGCAGGGCCGTGACTCAGCCCACCACAAACCAAGAATCCCCACGTTTGCTTTTGGTATTCATGCTCTGCAATCTTGTTTTCTACCCTTTTGTTTCCAGGATCTATTTGTGATGCCAGGGGAAGAAAAAAGAGGAAAAAAGCAGACTAATTTCCATCTTCTTGGGATATTTCCATCTTCCCACAGCCACGTCCTGCCACCACTCTGGTGTCTGTGAGAGTCACCTGAGCTCTGCAGGGAAAGGAAGAGGATTCTGAAGTCTTCAAGAAGAAAAAATCCTTCCCTGGGAGGGTGGGGAGGCCCTGGCACAGGTGCCCAGAGAAGCTGTGGCTGCCCCTGGATCCCTGGAAGTGCCCAAGGCCAGGTTGGAGCAGCCTGAGGGAGTGGAAGGTGTCCCTGCCCATGACAGGGGTGGCACTGGACGAGCTTTAAGGCCAAAATTCTAATTCTGTTTCACTGGTTTTCCCCAGTCAACCAAAATTAACCTGAATTCTCCCTGCAAGTCCTGGGCTCACTTCACTTCTGTCCCCATGTGCAGGAGAACCACCCCCCTCAGGAAAATTCCCTACAAAAACCACTGGAAATGGCCCCAGAGCAGGACTTTCACTGGCAAAGCACCATCCTTGCCAGGCCAGTGGCATCAGAAAGGTTTCATCTGCCCCAGTTGTGCCACACACCCTTCCCTCAGTGCCCTGCTCTCTGCTAAACCCCACCAGGGGTCTCAGAAAAGCTCAGTTTGGTTTTGGGGAGCTCACAGAGTTCTCAGCCTTCACAGTGCCAGCCTCCCTGATTAAGATAAACAATTTCTGTGACACTTTCCTAATTATGGAGAAGAGTTTCCTAAAGGGGACTGAACTCTCTGCTCTGCACTGATGGGAAAAGGAATAACTGACATAGCTGCAGCATTTTTCATACTGGAAGATCCAAAATCCTGCTGTAAACACAATCTGTGAGTGGGGATTGCTTTGCTCAGCACTGAAACACAACTTTGAAAGTGAAAAGGAGCAAGGGAAAGATTGTTTTGAGGGTTTAGGTCAGGAATTGGGAGGTTTCATAAAGAGGGCATTACAGTTTGGGGGAAGAATCACAGATTTGAGGACAATTCAAGCAGGTTGTGGCCCAGTTCCTCTTATGGGAAATGCAGAGCAGTTGGATGAACATCCTGTTTAGGATTTTGCCTCTCTGACAAACCATCAGAGCTCTTCCAAAATGGATCCAGTCTCGTCCCTCCCAAATCTCTCAGTAGATTCCCTTTGAGGATTAGAAACACAATCATTGGGAATGGCATTGCTCAGGAATGCTCTAGTTCAGGGAAATGCTCTTCTCCTCATCCATGGAAGAGGAACTCAGAGCCAGCCAGGAAAGCCCCTGATTCCCAGGATTTGCCCATCTGTGCCACCTAAACCAGGCAAGAGCTGCCAACACACCCAGCCCAGGGAGCTGTTTTTCCCAGCTCTCCCCTTTTCCCCAGCTCTGTCCTGGACTCTTGCACTGGGTTGAAGCTGTTTTCCAGGGGAGAAGAATAAACAGAGCTCTGAGGGACACTTGTGACTGTTTATTTGCCTGGTGCTTTTGCCTCCTTTCTTGGTCATGGTTGCAAGAAAACCTCTTCTTTTTTTTCAAACTTCAATAGAAAAACAAATTAATGGTTTCCTCCAGCCATGCTCTGCTGGCCAGCAAGAGCAGCTCTCACCCACAAAGTGGGGGAATTCTGACCCTGAAAAGACTGGGAACAGGTCCCTGGCTTTGGAGAGAGGATGGGATCAAACATAAGGAATTGGATCTCCAGGGTGGCTGCACAGCCAGGAGTGCCATCTTCTGCTTCACCCCCCAGTGATGGGCACACAGTCACAGAATCCTGGGATGCTGAGGTGGGAAAAGTTCTCCAAGTCCATCGAGTCTGAGCTGTGCCCCAACCCCAGCTCATCCCCAGCCCAGAGCTCTGAGTGCCATCTCCAGGGTTGGGATCCAACCCTCCCTGGGCACTTCCAAAGCCTGAGCTCCCTTTCCATGGGGAAATTCCTGCTGCTGTCCACCCTGAGCCTCCCCTGGCCCAGCCTGAGGCCATTCCCTCTCCTCCTGTCCCTGTTCCCTGGGAGCAGAGCCCGACCCCCCCGGCTGTCCCCTCCTGCCAGGGACTTGTGCAGAGCCACAAGGGCCCCCTGAGCTCCTTTTCTCCATCCTAAAGATCCACTCGGTGCAGAAGGAGTGACACATTCCAGGCAGTTCTTTTCCAGCTCTTCCCAGATATCCACCCTTCAACCTCTCTCCTCCAGCTGCTTCCCTGCAGTCTCTCCTGCACTGCTGGATTTCCCGGCCCATCCCTGCAGGCTGTCAGCATTAAATGTCTTTTATTTTCCCACCACTGACCCTCATTCCCTGGATCCCCACTCCTGGCTCATCCTGGGAGAACAAGTTCTTCCTGGCTGTTCTTCCAGCCGGGAGCTGCAGGGAGCGAACGCTGTGGACTGAGCTCCGTGCCCTGAACCTTCTCCTCTGACAGATGTTCCCTGGCTGCTCCTTCCCGCTCACCTCTGGAGCCAGGAGCAGCTGTCCACTCCCTCACCCTTACAGCTGGGAGTGACTCCATGAAAAATGGAAAAACACTGGATCAGGAGCAGATATCTGAGCTGTTTGCAGGAGTTTCCTCCCCACCTGCCTGGGGCAAGCAAAAATACAAAGCTAAAAGATGTTCCTTGAGCTGCTGGTCTGGGATTTGGGGATGTTTAACAATCAAGTGGATGGAAAGGAGGAGCTCTGTGGAGATCTGTGTGTTCTGATGGGGAAATGAGGCCAGGGCTGGATAGGGAATTCCAAAGCAGTGGGATAGGGAGGCAGAGAACATCCCCAGCTTTTGCTGAGGCTCCAGTGTGGTCACTCTGGTTCTTTCAACAGGGCTGTGCATTCTTCTGACCCTAAATGTGGCTGGGAACAGGACAGCGTCCTGTGGGTGCATCTCATGGCCTGTGTGGGATTTCAGCTGCACAACTGGAAGAGCTTTGTCTCTGTGGTGCTCTGGAAGGGAGTGAGCTCAGCCCAGGCTCCCCAGCTCCTGCACCAGCTCCCAGAATCCATTCAGGCTCCTCCATCCCTCCCCCCATTTGCAGGATAACAAACCCAGTGATTAACAACCCTCTGAGGATGTGTTTCTCCAGGGCAGCAAGAACTTGTAGTACCAGTGCAGAACCTCAGGCTGCTCCACTGGAGCAATCTGGAGATGAAAACTGGAGATAGAGAGATGAGCTGCCAGGCCAGGATCCAGAAGGACATCTGAGAAATCAGGCAATTCTATTCCAAAGGCATAACTTTTTGTGTTCTCACAGATACAAATATAGCTCCCAGAACAGGCTCTTCTCTGGCAGGGCTTGTCTATTTGGCTCATCACAGTAGTAGCCAGGCAGAGGATAAAGATCTTTGCTATCAACCCTTTTAGCTAAGAAATGGAGTTTAAATAAACCTTTTATAGACAAACATCTGGAGGAGGGTGGATGGAGTGAAACTGCGCTGGGAATTCACTCCAGCACTTCAGCAATTCACTTTCTCTCTCCAAGCTTTCACAGTGCTCTTGCTCTTCTTCAGGGGACATCATTTACAGTTTCTCCCCTGAATTTTCCCCAAGATTTTCTGAATGATTGCTCTGTAATAGGGCCACGGGGTTGATAAGAGGACTGGAGCACATTCCCTATGGAAACAGGCTGAAAAAGTTGGGGATATTCAGCCTGGAGAAGATTGTGTGGACACCCCTCAGCCTCTTCCAGTATCTGAAGGGGTTCCGAGGAAGCTGGAGAGGGACAATGCATCAGGAACTGGAGGAACAGGACACAGGGAATGGTTCACACTGAAAGAGGGGAAATTTAAGTTGGATATGTGGAAGAAATTATTTTCAGGTGTTTGGGAGGTCCATCTGATTAGGATTAACAGGATCTTTGTTGTTTGTCAAGCAATTTATCTTCCTGATTTACTTCTTAGGTCCAGTGGAATGCCAGGGTAAGCCAGGTCTTGGACCAGGAGGCCCCCACATCCCTCAGCTCTTCAGACCATCTGTTAAGACATTCTTGTGCAGTAAAAGCAGTGCCTGGTTATACATTTGAAATGTGCTACTGCCCAGAATATCTAAATGCAGCTTTGGAATTGCCCTTCTCCCCTGTTTATCTCTTTTCCCTTGAAACATCCCAAGCATGAAATCCCCTAGACTGGAACCCTTTCTGAACTCCCAGCCTGATGAAGCAGCTCTGTCCATTTGAGGCCATTCCACCTTGTCCTGTCACCCCAGGCCCTTGTAAACAATCTCTGTCCATCTTCTCTGGAGCTCCTTCAGGCCACAGTTAAGTCACCCCAAAGCTTCTTTTCTCCAGGCTGAACAATCCCAACTCTCCCAGGTCTAATCCCCAATTCCATCTTGGGCAAATTTTAGGGCCAGAGCTTTCAGCTTTGCCACCCTGAGGTCCTCTGAGAGAGTTTAGTGACAATCCTTATCTGTGGCTTGGCTCCTTCACCCTTTATAGCTACAAAGAAAACTGTCCTTTCTTGGCCTTTAGCCTAAACTTTGATGTCTTTCCAAGTGCTTTTCAACTGTGTTTTCATTTATGGACAGCTAAAACTTTCCCAGTGAAGATAAAGGGGTTTTTTTTTGTCAGTGTCACATATGTGGTTTGCTGTGAAGAATGTGTGAAAATGCCTTTCTCAGCAACCTTTGTGGGTCCCAGTGATCTGCAGACATCACCCTGAAAACTTCCTCTGCTGCATAAACAAAGCAGGAGGGATCAGAGCTGGAGGTGTCACATGAAACTTCATGCCTCACACCGAAAATCAAATGATAACCATGGTTTCTTCCCATGTTAACTCTGTAAACTTGTGAATTGATTTAACACCCCATGAAATACTCAGGGAAATACTCTCAGCTCATAAACCCAGCCTGGCCAATCACTGAACCAAGGCTTGAACTGTTCACAGCATTTCTTTCTTTGGTCACTTCAATTTGAGACAATTTCTTCATCTTTATGACTTGCAAAGAATATCCTGAAAAGTCCAGTTTGATGCCAAATAAACAACCTCATTTTTGGTTTATATTTGAGTTGCCAGTATGATTTCCTAAGATCTGGCTGTGCTTGGGCTGGATTTCATGTTTAAAATGATGTTTGACCTTAATAGATTCTTAAACCTTGCCAGCTCTTCACTGTTTATTTTCTTTTTTTCCCCCTTTTTTCCTCCCATTCCCCCATGGATGGAATTCCATGAGAACACCCTGCCTTCTACCCTTGGATTTTGGGAGCTTCTCCCCTGTCCCTCCATCACTGTGACCTCCCCTTTGAAGCCAGAACTATTCCTGGGGGAAAACCCTTTCCATGACGATGGATGTGATTGAGCTGTGAAGCAGCACAGGACAAAGGAAGACCCAGGAATTACTTTTATGTATAAATAATGTACTTTTGAGGGTGTTCTAAGGTAAACAGGCAGGGACTCTGTTACCCTTCAGCTCCTGGCTCACTCTTGAGACACATCACTGTGGAATAATCAATTTGTCCTAAATTTAATCTTTCCATCGCTGCCAGGTCGAGTGGAGCTTTAATCCTGAAGGAGCCAGGAGAGTTCTGCAGAATCCTCCAGGAATAAACACACAGTAGTGGGCATCCCTCTCCCAAAGTGCTTTTCTGGAATGCCAGGACCCTGGGGGAACCAGAGCCCTGCACATCAGCTGCAGGCTGAGCAAAAGCCAAGAACCTCAGCTTTCCATCCTTACTCCACCTCCTCCTCCTTTGCACACCTTTCCATGTGTGTCCAGACCTTGGAGGAGAAGCTGCTCTGAACCCAGACCAAGCTCATCCCCGTGGGGAGGGTCCTGAGGTGGGGAGCAGGAGAGGGAGCAGTGCTCCCAGAAAAAGGTCACTGCCATTCCCAGGACACTTTCCTGCCATTCCACCTCCTTGGTCTGTGGGAGCAGGGCAGCCTGGCACCTGCAGAGAATTTTGCTTTTCCATTTATCTGCCAAATGAAGCCCAAATCCCTTTCTCCACCTTTAATCAAAGCATTTTGAGAGAATTTCCTAGTTAATACACACAGCCACTTATTGGCTCTGTCTCCTCCTCAGCTGGAGTTAATTCGGAGAATAATGGAGGAACTTTATCTATTAATTAAAAATAATGACTTTATAAACTGGCAGATGTGTTAAACTTCAAAAGACCTGCCTTGAAGCCCAATAGGAACAGGCAATTTGCAAGCTGGAATAATAAAGGAAATTGCCTTGGAATGGGTTTATCCTTCGAGATGAAATCCTCTCCAGCCATTAGAAACTGCAAAGGGAATTAATTGTGGCTGGTAGTCCTTAGATTAACCACATTTAGCACCCTATTTCAGAGGTGTGAACACTTCTCTTGTACCAGGAAAAACTGGGAAAGGGCATTTTCCCCCTCCAAGGTAAATTCACAAAGAAGCTGTTGCAGCGATTCCCATTTGTTTTCTTCCCAATTGTTTCCAGATTGCAGCTGCTCATTTTGCAAACAGAAGGAGTCCAGCTGGATGCTTCATGCTCCTCACATCCCCAACAGCAATAAAAGCTCTGCTACCTTTAATGTCACAGCAGAGAACAGCAAAGCCACACTTTGTTGCCCAGGAGCGCTCATGGATGGTTACACGGCCTCACCAGAGCTTTGGAGATGATAAAAACTTGGAAATGGGCACTAAATCCTGGAAAAATTGCTAGAGCACAATATAAGATCTAAAAGTATTGGAGAGCATCCAAAGGAGGGACACGGGGATGGGAAGAGTCTGGAGGGGCCATGAAGGAGCAGCTGAGGGCGCTGGGATTGTTCAGCTGGAGGAGGCCAAGGGGGGATTTTTCAGGGTTTGCAGCTCCTGGGACAGGGACAGCAGCCAGGGAAGGGCTGGAGCTGGGCCAGGGGAGGTTTGGCTTGGATTTTGGGAAAGGTTCTTCCCCCAGAGGGTGCTGGCACTGCCCAGGCTCCCCAGGGAATGGTCCCGGCCCCAAGGCTGCCAGAGCTCCAGGAGAGCTTGGACAGCGCTCCAGGGATGGAGCTGGGATTGTTTGGGGTCTGTGCAGGGCCAGGAGCTGCCCTGGATGATCCTGTGGGTCCCTTCCAGCTCAGGAGATTCTGGGATTCTCTGATTTTCACATGGGTGACACAGACAAGCCCCAGAGCTGCCTGCAGCCCTCCAGGTGTCCTTCCCACTGTGGGGAGAACAGGAGAATGCTTTGGGGTTTGGAGGGACAGCTGCACTGGGCAGAGCTCTCATTGCTCACTCTCCTGTTAAAACAGAAACATTTCCACAGATTAGACAGCAAAACCATTGGGTGAGATGTTTTCTTCCCACTGCCAAGCACAAGGGGTGGCAAATATTGACTCCAGACTCATCAGGCCTCCAGGAGAAAAGTGGAGAGAAAAGTGTGGCCTGTGCTCTGGGGCCTGCAGGGTGACACCCTGAATTACCTGTGGCTCACTTGGTGGCTGGGAGGGCACAGATTATTTAGATTATTTGGATTATTAGCTCCTGGATTTTCTCAGAGCTGCCCCAAACCTGTCCCAGGTGCCCTGTCCTGAATCCCCAAGTGTCCGTGTGGAAGCTGCTGGACACCTGTGAGGAGCTGGCTGTGTGGTGCTGGCTCTCCTCCTGATTTCCAGCTGCCACTTCAATTAAAAGGAGCTAAAAATACCCAAATACTCTCCTGATAGCATTTTCCATCGAAGCAGGAGGAGAGGGATGCTCTGCAGGCATGAATGAGGTTGTATTTAGGTTGTGTTTATTCGGGCAATGAGGGAAATCTGGATTTCTTGCCCTTGAAATGATGAGTTCAGGAAGTTCTTTGAGGGACAGGCAGGATTTTTTTCAGCTGGGGATGCATCAGGCATCCAAACAAATAAATATGAGAGCCCAGGCAGGCCCTGTCCCCACCCTGCCAGTGACACCAGGACAGCACAGGAGCTTGGCCAGCGTGGTGGAGCAAGGCCTGCCTGCTCAGATCTGCGTGTTCCACCCTCCTGACAGCTTTACAACACAAACTCCCTCCTGCAAACCTGGGAAAGAACTCATCTGCTGTTTGCTGCATCCTCCCCACCTCCTGCTCTCACTCATGATTTTAGGAGTGTGAGTTCACAGCAGTGAGGATTGAGCCTAGAGATGGGATCCAGCTCAGGGAAAAGCATCAGGATCTTTGCAAGTCTGTCAAATTTGGGATCAGAGGAGGGGAAAGAAACCTGCAGTCACCTCCCACACCTCTGCAGGAGGCACCTTTCCCCTCTCCTTTGAGAAATCTGTGCTTGTCTGGAGAGCTTTAGCCAGGTTTATCCTACACTTCTAAATGAAGGGGTTTTGTGTTGCACACCTGCATTGGGCAGAGCTCGCTGCTTCCAGCCTGGCAGTGATGGGCAAGGAGAAAACCAGCTGGAATGTCCCCTCAGGATTTGTGGCAGGTTCCCTACAGCACCTTTCCCTCAGCCCTGCTGTGAAATCCATGTTCTCTGCATGGAAATCCCAGCCAAAGCCCCTGGCTGCTACAAACCCATGTGGGTGATTTAGGTGTGATTTGGTGTGAGAGTAAAACAGATGCTGAAAGCATTTTGTTCTTCTGAGAGCAAAAATTTCTCACAAAGCCACTCTTGTTGGGTGGAAAGAGAAGGTATAAGAACTCCTCCTCAGAAGAACCAGAGGTTCAAAACAGAAATGGGGGAGTCTTGCTCTTGAAAGTTACTGTGACAAAAAAAATCCCAAAGCAGACGGGGAATATTTGGGTACCCGTCAGCCTCAGCCTCCCAACACCTTCCCACCCAGGCCTTGGTCCCACTGCAATCCAGTGAATCCAGTTGGGAAATTTGTTTGTGTCCCAGCCTGGAGGAGGGGACAGCACCTTCAGGAATGGTCAGGGAATGGAAAGATATCGAATGCCCCCCCAAAAATAGCAGCTATTCCACAGCCCAGAGCTTGGAGGTCCTGTGTGGATAAAAGCAGAAGGGAACAGCAGCATATGGTGAAGTGCCTGATGCCAAGTGGAATTTTTCCAGGCATGTTTGAGGACCTCAGGTTGAAGTGCTGCTCCCAAGGCCTCCCTCAGAGCTTATATTTAACCAGGCTGCATTTGCTGGCAGCCAGGGTGGCCAGCACCCAGCACATCACCCTTCTCCCAGAAAAACCTCTTTAAAGGCCTGGAAGAGGATTCTGGGGCAAAGGCAAGAAATGGTAAGAAAAAAGGAAAGCTCAAACATGGTTTCCTGCTTACAGTGGATGTCACACCCAAGGCAGTGCACAGGAGCTTCAGGTGCCTCCAGCAGCTCTCCCAGACATCCACAAGCTATTCCTTGGACAGAATAAAATATTTTTTCTTTTCTTTCCCCCTGGAGCCCTTCCCCAGCAGCAGGAATGCCCAGCTGGAGAGCACAGCCCTGGCTGCTCACCTCAGTCCCAGCAGGAAGAGCACCCAGCTTATCCAGGGAGCATCCCTGGGGTTCCCAGCCCCATCCCAGCCCTGCAGGAAACCTGCAGGAAGCTTTAGGATGTATGGGCAGCAGGCACCGGGCTGCAAAGGGCTGCCTGGATTGCTCAGGCTTTGAGCACCATCTCCTGTCCTGTTGGCTCGGCTCCATCCAGGTGCTGGGGCAAACTCCGAGGAGCAGATTCCTCTGCTGGCCTCGGTCCATAAATCCCACAACCACGAGATAGCATCATGCTTTCCAGGCCTGGATAAAGAGCTTTTTAGGCTTCTGAATTCCTGAGCCTCTCCACACGGTGTGAGGCCAGGGAGACAGATTGACCTCCAGGCTTTTATTGGGAGCCGCTTCACTTCATCCAGCTCGGAAGTTTTATCTTGTCTCTCCTCTGAAGGAGCTCTGTGCTGTTTTCCTTTCAGGACTCTGGAGTGATCCAGTCACCAGGAGCTCTGGCATGTTTGGCAGCAGTGAGAGCTTCAGCAGGGAGGCATTTTCCTGGAGCTAAAAGCTCCTGCCTGTAACGGGACACTCAGCGCTGGCGGGGTCACTCTTGACGTCAATGGCACTCGCTGGCTCCTGTCCTGGGGGATATCGATGCACAGGCACCCCTTGCCCTCACTTTCCCCCTGCTTGGAAGCAGGAGACACCTCCCTGCAGGCCCATGTGCCATCTGCCACCACCCTGGCTCCTGCTCGGGCTCCTCAGGGGCATCCCACTGGTGAATATTCCCAAATTCACATCCCCTCCCTAGCTCTACCAACACCAGGATCTGCCTCCAATAAAAATGTCCCAAGAGCTCAACTTCTGTCACTGTCATCAAACCCCACAAAGTCTGGAGACTCTTTTCCCCCACCAACAGCAAATTGTGTCCCTGTGGGTCCTCCTCAGTGCCTGGCAGCAACACCAGCACTGGAACCACTACGCTGCTGCTCCTAGCTGGACTGGGAGAGGGCACAGCTGGACTGGGAGAGGGCACAGCTGGACTGGGAGGGGCACAGCTGGACTGGGAGAGGCACAACTGGACTGGGAGGGGCACAGCTGGACTGGGAGAGGCACAGCTGGACTGGGAGAGGCACAGCTGGACTGGGAGAGGGCACAGCTGGACTGGAAGCAGGGCTGGAGCTGGAGCTGAAGCAGAGGAGGCTGCTGGGATAGCCCTGCTGAGCATTGTAGTGCTTCTCTCACTCCCTCAGACTGAAAATCTCACCCCATGCTGCTTTTACACCATCACACCTTGCTGAGACACTGAGTTCCCCTGCACTGGATTTGTTTCCAGCCTCCCAAATTGGGAATAATGTTGCAATTGTCCCTACAGTTCCATGTGGTCTTGTCCTCCTTTCCATAAATATTTTTCTGCTTGTCCCAGACTATGAAAGCTGGGACTGTTTGGTGATTTTTTAAAGGGATCAGAGCTAAACATGTTGATAGGGGTGATGTGTGTTGGGAAGCACAAATTCCCTGGAGAAGCCCACTCTAATCCTGGGGAAAACCACTTAGCAGTGCTATAAATGAAACAAAATCTGTTCTGATTTTATTTGAAAACAAAAAAAATAATACAGCTCACACAGCGAATTATTTTGGGGAGTAATAATTGCATAATCAGGGCTAAAAGTGGATATTCTAAAAAGAAATGTGTGGGGTAATGCTGATCATTACCGGAAAAAATAGCAGCACATGCTTGGGGAGCTCAAGCAGGGGAAAACAGAGAGCCCCCAAAATAGCAGCTGTGAACCAGGTTGTATTTTAAACCTCCTGGGAGCCAGAGCAGAGGGCCAGGAGCCAGGGACACGTGGGATCTGCACTGGGACAGGGCTGTGCTGCAGATCCCCACTCACAGCAGCGCACAGGAGCCCTGGGGTGGCAGCAGATGTTGTCCATGCCAGGGGTGCTGAGCCAGCAGAGCTTCTCTCTGCCCACTTTATCCCTGTTTACCACCAGGGAGCCAAGCAGGGTCAGCAGGATGGCACAGAGGACACCTGGTCTGAGACAGAATAAAAAAAAAAGGAAAGAAATACGATCCAGGGATTTTTCACCCCTTCTAGATTTGGAAACACCACGTGATTCTTAATGGTCCACTGTAAGTTATTACCAATCACCTCAACAGGCAGAATGGGAAAATGAGGAGGAAGGGGCACTGTTTTACTTCAATCTACTGCAGGGACCTAAAGCTCATCCCATCCCAACCCTGCCATGGGCAGGGACACCTTCCACCATCCCAGGCTGCTCCAAGCCCTGTCCAACCTGGCCTTGGGCACTTCCAGGGTCCAGGGACAGCCACAGCCTCTCTGGGCACCCTCATAGGGAGGAATTTTATTCCAAACATTCCATCTAAACCCTGCTCTCTGTCAGTTTGATCCATTTCCCCTTGTCCTGTCACTCCAGGCTCAACACAGCTGTGCTGTGGGGGAATAAATGGCAGAACACTGGGCAACAGCTGGAGGCAGCCCTGGTGTCTGCGAGGGTTTGGTGGCTGCAGCAGGGTGCCAGCTCTGCCCTCTGTGTGCAGCACAGCCACAGGGACGTGGTGACACTCATCTCTGGGCCCAGTCACTCACCTGAGCAGTGAGCTGGACCTGGCCACATCCATCCTGGCCATAAAATAAAAGCCTGACTGTGTCCCTGTCCTTCCCAGAAAGCTGCTCTCAGAGGAGAGCATTCCCACCACAGCAGGAGCAGTGCCAGCACTAAACCGGGCATGGGAACAAGGAGTTCTTCCTGTGATGGGTGGATGGAAAAGCAGGAAGAGCAAGGTGGAACATTGCTGCAGCCCCCAGTGCTGGTGGCAGATGTCCAGCCCTGGTACACTGGCTGGTTTGTTCAGTGCCCTGCATGGAGAGCAGGCTGCTGAATAGGCACAGTCAGCCTGCTCTCCTGGCAGCTGGGCTGGGGACTGGGGGCAGGACAGTGACAAATCCTGCCTGGCAAGACCCACAGGAGACAGGACTTGTTGTGATGGCTGGATAATCAGCGTGGCACAGGAGGTTCTGCCCAGCATCCATTGCTGGGATGGAGTGACCTCCCCTGATGAAAGGCCCTTGCTTAGGCCCAGGCAGCAGCTCTGGCTCACTCAGGAGCTGAATCCCTCTCTCATTTCGCATTCAAGTGCTGGAATGGATTAATAATGGCAGGAATTAAATGCCAGGTTGTTTTCTGTGGGCCTGGCTTGCCCTCACCCAGCTGTTTACATTGACTGCAGCACCTGGCACAGCTCAAGCCCTGGAAGGTAAAACACAGCCACAGTCAGGGGCTGCCTGTCCCATTCCCTGGCCTTGCTTCATGTGCTTGGCCCTGACACCAAATTTCCAAGCTGAATTTGACAGGAAAAGGGGAATGGCCTCAACCTGCCAGAGAGTAGAGTTAGATGGGGTGTTAGGATGGATTTTTTTCTTGTGAGGGTGGGCAGGCCCTGGCACAGGGTGCCCAGAGAAGCTGTGGCTGCCCCTGGATCCCTGGAAGTGCCCAAGACCAGGTTGGATGGGTCCTGGAGCAGCCTGGGACAGTTGAAGTGTCCCTGCCATGGCAGGAGTGGCACTGGATGAGCTTTAAGGTCTCTTCCAACCCAAACATTCTGATTCTGTGAAAAGGAGGTGGAAAGGTCTGTGGAGGAGCCTCTCCTGCAGGGCTCATCCCATTCCCCACCTCCTGTTGATTATTTCAGGCATTTCCCCTCAGCTCCATCCCTGTGCTCACCTGCAGTGGGAAGGAATCCGGGAGCAGTGGGATGCAGCCACATCCTCAGTGGCCCCACAAATGCTCTTTTGTGCCTCCACTCTCCACCTGCACAGGCAGCAGAGCCCCAGGGCAATGACCAAGGCCACGCCAGCACCAAAACCCAAATCCTGGGATACAGCTCAGTGCCATTCACCAGTGACCTGCAAGGCTCCACATCACAAGGCTGAGTCTGGGGTGAATAGGGAAATCAGCTTTTAATTTCTAATTGGAGGAAAAGATTCTCTGGCATCGCTTTGAGAAGGAACAAAAACCCTGCAGTGTTCATTTACACACCGCCCTTCCCACGTGGTGAGTTCAATGAGAGGAGCCTAATGATCCTTCCTCAAAGTGCAGGAATTTATTTTACACATCCCACGGAGCTGGAAGGCAGAGGAACACACACTGTGGGGTCTCGAAAGGTCTTTGAGACAAGCTGGGGAGGGACAGCCCTTCCAATCTGTTGTTCCAACTCTTGGGAATGTGGGAGCTCCTCGAGGCCAAAGTGTCCAGGAGCAGAGCGGCTCTAAATGAGCAATTCTGCAACTGCAAATAATCTGTGGTGAGAAACAGCTGGTGAATTACCAGCCCTGCTCCCCACGGCCCAGGGGAAGCTGGGCAGGACAGAACGTTCATTTATTGGCACAGCCCTGCTGTTTGCTTTTCATTTCATCCCACTTTCACAACCAGCCTTGTTTGTGGCTCGCTGGGGGTGCCATATGCCCCTAAAATGCCACCACACTTCATTAAAACATGAGTGGAAGAGTGAGAAGCCAGCTGCCAACTCCCTTGGGGTGAGAGGGCTCTCGTTTGCACAGGAGCCAGGCTCTGCACGGAGTGAAAATTCAATATTGGGCTCTTGGGATTGTTTGTTTTATGGCTTGGAAGGTGCCAAGAAAGTCTCCTGCCTTCAGCAAGGGATGTCAGGGGGACAGAAGGATGAAGGGGAGGTGCAGTGCTCTGACCCTGCCTCTGTTGGAGTGTGACATTCTCCCTCTTACTCCCTCTGAGAATAAAGCTGGGCTCCCAAATACAATAAAAGTAGACAAATAAAGCTTAATTTCACAAAAAGAGGTGTAAATAGGCACATGTGAAGCTGTGCTCTGCTGGGGTTACCTTCAGGCACTGCACACCAGGACTCTGCACTTCTAGGCTTGGCCCTGGTGTTAATTTGCCACTAATCAGCAGCTCTGGCCACATTTCCTGACTGCTCCCTGTCCATTTTCCCATCAGCAGCAGCAAAATAACAGCGTGGAGCACTGAGAGGTTCTTTGTTAATTCAGGTTCTTCCTGAGATCCAGTTTTATTGCCTGTTTATTGCAGAATGATGGAATGACCTGAGCTGGAAAAGGATCCTCCAGTTCCACCCCATGGCAGGGACACCTTCCACCATCCCAGGCTGCTCCAAGCCGTGTCCAGCCTGGCCTTGGACACTTCCAGGGATCCAGGGGCAGCCAAAGCTGATGGGAAAAGGATGGAAAGGAACCCAAAGGCAAAGCTGCCTTCCCTGTCAGGAACATTGTGTAGGTGTTTCAGAGTATTCTCAGGAGGAATTTCTTCCCAGAAGAGTTTCCAGTGAAGGGAATCCATCCTGCAAACCACTCTGGCAGGAGTTTCACCAGCCAACCCCATTTGTAACCACTGACAAAAGTGTATTTATCCCATAAATTCCCTGTAAAATACCTATAACAGAGCCTGGGCTGTGCAGGGAGTCGCTGATGCCCCTAAAAACAGCTCAGCCTGGCCCAGAGGGTTCCTCCCTTGTCCTCTGTCCTTGTTTCTTCAGGAGGATCACTGGGAACACCCTAAAAACTCAAACTGCACAGCAGGAAAAACCCCAGAGAGGGGAGGGGGAGGAAGGAGCAGAGAAAACCCACCAGTGGAGACACAGAGAGGATAATGCTGAGCAGATAAATAAAATCACTTCCAGCCCATTTCAAGAAGCAGCAGAGAGCGAGAAATTACAGGAGGGGTTGGGATGTTTCCACCTCTCTCCTGCAGGGAATGAGGAGAGGATAAACAGAGGATAAACCTGACCCTTTATCACAGTTATCTGCAGGGAGGGGGTGAGATCAGCTCCAGTATGGGATGGGTGCCTCCTCAAGCTTTGCATTTCTGCCATGTCCAGGAGGTTCCTGACCCCAATCCCTGTGAATTTTTTGAATTGCCGTAATAAAAATCCCTTCTTTGCTGAAAATACTGAGAGGAATTGAATAAACCTCTTGAGTAAAGTGGATTTATTGCCTTTATTGAGTCAGGGGATCCAGAGGGACCTTCAATCCTCCTTTTTCCTTTTTCCTTCCCATCTTTTCCTGCCAGAGCTGCCCCATCCCAGATCCCTGGAGAGACCAAGGCTGGGAAAAAGGCTCTTGGGGGTGCTTCTGAATCTTTTTTTTTTTTTTTCCTTTTTCCCCTTGGAAGGAACTTTCTGATGGTTGATTTTTTTTTCCCCCAACAATTTTTGAGCTTCTCAGCATCCACGTGGCCCAAGCAGATTTGGTATCCTGGGAACTCCTGGCAGTTATTGACAGAAAATGCTGTTCCAGCAGAGGCTGATGATAAAGCACAGATGGGAACAGGTAGGAGCTGTCTGTAAACAATTATTGGGTGAAAAGCCTGTGCTTACAGCAGAATTTGAGACTGAAACAGCTGAGACTTGAAGATGATGCTGTGGGAATTGTTTCTCAGGAATCCTCTTCTCCAAAAAAGGCTGAATTCTTCAAATCCTAATCACTGAAGTTGAGGTGGGGAAAAAAAGCATTTTGATAAAGTCAAACCTCACATTTTTAAAAGTAGACGTTCTGTTTAGGAGCTAAAACCAAAGTAATTTTAAATTTGATATGTTAAATTTTAAATATTTAAATGTAGTTTGTTTTTGCAGTTGACCTTTTCTTTAAAAAACATAAAGCAAAATAAGAGGTTTTTTTGTTTTTTAAAATAAAAGAGGCTTGAAGGTGTTAAATTATCCAAGATGGAAGCAAAATGAAAGGTTTTGAGTTGAGCTAGAATAATCTTTTTCTTCAGTCTGAGACCCTGGACATGCTTTGGACCATTCCTGGGTGGGGTTTGGCCAGCAATTCTCCATGACTCCAGAATTGTTTGGGTTGGGAGGGACTTTAAAACTCATCCCATTCCACCTCCCTGCTGTGTCAGGGCCACCTTCCCCGGCCCAGGTGGCTCAAGCTCCATCCAAGCCCTGATGTTTTGGCAGCTCCCAAAGGAGTCCTGGTGTGAGATCCAGCACGTCCAGGAGATGGAGCTCGGCCCGAGAGCCCCAGGGTGCTGGACAGGGCTGGACACACGCAGAGAACCCTCCTTGCAAGGAGCTGCTGACCCTGAAGTCATCCCTGAGCTCTCCAAAGCTTGGATGAGGAGCTGAGCTGAGTTATTCCCTTCCCACTCGCAGCATCCAACCTGGAAAAGTTCGTGGAACATCCAAACCAGGAGAAGTCCTTCAGAAGGGCCCTGAGCTGTAGGGAAAGGCTCTCCCTGCCCTGGGATGCTTCATCCTGATAGGAATGATGGGTTTGTCTTTACAAACGAGCTGCTGGTAAATAAAATCAGCACTGAGAGATAAAAGAAATAATGGGAAGGATTCCACTGACTGATGAATGGAAAAAAATATATTTGCCTTTCCAAACAAACTGCAGGTTTGCTGGTAAATGAAATTGGATATTGAAAGATGAAAGAGACAATGGGGAAACACCATAAATTCCATAAGAATTAAAAATTAAGAGGGAGGGTTCTACATTAGAGGGAATCTTAGGTGTCAGGCATTCTGGGGAGTCTGTGCCTCTCAAGTACCTCAGGCAGTGGGGAAAGAGAGAGGGACACGGCCGGGAAATTGGGATAAAAAGGAGATAAAAATTGGAGAGACCCCAGGGGAATGGTCCATGGCCTCTCCCTTTATTGGAATAAAGTTACAGGACTCCTCTGTCTCCTTTTTGGACATAAACCCCTGGTGTTTGTGGATTCATTTTCCTGACAATCCCAAGCAAAGCTGAGCTTTTCCCACTCTGGGAGCTGGAGAATGGAGCTGTGCTCCCTGGAAAACCACGTGGATTTATGCTGGTGCTCCAAGAATGCAGGCACTGCCTGGTTTTTTGGGATTTAGAGCTCAGCAGAGGCTGTGGGCTCTCCAGCAGGAGTTTGGGTACCAGGAGAGCACCCACGAGGCTGCACAGCCCCACAATCCCCTCCTGGCTGCATCCAGCCTGCATTTCCTGGAAAACAGGGAGCACAGCCCTGCCAGACACACACACCTCATCCTTCTCTGGAGAGCCAGCAGAGGAAAAGAGATCTCCTTCATTTTTCCTGCCTTTGGGCTGGGGGAAAACGAGGATTTCACAGCTGGTGAAATCCAAAACCTTTTAGGGCCCACCCCCTGTGGGGTGGGCAGATGTGTAGCACCGAGGTGGCCACAACCCCACACTGAGGAGAGGAATTTTAGGGTGATTTTGGGCCACTGATGCCAGGCCCTGAGCAGTCACAGAGATTTATCAGGGCATGGTCACCATGAGCTCGGGAGAGTGGCAGAAACTGCTCCAAGGCTTCTGGACAAGCAACAAGAGGAGCTGGTTGGCCCTCAGATGTTCAGAGGAAAATGAATTATTTTGAAATACTTTGAAATCCTTGTGCTCAGCAAGGCTGCAGTTCCCAGCTGGGAAAGGGGAAGAGCAGCCCCTGCTTTGGGGGAAGGAATTGTCACCTGCAGGTGACCCCAGGTGAGCTGTGGTGGTCACACCTGAAGGATGGGGTTATCCAGAGGCACCTGGACAAGGAGAAGGGAAAGGATTCTGCCCCTCTGCTCCACCCTGGATCCAGCACAGGAAGGACATGGAGCTGCTGAGCTGGTGAGGAATGGATTTGGCCTCCTGTGAGCTGAAAATGGAATTTTTCACTCCCTGGGGAACACAAATTGGGATCCATAGGCAGACAGCTCAGCATGGCCAGTGCACACAAATCCTGAGGATGCTCATCTCCAGGGCAGGACTGGGATGGGACCCACCTGGATTCTTCTCTTTTATCCCCTCAGCCAAACCCTAGGGCAGAAATCTGCTTTTTTTGTTGTTTTTTTTTTCTGAGGAGTTGGGGTTTGGTTTTATTTGCAATTGTTTTCCTTGGCCATTAAGCCAGGCAAGGGAAATGCTCTGCAGCCTGACACAAAGCCACTCCCTCCTGCTTTTAAACAAAATGTCAGCAGTGAATAAACAGGAAAAAACCTCTCCTGCTCAGCAGAGCCTTTCCCAGGGAATGTCTCCTCTGGACCTGCTCTTGGGAGCTTGGAAACGCTGAAGGTGTAAAAATAGCACCTGCAGAGTCAGCAGCCAGCCCTGCTCCTGGACAACTTGTATGGCTTTTTTTTTCCTGGGCCTTATTTATTTTCCAAAACCTGTTCCAAGCTCTCTGGAAGGAAGTGGGGACTCTCCCTGGCCACCTCAAGCCTGTGAGATCCTGGACAAGATTCCACCTGAGCCAGCCCTGCTGCTGCAGGGAACAAACCACAAAAATGGATTTTCTGGGGAATTGAGGTCCTGGAATATTTCTAGGGAGAGATTCTGAGGAAAACCCAGTCCTCAGCAGAGCCAAAACCCCCAAAGCCAGCTCAGAATGTCCCCAAAATCCCCTCCCATCCCTGCTGTGTCTGGGGTGCTCCAAAGTCACCCTGTTTTCTCTTTCTCTTGTTGGGTTTTTTTCCTTCTTCTGTTTTTGGGGTTAAAGCCAGGTGAAAATTGTCAGAAATAGAGGTGGAAAGGATTTTTTTCCCTCATGGAGAACACATCCAGGTTTCCCAGTGATCTTTTTGCTCTCTGCAGGGTGCTGTGGAAAAGGAGGAGGATGCTGGGCTGCAGGGAAGGCTAAAATCCAACCTGGGATGGATTTGATCAGCAAATCCCTCAGAGAATCCTATCCCTGGGCATTCCCACTCCAAACCACCACAAGACCCGCTACATTTTAACACTTTCTATCGCCTCCAGGCTGCTGGAGTCCAGGCACGGCCGAGAGGAGCAGGGAGCAGCCCCAGGCTGCGTTTCCCGAGTCTCACACCAAGACTGAGCAGAAAATCCCAACAAACACCATCCAACCCAGGCTGGATGTGCCAGCTCCCGCTTTGCTGTGGCACAGAGCAGGAATACAAACGGGGAGCAGAGAGAGCCCATCACCAAGGGGAACAGCCTGGCCTCTCACAAGGCATCCCCAGCAGTTCCTCCTGCTTCTGGGGCTGAATGCTGCGAGTTCCCTGGCGGTGTGAAAGAAGGAAAGGACATGCCGTGTGATGAGCTCCCGTTCCCATGCCAACAACCCTCCAGCACCACAAAGGACATTCCCTCTCCTGTCCAGGTTTTAGCAGTGCCTCGCTAAGCCCTGCTGCTGGTTTTGGGGACACAGAAATCAGCCAGCGCTCCTGGAGGCTCCGAGTGCGAGAGGCTGGGATCTGGCACATAAAAACACAAAGACGGGTTTAAACAAGCCCAGCTGAAGTGGCACAATCTGTCAGTCCCTTATCTAAGGCAGCCCTTCTATTTTTGGCTCTTTGCTGTACCATATTTTGTCTGTGTCTATTGTACTTTTTGGCAGCAGTTCTCCAGCACCAGCTCCAGCTCCTTTCCTAACAATGCTGGAGCAGATGACATCCCCCATCTCTGCCACCGGGGTGGATTGGGTGCTCCTAAATCCAGGAATAACGTGCTGAGGGGATGGAATTCAAAGTTTTGAAGCCCCAATTCTCTGACACAAAGTCTGGCACAGGCAGTACCACGAAGTGCTCAGAAAATGAGACGAAGTCTCATCAGACAAAATCTGTCCTTGCATCCCCACGTTCTCCATCAACTGCAGCTCCTTTCCTAACGATGCTGGAGCAGATGACATCCCCTATCTCTGCCACCAGGGTGGATTGGGTGCTCCTAAATCCAGAAATAACATGCTCAGAGGGTGGAATTCAAAGTTTTGAAGCCTCAATTCTCTGACACAAAATCTGGCATGAGGAGTACCAGAACATGCTCAGAAAATCAGACAAAATCTGCCCTTGCATCGCTTTCTTCCCAGAGCCATCCCTTTGCTGGTGACACGGGGATCTGCAAGAGCTCCCACAGACCCAGACATGAGGAGAGAATCATTATTCCTGTTTAAACCAACGTGGTTTTACCATAGCAACTCCCCAAGAAGGAATCAACAGCTTCTGAGCAAACAAACACTTATTAAAGCACCCTTCTGAAATATTTATGCTTTGCTCCCCAAAGCCCACTAAGTGCACGGCACTGCCTGGCTCCAGGAGTGGCAGGAGAGCCTTTTCTCTGCTGCCTGGCAAAGTGGAAAAACCATTCTTCAGCACGGTGTTTATCAGGCTGGGAGCTGAGGCAGCTCCTCACAACGTGACTGGAAGGAACTGGGAGATGGAATCAGCTCCAGCAGGGAACAGCCTGGCCTCGGGCCTCCCCTCAGGAATGGGAAAGGAGGAGAAATGCAGGAGTTTGGGAGGATTCTGCACAGGAAAATAGGAGAAGGAGCTAAGGAATCAAGGGTGACATGACATAAACACCCCCAGAACACAGAGGCAGAACTCACACACAGCCCCAGAGCACAGGGGCTGCCTGGAGAAAGCTCTGGGATGGGCAGAGCCCTCCTGCAGACTGAGCAGGGGAGGGGTGTGAAGCTCCTGGACATTGGATTTTCCTGCTGGGTGACAGCCAGCAGAGAGAATTGCCCTGCAGAGGACAATTTGTGCCTCTCATCATTCCCAGTTCATCATCCAGGACCTCTGGAATGGCCCTGTGGGCTCCAAAAAAAAAGCCAAATGCTGATGATTTTATTTTTTTTTTTACTTTTTCTGTGCTTCCCTCCCTCAGGAAGCAAAGCAGGTGGGTTGTTCTTGAAAATAGGCTCCCCAAAATCTAATTTACAGGCACGTGCTGGGATTGAACTCATCCCATGTGTGTCACTTCCCTGACAATGATGGAGCTGCTCAAAGCCAGGGCCACAAACCAGAATAAAATGGCTCTGCTGGATACAGGTTGTTCACGATGGCATTTTCTTGGAGTTGTCAGCCAGATTTTATAAGTAAATGTTGCTTTACAAGTTAAAACTTGCATTTAGCCTGCTGTTGTTTTCCTAGGGTGAGTTTCCTCGTGATTCTGTGTTAGTCACCCCTTGGAAAAGTGAATTTCCTTGGAATTTCCTTGCCAATCTGCATCCCGGACTGAAGGTGACCCAGAGGGAAGATGTGGCTGTGAGGTTGGAATCCCTGAAGTTTTATTTCAATATGGTAAAGGAGCTCACTCCTTCCAATCCCCATGGACATAAAAGAGAGGGTTTGGAGTCCTAACTTCCTAAAAACACCTGGAATCTGTCATTTTGTAAATCCCAGAGCTCTGACCTGAGTGTTTACAGTGCAGGAGGTGAGTTGGAGAGGGGAAAATGTGCTGCAGGGCACAGCCCACCACGGAGCTGCCTCCACCGCAGCTCCCAGGATATTTCCCACGGCAAGGAAAAGTCTCCAATCCAAAACAGATTCAGGAGAAAAAGCAATCCCTGAACCTGTTCAGCCACCTTGGATCCCAAAAAGCTGCTAACAAGGCTGTGCCCTGCCAGGGAGGATCTTCAGGAGCCGCAGAATCCCCAGATCCATGGGCTCAATCCCAAATCCAGGGGCTCGGTCTCAGGTCCAGGGGCTCAATCTCAGGGTTCAGGGGCTCAATCCCAAATCCAGGGGCTCAATCCCAAATCCAGGGGCTCAATCCCAGATTCCAGGGGCTCAATCTGCTCACAATAACCACCCAGATTTCTGCACTCTCTGCAGAGCAGACCAATCCCTCAAAGGGCTCTTCAGTGCCTGATACCAGCAAAGTGCAGCTTTGTTTTCCAGGCTTGGATGAGCACGAAGAGGGAGAAATCTGGGAGTGTTTAACCTCAGCACTGCCCAGCTGCCTGTGTGAGCCCCAGAGCCCTGCTTCTTTGTGTGCTGATGCTGCACACAAATATTTGGCAGGCTCGTTTCAGACTATTTCAAGAAGATTTTTTTCTTTAAATAAAAGAACCTCGCTGCTCTCTGCCATGTTTGCTACTGCAAACACTCAGATTTTCTCAGCTGAGAGTTACTGTAAATCACCTCAATGGCCAGGATGGAAAAGTGAGGAGGAAGTGGCATTGTTTTACTTCATTTTATTTTAAAGACTTTAGAAATCATTTCATTCCACCCCCTGCCATGGGCAGCACTGTCCCAGGCTGCTCCAAACCCTGTCCAGCCTGGATCTGGGCACTTCCAGGGATCCAGAAACAGCCACAGCTTCTCTGGGCACCTGTGCCAGGCCCTGCCCACCCTCCCAGGGGAGAATTCATTCCCAAAATCCCACCTAAACCCCCTCTCCTTCAGTTTGAATCCATTCTCACTTGTCCTGTCCCTCCATCCCTTGTCAATCCTCTCTCTCCATCCTTCCTGCAGCTCCTTCAGGCACTAAAAAGCCACAGTTGTGTCACCCCAAAGCTTCTCCTCTCCAGGCTGAACATTCCCAGCCCTGCCAGCCTTTCCTCCCAGCAGAGCTGCTCCATCCCTCTGACCCCTTTGGTTGTTTTCTTTTTCCCCTGGCATTGCTGATACAATATCAGACAGCTCCTTAGACACAGAAAATCACCTTGAAACTGAAAAGAAATAAATAAAATATTATTATAATAATAAATAAAATAATTTAGCTCCTTGAGAGCCCCAGGACAAGAACTGGGTGCTGCTGGAACCTCCTAAGGGCAGAATTTCCAAAGCTTTTGCAGGATTTGGCACAGATGGATGCAGATTTCCAAGGCAGAGAAGCTGCCCTTGGCCTGTTGGGTGAAGCACCTCAGCCCTGAGCCCCCAGGCAGGAGCTCTGATCAGAAAATTTGATACAGATTTGGATTTCTTTGCTCTGAATCTCCTGATCTGAGCTGTGGTTCCCATTTCAGGCTGCACAAGTGGGCATTGACTTTAGTCTGGCTCTCTCTAGTGGTCTGAAGCCTAATGAGATGGAAGTCCTGCTCTGTAATTACTATGGGTGATTTAAGTATGAACAAAAAGGCATCCAGACACATTTGAGCAGTTAAATTAAAAGCAAACTGGATGGAGCTACCTGGGGTGTGTTTCCAGGTGATAAATGCTTTCTCAAAAATCTCCTCTTTCTGCTGCACTGAACTGGGATTTTTATGGCTCTTTTTAATAGTCCCTCAAATAATTTCATCAGCATAAAGGCTCCTCCTGGAGGGAAATTTAATAAAAAGCTGAATTGTTCAGAAAGGTGTGAGCATGACCTAATCTCGCCCTTGTAAATGTATTCCTGACAGGGTGGCAGTTGATAATTAATAAATGAAATAAACAACTTGGAAATTGCAATCTGACACTGGGCTCTCCCCTCCTGCCTGCCCAATGATAATTCACACTTTGGTTTTTTTCGGTCAGATGCTTCTGTGATCCAGATTAAAAACCCAAATTAAGGTGTTGAGTGTCCCAGGCTCTGGGTTCAGCATCAGGATCTCTCATTTCTGTTAAGCTGCAGCAATTTGAGTTTGCTGGGTTCAGGCCAGCAAAAGTGAACCCAAATAAAGAGAATTCCTGGTCTTTTTTTCAGGTCATGACATGGCCTTGGATGGCAATTGTCCCCTGAACCAGCAGGTCCCCAGCCCAGCTCTGTGCTTGGATTCTCCAAATCCTTCCCAAAGTCCCACCTGCAAGTTCCAAGCTGCCACAAATCCTTGGATGCAGTTCCACATCCTCCTTTGTGTCCCAGAAATCCTCCTGTGTGTCCCAGAAATCCTCCTGTGTGTCCCAGACATCCTCCTGTGTGTCCCAGACATCCTCCTGTGTGTCCCAGACATCCTCTCAGGTCGGTTTGGGTCCATAACCAACATCTCAGGAGCTTCCCAAGCCCCTCAGCAGCCTGACAAGGGTGGTTTGCAGCTCAGAGGGGCAGCAGGAAATCAGCAATCACCAGAGAGAATTCCTGCAAAATCACAGCCTCGTTTTTCCTGCAGATCTGTGGGATCACCATTCCTGCCACGGGGACACCAAGATTCCCCTGCCTGGGAACTCTCCTGTCTTTGTGGGGGCTCTGCTCTGGAGAAAATCTGCTTTGCTTCACCATTTTCCCTCAGCTGGTGTTAGGAAGGAGCTGAAGCCAGGCTGGAATACGCCCCTGGAAATGTGTGGGTGTCCTGAAATCAGCAGAGCTGATGGAATTCATCCCAGAGAACTTGTGAAGCACCCGAGGGAATTTCTGAGGCATTAGTGAGGATCTCTGAGAAGGTGGTGACAGGAGGAATAAACAGTGCCCTGGCTTTGGAAAAGGAGAAAAAGCAGCCCCAGGAATGATCCCTCAGCCTGCCCAACTCCATTTCTTGGAAAGATCCTGGAACAAATGATGAAATAATCGATATAAACACCTAGAAGATGATAAAATTACAGGGGAAAAGCCAGCATGGATTTCTCAGGAGCAAATCACATCCAATCAATCTAATTTCCTCCCCTGACAGAGCAACAGCCTGATGGACAGGGGAGAAGCAGATGTGAGATGTCCTGGCTGTAAAAAAATCTCTGTACTCAGGATTGCACGGCAGCCTCAGGAGCAAATCAGGGCCAAGAGAGCAAAACAGAAACATAAAAAGAGCTCTGTAATTTGGGTGCCTCAGCAGGAGAAAATGCAGCTCTGCAGTTCAGGTGGGGCCAGAGCTGCTGGTTCTGTTCATGCCCATTAATAACTGATTTGTCTGAGAGCAGAGATGATGCAGCTCCGTGAGCTGGGGGTGTTGTGACAGCACAGAGAGCAGGTCCTGAATTCAGATTGATCTGGATAATGGGATGGGATCCGTGGGCTGAACCTCACTGAGGACAAACACAGAACCCCGGGATGAGGCAGGAAAAATCAAATGTACGGATGCAAAATGATTGAAAAGGAACAAAGCCTCGCTGGAAGGATGGGGACACAAATTACTTCATCTCTTCTGCCTGAGCTCAGCGTGTTTCTTTTCTGATTACAACGTGTGCAGATACTTTTGACATTGACAGATGGTGGAAGCTCTGAGATTTTTTAAATTATTATTATTTTTGACAAAGAACGTGTCTTTTTCCAAGGTTTATGCATTAAAAAGTGATGTTTTAGGGGAGAGCTGGAGTGGTGGGGTCACACCTTGAGTGCTGTGTCCAGTTCTGGGCTCTGCACAGCAAGATGGACATGGAGGGGCTGGAGCCAGGGAACAGAGCTGGGAAGGGGCTGGAGCAGCTGAGGGAGCTGGGAAGGGGCTGGAGAATTCCTGAGGGAGCTGGGAAGGGGCTCAGCCTGGAGAAAAGGAGCTCAGGGGGCCCTTGTGGCTCTGCACAAGTCCCTGGCAGGAGGGGACAGCCAGGGGGGTCGGGCTCTGCTCCCAGGGAACAGGGACAGGAGGAGAGGGAACGGCCTCAGGCTGGGCCAGGGGAGGCTCAGGGTGGACAGCAGCAGGAATTTCCCCATGGAAAGGGAGCTCAGGCACTGGAAGTGCCCAGGGAGGGTTGGATCCCATCCCTGGAGGTGGCACTCAGAGCTCTGGGCTGGGGACAAGCTGGGGATCAGCTTGGACTCCATGACCTGGGAGGGATTTTCCAACCCCAGTGATCCTGGGATTCTGTGACAGAGCTCACTGAGCTCAGCCAGCCAGGGCTGGAGCTGGCAGGGAACACTGGGGACACCAAATGACAAAGGACACCTCAGAAATGGTCACTCACGACTCACATTCCCAAAAAATGGGGCGGTTTAGAGCCAGCAGCAAGGGGCCTAAAGCACTGATTTAAGAAGTCTTTAATTTTTCCATAGGCAGGAATAAGATGCTCCCATGTTATAAAAGCCAATATTTAAACCATTTTCCCATCTCTTCAGGTGTTTCCTATCATGGATTTCTCTGATCAGCACATTTCAGGTGGGATGGGAGTTAACAAATCCTGTTAATCACAACACAACAGGAAATTTTCCTGTAGGGATACTGGAGATCCCTCCTTAGCACCACTTCTGAACAATCTCCCTTTGAGGTTCCCAGCCCTGCAGAGTCACCCAAATCCCTGCATCTCTTCAGTTTAAATTGCTGGGAGTATTCTGCAGAGTGTTGAAATTGAAATTAAAGTGATGTTTATCCCTCTGAATCCATGGATTCTCTTTGTCCCTCTCACACGCCCTGGAGGTCACGTCCCCAGCAGGGCTGGCCCAGGAGGATCCTTCACACCATGCTCTGTCTCACACAGACTTTATTTTCCTCCACTCATACAAAGACCATCCAATCAGGCAGGAGGAGAATCTGCCTCTTTGTTTATTGGGAATACAACAATGGGATCCTATTCCACATCCCGAGGCCGTGTCCAGCATGAGGGACAAACAGCAGCGCTCACAGCCAGGATCTCTCCTTGTCATTATTGGTTTTGGTGTTTAATATCATCATCCAAAGTTCCAAACAGGTTTTGATCCAAGTTTAGCATCCCTGATGCAATTCCACCCCTCAGTAGAGGAACAGCACATGTGAAATAAACTCCTCAGAGACAGGAGTGATGAGAAGAGAGAAGATTTTGCTGTACAGCCAGGTGAAATCATCCAACAGTTCGGTGTGAATGTGTCCTGCCATGCTGGGGGTTGTTCAGGTTGGGATTTTGGGGTGTTTTCCCCATTTCCATGCAAAGCTCAGTCCTCTAAAAGTGGATCATTCACAGAATAATTCAGCTCTGAACACTGCCTGTTAGGATTAGGAACTAAAAGCTGGGAAGAATTCCTGGTTTTCTCTGGGTGGAAAGGAACCGCTGCAGGGACAGTGGGGCAGGTCCTGGTCTCTGACAGTGCCTCTGCTCTGGGTATCCCACAAAGCCATGGAACAGGGAGCACCTGGCAGTGACAGTGGCCCTGCCCTGCCTGTGCAGCGAGACCTTGCTCCTTTCCCTGTCTCCGTTTCTGTTCTTGCTCCTTTTCCTGTTTCCATTTCCATTCCTGCTCCTTTCCTTGTCTCCATTTCCATTCCTGCTCCTTTCCTTGTCTCCATTTCTGTTCCTGCTCCTTTCCCTGTCTCCATTTCCATTCCTGCTCCTTTTCCCATCTCCATTTCCCTTCTGACTGAGCCCCCACCCTCAGCACCAAGCAGGGAGCAAAACAAGAGCTCACCAGCTGAGGACAGAGAGAAGGAATGAATATCCCACCAAAGTACAATTGCAGTCCAGGCAAACCCCTCCTGGGCACGAGAATCTTCTTCCAGCTCCACAGCCTGGGAGAATGCTCAGGATCCAAAGCTAAAATATTTGGAATATTAACATCTATCAGTTTCACACATCTCTTAAAGCAGCATATTCCTTGCCTGATTGATCCTGCCATATGGGAACATTAGCCTGTACCATCACCATCTGCTGCAGCTTTAATTTTATCAAAAGCATTATGACAGGAGGGAGAATGTTTCTTTTTCCACCCTTCCTTCTCCTCCCGCCAAAACCTGGCTGATTTCTCCTCAAATGAACCCAATTGCCAGTGCTGAGTGAGAAGGCTGTCTGTATATTCTGTCTAGGAATAGCTCTTTGATTTCAAATGCTTCACTTTTGGGAAGCTGAGCTGAAAATCCAGGAACAAAGCAACTCACAAACTTCTCCCCCAGAGAAATGTTTGGTATTCACGAGCTCAAAGCTGAAATAGAAGTGTGGCTTGGGTGTTGCACATTTCTTCCACTCTCTGCTCAAAATCCCAGAATTATTCATGTTGGAAAAGCCCTCCCAGGTCATGGAGTCCAAGCTGATCCCCAGCTTGTCCCCAGCCCAGAGCTCTGAGTGCCACCTCCAGGGATGGGATCCAACCCTCCCTGGGCACTTCCAGTGCCTGAGCTCCCTTTCCATGGGGAAATTCCTGCTGCTGTCCACCCTGAGCCTGCCCTGGCCCAGCCTGAGGCCGTTCCCTCTCCTCCTGTTGTTGTCTCAGAGAATGAAAAATATTGTACTTTAACAATCCCTGACTTACCCTGTCACTACTGACTGTGGAAAAAAAGGAATTCCAAATCTCTTGCCTTATTTCTTCTCACTTATTCATGACCACAGATATTTTTATGATGTCCCTGCTATGTTCCTTTTCTACAGCAAACCACAACCTAAATCCAAACTTCAGATTCATGCAATCAGAGAATGGTTTGGGTTGGAAGGGACCTTAAAGATCTTCCAATTCCAACCCCCTGCCACAGGCAGGGACAGCTCTCACCATCCCAGCTTGCTCAGAGCTCCATCCAGCCTGGCCTCAGACACTTCAGGTGGAGATGTGAGCTCCCAATGAGCCTCCAGATATTAATAAAACATTTATACAACACCAGATGGATACAATAATAGCAGGAAATGCAGAAATGGCATCAGCACAGCCCAAGTGTGGCTGTTCCCTGTGCTGGCTCCGTGACCCAGCTCTAAAGCAGCTCCTGCTGCACTGGGAATGTGCAAAGGCTTGGAAGCCTTATCCTGGTGTGTTCCCTTTGTCCCGCTGCCCCTTCATTATTTAGTGACACAGAACACTCCTGCACCCAGCCAGGCACAGCATCCACTCAAAGGCAGCTGAAAGAGGAGAACTTGGCCACAAAGAGCAACCTGGGAGGAGATAAAGTTCTCAGGGCTTTCTTTTCCAGAGCTGGGCTTGGTGTTCTGCTTTGGAAATGTCAGATCAGGGCTGGGACAATGACAGCGGGGTGTGAGCGACTGCCTGGCTGTGAGTGCATCAGAAAAATGGCAATAATTTTTTAAAAAATCACGTTGAAAGTGTCATTATTGCTGTGTCTCGCTGTGCAATCAGGGAGGTCACCACAGGAGGGAAGCAGCGTTTCACTTTTGTTGCTTTAGCAGTCTCAAGGTTCTTTTTCCTTTTATTTTTTTTTTTTAATGTATATTTTGATTAGCAAAATCTGCCGGATGTGCCAAAGTAATAAATCATAGAATCATCATGGAATGATTTGGGTTGGAAGAGACCTTAAAGATCATTTCATCCCACCCCCTGCCATGGGCAGGGACACCTCACACTAGCCCAGGTATTCCAAGCCCCATCCAGTTTGGTTCTTGCAGTGCAATCCATCACTTCCAGGGATTCTTACCATCACTGCTAACGCTAATGCACATTAAAAAGTGATTTTTAGCCTTTTCAGTGACCCCTTTTCTCCAGCAATTGAAATCAAAACTTCAGAGCTTTGCAGAAACATTTAAAGTAAGGGGAATCGTGACTTTTCCTTCTGTTATTAACAGAGAGAGATAAAAGAACCCCAGGCAGTCCCCAGGAGCAGGTGTGGGGCTTTGCAGAGATCAGGAAATACAACATTGCTCTTCCCAGCAATATCCAAGGATGGAAATTCCCTCAGGAGCTGCAGCTTCCCATCCTGGCATTTCCTGCAGCAGGGGTGTGTGCCAAGGCTTTAGGAGTGGGGTTGGTGCTCCTGGGAGGTGCTGGAGGACACACACAGCCCTCACTCTGTTCATTCCTGGCCAGCTCGGGATGTCCTGGTGGCTGCTGGGGTTCCTCAGCCGCAGGAATTCCTCTGTGCCTTTCTCTTTCCCTCGGTCATTCCAGGAAAACAAACCCTGCCTGCTTTCACATCATTTTGATACAGCTCTGCTGCCTCTGGGTGCTGGAGATTGCCACCAGCCACTTTGGGAAGGGATGGATTATATGGGATTGGAATCAGCCTAAAATTTGCTGGTGGGAAGTTCGGAATGGGAGCCAGCATTCCTAAAAACCACATCTAAACAGAAGAGCTGTGCAGGGAAAGCTCCAGCCTGTGAAATTGAGGCTACAGCCTCAGCAGCTTTCAGGAAGAGCCATGGGGAAGTAATTCTGAAAATAGCAACTTGCTGCATCTCTTCAGGCTCTCTGAGGAGGAAAATGAGCAGTTGGATTCCATGGTTCTTTCCTGCTCCTGCTTCCTGTGGGACCTTTGGTTGATAACCTCATCAGCAGTGTCTCCCTTTCCCATCTGTCAAAAGCAGGATGGCAGAAATCTGGGGAGATTTTCATTTACAATGTGAAGACTTTGATAGTTCTGTCCTGGGCAGCGCTGCTAAAAATCGAAATGTGGATGCCAGAGAAAGAAGTTTCAGTGCTGATGCAATTTGTCAGCATCTCATCCTTGTTCCCACACAGAGCTGAATCATCAGAGAACAGGGATTTATCACTCTGGATCATCATGTGATGGCAAAACCCACCACCACTGACTGCGAGCAAACAGTGAGAGCCCAGCTGGAGAGAAAAACTGGCAAAGTGCAGAAAATATTTGATTATATAGGATTGTATAGGGAATAACCTGACAATCACAGAGCCGTGGAGTGGCCTGGGTTGGAAGGGACTTTAAAGATCACCCAGTTCCAATCCCTTTGCCATGGGCAGGGGCACCTTCCACTCTCCCAGGCTGCTCCAAGCCCTGTCCAAGCTGGCCTTGGGCACTTCCAGGGATCCAGGGACAGCCACAGCTTCTCTGGGCGCCTGTGCCAGGGCCTCACAGGGAACAATTCCTTCCCAGTATCCCATCTAACCCTGCCCTCTGTCACTCCATCCCTTGTAAAGTCTCCATCTTTCCTGCAGCTCCTTCAGGCCCTGGAAGCCACAATTGTGTCACCCCAAAGCTTCTCCTCTCCAGGCTGAACAATCCCAGCTCTGCCAGCCTTTCCTCCCAGCAGAGCTGCTCCATCCCTCTGCTCATCCTGGAGCCTCCTCTGGAGTCACTCCAACACACAGAGACCTCCCCAGGGTCTTTTACACACCACAAACCCCTCTGGTGCTCCCAAGCCATCACAGCCCAGCAGGATTCGTGCCAACTGTGGGGTTTGTGACCCCCAAACAATCCCAACCACCTCGGGCAGTGGGACCTGCACGGAGCAGCCAACCCACTACAGCCTTGAATTGTGAAAAGTCACTTTTGGTGTTCGATGTTTTACACCCCATGCACTGCAGGCAGTTAGCAAGTGATAAAGAGCAAGAATTAATGAATTGTTGATGTTGAGATGTGCAGACAAACACTGACTTTTACTGACTTGTCCAAGGGCACAGTAGATGCTGGAGCAGAGCTGAGATTGAGCTGCAGAAACTGATTGCAAAGCTCAGGGAAACTTATTTTGAGGAGAAATAACCTTCAAAATAAAGAATCCATTTACAATCCAAAATATATTTATATATTTTATATATATGTTTATATTAAAAACGTTTTATATGTTATAAACATGTGTATTAGATATTTATATATTTATATAGATTATATATATATTTATATATTTATATATTTGTATATGTATATTTTATATAAAATATATTTTTATATTTTTGTATTTTTATATTTTTATATAAAATATATAATATAAAATATATAAAATATAAAAATAAGTATATAAAATATATAAATATATATTTATATATAAATATATAAACATATATTTATAGGTTTATATTTATATATATAAATATATAAATATATTCATAAGAATATTTATATTATGTAGTATATACTACATAGTATGTAGTATATAATATATATTATATACTATATACTCTATATGCTATATAGGATATAGTATATAATATATAATATATATTTTTATGTATCTCTATATTTGTATACATATTTATATATTTGTAAACACGTATCTTTATATCTTTTATAACTATTTATATTAAAAAAAAGGTTTGTTTTTTCTTCAGTACTTTATTACTACATTGCAAGTACATCCTGATCCATGGGCTCAGGCTGTAAAAATTCACTTTGGCCCATCCTGAGTGGTTCTGTGCACACCAACAGGCGTTTATGTGCTCCATACTCTGTGTGAGAGCACAACGAGGTATCCAGGGAAAGAATTCACTCCCAAACAGGCAGAATAACAAGCTCTGGTGTGTTTTTCCAAGGCTCCACGAGCAGGCTGCTGGCTGCTGGGGACAGACTTTCCCACGCCAGCCCCCAGTGCTGCAGCCACCCTGTTATGGAACACAGTCACATTGGATTCCCACCAGTTTGGGGATCTCACTGGGCAGCAGATATCCAGAATCCCTCCCAGTTTGCATCCCAAGTGCCTCCCCAAATCCATTATTTCCTTGCAGAGTCATTACTCTGAGGATAAAATACATCAACACCTACTTCTAGAAAAATTTGCAACCGTCTTCCAAATTTCTTATGGTTTTGAACAAATAACATTCAATTCCTCCCCCCAGCCTTGGAATGGGATGCTCAGGGAGGTTTGGAGTGCCCATCCCTGCCCAACTCTGGGCTGGGGACAAGGCACAGGCGGCGCTCCACGGTCTTGGAGCTCTCTTCCAACCCAACTGATTTTGTCATTCTGCAATATCTTTGATTATAGGATGTGTATATATGGGCAAACTCCCACGTGGCCCTCAGATTAAATCTGAAAAGAACTGAGCTCTGTGTGCTTCCTTGATCTGGTTTAAATGTCTTCACAGACGAGGAGTTCTTGCTTTTGTTGTAATTAATGGCCATGTGCTCAGACTCTAATAATTGTTCTTTAGGTTTCTTACCAGGCCTGACCTTCCCCTTTGGACTCAATAAAGCAGATGAGCTCTGTGCCTTTTTGTTCTCAGATGACAAAGTGCTTGGCATTTGGCACTCAGCTTATCTCATACGTTTGGGACTTTAATTATCAACACAAGAGCCTTCCCAAAGGCTGGCTGGGCTTTTGGTATGAGGATTATGTAGGGAAATTAATGGCAGAAAAACAACTTTGTCCATCACTTCTTTTCACTGTGTTGACTAGAAACTCTACAAACAGCTATGCTATTTTCATTCTTAAAAAAACACACTTGCAATGTCATCTTTATGGAGGAAAAATATGCTCAGCTTGAGTTTTGTTTTGTGCTGCTCTGTGTACAAGAAGATGAAGCTGCCATGTATAGCAGAGCGTGTGGGGAACCCAGAGCACAGTCTGTTACCAGGCTTTATTTTCTCACTGTCTGCTCCCATTTTTCAGCGTTCTGACTTATTGCTGATTATTCCAAGGCGCTCCAGTGCATCTGATAGTGGAGGAACTGGAACTCCCCAGTCCCAGGGTGGGATTGCTGCCGAAATGAGATAACCCAGCTGGGCATTAAGAGCACAAAAGTCAAACTTTTCTTCTCAGAGAACCGGAGCCTGCTTGGTCAGATTGACCAAAAAGCACCGAGTTTGTTTAGCTTTTATTTCAAAGTGGCAGTGTGATAACACAGGGGTGGGTGGCTGGGTAGCAGGGCAGGGATTTATCCGAGTCTGGATTTTCTCTTTGAGCGCAGAGACAAATCGTGGAATCACAGAACGGTTTGGGTCGGGATGGATCTTCTTATTCCATGGGAAGGGACATCTTTCCCTGGGCCGGGATGCTCGGAGCTCCATCCTGGAGCGCCTCGGGGATGGGGCAGAGCACAGCAGAGCACGGGGGAGCCGCGGGCTGCACGGTAATAAACAAAATATAATAATAATATAAAATAATATAATATAAAATAATAAACACAGCCCGGCACCCGCGGGGGTGGCTCCGCATCCCGGTGTCGGTGCTGGGGTGGTCCCGGTCCTGGGTGTCGGTGTCGGGAGAGCACCAGAGGCGGTCCCTGTGCCGGTCCCTGTGCCGGTCCCTGTGGCGGTATCGGTGCCGGGACGGTCCCGCGGGCCGCAGGCGGTCCCGGTGTTGGTGTCGATGTTGGGGCGGTCCCTGTGGCGGTGCCGGTATCGGTGCCGGTCCCTGTGGCGGTGCCGGGGCGGTCCCGCGGGCCGCAGGCGGTGCCGGTATCGGTGCGGTGCCGGTCCCAGGCGGAGGCGGGCCCGGTGCTGCTGCCGGTCCCAGGCGGAGGCAGTCCGGGTCCCGGGCGGTGCCGGCGCGGGGCCCGGGCGGTCCCAAGCGGAGGCGGGGCCGGTGCCGGCCCCAAGCGGAGGCGGTGCCGGTGCCGGTCCCGGGCGGTGCCGGGCCGAGGCCGCGCCCCGGGGGCGGTGTTGCGGAGCGGGGAGGCGGGTCCGGAGCCATCGCGCCTGCCCGGCGGGCGGGGGAGCGCGGTGCAGGGGAGGGGGGCGGGGGGCGGCTCGGCGGCGGGTCTGCGGGCCCCATGGGCGGGTGTGTGGGCTCCCACCACGACTCCTCGGGCAGCCTCAACGAGAACTCGGACGGCACCGGAGGTGAGCGCCGGTACCGGGCCGGGGGCGCCGCGGGGGGACCCCGGGGCGGGCGCTGCGGGCCGGGGCCTGCGGCGGGCGGGGGAGCCGCGTCCGGCTGCTGCCCCGGATCATCCCCCGACCACCCCCCGGATCGTCCTCGGCCTTCGCCCCCGGCTTCTCCCGCGGATTCGCCCGAACTTTGCCGGGGCCGGCGGCGCTCGGCGGGCGCTGCCCCACGGACACAGCCCCCGGCCCGGCACCGCGGCCCCGGCGAGCTGAGGGCTCTGCCCGGGGCTCTGCCCGGAGCTCTGCCGGGGGTTCTGCTGTCGGTTGTGCCCGGGATTGTGCCGGGGGTTCTGCTGTCGGTTCTGCCCGGGGTTCTGCCGTCGGTTCTGCCGGGGTTCCGTCGCCGGGCAGTACCGGGGAGCGGTGTCGGGTCTGTCTGGGGGGGCTCAGAGACGCGGCCGCTGCTAAAATAAAGCCAGGCTGGGGAAAGGGCCTGCCCGAAGTTTGTTTTCCTCGGGCTCCGCTCCTTGTGGTGTGAGGAAGATGATTCCTCAGCTCGCTCAGGTCTTGGCACTGCTGCGGGGCCGGGGTTTATTTTTCAGCCGAGAGAGGTGCTTTGCTCCAGCTCCAGCCATTCCCGGCGGCTGGAGATGCTGGAGCAGCGTGGTCTCTGTCGCTCGTTTGGGGAGCAAAGCCTTGTGCCAGCCCTGCTGCAGTGTCAGCAGCCTTTTACCGTCGTGTTTCTCTCCAGCTAAATGCCTGAACGCTTGCTTTTCCCATGCTCTCAGGTTTGCGGACCCCTGATGTTCTCCAGCTGAGCTGTGTGTGTTTTATAGTCATTTAAAGTCAGCCTGCCAACAGGACGCTTGACTTATAAGTAGTCCTCACACATGCAGGGTCCACAGATTTCAGGAGCAGAATTGCTGATCCAGGTCTGTGTTTTCCCCTGGGACTTACAGAATGTTATTTATCAGTCTGGTTTTATTTCGGATGGCCCAGCTGATGAGTGTTCTTCCTATCAGTGACTTTGCTGTCATTCCGTAATGTAAAAATATGCAGCTCTTGGAGTTGTATCTGAACCAACCATCTGCTGATTAATGCCAGACAGAGTTCGTGGAAATAGCAGAATTCCAGCTGCTGAGAGCTATGTGGGATTTCACAGAATCCCTGAGTAGTTGGGGGTGGCAGTGACCTCTGGAGATCATCCAGTCCAACCCCCCTGGTAAGGCAGGGTCATCCAGAGCAGGTGACACAGGGACACATCCAGGTGGATCTGGAATGCCTCCAGAGAGGGAGGCTCCACAGCCTCCTGTGGATTTAATCACATCAGTGTCACTAAAGGGAGTTTTATAGCTTTGAGTAGCATGAATATTCCTTACTCTATTAGTAAAAAGAGAAGACGTGGATTACCTAAAATGCATCTGTACTAAGCAGCTTTACCAACCAGTAAAAACCTGCAGGAGTGCTAAGCAGAATGGACCAGTCAAAGAAAAAGAACAGCAGGAATCACAAAAAAAAATAGCATTAAAAGCTCCACCGGTGCCTGTCCTGAAATGTGCTTTGGCGTTATGAGGTGAGATCATGCCACAGAAATAGGCTCGGTTTAATTTCCTTGCTCTTATCTCACCTGTGCTATGGAATGAATGAGATGGGAGAAGAACACAATGGGGGTTTGGGTGATATTGTAAAACAGATCCCACGGCCCAGAGCAGCATGTGAGGTGGGCAGGCTCCATCCAGGCTTTGTGACCCTGCCTGGTGCTCCCAGGGCATGGCACTGCTGCTCTGGGGTTAAACAACCCATTGTGCCTGGTGCATTACAACAGCAGCTGGCCTTTCAAGATGTAAGAGATGTGAAATTCGTGTCAGCTGGCTCGTGTTGATTCATGCTCTCAGGGTAATGTTCCTTAAGGTTGTCTCGCTGAAGTGAGAAGCGCTGAAATTTCACTTGAATTATGAGCTTCTTAGGACTGTCTTAAACAATCAGCTCCAGTGTGCAATAGTCTGTTGTGTAATGCTACAGATCTGTTCCTGCCTCTCCACAAGGAGGAAAGGGGGGGTAGGTTAGGCTGGAAGAAGCTCCGAGTCTCTTCTCTAAACGCGACTCCCCAGATGTCAAAGTCCAGCCTGCGCTGATTTGGAGCTTACAAATCCTGCCAGTGTGCCCTCACCCAGTGTGAAACCTGACTTGCTCTCTCCAGGGAGTTTCTGTCTGGAGGCATCAGCTAATGAAGCAGCTGAAGCACAAGTGAACATGACTTGGAGTTTACACCTGTGCAGAGAGATGACTTTTTCCTGTTCCCCAAGTGAGGCTCGTTTCTCTCAGCTCCGGGGTTGTGACCTAACCCTCTACATTCTCTTTCAGATTGCTGTCGGTGAGCAGGGCCAGAACATTTCGAAATCCTAGGAAGGTGTTTTGGAACATGATGATTCTTACTTGCCAGTGATGGACTTATTTTGGAGAGGCTTTGTCTTTTCCCCAGAATGGAAAAGTTTCCCGGAGAATTGCGAGCGCTCGAGAGCTTGATTAGACAGCAGTGCTGGGTGAAAGTGGGAGCCGGCTCTCAAGTCTGATTCATCTCAGTTTCAATTTATTCCAGGGCAGTGGGGAGTGGCAGAATCGTGCTCAATTGTGTTATTGGAGTCGAGAGGAGGATTTGTCACATCCCTGTATTCTCCTCAGTGTTTTTGTCCACGGCCGGCGCTTCCCGTTACTCGTGTGCAGCTTGGCAGAGCTGACGGCATGTCCTGGCCACGTGTGCTTCCTTTGTCTCTTAACTATGGGCATTTTTCAAGGTCAGGATGCCTGTGTGTGTGTGTCAGGAGAGCTGCTGTGGATCCTCAGGTGTGTGTGCAAGCGTGAGATGGAGCTAATCAAAGCCCAGCTTATTGCCCAGTGACCGGAGCAGGAGGAGGAGGCTGTTCCTCACCAAGCGTTTAACAGATGCTGCTCTGCCCATCAGGCTGGAAATGAGATGGGCTTTGCAGATTGGTACCAGCTGTTTCATTAGCACTGCTCTTTTTAGCAAGTTTTCATTTCACCAGGACATTGTTTGGCACAGACAGGAGAAGTTCCTGTCTTGATGCTCGGTGTGTTGTCACCCAGCAGAACCAAACTGTGTCGGGTGGATTTACTGGGGAGTCCTTAAAGAACATCATTAACTGGTTTATAGACAGGTTTTCCCCAGCTCATCCCTTTAGCTCAGCTGTCTCCCACCTGATGGTTCAAGGTTTTGGGAGCCCAGCACTACATCTGTTCCAGGGGTGCCCGAGTTCCTGCAGGACAGTGAGACCAGGGGAGAAATAACTGTTCTGCAGCCACTTCCCAGGCTGCCAGCTCCTCACCTGTGTTTTTGGAAGAGCTTTGGGCTTGGAATTTGGGCTGGAAACCTCTGCCCTTGTGTCTGTACATCAGGTGTTGAGCAAACCCAGGAGAGCTGTGCCAGCTCCCATCCCCATGGGCAGGTCTTTCCTCAATTTCTCTTTCCCGAGGGGAGCAGCGAGAAGGAGGAACCTGTTCATTCTCTCATGCCAAACTCTCACCCCACTCAGGAGTTGCATATCACTTTGTCCAACCTGGTGAAGTTCAGTGAGCCAGTTCCTGGTGTGGAATGAGGGAAAAGCAGGGAGCACAGGGGCTGGAAGCACAAGTCATCCCAGATTAAGGCTTTTGGCTACAGCTGTCTGATTGCCGCTGAGCTCTCCGTGACACGATGCTCGCCTGCCTGCTGCAGTTCTTATCGCCCTTCCTTGGGAGCAAAGATGCTGATTCCGTTTGAAATTTGTCTTCTTTCCTGCTGCCCCCATCACCCAGCAGCCAGAACAGGGCCAAGTGGAAACAGAGCTGCCAGCATGGGAGGTTATTCAAACTATCAACTCCTCCCGTGGAGTTTGATGCAGCGCTGGAGCTTCATAAACTCAGAGAAAAGCAAATATTGTCCTCCACCTCTGCTCTCAGCAACTGGACAACAGTTCCTTAAATATTTTCCTTGAGTGCTGTGCAGGGCTGCGTATCACATGGCTAATTGGAAGTCACAATAACTGCTTTCATGGTGCTTCTCTGCAAGACTGACCAGGGGAATTTGCATATTAAGCAGTGAGATTTGTTGCTCACAATTGCACTAAAACAGCCAGGCTGCCACGGGTAGCTCATGACTGAGCACTTAAGAGCATTTGGTGCCTCCCTTTTGTACTGGAGTGCACAAAGAGTCTCCCAGAGGGATTTTTCAGTGGGTTGGAGCTGTTGGGTGCAGGCTGTGATGGTTTTTATACAGCACCTAGCTGGGCTTCCACTGCCATCTGAAAGAGACACCTCTGGATTTCAGGTAGTTCTTGCTGGTCTGGAATACAGAGCTGACAAAAATATTCATAAATCAGAGCTGGCCTTGCTGTTGGGTCCTATTGTGGGGTGTTCTGTATGGTTTGTTTTGGTTTTGTTGGGGTCTTTTAAAATGGAATGATCAAAAAAGCTTAGCATGGCTCTGAAATTTGCTCCAGATCCTTCCTGCTCCATGCCTGGGTGTATTTCCAGGATGTGTAGATGGAGCACTCGTGATGTGGTTTAGAGGTGGCAGTGCTGGGTTAACCATGATCCTAAAAGTCTTTTTCAATATAAATGAACGTGTGCTTTCCACAAGAGTTTTATGTGGGTTTTATCACGGCTTTGGAATAAAAGTAGTCCTTAATAATTCTTATTTCCTGAAGGCTGGGCACCCACAGCCTCCTGGAGATTATTAGGATCTGGGAATTGGTGCTGACAACCTCTGATAATTCATCTCCTCCTGGCATGTCGCTCTGCTGCTGTGACACTTTTAATTTGTAAACTTGGAGACTTGGTTTTGTTTTCCAGGTGATAACAAGGAGCTCTCAGAATCCGAAATAAAGTGTTATTTTTGCTGTTAATAAGGGCTGGCAAACGAAGCTGTTTGGTTTCCTTTTTGGCTGGTTCCTCCATGTAATTGTTTGTTTGGCTTCTGGATGAAGTGATTTATTTTAATTTCTCTTGTTTGGGATTGCAGTGTTGAAAGCGACAACATCCTCCTTCACTGAATATTAAATACAATAAATTGAACAGTCATTGTGCTTTGGAGATTTTTGATAAATGGAAAATATTATTAGTTGCCAGTTTGAATAAACTCTACAAAGCAGCCATCCACTCTCATTGCAGCAAGTAATATGATAGCTATTATTTTTCATGTGAATGTTGAATAATATAATTTATGAGTCACAAATTATAATACAGTTGAAGCCTGAAATACGGATTTGCCTTGCAGTTAAGTTGCAAATTCCTGTGAGTCTTCTTGCAGGTACAAAGAAGGATCAAGTTGGCCTTAATTGCTTTGGTTACCTCTAAAAAAGAAAGAATAGAAAGATCTGGAAAGTTCAGGACCAAATGACCATGGCTGAGAAGGGAATATAACTCCTCTTTATAATTTAGGGTGTGATGTCACAATCACCTTCATCCTCTTTTCTAGACAGACACTGTGTAGAAATGTCTGATACATTTTTAAACAAATTATTTTCAGTTTGCCACCTTGGCTTTCAGCCCCTTAAAATTCCACCTCCTTTCCCACAAATATTTCCTTTGGGTTTTATCTCTTAATCCTTTTTTTTTTTTTAATTTTTTGGGGTATTTTTTTCCCCAAATCATTTATGGTTTGTAGAAGAAAGTGCAGGATTTTTTGGGGGAGGAATCCACCATCCAGGATGGAGCAGGGAAGTGTCCATGGGGCATCTCCTGGCTATGGAATGTCCAGCCAGGGATGATCCTTCGGTTCACCTTCACCTTTCCTACCTCTGCAGGTGCTTTGGGTGGAGCTTGGGGAGGTTTGTGGGGTTTACTGGAAGCTCTGGAGAACTCTTCCTTCTTTTGCAAGACTCATTATGAGAGTGCTGAGGTTCAGTCACCCAAAATCGGGAGGGAAAGGCTGTTCTGTGGGGGAATAGAAAAGCTGGGATCAGTACCCGGTTCCTGACTAGAATAAAACCCTTTTCTTGCACTCTGAGGTTTTTCAGTTGCAGTTTCATCTGCTGCTTCTGTGTTGTCTGGCAATTTAGAGCTGACAAAGCAGAAATGTTCTGCTACTTAGGAAATAAATGAACTGTCAGTTTTGTTAGGGATGTTTTTTGTTTGTTTGGTTTGTTTCCTTGTTTTTTAAGAAAACAAAAAGGTTTCCCCCGCCGTGGGGATTGTGTTTGCAGCGTAATTCAGTGTTGCAGACTGAGTGAGCAGAAGAGCTGATGGATCCAAAGCATCCTGCAGCATCCCAAAGCAGCAGGAATGCTGGTGGCACTGGATGTGGAAAACACCTCCAGCACAGGATGTCAGCTGATCCTGCACTGTTTGACCTGTGTGCAGGGAAAATGTCTCCTGTGCTTTATTTAAGGTTCAGCTGGAACCTGAATTTTGCATTTGCTGCCTCGTGCTGGCCCTGGCACCCTCATATTAATGCAAGTGACAAAAGATGGGGCACAGCAAACTGCAGAAAGTGGTTTTGTTCTATTAGTAAATTAAAAATTGTCTTAAATCCTGAATATTTAAAGTGCCATCAGTCTCATCCTGAGCACTGGGAAATGCAAGGGCACTGCAGGTAATAAATGCAGGAACAATTATTGGGCACTATCAATTTGCAGGAGCTGCACCACATCCAGTTGACCTCTCAGGCCTTGATGGGAAACATTTGGAAATCCTTCTTCCCAAAGCAAAAACGCTGCTGGGATTGTGGATCAGAGCAGTTTTAGCAGCTCCTCCCTTCAGCCTTTTCTCAGTGTCCTTTTCCCTGCCCATCTCCCCCTCTCCTCAGTGAACAGGATTTAAAAAGGAAAATTCAAAGCCCTGCTTGAAAGCCATTTGTGGGAGGAGATGGGCACAGCTCTGAAGCGCTGATTTTTTTTTTTTCCCTTCTGGAGAATTTCAGATGTGCTGGAGGATTTTGTATGTGCCTATCTCTATGTGTGTGTGTGTATAAAGACATCCTTGTGCTGCAGATCAGGTGGAAGGGAGGGGATTTGGGGAGTTTCTGTATGATCTGTCATGGGGTTTTTCCCCCACGTTCTCAGCCATGAAAGCAGAGGCACTTCACAAATGGTAGTGAAAAATGCTTCAGTGGTTTGCAGCGAGAACAGGTAGTGCCCAGGGGGAAAAGATTGGAGGCTAAAATGGGAAAAATGTGTCACACAGAGCTGGGGATTGCATGGTAGCTCTGCACATGTTTAACAGGGAAAGTTTACTCTTAAAACATATCTATTGAGCCTAGCCTTCCCCCCACTTTTCTGTAAACAAATTACTTTTCATCCCCTTGAAATGATAAACATTTTATAGCTCGTAACAGCTTCCAGTTTACAATAATGTATAATAAATGTAGCGACTATAAATAATTCTCTTAGTTCAGACAACAGATGATGGAGGGAGGCATTTTTCACCTTTTCCCAGAGGAGCTGTGTGCTGTTTGAGAGCACTCCCAGGGCCTGAAATGGCATCGGAAGCAGAGCACAGCACTTCGGGATTGGAAGCTTGTTACCTTTCTATTTTTAAAATTCAGTCATGAAGCTCCATCTCTGCTCCCATGCTGTGATGAAGGGCACTGTGGTTTCAGCAGAAGAATCTCTCCGTGGCATTTACTTTGTTGCTTTATTTCCCTGCCACGGAACGCTCATCTCCTGTGATTTCCTGCCTGTGTGGGTAAATACAGACTCTTTATAAAAGAGCACCTACAAAATAGCAGAGGGTACCTGCAGCTACCAAATTCCATTTTCTCCTCTCTGCCAACTGGGATTTTTTTGGCCCCACGCTGCTGTGGCAGCAGAGCATCAGCAAGCACAGGATAATGGCTGGAGAATTTAAGGAAAAATTGTTAATTCCAGTGTTCTGGCTGCACGAAGCAATTCCAGGAAAAGCTGTCAACGAGCACTGCCCGTGCCACACGTGCTGGATTCGTGTCTCCAGACTGGGCTTGGCCGTGCTTTTCTCCATCTCAGGTGCACACAGAAGCTGGGTATGTCAAAAGAATGTTTTTAATGCAGGATATTGAGCTTCCAAATGAGCCCTTGCACTGCATCCCTGTCCCTCTGAGTGGAAAGGGGACACTCAAATCTTTGAACATGCAATTTTAGATATTTTTTTAGTGCGGGTATGTGGGAATTCCAAGCACAGAAAGGTCTCAAAATCTTGTAAATGCAAGCTTGGATATAGACACAGGGTTTGGTTTGAGGTCTTGGAGAAAACTCCCAGACTTAGAATCATGAGTAAGAATGTGAGTTTAAATAGACATTAAATTAGGTTGTAGGAAGTTTTAAGGTTTTAAAGTTAAGATATAGAATTAATTATAAAAAGTAATAAGTTGAAGTTATAACAAGTAGTTCTGTGTGTCATTGTACGATTGGCTAAGGAAGTCTGTGCTGCAGTGAAGACATATAAAACAAAATAATTAACTATTGGTGTAGAAGCAGAAACATTCTTTTGTGGCATTAGTTTATTGGTTAATTAATCTTTAAAAGTTCTTGTAACCTGTGGTCTTGTGACCCCTGGCTAAGAACATCTGGTGAACAAGGTGAAGGTGCTCTCACTCCTTCATGAGACCATGGAAGAAGAATAATAAATCATGCTTTAAAACATCATGAAGTGGTCCCAGCTCTCTCAAAATCCCGATAAAGGTTCAAATCCCGTTGGTACCCAGCAGAGCTGGCTGTGAGCCAGGGAAGGAGCAGGTGGGAAGTGCTTTTGGGAAGCAGAGCAGCGACAGCAGCATGGTTATCCAAAGGTTGGATGTATTTTCCCTGGTGGATGGGATATATTTGCTTGCCAGTGCCAAGGAGCAGCATTCCCAGATTTGCCAGTGCCCTGATGGCTGAGGATGAGCCAATGTCTCCCTTTCCCTGGGCATTTCCATCCTCCCAGTGCCTGAAATGACCAAAGTTGCTTTTGAAACAGGTGGGAAATCACAGCTCCCAGCTGAGGGGGAGCACTGGGAGGGCTGAAGAACAGGAAAGCTGTCACAGAGCTATTTAAATTTTATTTTTTTGAAGAGTTAGATTTCACTTGTGAGATGCATGTTGATGACTTGGCTCGGTGAAACACGTAGCAGACTGATTTTTTTTTTTTTTTGTGGTTTTTTTTTTGCTCTGTGCCCACATGAGTTCGTGAAAAGCACATGGGTTGCTATAAATATGAGTTCTTTTAGAACAAAAATACCTTCTGTGAAGTGCTGATCAATATTGGATATTATCCTGAGACAGGTTTAGATGCTCATTTGAGATGAGTTCTCACTCTTTTGTGTGTTTTTCACATCCACAGATCTCCATTGTGTGTTTATCCAGATCTAAAAGTAGTTCTGGTGCCAAAAAAGCTCGAATTTCAACAGAAAACCACATGATTATTGCTTGACTGAAGTCACACACTTCCAGTCAGTCACAGATTGGATGGCCCCAGCAAAATCCCTTTTTTCCCTGCCTTCGTGCATCCCAACAAATCACATTCCTTGTGTGTATCCAGGGCTCTCCTTATAATACAGCACCAAAATAGCTCCAAAAATAGTACAGGCACGGGTTTGGCTTTATCTGAAACTCCTGCAAAATAGAACAGGGAATACAAGATTTTAGTCTGGCGGCTGGGAATAGAAAAGGAGCAGCAGCATTGTCAGAACAAGCGAGCGTGGCTGTTGTGGTTTGGTGTTACAAGGCAGTACCAGAATAAAAATCCTTCACTTGTAAATAAGCTTTTAGTTCTTGAGCTCTGCCTCGTAATAGAGACTTTTTGTAATTGAGTGTAGACTGAGATTATTTTCTGTAAACCTCTAAAAATACTTGAATTGTATTTGGGGTTTTTGTTCTGAATAACACAAATCTTTAGAAAATATTACAGGTTCTTCTCAGCTGCTGTTAGAGGTGGTTTAGTTTTGTGCCCTCTCTAATTCTCCTAAATATTGGTGTTGTAAGAATTAGGTTTCAATTGAGGAGGAAAAGTTCTGGCTTTTGATTAAATTATCACTCTGGCAGCTTGAAAATTGACATTTTAGCTGGAAAATTGAAATAATCTGCTGGGTTTTGGAGTGTTGGTGCTCAGCAGTGAGGAAAACACAATCACCCACTTAAACAGGAACCCAAATTTTTCCTTTTTTATCTTTAACATGACAAGAATGGGTGGGCTCCAAACACTCCTCAATCCCAGCCTTCATCCATCCCAGGATCAGTCACGATCAGTTCTCAGGGAGCAAATTTCCTCAAGAATTTTAAAGTAAACTTATTTAAATTGATGCTTACCACAACTTCTTCACAATACTGCTTTGGGAAATCAACAGGTTCCTTTATGGAATTTAAATTTTTTCTGCTTTATCCATCCCAAAGGAGGTTTTTGGTCTTAGGAATGCAACTGCAATTCTTTCTGACTCTGATCATGTTTTTCCTGATGGTTGGTGTGCTGCAGGACTGGGGAAGGAGCCACATTAGCATTTTATCTTATTGTGCTGGGAAACTTATTGCCAAGAGTTAATCATTTGCATTGAGCTCACATTAGTTAGGAAAATACTGTAGATATTTAGGGCTGGGGGAGGAAGCATTTCTTGGCAGCTCTGTCCAGAGGGATGCTGAGCTGCTGATAATCGAGCCTGCTAAAAATCCAGTTTATTAAGTAGTGACAATTCAGCTTAGAACAAAGTTCTGCAACGTCCAAGATGCCAAAGGCTTCTGTATTTCTGCTTCAGTGCTGTGTCAAACAGAATGTTCTGTCTTAGAAATTCTACCAACTGATCTAATCTTGTCTTGAAACTCTTTCCAGGTTTGCCTGCTCAAGGATTCTGTCGCTATCTGATTGCTTTGCCTGCCAAATTTCCAGGCTGAATTCATCTCCCATTGATAAAGTGCATTTCTCTCTGCTCACTGCATTCACCCTTCCCTCTTTCACATGTCTCCTTTCGTTATTATAAATTAATCAGGGGATTTTTTTCCAGCTGAGGGGACTCTTGCCATGCAATTCAGGTTTAGGGATCTGCACCCGTTTCTTTTCTTTGTGTTTTCCCAACTTTTGCTGGTTTCTGTTGTAGGTTAATAAATTAGGAGCCCTTTTTCTCACAGAGCATTTTTCTATCAAGATATTTCAGCAAAGATTATTGTGTGTTAAAGGCAGTTTTGATGCTAATAACGGGCCCCTGTGAAGGGGGGAGCTGTGTGGATGCTGCTCAGATGGGAACATTGTTTAAATTAATTTTTCTTCTGCTCATCCTCAGCTTTTCCACAGGTCTGAAAGTGGCCCCAGTTCTGCTGCTCTGGGCTTTGAGATGCTTTTGTTCAGAGCTGTGGAATCAGCACTTCCTGGGCATGGTTTGCTCATTAGAGCACAGTAATTAGTGAATTTGCCATGGACTTGCATCCAGCCATTCTTATGAATTCTTTTAACTGCTGCAGTTAAATCAGCAGGTTTGGATGTTGGGGTTTGATTTCCCCAACGCTTTCAGGAGTTCCTTTCCCTGAACCAAACCATCACACCTGCCCTGAAAAGGCCTGGGAGAGGTGGGCTCTTGTTTTCAGATGGCTGAAATAAGAATCTCTTTTTAATAATGCATTCTCATTACCAGTCTCACCCTTCCATTTGAAACTATTTTCCCTTGCAGAAAGGGGAGCAGGGGTGAAAAGAGGCTCTGTCTAATGATGGAGAGTTGTGCTTGAACTCAAAACTTTCCTTGCAGACATTTTAAATCCCGGCATCTTCACACACTTATTTAATCTGTTATTACATCAATTATGTTTTAAATTATGGGGAAAAGCAGGAAAAGTGCATCTGTCCTGAGAAAAGAGCTCAGCTTTTGCCTTGCAGTGGGTGCCGCAGGAGAAACGAGTTCCTTGAGCATTACGGTGAGCACCTCTTTAGAAAAGACAAGCACAGCCCACAGCCAAGCCCTGCTTCAGCTCTTGCTGGGTTTGTAACAACTGAGAGCATTGCCAGCATCGTCACTGTGCTGCCAGTTCTGAGCCTGCCCCGAGCTGAGCAGAATTAAATGCGTTTTCAATCAAATTCTGCCATCCCTGCCTTTGAAAGGAAGTTACTTAAGGGCTGCTGTGCCTGTTGGAAACACTGAGCAAGCATCGCCCAGGCCATTAATAGAGCTAAAGCCTCGTGTGCTCAGGGACTTCAGAAAGAGATCAGATTAATTTGCTAAAGGTGGAAAGGCTCTGCCTGCTTTAATCTCGCTTCATTTCAGCAATTTAAATGAAGAGGGCAGTTCCCTGTGCTTCCTTCAAGCTCCCTCCAGCTGACGGAGAGCAGCAGAAGTTGCTGGCTGTGCTTGGAACAAAAAAAGTTCCTAATTTGGGGCATTTTGGGGTTGGATTCAGTGGCACAGGGTGCTCAGAGAAGCTGTGGCTGTCCCTGGATCCCTGGCAGTGTCCAAGGGCAGCTTGGAGCCACCTGGGGCAGTGGCAGTGTCCTTGCTCACGGCAGAGGTGGCACCAGATGTCCCACAAGGTCCCTTCCAACCCAAACGCTCTCTGGTTACATCAATAATCCTTGAGGCTATTTTTTCCTCAAGTACATCCACAAGGCCTTGAAAGGATGGAGTTTTAAGGCTGCTTTTGCTGATGTGCTCCCATTTACAGGATTGGGTTGGTTTAGGGTTTTTTTTTCCCCTCCTGGATGTACAAGACATCCAGGTATTTATACAAGTTAGAACAAAGGCTTGCACGTTTTTCCTTTTAGCTTAGATTGCTTTCTAATTATCTGAGCAATCCACTGATGTCCTTATCTGTTATTACTTCTCTCTAACTCGGGGATAAATGTGGATTTCTTAACAAAATGTGCACTCGAAGGGTAGGAATTCCTTATGGCTGAGAGGTTGGTCGTGTGTTCTACACCAAATTCCAGCTGTTGAGCTTCATCCAGCGCGGGTGTTGGAGTTTCCTGGGGGATGACTGAAAAGAGAGGAGTTGAGTTTCAAAACTGAATGTGAAATATTAACTTTAGCATGAAAAACTACCCTGTAAAATAGGGCTGAATAAAGCAGCAAGTATCATTCTGAGAGATCCAGTTTCCTGGATGAAATCTGTAAATGTTTATGTGACTTTCGCTTTCTCTTTAAACCAAGCAATCGCCTTTCAGTTTTCCTCAGGCACCTGAGGAATGTAATATGGAAGTGTAAAATTAAATCATTAAGATAATGTATGTTTGGGATGTGTGTCAGGTAAGATTCCTATTTTCAGCTTACACTGAGCTCTTAATTAACTGATGAGCTTAAGCAGCTGAGATACAGTAATAGTGCATTTAGTTAATTGGCTCATGTGAAACTTTATCCCTGCCAATAACTGTGACACTGGAATAAATTCAAGACATGGTGTTAGATCCTTTAACTAAGCTAATTTAATCATTGGTCATTGTAAAATCAGCCACCAACTCGGAGGCTTTTTTTTGGTCGTTCCCTCCTGGAATTTGTGACTGCTGTGCTGGCAGCAGTGACATGGCAAGCATGGCATGTTCAGCCAAAAAATCCTTGGGAACATGGACTTGGCCATCTGTCCTGAGCATTATACCTTGAATTACCCAGATTTCAGGGTTTGCTGGAAGGGTTTAATGCAGCAAAGCCAAATAAACGCTGTGCTGAGGTGGGCTCTGAACACTCTGCAGCTCCTGAGCAGTTTTACCTGAGAGAGATGGAGAGGGAATTTTGCCAGAGCCTGGAGTGACAGGACAAGGGGAATGGGTTCACACCATGAGATGGGATATTGGGAAGGAATTCTTCCCTCAGAGGGTGAGGAGGCTCTGGAATGGATTTCCCAGAGAAGCTGTGGCTGCCCCATCCCTGGAAATGTTCAAGGTTGGGGCTTGGAGCACCCTGGGATAGTGAAAACTGCCCTTGCCCATGGCAAAGGCTGGGACTGGATGAGTTTTAAGATCCCTTCAAACCCAAACCACCCAATGACTTTATGAAGTCTGGGTTTGTTATAATAAATTCCCTGGTGGCATCATCCAGAAGGTTCAGCCCCACGTTTGAACACCCTCTGCATGAGGGCCTGCAGAGCAGGGTGTCCTGGCTGGCTTTCAGCATCATCACACCTCATCAGGGTTTGAAGGAAATCATCAGCCAAATATTTTTTGTCATTCTGGCAGGGTGAAAGATAAAGCTGCCTTTGATTATTATTTTTTCTTTTTTTCTTTTCCCCCCATGAAAATTTTGCCAATGTTGGAAGCACTCGTGGTGTGTTAAACACAGCCCAGATGTCCAACAGCTGGTCCTGTGTCACTTGCCCAGCTCAGAGTTCCTGGTGGCCTTGTGTGGCTGTGTGTGCTCTCAGGCCAACAGCAAAGCCAGGCTTTGTTTTAAACCCTGCTGAGCCAAACCTCGCTTTGGCCTTGCTCAAAGCCCACAGAACTCGGCTCTCAGTGTGTGGGGAAGCACTTGGGGGATTTTTGGTGCTGCTCCGTTTCCCTGGAGGTGTCCAGGGAAGGTGGGGATGTGGCACTCAGGGCTCTGGGCTGGTGGCAAGGTGATCATTGGGCACGACTTGGGCTTGGTGATCTTGGAGGGCTTTTCCAGCCTCACTGATGCTGTGAGCTTGAAATCACTTTTTTTAGCAGCTCATGCAGCTGCTTGTTATACAGAGGTCAGAGGGAGAACATTCTCGAGGAGGAAGGGAATTTCTCTGAGCTGTTGATTTGCAGCTGGATGTTTCCTGGTGTGAAATCCATCTGCCCAGGAGCCTGGAGCAGCAGGCAGTGCCCTGTCCCAGCAGCACACCAGCACAGCTTGTCCAGTCAGGAACTCACCCTCTGCTCTTCTATCTGATGTGTCTAAAGTTTCCGTGTGAAGGAACAGTGAGACACAAAAGCCTTTCAGTGCTTTAAAAGTGAAGTTGCTGACTCGTCCTCATGCTGGGAATACAGAAAGTGCTGGGGTGAGTTTTTTTTCCTGGCAGAGAGGCTCTGTGAAGCTTCCCCCTGCATTCCCTCTGCCCTGCTGCCCTGGTGCCAAGCCCTCAGCTGGAATTCAGCTGCAGCTTAAGCCACACGCTGCAGAAGTCACAGCAAACGTGTGCTCTGGGCTCAAAAAGAAGATTTTTCATGCTGCTGACAGCTTCTTTAATGTTCTTGTCATAGATTTTCAGACAGGTCAGTTGTGCACTGCAGATGGTGCAGATTGAGGGTCTTGGTGCTTGCATTGGGGGAATGGGTAAATCTTTATCCTGTGCTGGAAATCCATCTGCCATTGATAGGAGCAGTTGAAATTCCAGTGCTGACAGTAATTGTGTTGATAATGTCTGTCCCCCGGAGCTGTTCCACCACTGGGAGCTTCCCTGGGAGGCTGGGGCTGATTCTGAGCTGGGTTTTACAGCTCCTGCTCTTGGAGCTGCTGCCTGGCCAAGCTGGGTTTGGGGCTCCAGGGTTCCTGTGCTGGGAAATAAGAGACAGATGGACATCCCCTGGCCTGTGCCCAGCTTTCCTTCCTCATCCTTGCTCAACCCCATGACAGAGCCACTGCCCATGTGGTGACTCCACAAAGGTTTTCCCTCCCTGAGACATTTTTCTCTGTCCAGAGGAGCTGTTGTATGGTGAGCTTAATCAAGATGATTGAGAATCCTCTGCAGGAGGCTGGGTGGGCTGGCAGGATTCGGAAGTACCCAAAAAATAATAGTCGTAGAAACAAAGAATGGTTTGGGTTGGAAGAGACCTTAAAATCATCTTGTTCAGGGCAGGGACACATTCCACTCTCCCAGGCTGCTCCAAGCCCTGTCCAGCCTGGATCTGGGCACTTCCAGGGATCCAGGGACAGCCACAGCTTCTCTGGGCACCTGTGCCAGGGCCTGCCCACCCTCCCAGGGAAGAATTTATTCCTAATATCCAGTCTAAATTCAGCCCTTGCCAGCTGGCTGTGGGCTGGGAATGCACCCTGCCATCAGACAAAGTGACCTGGTTTCAGTTCCTGTGGTGTTCAGGATATCCCAGGTCACTGAGCAGATCCTGCCTGTGCTGGGATGAGCTGGGATGAGCTGAGGTCTCTGGATCTGGAATACCACCGAGGGAGCAGATTTCAAAAGCTGAAGCTTTTATTTCTTGCTGCAACACCAGGGAGTGACGAGCTGCCCGGAAATCTCCTGATTTCTTCTGCAGCTTCTGCTGAAAAGGATGGGAGAAATGGAAAATACAGTGGAATAGCTGGTAATTAGTGTCACTTTTTCTCTTTGTCCAGCTCATTCATCCACCCTCATCCTCTCATGTTTTATCTCCCATGCTGGGAAGCCCCTGGATTGACTTGGGGAAGGTTTAATGTGTAGGCAGAGGCAGGGAGGGATGAGCTGTGCACGAAGGACTTGTCCAGAGCTGCCTGGAATTCTCAGGGGAACTTGCATTTTACTCCCTGCAGCCTCTTCTGAGCAGTTTTTGGGTAAGAACCGAGGAGGAGCAGGGAAGGATTCCCTGCCCAGCACTGGGGTGGCAGCAGTGACTGATTGTCCCCTTTGTCCCCAGGGGCACCACGTCCATCATTTAGCCTGCCTTGAAATGCTGCTCAGCCTGATGGCCCTGCTGCTTTTTTCCCCTCTCCATCTGATTTTTTTTTTTATTTTATTTTTTATTTTTTGTTTATTTTCTTCCTTTCTTCACCTCCTTTCAGGTGGGAGAACGGGGAAATTGCTCAGGGCTTGGTTGGAGGGTTTATTTCTTGTGTCTCTGCTGGGTTTGCTGCTCCAAAAAGCTTCACAGTTTGTTACTTGGTTTAAAATTAATACCTTTGCCTACACTTTTATAATATTGCTTTGAGTCTGCAGCCTGGTGTTTTAGTACACAACTATTTCAAGACAGAACTCAAATTTCTACCAGGGAAATAGTGTTCATTTTACCCTCATAAAAAACCACATAAAACTTGACTTAGTTTCAAGCATTATCTTTCTATTTGTATTTATTTGGAAAGTTCACACAGGCTCCTTAGAAATGTTAATTAATTTCCTTCTTAGGAAAACCTAATTGTCCTAATATTTCACTTTTAAGTCTTTGCCACTGTCCAGTGCCACTTCTGTTCCAAAATCTTCTTCTTGCCTTGGAAAAATGTAACCACTGAAGAAGAAAATTGCTGAAAATTAGCAATAAACAGATAAAATTCTGCCATTCCCCTCTTGTTGGGTACGCCCATGCTATTTAATGTAATTTGAATTGTGTAAGCCCATGTTGCTTAATGTAATTCAAATTGTCTGTTGCTTAAATGCAGTGAATTTTCCCTTTCTCCCTCCCTGTTGTCTGGGTTTTTGCACTTTTCCTTTGTCCTGGCTCTTCCAAGCACTGCTGTAATTCAGGATTACACCAGAGAACGACTCAAAGAAAATGTTTAGGATGAACTGTGTGATATTGATGCCAAATTACAAGGTACCTTATGAGGAAATTGAAGCAAAATGGATTTAAAATGGGACTCATTTGATTAAGTAGAGAAGTGCTCGGTGATTGTGGGGAGAGGAGCCCTTGGGACTATTACTAAAAGAAACTTTCTGGGTAGTAAACCATTATTTGCATTTCATTTAGGATAGAAAAATACTTTGTTAGCAGCTGAGCCTCAACAGGGAAGCAATCTGGTGTGGAAAATAGTTTTGATTGTTGGCAGCTCTGGGTCTGAGCTGTTCCCTTCACAGCTCATCATTTCTGTGGACAGCCCTCAAATCCCATCTTTTCCTCCATCAGCAGCTCCTGAGCCGGTCATTCCCTTTCAGAGAGACTCGTGGTGATCTTTTATCCTTCTCTTCTCTCCTCCTCTCCTCACAGGTCACTCCAAACCTTTTCCATCTCTCACCACTGAAGCAGCTGCCTTCATCTCTTGGAAGAAAATATTATCAGATCTTGTCAGATTCTCCTATTACGACATTTCACCCTTTTGATTTTGGAATATTTGCCTGTATCTGCTCTTAACTCGTGTTCCAGTGCCGGGGTGTCCCTCCCTCGTGCTTTCTGGCTGTGTTTCCATCTCCCCACAGATCTGCAGGGGTTGGGAGGCACAGCCAGGCCCTGTTCTTGGAACTGCAGGGTGGAGATGGACAGCCTGAAGCGGAGGATGTCCAATCCAGGTGGCTCCTTCTGGGTTTTCCATGCCCTGGGTGGGTTCTGTGTTGCCTGGAAACTTTTCCACCACCAGATTGGGCCAGTTTCCCCCGCTTTTTACAAAAGCTGTAAAAGACTAATGCTGCAAGCAACATATGCTTGTGTTTCCAAGGAAAAGGAAGAAATTAACTGTGGAGCACTGGCAGGGATGGAACAGCCAAATTTGAGTCCTAACTTTGTTTTTAGAGATAGGTGAAAGATGTTTGAAGGAATGGGGTGGGAGGGGAAAACTCAAGTAGGGCTGATGACAGCAGAGGTGTTTCCATGGATAATTAAGATTTAAGCTCAGCTGCTTCAGGGCTGTTCCAGGTCTCACACAGAGTTACCTGGCAGGTCAGAAGCTGGGGAGGAGGAAGATCCAGGTGACACCTGAAGCAGAGATCCTGCCCTTCTCCAGAGTTCTGAGCTGTCCTGTGGCTCAGCTCTGCCACATCTGATTCAACACAAAACCCTCTGACGCTGAAATATTCTCAGTTTGATGATGGAGCGCTGTAATTCAGGGGGGTATCAATTAGGAATTATGGATTGTGTAGCTGGATATTGGCTTTTAATACAAGAATCTTGTGGTAGCAGCTGCTCCTGCTCATCTGGTGCCCCTCAGAAGAGGCACCAGTGATATCCACAGTGATATCCAGAGTGATAGCGGCATAACAAACACACCAGCTGCTGCAAAGAACTAACACAGAGACATTTCTTGACATTCTGTTAGGAAACTGATTTAAATATCTGGGTTTATCTGCATAAGCTCGCTCAAAAAGAGCGGAGATAACCTTGCAGATTCATTGCTTTGATGGGAAGCTGCGGGGAAGGGAAATAAATTTACAATTCAGGCTATAAAACAGTCTGTGAGGATTGGAGAAATACATTTTTCCTTTTGAAAATAAGACTTTTTAATCTGCCAGGAGTTCAGTGGGGCAGACAGGAGGAGCTGCCTTGGGGAATCCCAGCGTAGTGAAGGATAAACCAGGTTGTGCTGCTGAATCCTACAGGAGCAGCCCATGGTTTGTGTGCCACTGCTTTGGGGGCACTCAGAGCTGTTGGACACATTCCCTAGGACTGGAAAAGAGCTCCAAGAGTTCGTGTGCAGCCTTTGATCCATCACCACCTCTTCAAGCATTGGAAGGAGCTGCCCAGGGAGGTTTGGATCCCCATCCCTGGAGGCATCCAGGGAATTCCTGGTTGTGGCACTCGGTGCTCTGGGCTGGGGACAGGGTGGGGAGGGGGCACAGCTCAGACTCCATGGGCTGGGAGGGCTTTTCCACCCTCACTTCTGTGGATTTCTTACCCTCTTTGGGATGCACAGCACCACCTGCACACCTGAGCTGTTGGAACAAGAACAACCTCACTCATTTTGGAGCATTGCTGCTGATATTTTACTTTTTGGAAAGTAGACCGGTACTGATTTCCATATTCCCTTCTAAATAAATCCCTTACCAAAAATATCAACCATTGGCCTCTGCTGAGATGGTGACTTTGAGAATTGCTTCAGAGAGAACGTGCCTTCTTGGCATTTAGAAAACAATTCCTGCTTTCCAGCAGGGTATTAATAATTTCTTACTCATGTTGAAGTGATGTAAGATGAAAAATTAATGTGGATGCTGCTCTCTCTTCTGGATCGTGCGAGCTGGTGGTGCCTCTGATGTGCATGGTCTTAAATGAAGTCAAGGTTTCCTTTTGAGCTCTCATTTCCTTCCAAAGTGAGGAATAGAAAACTGACACTGTAAATACTTTTAAGTGGTTCAGACTGTTGATGTTTGTTTCTTTATCAGCCTTGTTAACAGAAAAGGGAAAGTCCTTTGATGTGGTCCGAAGGTTTGGTTGTAGAAATTCGCGTGTTTTGCTTTAGTGACTAAAACATGGGCTGGAAAGAGAAATATTTGGGCCTTTTGGCCCAAATTTGGGTTATTTTTTAACATGGTGTAAGTTTCTCTCATCATTTCTGCCCCATCTATCCACAGAGCTAAATAATGAATATTTCTTCAGGGAAAGCTTTTTGGGGATCCTTGAAGCACTTCTAATAAATGATAAACACGCCAAAGATCTTTTTAAATACTGGCTTGTGCTGGAGCCAAGTTGTGTTTAATGGTTTTCTACTGGGATGGATGGCTTGGTAGAGTGGATTTGGCTTTTGAGCCATTTGGGGAGTCACTTTCTTCCACCACCTTTCCTTCCAGCTTGGGGGAAAAAGGGAATTTATCAGCGGGTTTATCATGGCTGTTGTCTGTGAAGGAAGGATGGGATCTCCAGGGAGGAGTTACTGGAGGCTGTGAGGATAAATCAATTTTCAGTAAATCTGGGTGCTGGCTGGGGCAGAGTGGGAAGCAGGGAGAGAAGAGAGCTGCTGGATTTGCAGTGGGGCTGCGAGAAGTGCCTTTAACCTGCTTCCATAATTGATGTCTGGGGACAAGGAGAGGGCCCTGTGGGAGAAATCAACATCCATTGAGTGGACAAACAGATGTGAGCTAAAATGGAATGGAAAAAAAAAAATAAAGATACCCACTGACCCAAATTTCTTGCAGTGTCCTGTTCTGTCTGGCTGAAAATTTCTTGCTCTGCCTGCTAAGCCTTACTAAGGAAACAATTCATTGTTGGAGCTTTTTCCCACATATGTTTTTAGGATTTTAGAATGTACAGGGTTTAATGCATAAGCCCATTGTTTGAGGCTGCCCCAGCAGCATCTCCCAGGCTGCGTGTGCTGAGCTGAGCCTTGGATTGGGAAAGGCCAGGCTCTGCCAGGAAATTCAGTGTTTTGTAAACACTGGGGTTCGCTGCTCTGCAGCCTGCTAAATGGTCAGCACTCCTTTGAAAAGCAAATGGAAGCAATCCCATGGAAGCAATCCCCTGGAAACAAAAAGCAATAAATGTTTGTGAGCACTTGAAAGGGTTCAGAAGTTTATTATTGTTGGGTTCTGCGTGGGACGTGGAGGAGCAGCCGGGGTCGGTGGATGAGCGCCATGCAATTGTCATTTGCTGCTTTTAATTAGGAGCTGACTTTGTTTCTGGGGAAATTCATCCTCCAGAGGAGGCCACCAGGGCTGGAGGGATGGAGCAGCTCTGCTGGGAGGAAAAGAAAAAAGCTCTGCTGGGATTGTTCAGCCTGCAGAGGAGAAACTTTGGGGTGAAGGAGCTGCAGATGGAGAGAAAGGAAAGGATGGAGAGAGAGGATTTCCAAGGGATGGAGTGACAGACAAGGGGAATGGTTTAATCTGACAGGGAATTGGTTTAGACTGGATATGAGGAAGAGGTTCTTGGCTGTGTGGCCCCATCCCTGGCAGCCCAAGGCCAGGCTGGACAGGGCTTGGAGCAGCCTGGGATGGTGGAAGGTGTCCCTGCCATGGCAGGGGTAGGAACGGGAAATCTTTAAGGTTCCTTCCAACCCAAACCATTCTCCCATGTTTTTAATGCAAATTAAAAATGCAATTTAATTAAAGTTAAATCAATTAAAATTTAAAATTTTAATGCAAATTAAAAAATGCAAATCCTGGGCAGTGTCACCTCACCTTCACCAGCAGGAATCCTTTCCAATCTCCCCTTTTCTTTACACTTCAGGTTCATAAACGTGTCTGAGTTACCAGAGGAAGCCGATCATTCTTTGGTGGTGTGGGCTCAGATTGAAGGAGGGTTTGTGGTTTAACCTCCTGTGGGGTTTCTGGTCTCCTTCAAACCTCTGTGAATTTGGAATCTCTTGCTGCAGCACCGGGCACTGATGGGGAGGGGAGCAGGGAGTTTTAACCCTTCAACTTTTATACCCTCCTCCACACATAGTTCAAGGGAAAAAAGTGGGTTTGTCCTTATTGAGAAGGAGGAAAATGCTCTTTAAAGCTTGGTGGATTCCTGGATTTCCAGGGGAAATCAGCTCAGGAAGATGAATTTGCACAGAAACAAAGGCAGATCCTAATTACAAATAGCAAATGATAATTGCAAGGGCCACACCCATCTCACCTCCCTTCCTCTGAGCTCCACCTGGGAAAATTGAGGAGAATCCGAGTCTGGTTTTGACCATACAAGACTGATAAAAACAAAATTCTCTCAATAAATGAAAATCTGAACCATGAGCATTATATGAACAATACCCTCTCGTGCTGCATCACCTGGGAGCCAACGGGGGCTGTCAATGCAGCTCTGGAAATCCTAAACAGAGCAACCAAAGGGAACTTCGTGGTGTTATTGTGATTAATTCCCTTTTTTTTTTACCACATTTTCTATAATTTTATTATTTTTGATATATCTATATAAATATAATATGTATAATATGATATTTTATATATGGAAATCCTAAACAAAGCAACCAAAGGGAATTTTGTGGTGTTATTTTCATTAATTCTTTTTTTTTAACCACACTTACCACAATCTTATTATTTTTTATATATCTATATAAATCTAATATGTGTATATATATATATAATATATGTATATGTATAATATATGTAATGTATCATATTATTTAACATAATAACAATATAATTATATATAATATATAATATATATCTAATTATATATATAAAATTTATATATATGTAAATATATTTTTTATATTTATATATATATTTTATATATATATTTATATATTTATATATATATATATATGGAAATCCTAAACAGAGCAACCAAAGGGAATTTTGTGGTGTTATTTTGATTAATTCATTTTTTTTTGCCACCTGTACCACAATTTTATTATATTTTTTTAATATATCTATATAAATTCAATATGAATATATATAATGTATATGTATAATATATAATGTATAATATTATTTAATATAACAATATTATAATTATATATAATATTATATAATATATAATGTATTATATATATATATATAATATTTATATATAGAAATCCTAAGCAGAGCAACCAAAGGGAATTTTATGGTGTTATTTTGATTAATTCTTTTTTTTTACCACCTGTACCACAATTTTATTATATATTTTTTAATATAGCTATATAAATACAATATGAATATATATAATGTATATGTATAATATATATAATGTATAATATTATTTAATATAATAATATTATAATATAATATAATGTATTATAATGTAATATAATGTATTTTATATATATATATATAGTATTTATATATGGAAATCCTAAACAGAGCAACCAAAGGGAATTTTGTGGTGTTATTTTGATTAATTCATTTTTTTTTACCACCTGTACCACAATTTTATTATATTTTTTTAATATATCTATATAAATTCAATATGAATATATATAATGTATATGTATAATATATAATGTATAATATTATTTAATATAACAATATTATAATTATATATAATATTATATAATATATAATGTATTATATATATATATATAATATTTATATATAGAAATCCTAAGCAGAGCAACCAAAGGGAATTTTGTGGTGTTATTTTGATTAATTAATGATTTTTTACCACCTGTACCACAATTTTATTCTATATTTTTTAATATAGCTATATAAATACAATATGAATATATATAATGTATATGTATAATATATATAATGTATAATATTATTTAATATAATAATATTATAATATAATAGAATGTAATAGAATGTAATAGAATGTATTTTATATATATATATATAGTATTTATATATGGAAATCCTAAACAGAGCAACCAAAGGGAATTTTATGGTGTTATTTTGATTAATTAATGATTTTTTACCACCTGTACCACAATTTTATTCTATATTTTTTAATATAGCTATATAAATACAATATGAATATATATAATGTATACATATAATATATATAATGTATAATATTATTTAATATAATAATATTATAATATAATAGAATGTAATAGAATGTAATAGAATGTAATATAATATGTATTTTATATATATATATATATATATATATATATATAGTATTTATATATGGAAATCCTAAACAGAGCAACCAAAGGGAATTTTGTGGTGTTATTTTGATTAATTAATGATTAATGATTTTTTAAACCACAATTTCATGACATTTTTTTAACAAATCTATATAAATGCAATATGTATCATATGCTATATTATGACATATGACATAATTTTCTATATTTGTCCCCCCACAGTGGCTCTGGGTCGGAACCAACCCCTGAAGAAAGAGAAACCCAAATGGAAGAGCGATTACCCCATGACGGACGGGCAGCTGCGCAGTAAGAGGGATGAGTTTTGGGACACAGCCCCAGCTTTTGAGGGCAGGAAGGAGATTTGGGATGCCCTCAAAGCTGCTGCCCACGCCTTTGAGAGCAACGACCACGAACTGGCACAAGCCATCATCGACGGCGCAAACATAACGCTGCCCCATGGTAGGTGCAGCTCTCAGCAGGATGTTTTATTTAACCCTCTCCAAAGGGTTAAATAATGATGTTTTTACCCCAAAAATCAGTGGGTGGAATGGTTTAAAATATCTGTGTTCGGGTGTGGACGCGCTCCTGCTTGCGGTTTCCAAGTAAAATGGTGTTAATATTAATTATATGTTATATTAATATTATATTTATTAATATAATTTAATTAATTAATATAATATTAATAAAGGGACCAAGAAAATCTGTTTTTTTGTGTAGTTGCTGCAGTTGGGATGGATGGTGTGGTCCATGGGAATGCTCAGGTGGAGTCTGATCTTTACAGGCAGCACTTGGCACTTTCTGTGATCTCCTGGAGCACCTGGATGCTCCAGCTTTCAAAACTTTTTTTCATCATTTTCATAACTTTTCATAACTTTTTTTCTCTTTGTAAGGAAGTAGATTATTTTTCCCTCCTGATTTTATGGGCTTCTTTGGCATTTGAACTGTTTGGGTTTTTAAAACTTTCTCTTCTGAAGAGTCTGAAAAAAATTCCCAAGAATTTTGGGGCTGGCAATTTGCTGTTAAATCCCGTGTGAGATAAACTGCAAGCTCTTACTTTGGGTATTTTCCACTTTGTTTTGTTATTCTGAACCCTGCTGGGTGGGTTTTTTTTTTTTCCCAAGCTTTATTTCCCTCTAAAATTAACTTAACTCTAAAATTAATCTTTTCCCTATATTCCTAATAGAAATAAAGTGAGAGGGGGCTCATATGAAATTATTTAAAAATTATTATATTATCATTATAAAATTATAATAATAGAATAAAAATCAGTGATGCATTCATTTTTTTCTTCTGCAAATTTAATAATTTAAATATTATCTTAATTACGTATATAATTATAATGACATATAAATATAAATATTAACATAATATATATTTTATATATTATATAAAAATTATATATAAAAATATAATAATAGAAATTAGTGATACATTCATTTTTTCTTCTGCAAATTTAATAATTTAAATATCTTAATTATATAATATATGTATAATATAAATATTAATATAATAGATAAATATATCTTTATATATTATATAAAATTATATATAAAATTATAATAATAGAATAAAAAATTAGTGATACATTCATTTTTTTCTTCTGCAAAATGATGCAATAGGGGCTGTGGTGTTTCCTTCCATTTATTTGCTGTGTGTACAACAAGAGGCTTAAAAAGAAAAACCCCAAGCCCAGCCCTACATCCACATTTCCCTGTCCCTGTGTTCCAGCCATGTTTTTTCCTGAAAGAACAAGACCTTGCAGGAAGTGGAGGAGTGAGAGGAGGGGGCTGGGCAGTGAGTAAGGACTGGCAGATCCAGATTTTGCACGGAGAGACTGGAGCTTAGCTGATGCTGCAAAAATAAAATTGCTTTTTTATTCCAGAATCCTACAGGAAAGGGATGGGAAAAATTAAAAATAAAAGAAAAAATCCTTTCTGAGGCTGCTTGCAGGCAGATCTGTCACTCCTGTGGTGTGAGGAAGGCTCTCAGCTGTGTAATTTTTCTAATGGATGCCTTTTGCTGGCTTCTGCTGTTAAAAATAGCGTGTAAGAAGTATTAAATAAATAAATAAGCTGGTGGGATGGGCTTAGCACTTCTCATCTATCTTGGGTGACTCTGTGGGACGGATTTAGAAATAGAAATAACGTTATCACCAATTTATACTTTTTTTTTTTTTCTTTTCCTTTTTCCCTCCTCTTGTCTTAAAGTAGCACATCCTCCATATTTTATTAATGAGCCCATTGAAAGTTAATGAAGAAGAGTTTTCCATACTTCTCAGCTATCAAACAGGAAATGCTGGAGTGTGTAATATTTTATAATAATGTTCATGTTGAGCTGAACTTGGCCTGCAAGTCATTCATACTAACTGCAGTCTGCCTGGGGTTAAGTGGAGTTTTTAAATTCCAGGATGGGCACTTCATGTGCTGCAGCAGAGTTCCCAGGATATTGGGGTTTAATATCTCAGAGATTGCATATTTGCAGCCATTGTTTTGCTTTGTTGCTAAATAGAAAATATTTTTAAATATTAATAATATAATAAAATTAATATTTATACATATTTATTAAGTATAAATGTCAACATATAAAATATTATAAATATTAATATATTAATAAAGTCATATGTATGCATATTTATAAAATATAAATTGCTAAGCTATAAATATTTATATATTAATAAATAAATAAAATAATATTTCTAAATATAAAGATAAGTATTACATGTACAGATATCTTAAAATATAAACGCATATTTTAAAATATTTATAAAATATTTATATATTGCTAAAATATTAATTAGAGAAAAACTCAATTTATACAGGAGGAAGTTCTAATAAAATGCAGATTAACTTTAATAGGTACCTTTAATACCCTTAATGATTATCATTAATAGGTTTTAATAGATTAATTATTATTAATTATTGCCTTTAATAAGTTAACTTTACCCTCAAAGCCACTCCACCATCAGCTTTGGCTCAGGGGTGTTTTTAACCCTTATCAGTTGTAGGAAATAAATTCTGGGATGTACACTTCACCTGCTGCAGAGTGCTCAGGATATTGAGGTTTAATTCCTTTAATAAAATGGTTTCTCTGCTGAGTTTTCAGCTGTTTGTTCAAACACAGCTCCTGTGGCTCCCTGGATTTTCCAGGGAGCACCTCTGGCTCTTTATTTGCTGTGTGATCCCCAAAAATGGGATGGGAATATTTCCCTGGAACGCTGGGGAGAAGTAAAGGGCATCACTGAAATATTCCCGCTCTGAATAGAACATTTCCCTCTCCTTTGGTTGAAATATTAATTAGGAAAACATAAAAAAGTCCCAAGCATCAACAAGAAAACCCCTGAAAGCCAAGAGCTGTGGGGAAGGCGTGGTGTGTTTCCCAGAAATTCCTAATTCCAGCCAAACTCTATTTTATCAGAATAGACAAAAATCTATTTTATAAAAATCTCTTCTATAAAAATACCAAAAATCACGCACAATCCCAGAATTATTTGGGTTGGAAAAGATTTCCAGGATTGAGTCTGACTTGTGAGCAGAGCACTGAGTGCCACCTCCAGCTCTCACAGATTTATCGAATACCACAGCTAAGTTCAATATTGCCTCCACACAAAAAGCAAAAGGACAGAATTGCACCTCTGGAGCTGCCTGATTTCCAGGAGAAACCCATAAATCCACAGAATCTGTTCCCTGGACACCTCATCCCCATCAGGTTTTGGGTTGTGGGTGTTTTTAGCACTTGGAGTCAATATAAAAGGTTGCCCTTTGCTATGTTGCAAACTCCATTTTTATTTATGCTGATGAAAATCTCCATTTATCGAGTCCATTTATTTTATTTAATGTTGATGGAAAACTGAGCTGTCAGTGTGTGCTCACAGCCCAGCAAGCCAAGCATTAATATTGAAATTTGCACAGTAATTCAGAAATATCTGCCACAAAGTGCTATAAAATACAGGAGGTTGTTAACACTGACCATTCCGTGGATGGGTCCTGTAAATTAAAACAGCTCCAGAAAGTGGAACTCTGTCATTTTGCAGTGCTTTTTGTGTGGTGGCAATATTGGATTTACCTGATCTATTGATGGCTTTGTGGAGTGAATCCGTACAGTGAATTTTTCTGGGGCATCTTTAGCATTTAAATTGAATCCCCTGTGAACTGCTGCCCTTAAAGCCACAAGGTCCTTGTGGTTCTTCTTCCTCTTCTCCCTGAAAATTGCTGGGAATTAAAGCTGTAGGAATTGCTTGCTTGTCTAAGAGGCTTTTTAATTATCATTAAAAATCATATTTTTGATGGATTACATTCTCTACACAAAAACATTGTTGGGTGATGTGTTTTTCTGTGAGGACACCAAACACTCAGGTTTTTCTAATGCCCCTTTAACAGGGGAGTAAATGATATTTTGGTGAGTGTGGCTGTCTAATTTTAGATTCCAGCAGAGTTATGAAAGCTTTGGGAGGTCTGACTATCGAAGCCTGGCTGTCAATATGATCAGCAGCAGTACTTGGGAGGAAAATGCAGCCCATGAAAGTTAAAAAAACTCTAAAATCTGTAGTGAATATCATAAAATTTACAGCTGAGCCTCCTGCTTTGTTGCTTTGGGGTTTGTTTTGGTTTTTTTTGACTGAGCTCTGCTCAGGAGACAGCAGTTATTAGTTTGAGGGAAGCTTTTTCTGGTTTGTTTTTATTTCAGTTTAAAAAAAAAACCAACCCAAAAGGCAGGGATTAAAACCCAAAATTGCTGCTGTCTTGTGAGGAAGCAGACAAGCTGCTGCTGGCACTGAGGCCGTGTGTGCATTAGGATAAGAGTGCTTTTATTTTGCTTTTTCTTCTACACATCCAGGTCTATTTTTAAGGGTTCTTGACGTCAAGTCCCCTCTGTAGGCTGAACTTGGCTGAAGTGGGGAGTGAATAATTTGAGTATTTCATAAAAGGGCTGTTTTAATCCCTTCCTGCCTCCCAGCACCCAGGGATCCTCTGGGAAGGGATGGCAGCTGCATCCCAATTTTGCTGCTTGGCACCTCAATTTTGGCCACTCTGGGTGTTCCAGCCCTGTCAGGGCTGGCTCTGCAGGGACAGGGACAGGTGTGACAAGAAATTCTGCTGCTGGCTCTTCTCCTGCTCCTCCGGGCTCCTGCCAGGCTGAGGGACACCCAGCTCATCCCAAAATCCATTCCCCAGAGCAGGGCAGCCCAGCTCATCCCAAAATCCACTCCCCAGAGCAGAGGAGCCCAGCTCATCCCAAAATCCATTCCCCAGAGCAGAGGAGCCCAGCTCATCCCAAAATCCATTCCCCAGAGCAGGGCAGCCCAGCTCATCCCAAAATCCATTCCCCAGAGCAGGGCAGCCCAGCTCATCCCAAAATCCATTCCCCAGAGCAGGGCAGCCCAGCTCATCCCAAAATCCACTCCCCAGAGCAGAGGAGCCCAAAATCTTTTCCTTCAAGTGGAAGGGAAATGAATCAAATCCTCAGGATGTGAAGCAGTTGTGGCTGGTTGGAATATTTATATATCTAAGTGCAGGTTAGAAACTCTCAACCCTTCAAATAAAATCCCCACTTCTGGCTCCATCCTGCAGTTGTTTTCCTCAAATATCTTTAACTTCTGCTCTTGTGTTTTGAAAGGTATTTTGAGGAGCTTTGTCAACACAAATTGCTTGGACTTTTTTCAAGTCTGTTCCCCTGTAGTTGTTGCCTCTCTATTTCCTGTCTTTGGTTTCAGTTTGTCTTTTCTGGTGGGGGAGGATGACTGTGCATTTATTTTAGAAATGCTGCTTTAAGGGGTTTTTTAACCATTAATGTGTGACCAGAAAAATAACAGTTAATTCCTTTAAGGAAAAAAAAAAAACAAAACAAAAAAATACAACAAAAAAACCAAACCCAAACTGGCCATGAGATGCTCAAAATAAACCCAGATTTGTGACAAAAGAACATCTCAAATTCCTCATGTAGGAAGCTGCCTTGTTGATGTGGGTGTTGCAGATGTTCCAGACAGGCGTGGGTCTGCTTTAGGTGAATAATAGTCCTGTGGTATCTGATAGTGGTCAGGACATGATGTCTGCTTTATTAAATATTCCCAGGAGTGGACATTTATTGGCTGCTTACAGTGGAGGGACTGAGTATCAGCTTCATCTGCCTCGCTGTCTGCTTGGGAAATGAGAAAAAGAAATATGAAGTGTTTAAAATGTGAGTGGGAAATGAAGTTTAAAATGTTTTTCCCCCACTGAAGATTGCAGTGAGAGCCCTCTGAGGCTTCCCTGGTGATGTCCAGGGATGGATTTGCTGGATTCTGGAGTTGTTTTTTGGTTTTTTGTGCTGTTCTTGGGGGGATTGGTGTGCTCAGGTTGGTAAATGAGAGGCTCAGCCAGCCCTTGCTCATCCCACTCCTCTTCCACCATCTCCAGTTGATTGTGGCCAAAACATTTGGCATCTTCTGCTGGTTTAAATAATAATTAAATAATATATAATAATTAAATAATAATAAAAAATAATGATTTTCTCCAAAACAAAGGCAAAATAGTTGTTACGGCCAGAAGTGTGTGAGCCTCAGAAAGCTTCTCCCTTTAACCTTTTAGGAAATCCTACCTGAGCTGTCACAGAGAACATGGGCAGCACTCATGAGGTATTTCAGTATTTTAAAATATTCCACAACCTCCTTCAATAAATACCCAGGCTGATAACTTGGAGTCATTCACTGGGTGTGTTACAGGCAGCTTGACCTCTGGAAAAATCCTAATTTCAAAGAATTTTCTTGCACCTAAAGCTGGGAGCTGCTTTTTTTTTTTGGTTTTTTTTTTGCTGACAGTTATCACTGAGAAAATTATCACTGATAAAAAAAAGCTTTCCTTTTTCGCTGAGCCACGTCTGAGCCCAGCCCAGAGCAAGCAATATTTGGTTTGTAGCTTTATTGCAAAGAAAACCTGCAGCAAAATGAACTCCGTGTTTCCATCCGTGTTTTGACTCCTTGAAACTGCACAGGAACAATGAAACCTCCGAGGAGCTTTTTAATAATTCCTGAGTGATCAAGGAAGGTTTTTACAGAAGGTCACAGCTACAGCAAGGCCTTGAATTTTTAACCTTTCCTTGAATTTTTAACCTTTCTGGGCTCTCCCCATCTGTGCAGCCTCTGCTTGATGCACATCCAGGACATGAGGCAGCACCAATATTCCAATCTCCCACCTTTATGCTTAATCATTCATTTTTCCTCCTTTTTATTTTAAATAAGGGCACTCTGAAGGAGCAGCACCGTGGAGGTGAGATTTGCTCCTCCTTTATTTGAGGAGCAAATAAAACCTCAGATCTTCCTGCAGCCTCCTTTAATCCCCTCCACCCCCACAGCTTGAACTACCCTTGTGTTGTAGTTTTATTTTGGTTTTATTTTCGGATGTGGGTGCTGATTTGGGATCCTGTCAGGCTGCCTGACCTCCCTGGAGCCTTTCACATTTTTGCTGGTGACCTTTGGAGACTGAGTGTGCAAATGAGTGACTTGCAGGCTCATTAGCAGGTCTGGGAATGTCAGCACAGGGATGCAGGGAGCTGGGGAGCAGGACAAACCTTTGGCTGGGTCATTCTGTGCTTGTCTTCTCTCTTGGGGTGATGGCTGGTGGGGAGAGCTGCTCGGTTTGAGGAGTTTTCCACCCCTTGTTCTCCCTGCAAGCAGCTGGGACAGCTCCACGCTCCATCAAAGCCAACATTTGTTCCGTTTTCTGCGGGGTTCTTGCTGCTGCTGCTTTACCTGGAGCTGCATCAGCCCAAATTTCCTTCCAGATCCACTTGGAGCTGGGATTAAACTCCCTGAAATCTCATTTTGGGCAGGGGGTTGTTTGTGTCCCAGCCTGGAGTGCACAGGAGGTGGAGCAGCTCCAGTGCTGCGGTCCCCAGCACTCATTAATTGAACATCCCAACAAGCCTTGGTCAGACTGTGCCTCCTCTCTCTCTCCAGTTCCCTGGAATGAGGTTGGAGCTGGGGGGTTTGGGCTCTGCTCCCAGGGAACAGGGACAGGAGGAGAGGGAACAGCCCCAGGGGAGGCTCAGGGTGGACAGCAGCAGGAATTTCCCCATGGAAAGGGAGCTCAGGCACTGGAACTGCCCAGGGAGGGTTGGATCCCATCCCTGGAGGTGTCCCAGGAATTCCTGGAGGTGGCACTTTGTAGACTTCCAGTGACAAAATCGGTGTCTGAGAGATGAAATCTCTGTCATGTGTGTGATGTGAGGCTCCTGCCTGGTTTTCCATTTGAGCAGAGTCAGTTACAGGATTTGGGATCCAGGTGTTCACTCTGGATTTACAGGAACAGCAGACTGAAAAAATCAATGGTAACGGAGGCAGTGACAACTCCTGTAAATCTGAGTTCAGCCTCACCCTGAACAGGTGACTGGGGACTTCAAACACTGCCAGGGTAGCTGTGCTTGCAGGGATGCAATGGTGGTGATGACATTCTGCTTTCCTTTTCTCCTCCAAAACCCTCCAGCCCCTTGGAGAAGCTGGATAATGCAGATGTAAATGAGGAGGATACACAGAGAAGCTCTTCTACCAACTATTTTATTTTAAAATTTTTATCTGAGAAGCCTGTCTAGACAGGCATCTATTTTCATGACATGCAAAGCAGAGTACTAGATGAATACTTCATTAGTAAAATGACTTGTCATCTTTGAACCCTGATGGAATATCTCTTGGAAGCTGGTTCTTCCATGCAGTATTAGATCCAAGTTTTACAGGGATATGGAAGTGGCAGTACATATGGTGTTGTTAACATGACAGCTAGCCAGCATTAATGCATAATTACTTTATTTATCAAAGCCAATGAACTGCACAGGCTGGAGGAATTTGAGCTCTGGTAAAGCTGTTTTGGGGAAGGAATAGGTTGTTTGTGGAAGTTACACTGCTGTGAAATTTGGAGCTTTCTGGTCCCTTCTTCCTTGGTTTCCTCTCTTTGTCCATCAGGTGAGCGAGGTGGGGTGACAGATTCCAGCTCTTCTGACAGGATTGCTGCTGTTTGCATTTTTAAGAGGAATTTTGAGGGATTTGGTTCAGGGCCCTGAGCACCCCTTTCCAAAGTGTCCCATCCCTGTTCCCTCTGCTGATCCCTCTGCTCTCCCCGCTCCACCTGGGAGCTGAAATCTGAACAAAAGTGCCTCATTTAGCTAGTGCAGAAATTCCTCTATTTCAGAAGACTGTATTAATTACCTTTCACCTTCAGCCTGGTTAATTAGTGCTAATGAATGAAGTGATGCTGGTGCTGTGCTGTGACAAAGGGAGAGGATCAGCAAGCCCAGTGATGCACATGACATGTGCAGCAGCCTTTTCCCAAAATTTGGGTTGGAAGGGACCTGAAAGCTCATCCATTCCCACCCCCTGCCATGAGCAGGGATATTTTCCACTATCCCAGCTTTTTCCAACCTGGCCCTGGACACTTCCAGGGATGGGGCAGCCCAAATTTCTCTGTCCAGTTAGGAACCTGTCCTGTGTCAGGGTGAGTTATGCTTAGTTTGAGGCAGGATGGCTTTGGATACACCTGAGGGATCTTTGGTTGGATTCTCCAACTGGGATTTGCTCTTTAAAAGTGTTACTTTGGTATTACAGCATGAGGAAAAGCTGCTTTCTGTGGAGAGTGGCAGAGCCCTGGAAGAGCTGCCCAGGGAGGTTGTGGAATTCCCTCTGGGGACATCCCAAACCCACCTGGCTGTGTCCCTGTGTCACCTGCTGCAGGTGACCCTGCCTGGGAAGGGTTGCACTGGCTGATCCCTGAGGTCCCTTCCAGCCCCAACCATTCTGTGACTGCAGGAAAAGCAGGAAAAGGTGGGATCCTTGAGGGTGGGAAGGATGTCAGAATCTCCTTATTTCCCCCTTTTTCCAATTCCAGTTCCTGGAATTGGAACTGGAATTGGAATGAGCTGCTCCTGCTCACCAGGCAGCTCCCGGAGCCCTGGGATCTCCTTCTGCCTCTGGGAGTTGTTCTCCAGCGTGGAATGGAGCCAGACCAATAATGTTGCCATAATGGAAGAGCTGTTTTCCAGTGGGTTTGAAATGAGAATTATTAAATGCTTAATTCTGGTTATCTGCAGAGCCCATTCTTTAAGGAGCTGCAGTGACAGAGGGAGGGCAGGGATGAGAGCAGAGCACTTGTGCCCAGCCTGAGGATCCGAGTTCCACCTTTATCCAGGAGCTTTCTGGCTCTTCACATTTGCATAACCCATGGAAATTCCGTGTGGAAGAATGGGGATGGGGAGTTTATATGGGTGGTTTTTTATCAAGTGTTTCAATTAATTCTTGTAGCTGCTTCATTGTTCTCCGAACACAGTGCGTGGCACTGACTTACACCAGCATTCCCACACATTTCCCTCTGGAAAACAGGGAAACCACGCTGGTAACAGCAGCCTTGGCCACTTCCAGGGGTGAATTGAGCAGTTTCTGTTGGGATTAAGTTCATTTTGGTGCAAACTCCTCCCAGTTTGGGCTGCCTGGAGGTGAGTGGAATGAAGCACTGCGTGTTTGCTCTTGTCCCAGCCCTGCTCCACCCTCCTGATGGCAGCACAGGGATTTCTTTCCTTGGAAAATCCTGTATTTCCCAGCTCAGACCTGGAAACCAGCAGCTGATAAAGAGATAATTCAGCTTTTGCTCTCTAGGAGCTGCTCTGCTCTAAGACCCAGAGATCCCTTTGTTTTCCTACTACATTTCAGGCATTTGTGATGTACATTGGATCCAAACGAATCATCCACAGGTGAAAGCTCTACTATCTCAAATTTATTCAGAAATCCAGGCTCAGCTTGGCATTGGAATGGAGATTTTCAGTCAGAAAAAAACAACTGAACCAGCTGTTCCTTGGGCAAATGTGTTATACACAGACAGTTGCCTTAAATTAGCTGAGTCTCACTGCAGTGCTGCATTTTGGGTTGTGTTGTCTTAATTTCTCTTCCTGCAGCAAATCCATCTGGGGGAAGGGGAAAAAAAGATGGAAATCTGCTCAGTTCTTAAGTTTTGGGTGTTTCTGAGCAATGCTCCTCAAAACTTCTCTAGAACTTGAAGGCACTTTATGAATAGAAAATAAGAATTTTCCCGCTTTTGCTGAAGAGAATGGTGTGCAGCCTAAGGAAATGCTGAAATGCCATTTCAATTGCATTAAAACTTCTTGTGTTTTTAGGTGAGTGTGGCCATATTTGCTTGACTTAATAACTCCTGCAAAAGTTGATCTTCTTCTTATTGAGATCTCTTAAATTGTTGGTCCTGCAGGAGGATTAGTAAGTCCAAACTCTGAACTGCTTAGGGACGGAAGCAGAATTTTAACCAGTCCTTTTTAGTGTTTCCCCTTCCAAATCCAGTGAAATAACCTCATCATCTTCATAAAACAAAGTTTTTGTGCCTGGCAAGGCAATTAACTTCAAAATGTTCCTGTTCCTTAAGCTTGATGATCACATCTGCTTATTTTTCCCTCAGAAATTCTCAAGCTGTCTCCTACCTGGATAACAACCAACAAGAAGCTCTGCCTTGTAGCTCCTTCCAGAATTCCTCACTCTCCAAGCCGCTGATAATTCTGAAATATTAAAATAATCCCATCTGCTGTTGTTTTTTTTTTTTTTGCATTGTATTTTCTTGTCTGCCACCCTTCCTTCCTGCTGCTTCCCTCCCGGAATTTGTCCCTTCCAGGGGTTTCTTTGGATGATCCAGCAGTGAAAACTCCAGTCCTCGAGGCTTTGGAATCTGAACCTGCTGTGGTTTGGGGAGGGAAAGGGGAGCAGGGAAGGGAAATCAGCCTCACTTGGGCTGTGGGATGGTTGTTCCCTGCAGCTCTGAGCATCTCTATGCTGCCTTTTCCTCCTCTGGTTTAGGGATGCTGCATCCTCCCACTGCTGGAAGGACCCTGCTTGCCTAAGGGACAGAAAAACCTCAAAAATATTTATTTCTCTATTATTTTCCGCTTTCTCATAAAAACTTGACTTTGTTTTAGTGCCCCTTCCAGCTAAATGTGGTCCAAGCTGCTGTGTCCTGCAGGAAGGATCAGAAATGTGATTTGCAGTTAGAGCAGCAATGGGAATGGGATGGGATGCTGGATTTGCTGTGATTTGCACTTAGAACAGCAATTTTAGGAGGTGTTCTCCAGTTGGGGGACTTGGGACAGGGGACAATTCCCCCAGGATGAATGGAAAACTGGGATTACTGGTGAGGTTTGTAACCTGTTCTTACATTAACAGTTTGTTATAAACCATTTCTCAGTCTGGGATGGGACTGTGGGGTTTTATTGGCAAGAGCTTCCTGCTGCTGTGTCTTTTTCTATTTATTTATTTTTGTTTAGCTGCAGACCTCCAAGTTAGCTGCTGTTTGAGAGGATTTGTTTAATATTGCTTATCTGATGATGATTAAGGAATCCAGTGTTTATAGCATCAGCTTTGACCTCCATGTTAGTTCAGCTGAGCAACCAGATAAATGATGAAGAAATTCTTCAGCAAGCTCCCCCCATGTTATTTAAAATTAACTGTTGAGGTGCTCTTCTAAAGCTGATTCATTCTTTTTAAGAGAAATGGCTTTTGAAGAAGTTTTAGCTGCTTTAGCTACATTGAAAGGCTGTTGAGGTTTGGGTTTTGGCTTGGTTTTAGCAGCAAACTTGTTTCTATGTCTGGAATTTAGTCCTGTGACATTTAGCAAATAGATGAGGAGTGAAATGAATGTTGTAAAACAAAACTGAACTGTGGGAACTTCAGGCTTGGGTCTGTAAATGACAACCATAAAAGGGTTAGGGTCCAACACAGCTTTAATAAAAATTGATTTGCTCAGAAATTCATTAATGATAAAACACTGTAATGAGTTGAGGTAATTATATCATTTTATTTCTTTTCTTGCTTCATTCTCTCATAAATCTCAGGGCACAAATGCCTTGGTGCTGCCTGTACAAACAGAAAGCCTAAAACATCAATCTTTTGATTGATTTCCTCTGTGTGTTTTCACAAACACAAATTATCCTTAAAAAAAGAGGATTTCTATCCAAAAGATTTCCAGCAGAAGACGCTGCTGTTACACCGGGCTGGGTGACACCACATTTCCCTGAGTTGGAATTTTAACTGTGGTAATTTTGCTGATCAAACAGCAAAGTTTAAGACAATTCAGTGTCAGCATGGAAAACAACCTCCAAATTAACAAACCCCTTCGTTCCCAGCGAGGAGCACTTGGCTGTTGTGTGCAGAACAGAGTCAAAGAGGTTTTTTAATATTCTGTAGCTCAAGGACTTGGCTCCTCTTCAAACATTCCCAGCTCCACAAGGATGGGTAATTTGGCAAGTGACTGTGCCCCTCTAGGGGCAGAAATGTGGAAATTGCTTCTACAGGTAAATTCAGACCAGGGGAGAGGGGATTTAACCACAGGGGGAAGGGATTCCTGCTGAGATTTGGGATGCAGCTTCCTCAGTTTCCCAGGCTCTGCTTTCAGTCTTTCCTGCCTTAAATTCTTCAAACAGCGTGGAAAATGTGCTGCTGCTTTCCTATTATTTTCTATTATTCTATACTTGAAATCTGTTTTAGAAAGTGAAATCTATTTTAGAAAGTAAAATCTATTTTATAAATTTACACTGTGAAAAACCCAGCCTGTATTTGATACTTCAGCTTGTGGCAGAATTTCTGAGCACCCAGGTTATCCAGATTATCCCAAGGGAGTTTAGGGAAATGAAAATCCCTCCTGACACTCCAGGGCTTTGAATGTGGGAGTCAGAGGTGCTGTGGGAATACAGAATCCGTGCTGGGCGTTGTTGCTGTGCTGGTGATGGAGCTGCAGACTTGGGTGGCCGTGTTTGTTTGTCCTGGCAGCGCTCACTAAAACACGAGGCCTTTAAAAACCATTTCAGCAATTTGGGGATGTTTGAGAAGTTACAAAATGCTCCTTTCACGGTGCTCTCCTGCACTCAGAGCTCGGGGGCAGCGTGGTGGGGTCGGTGCAGGTGGTGTTTGCTGGGTGCCCGCGTGTCCTGAGCCTTGGTCCTTGAAAGGACACGTGGCAGCACATCCTCATCCCTCCTCCCTGCTTTTTGTCCTGGAGGGAAGGGTTGTTTGGCTTTTAGGGGGTGCTTTTATCTCAACCCCCAAGTTTCTGTATACAAAGATGGGGACATTGATGATTTTTGATTATTTTTTTTTTTTTTAATCCGCTCCTTTAAAGCCTGAATTCCGACCTCACCTCTTGGCTGGTTGAACAGCAGGGCAAAACTTCCCAGAGTGAAGCATGAAAACATGCCAGGAATTCCCACTCACTCTCCTCCTCTTCTCTCCTCAAGGTGCTCTTACGGAGTGTTACGATGAACTGGGCAACCGCTACCAGCTCCCCGTCTACTGCCTTGCCCCACCCATCAACATGATCGAGGAGAAGGGTGACCTGGAGACTCTGGATATTCCTGACCCCCCTCCCAACTCTGGGCACGAGTGCCAGCTCCGCCTGCGCCTGTCCACGGGCAAAGACCTGAAGCTGCTGGTGCGCAGCATGGACACCGTGTACCACATGAAGCGGCGGCTGCACGCCGTGGAGGGAGTGGAGCCGGGCAGCCAGCGCTGGTTCTTCTCTGGGAGGCCCCTGGCAGATAAAATGAAACTGGAGGAGCTGAAAATCCCAAAGGACTACGTGGTGCAAGTCATCGTGAGCCAGCCCTTAGCAAATCCCACCCCGGTGGAAAACTGATTTCTGCTCGTTCTGGTGGTTCTTCTCTCCTGCGTCTCTGTTGTGGGGTTTGTTTTCAGTGCCCTCTCTTCTCTTTGGGGTTGTCCTGCTCGTGGATGGGTTGCAAGAAATGACCAGCAAAAAATTCCATCTGTGATGGAGATCTGCAAAAACGTAAAAATGTAACCTGGCCTCTGGGGTTTGCCTGATCTCGTATTGAACACGACAGCAAGAGCAGCAGGGCAAGGGCAAAGGGAAGGGAAAAGAGGGAGGGAAGAGATTGTTCACTTAATACAGACATCTAATGATCCTGAAACCGTCAGTGGTGTCCTGATCCCTGAGGCCAGAGCAACAGAGAGCACTTTTATCTAAAAAAACCGACTTTGAACCGAATCAAATCTCCAGTTGTGTATCAGCAGCACACACAGTTCCTGCAGGAAGGAGCCGGGCACGGGGATCCCTCCGGCTCTGACGAGGCACAGCCAGCCCTGGGCAGTGGAGCTGGGCTGGGCTTCGCTCTCTGGCAGCTCCTGGTGATGCTCAGAGCGAGCAATTGTACATTCCAAGGTGGCAGTGCAGCCCTGTGCCACTGCTGGCTCAGGCAATAACTCAGCCCTGTCTGCTCTGTACTGTAATTTCCTGCTCCAGCCCTGACTCAGCCTCAGTTCCTGCCCCGTGGGGGGCTGTGCCTGCTGAGCTCCTGTCCCTCGGATCCCGGAGAGGCTGAGCCCAGGTGAGCCATGAGGAGCAGCCCACCCTGTCCCACAGCATCCCAAAGGGACTGAATTCCTGCCAGGAGCCGTGGGCTGCAGCTCCCTGTGCTCCCCTGCAGGGCTCAGAGCATTGCAGGTGCATTGCAGCTCCCCTGCAGGGCTCAGAGCATTGCAGGTGCATTGCAGCTCCCCTGCAGGGCTCAGAGCATTGCAGGTGCATTGCAGCTCCCCTGCAGGGCTCAGAGCATTGCAGGTGCATTGCAGCTCCCCTGCAGGGCTCAGAGCCTGCAGCTGGTGAGGATGCTGGCAGCCTTTGGGGTGTCACTGGGAGCTGTGGTGACTCTCCAGGACAGCTGGAGCTGTCCTCACCCGCACAGAGCCTGGCCCTGGGCTCCCCCAGCCACTGCTTTCCCTTCAGAATGTAACAGGGGCCCTTTCAGCACATGACAAATCCTTTTGTAGTCTCACTGACCTTTTTTGGGGCTGGGGGATGCGGTTTGTTCCCCCAGCTGGAGCTGCTCTGTGTCACTGTGGCTGCTCTGCTCCCCTGCCTTTGGTGGAGGTCGAGGCCCTGCTCTTTTAATCATCATTTCTGTTTGTTTGGGGTTTCAGCCATCATTGAAATCACTTCTTCCAAAGTTAAATGTGCTCTTAATATGGGAAATAGCAGATTTTCTATATTTTTTTCCCCTGGTTTCTGTCCTCCCTCTGTGAATTAAGTGAAACCTGGGGATTCCCATGACAATTTTAAACTTCTGCTCCTTCAAGTCATTCCACAGAAATCAAATTTGGCACTCAGAAACTCTGAGTTTGCACCAGAGTCAGGATGATCAGGGACATCCAGCAGGTGGAAGCAGAATTTCATTGATGGCTGGGAAACAGAGCCACGTTCTGTTTGCATTCCCCACCCCACCCAACTACAGCTTTTTTTTGGTCCTCATTTTGTACCAAACCTGGGAGTTTCTGACAGCTCCACTGGCCCCTCTTGGTACAGGATGCCTGAAATGCAGTGGCACAGCTGTAGAAAGGAAAATCCCTGTTCTCATAATCACCAAAGTGACTTGCTTTGCTTTCCTTTTTTCTCCTTTTTTCCTTTATTTTTAAAGGTGAAAGTGAGCTGATCAATACTAACCTAGAACAAGTTTTCTATCGTGGAGGTTTTTTTTTTTAATGCAAATTTGATTTACTGTACTTGAGGTTTTTTGCAGCCAAACCTTTTTGCATTCCAGGGGGAGGGGAAAATATTTGCTACATAAACAAGTCAAAAATCTCTCTTGGGTTTTCTCTGGGCAAAGGATGGGTTCATGCCAGGAGGACACTACTTGTCTTATAAAGCATAATTGATATGTCTGGATAAATGCTCTTTATGGTGTCCTTTCCCTGCAGCCCCTCCTGGAAAGGGGGAAAATTCTGATGGATTAAGGAGGAGCAAACCTGGAGCT